>NC_083350.1:79969523-80594523 GCF_030254825.1 Meriones unguiculatus | reverse complement strand
GTTGTTCCCCAGAAGGAGGATGTTCCCACTGCTGAACTCTGTCCTGACTGAGAATAAAAAGCTGCATTAGACTTAAGCTCCTAACCCGCTTGTTTCATTCTGCTCCTGGGAGAAGACATCATGCAGAGAAGCCTTTTATACAGTGGACTGGACTTGATTGTTCTGTTAATGAAGATAATTCTCAACAAAATCAGAAAGAATAAAAAAGAGGACTGACTACGAAACTTTGGTCTGACTCTAGTTTTCAGCAGACCAAAACAAGCTTGCTTCAGAAATTCTTGGGAGGCCCTGTAACTGCCTATGTAAATTCTCCTTTTGCTTTGCTGTTTGGAAATGTTAACAAAATTCAAACTTTAATGTTTCTTGCCATCAATGTAAACTAAAAAACTGTATTTGTAAGCTTTCTAATGGTTCTTATTGTTCGACAGCTTTTTACTATGGTTCCTGTGAATGTTTCTCAGACTTGGTAATTTACACACAGTCTTTTGTTAAGTCACTTTCATGGAGTGTTATTTTGGAGTTGGCTTGTAATAAGAGATGCACTCCTATCAGTGACAATTAAAACCTGCCAGAAGGCCTTTTAGAATGTTAAAGCTGAGCTGATCTGCATAAGATTAAACCCAGTGTCAACCCTAGGAGAGGTTGGTAGTCAGTGCTGGTATTCAACTGAAGACAGAGCATGAATGATAGAATTCATGTACCAATGATAGGTAAGAATATATCTTACAAGAGAAACAACCTAAGACTGGCACAATCTTCTGGTCCATAACTCTTAAGTTATGGTCAAATTTTAAAAAAATAAAAAAGGGAGACCTGTTAGGAGCCACTGTTCTAGCAGTTGCTTTGATATTTAAATCTCAGCCAAAAGATTGGTTTTACCAGGCCTTCACTGAAGTCAGGGAAGAATTTCCAAATCCATCTCCTTTTATTTGTGACAGCAGGTGGTAGAGCTCATCAAAATCACACCTCTTGTTTCACCTCCTTATGAATTTAACCCATTGTGCTGAGCTGCTTTTACTCTGGCTTAAAAGCAGTCTGAAGTAGAGCCAGGCTGTTTGGTCAAGTCTAGTCTCCACTAGAGCCTCTCAGAAAGGTCCCATGTGTTGCATGTTAGTTTATTAATTTCAGTCCTCACTCCTGACTCAAGAACAGTTTGACTTTGCTGGCAGACTCCGGCAATCCAGCTATACCATTCCTAGGCATATATCTGAAAGATGCTCAACCATGTTCATAACAGCTTTATTCATAATAGCCAGAATCTGGAAACAAACTAGATGTCACTCAACTGATACAGAAATTGTGGTACATTTACACAATGGAATACTACTCAGTAATTAAAAACAAAGAAATCATGAAATTTGCAAGCAAATGGTGGGAATTAGAAAATATACTGAGTGAGGTATCCTAGAAACTGAAAGACACACATGGTATACACTTATTTATATGTGGATATTAGCCACATAATTTAGGTTAAACATACTAAAATGTCTCTCTCTAAATTGAAAGAGAGAATGGATGGGTGTATGAGTATGGAGGGAGGTAAGAAATGGTTTGACTATAATTTCAAATTCTTTTAAATTTGTAAAAAATAAATATAGAAAAATCACTTAAAAAACAAGAAACAAAAAGACATGCATACAAAACTAAATGCAGATTAAAAGTGAAAATATGAATGAACAATGAGATAAATACCAAAACAAGACAAAAAAAGTCAACATACACACACACACAGTATGGAAGTCAAAACACACAGATAATGGGAGTACCTTTGGAAGTTGGAAAATCATTTATCTTAAACGTTAGTTATGCAATTTTTGGGCAGATACCCAAACACTCTACATCTTACTATGCAGATACTTGCTCATCAATGTTCACTGATGTTCACAATTGCCAAAAATGTCAGTCAAAGAATAAATGGTTAATGAAAATATGCTACATTTATACAATAGTATAATATTAAGCTCTTAAGAGAAATGAAACTATGCAAATTCAAAGTAAATAGATGGACCTAGAAAAAATTACCTTGAATGAGTTACCTCAGACCTTAAAACACAAATACTGCATACTTTCTTTTCTGTGAAGAAAGTATAATATATATATATATATATATATATGCTTTACATATATATACTTTATAAATACATTTATACGTTCTCTCTGTATACATATGCTTTCTTTACATGTATGTTTAAAACTCACCAACTAAATGTACAATGCCACAAAGAAAAATCTCAAGGAAAAGGAATCAGTTGCCATTTGTTAAATTATTGAACAAAGCTGTCCCATATCTTTGCCCCATGTACCTTAGTCTATTTCAAGGTTATTGATGATTCTCTGTAACTTGTTGAGAGAACACTAAATTATATTCTTCAACATGGAAAAATTAAACTAGTGCCCAACATGGACCTTCACCAATACTGACTAGTGTTCACAGTGCAGAAAATAACTCTGCATGCTGCTGAAAGAAATCTTATCACCAATACTACCCAATTACAAATTTAGCAACCTACATTAAGATAGACTGGTGCAATCATGACAGAGGTTTTTGAAGTAATTAACTACTTTTATTGGAATTGGAATTATTTTAATTGGAATTAATTTATATGTTTGCCAGAATTAATTTATATATTTATAATTTATAGTTTTGTTAGAAAGCCACGTTATTACTTTCCAAGTTTGAGAGAAGTTACTGGAGAAGACTGAGGTCTTTTTTTTTCCACCCTATTTTGAATGACCTACCCGGGAAAATAGGGTGGACTTAATTCATTCTTCTTGAGATAGAACCTTTCATACCTGCCATTACTAACATGGACAAGAACCTAAGAAATGATAGGTGTCTTAGTTATTTTTCTATTTCGCTAATGAAACATCACAACCAAGTCAGATTATAAAAGAAATCATTTAGCTGGGAGCTTAGTAGGTTAGCCTAATGTCATCATGGTGGGAAACATGATGGCAGGGAGCAAAGAATGAAGCTGGAACAGAAACTGAGAACTTACACAGGACAGAGACAGAAATACTGGATCTGGTGTTGACTTTTTAAATTTCTAAGCCAACCTCAGTTACATTTTCTCAGTTACATATACTTAATCATTCCTAACTAGTACACAACAGAGAAACAAATATTCAAATATATGAGCTTATCTGAGCCATTCTCATTCTCACCACAATAGGTCATGGACATAGGAGAAAACATAATGCTATCATTTTGTTATAAGGGCATAGAAAAATTAAATTAATCACAAATGAAGGGGTCCTTGCAAAATCTATGACCTGTGGAAAAAAGACTTCAAGAAGCATGAAAGAAACTCACTATACCACATGTTAAGCAGACTGGTCAAACTTCCAGAGTCTGACACCAGGCCAATATGTTTTTTATTTGTTTGTTTGTTATTGTTTTTTAAGGATAGAAATCACATCCTATTCTCTTTTATTTATGAAATTAAATTTTTATTTTTTTTACATTAATTAAATTTTATTCACTTAGCATTCCAGCTGTTGCCCCCTCTCTCATTCCCAACCAATCCCACACTCCCTCTGCCATCTCCTCCCATGACCCTCTCCAAGTCCACCTATAGGAGAGGTCCTCCTCCCCTTCCATATGACCCTATCCTAACAGTTCTCATCAGGACTGGCTACAGAGTCCTCCTCTGTGGCTTGGCAAGGCTGGTCCTCCTTCAGCGGAGGTGGTCAAAGAGCCAGCCACTGAGTTCATGCCAGAGACATTCCCTCTTCCCCTTACTAAGGAACCCACTTGGAGGCTGAGCTGCTTTGGGCTACATCTGAACAGGGGTTCTAGGTTATATCATGAATGTATATTGGTTGGAATATCAGTCTCAGAAAATACTCCTGAGCACAGATATTTTGGTTCTGTTGCTCTCCTTGTGGAACTCCTGTACTCTCCAGGTCCTACTAAATACCTCTTCTTTCAAATGATTCCCTGCGCTCTGCCCAAAGTTGGGTTATGAGACTCAGCATCTGCTTTGATACAATATTGGGTAGAGTCTTTCAGAGGCCCTCAGTGATAGGCTTCTATCCTGTTTTTTGTTTGCTCCTTTTTTTTTTTTTCTCGATGCAGTATATTCAGAAACCTTGAACAATCTTCTGACCCTGGGGAAAGCCAGCCCACAGCTTAAATAGCCTCTGGGTAGCCAACCCCAGCGTGCCACTTGGGCAATGCAGATAAGTCCACCTACACAGAAGCAAGCCAGATCCTCAGCCTTAGCCAAATATGGAGTTGTTTGTGACAGAGAGCACTCACCATCGGGAAGGTGGAAGGTGGAAACCAGCTCCATCTTTAAGGAGCGGCATTCCGCAGCTCTCTACAGTTCCCCCTTTTTGTTTTAGACGCATCAGGCAAGAGTAGAGGTCTGATCTCTGATATTAGAAATAAATTGGGACTTTGTACCGATGTTCATTTAGGTGTCATCCACCCAAAGAGCATCAGACCCGTCTGATACCTTTTTCTCAGAGGCGGGACCTTGGGGTATCAACCCGCATGCAATCAGACATGTTCTTCTCTGGGTCGAAAGCGGCTGACCCTGAGTGCAGTGCTTAGCCTCATATCCTGACTGTGCCCGTTGATGCCCCTCATGCTATGACTCTCTTCAGACAGAAAAGGGATCTTGGAATTACAGCCACCATTGTTACTGCCATCTCTTTGGCGGCTGTTGGAGATACCACCACCGCATTAGCCATGAGTCATACTGTGCAGACTGCTCAGACCCTAAATAATTTTTTAGCCAATGTAGCTCATGCATTAGATGTACAAAAAGGAATTAATGCTCAACTAAAAGGAGGCTTGATGGTGTTCAATCAGAGGATTGACCTCGTACAGGAGCAAATTGATACCCTATGGCAAATTGCTCAACTTGGCTGTCAATTGAAGTATGCTGGACTTTGTGTCACTAGCATACAATATGAGAATTTTTCCTGTGCTGCAAATCTGTCTAAACAATTGTCTAGCTATATTTTAGGTAATTGGACTGAAGAATTCGATACTATGATGGAGCAGCTGAGAGTGACCATTGTTACGGCAAATTCTACCAGAGTGGACGCAGGACTAGCCACAGGATTATCATCATGGATTGCTGCAGCCATGAATCATCTGAAGGAATGGGCGGGCATGGGAGCATTAGCAGGCCTTCTGGTGTTGGTCTCCTTGGTTTGCATGTGGTGTATATGCAAGATTAGAGTCTCACAACAGCATAATGCAGCCACAGTCATTCAGGCCTTTACAGCCATTGAAGCAGGACAGTCTCCCCAGGCATGGGAGCTAAAATTGTTTGCTCCTTCTTACAGTGCCTTTCCCCTTTGTCTTTCTAACTGAGGATTGATCCTCTTACCCCTGGTCCTCCTTCTTTATCTTCTTTAGGTGTACAGATTTTAGTATATGTTTATCTTATCTTATAGGTCTAGTATTCACTTAAAAGTGCATATATACCATGTGTGTCTTTGTGCTTCTGGGATACCTCACTCAGGTTGATCTTTTCTATATCCCACCTTTTGCCTGCAAATTTCATGATTTCCTTGTTTTTAATAGCTGAGTAGTATTTCATTGTGTAAAAGTACCACAATTTCTATATCCATTCCTCTATTAAGGGACATCTGAGTTGTTTCCAGGTTTTGGCTATTATGAATAAAGCTGCTACAAACATGGTTGAACTAATGTCCTTGTTGTGAACTTGAGCATATTTTGGATATCTGTCTAGGAGTGGTATAGCTGGATCTTGAGGAAGCAGTATTCTTAATTATCTGAGAAAGTGACAGATTGATTTGTACAAAGTAGTTGTACAAATTTGCATTCCCACCAGCAATGGAGAAGTGTTTCCCTATATCCCCAACCTCTCCAGCATGTTTTGTCACTTGAGTTATTGAACTTAGCCACTCTGATAGGTATAAGATGAAATCTCGGGGTTGTTTTGATTTGCATCTCCCTGATGGCTAAGGACATTGAGCATCTCTTTAAGTGTTTCTTTGCCATTATGTATTCTCTACAGAGAATTATCTGTTTAGCTCCACATACCATTTTTAATTGAATTACTTGATGTGTTGATTTTTAACTTCTTTAGTTCTTTTAATAGTCTGGATATTAGTCCTCTGCCAGATATGGGGTTGGTGAAGATCCTTTCCTAATCTGTAGGCTGTCGTTTTGTTCTGATGACAGTGTCTTTTGCTTTACAGAAGATTTTCAGTATCATGAAGTCCCATTTATTGATTGTTAATATTAGAGCCTGTATTCTTGATGTTCTGTTCAGGAAGTTGTCTCTTGTGTCAATGAGTTCTAGGCTCTCCCCCACTTTTTCTTCTAATGTGTCTGGTTTTATGTTGAGATCTTTGATCCACTTAGAATTTAGTTTTGAGCAGGTGATAAATATGGCTTTATTTTCATTTTTCTGCATGAAGACATCCAGTTGGACCACCACCATTTGCTGAAAAGGCTGCTGTCTTTTTTCCACTGAATGGTTTTGGCTTCTTTGTCAAAAATCAAGTATCCATAGGTGTGTTGGTTTATTTCTGGGTCTTCTATTCAGTTCCACTGATCCACCATTCTATTTCTATGCCAATACCATGCTGTTAGTGATATTATTGCTCTGTAGTAGCTCTGTAGTACAGCTTGAGATCAGGGATAGAGATTCCTCCAGATGATCTGTTGTTGTACAGGATCATTTTGGAAATTCTGGGTTTCTTGTTATTCCATACGAAGTTGAGAATTTTTCTTTCAAGCTCTGTAAAGAATTGTGTTGGTATTTTGATGGGAATTGCATTGAATCTGCAGATTGCTTTTGGCAGGATGGCCATTTTCAATATGTTAATCCTACTGATCCACGAGCATAGGAGATCTTTCCATCTTCTGATATCTTCTTCAATTTTTTTCTTCAGAGACTTGAAGTTTTTTTTCAAACAGGTCTTTCACTTGCTTGGTTAGAGTCACACCAAGGCACTTATTATTATAAAGTTATTAGTGGATATTGTGAAAGGTGTTGTTTCCCTAATTTTTTTCTCGGCTCTTTTATCTTTGGTATACAGCAGGGCTTCTGTTTTTTTGTTTTGTTTTGTGGTTTGTTTTTGTTTCTTCCTTTTTTTTTTTGAGTTAGTTTTATCCAGTCACTTTGCTGAAGGTGTTTATAAGTTGAAGGAGTTCTCTGGCTTTATATTTTCAGTCGCTCATGTATAGTATCGTATCATCTGCAAATAGTGGTAATGTGATTTCTTCCTTTCCGATTTGTACTCCCTTGATCTCCCTTAGTTTTCTTATTGCTCTAGTTAGGACTTCAAGAACTATGTTGAAGACATACAGAAAGAGTGGGCAGCCTTGCCTTGTTACTGATTTCAGTGGGATTGATTTAAGTTTCTCTCTGTTTAGTTTGATGTTTGCTATAGCTTGCTGTATATTGTCTTTACTATGTTTAGGCATGTGCTTTGTATCCTTGATCTTTCCAAGACTTTAAACATGAATGGTTGTTGTATTTTTTCAAATGCTATTTTTGTCATCTAAGTAGATGATCATGTTGGTTTTCTCCTTCAGTTTGTTTATGTGGTGGATCACATTGATGGATTTCCATATGTTGAACCATCTTTGCATGCCTGGGATGAAGCCTAATTTATCATGGTGGATGATATCTTTTATGTGTTCTTGGATTCGGTTTTCCAGTATTTTACTGAGTATTTTTGCATCAATGTTCATCAGAGACATAGGTCTGAAGTTCTCTTTTTTGATTGGGTCTTTGTGTGGTTTAGGTATCAAGGTGACTATGCTTCATAGAATGAGTTTGGTAGTGTTTCTTCTGTTTCTATTTTGTAGAATAGTTTGAAGAGAATTGGAGTTAGCAATTTTCTGAAGGTCTGGTAGAAATCTGTGCTGAAACCATCTGGCCAAGGGCTTTTTTTGGAAGGGGTACTTTTGATGACTGGTTCTGTTCCCTTGAGGGATATAAGACTATTTAATTGGTTTACCTGTTCTTGATTTAATTTTGATCAATAGAATCTATAAAAAAATTGTCCACTTAATTTAGATTTTCAAATTTTGTAGTGTATAGGCTCTTGTAATAAGACCTAATAATTGTTTTGATATCCTCTGTGTCTGTTGTCACATCCACCTTTTCATTTCTGATTTTGCTGATTTGCACATTATCTCTCTGCCTTTTAGTTAGTTTGGCTAAGAGTTTGTCTATCTTGTTGATTTTCTCAAAGAGCCAGCTCTTGGTTTCATTGATTCTTTGAATTGTTTTTTGTTTTTGTCTCTAATTTATGGATTTCTGCCCTGAGTTTAGTATTTCCAGCCATCTACTCCTCTTCAGTGTGTCTACTTATTTTTTTTCTAGGACTTTCAGGTGAGCTATTAACTTGCTTGTATGTGATGTTTCAAATTTCTTCTTGAGGACACTTAGTGCTATGAACTTTACCCTTAGCAGTGCTTTCACTGTATCCCATAACTTTGGGTATGGTTTGTTGTGCCTTCATTTTCATTGAATTCTCGGAAGTCTTTAGTTTCTATCTTTATTTCTTCCCTAATCAGATGCCATTGAGTAGTGAGTTGTTCAGTTACCATATGCATGTAGGCTTTTTGCTATTTCTATTGTTGTTGAGGTCCAGCTTTAGTCCATGGTGGTCAGATAGGATACAAGTGATTATTTCAATCTTCTTTTATCTGCTTAGGCTTGCTTTGTGACCAACTATGTGGTCTATTTGGGAGAAGGCTCCATGATGTGCTGAAATCATGATATACTCTTTTGAATTTGGGTGAAAAGTTCTGTTGACATCTACTAGGTCCATTTGATTTAGCACTTCTGTAAGTGCTCTTATTTCCCTGTTTAGCTTATGTCTGGATGATCTGTCCCTTAGTGAAAGTGGAATGTTTAAGTCCCCCACTATTAAGGTGTTGGGATCGATGTGTGGTATCAGCTTTAATAGCATTTCATTTACAAATCTAGGTGCCCTTATATTTGAGGCATAGATGTTCAGAATTGTGATGTCCTCCTGGTGGATTTTTCCTTTGATAAGAATGAAGTACCATTCTTCATCTTTTATGATTAACATTGGTCAAAAGTCTATTTTATTAGATATTAGGATAGCTACCCCAGCTTGTTTTCTGGCTCCTTTTCCTTGAAAGATATTTTTCCAGCCCTTTACTCTGAGGTAGTGTTTACCTTTGTTGCAGAGGTGTGTTTCTTATATATAGCAGAATGTTGGATTCTGTTTTGGCAACCATTCTGTTAGTGTGTATCTTTTTATTGGATAATTGAGTCCATTGATGTTGATATATAATAGTAACTAATGACTGTTTGTTCCTTTTATTGTGCAGTTGGTGGTTTTACTGTGATTCATTGGTTGTTTATTTTTAATTTTTTTTGAGAGATTATCTGTATCCTGTGTTTTCTTGGGTGTTGTTTTCATTGGATTGGAGTTTTCCTTCTAGCATCTTCTGTAGGGCTGGCTTGCTGTGTAGATATTGCTTAAATTTAGTTTTGTCATGGAATATCTTTTTCTCTATCTATGTGTATCTTCAGCACCTGAGATTCTTTCATCTTTTGTTTTCTATTAGTGATGCTTACCTTTGTGGTTCCTGATCTTTTCTCTAAGTTCTCCAGCTTCAGTGTTTTCTCTGTTCTTGTTTTCTTTATTGATTTTAATTCTGTTTTCATGTCTTGCACCATTTCCTTCATCTGTTTGAATGTGGATTCCTGTCTCTATGATGGCCTCAATTTTTTTGTTTGTTTCCTCTATATATGCCACTAATTGCACCTCCACTTGTGCCTCTCTTTGTGTGGCTATATTTGCCTGTAATTTTTTGAGAGCTTTGTTCATTTCCTCTTCATTTGCTTCCATTTGTGTGGCTATTTCTTTGAGAGATTTGTTTGTTTCCTTTTTATGGGCCTCTAATAACTTTATAAGTAGAGTTTTAAAATCATTTTCCTGTGTTTCCAATGAAAAGGAGTATCCATTGATTTTGGTGGTTTTGCTGGTGAAGCCACTGTGTCCTGATTTTTGTTGGATGTGTTCTTAAGACATCTGGTCATTTGCTTATCTGTAACCTTCTTTTTTTTTTCAGATTCTGCAGATCAGACTGGTACCATATTTCTCTGGTTTCTGGAGAATTTTTCAGGAAGATGAGAGTGGTCCAGTGGTTTCAGAGTTTGCATTGATGATTCAGCTGTACCTAAGGGAAGAAGATTTGTGGACGCAGAAGGACAAATGCAGGGGAGTGTGTGAGTGTGTAGAAAAAGTTTTTTAGTGCGTGGAAGTGTTCCTTGAATGATAGGGTGTTAGAGGATGTAGATGTCTGAAGTGTGGGGCAGGGGCACTGTGCAGACACCAAAGTGATTGCAGGTGCTTGAAGTCTTCTCAGGTGCAATTTGTTTGTGCAGATTCCCTGAATACCTCAGTGGTCTACAGGCCATTCTGCTCTGTCTGAACTCTTCTCAGGTGTAATTCGTTTGTGCAGATTCCCTGAATACCTCAGTGGTCTACAGGCCATTCTGCTCTGTCTGAACTCCAGGAGTTATTTCCCTCAGCTCCACTGGTAGAACTTCAGAACAGAGCCTTCAGTGTTGAGAACACTCTCCTGTTTCCCACAGTGGGTGAATGGGTGGAAGGAATCTGATGTCTGGCTGTTAGCTTAGAAGCACTCTTGATCTGGGGCTCTGCAGGCAGTTGAAGGCATACTCACTCTCTAGCAGGTCAAATCAGAAAACACAGAGGTTCCCCCTGTTCTCTGCTCTCAGTTTGGGGACTGCTGGGTCAAATGCGAGTGTAGGAGCTCTGTCAGCTCAGTGGTGCTGTAGCTGCTGCCAAACTTGGGAGTCCAGTTACAGCAGCAGAACTGGGAAGCAGGCACAGGTGCTCACTGGAAAGTCCTTGGAAGCCACAGCAGTGGTCCACGGACCCAGGTGGTCTGGCGGGTCTAGTGTACCTGGGTTCTTCAGAGTGTCTGTTGGACTCTGATGGCTGTACCAAAGGCTGACCACCACTAAGGGGTTGGGCATCTTGAACAATCACTGGCTGGGTGGCCGTGCGGAGTCCTTACAACCGCTCATGGACCTGGGACTCAGAGGGTTGGAACCATAGAGACCCTGGACTCAGAAGGCCGGTACCAGGCACCTGGTTCCTGAATGGCTGGGATCACAGATCCAGGGAAAGGAAGGCCCAAAATGGAGAAATGCAAGGCATGGGATGTTCACCACTCTCTAACTACAGAGAGGTCTGCTGGTGAACTGACTCTAAATGGTCTCAGCTCATGTGATGTACCCTCTATTTCAGAAAGGTTCAATGTCAACTTTCTGGCTTCAGCTGCTCCTCCACTCACCAATTTCTGAGTTTCAGATCCTCTGCCTCTCAGATACATTACACGTTAGTCGCCACCATCTTGAAGCCCTTATTTTAGGCATGCTTAAGTTGAGTACAATTTTGTAGAAAAAAAAAAGTTTTCTAGTAACAATTATCCTAATCCCATGTGCACAAAAAAGCCTAAGGTTTGACTACCTCAAAACTTTTTTCAAACTACATTTAATTTATAATGTGGGGGTGGTTTTATAGTTTAAGAGCCTAGGATCTTGTGTGGTTAACATTCCTGGTTTATCCACTGCTTATATGTGAGCACTTGTAGTGCTCTTTCCATCTAATGACATATTGTTATACCCATAGAACAAGACATCACACAGTCCTCAACAGAGAACTTTCTTTTTATAGTTTGTGGAAATAAAAAAAAAAAAATACACAATTGAGCAATGTGCATACAGTGGGACACTTTGGACCACTCATACCAAATTAGATATTTTCATTAAAATCCCTCCCCTCAGGCTCAGGTGTATATCTGGAAGAGGTGGGGAAAGATTCTAAGAACCAGATGCAGAAGATGACTTCAATGAAATTGATTTTCAGACACTATATTAGGAATTTTTGAAGTGCCATTTTACAGTTTCTCAGTGTCTCAATTGCTTCATCTAAAATAGTTTCCACTTTGGGCCCTGTTGATATTTTACACTAGACGCAGTTTATTGAAAGAGGCTGTCACAAGAAGGGATAATGATCTCTTTACATATCACATGACGTTGCTTTCATCCACCACTGGGGTAACAAAATGTAACAACTTTTCCCAGTGGGTCTAACTAATTTTTTATGGAACCGTTTTTCTAGAAGATGAAAAATTAATTACATATACCTTAATTTTACTGTATGGTTCAAATTATAAACAGTTTTAACACTTCTGGATCAAGAAGCTGTGGTAAGGATAATGTGAAATGTAACCCAAGAAGGTAATTTAATTTTTAAAATAAAAAAATAATAAAGAAGTGTTAGTTCTGATTTAAGTTAGGTTTTGTTTTATTCCATAGAAATGTGAAGCTAGACATGTTGGTACAGACCATTAGTCACACTTATCTAGGACTGTACTGTGTAGAGATAGCTTAGTAGAGCAAAGATTATCTTTGGCAACAAGGTGAGATATTGTTTTAAATATATCAGGGTCAACCATGTTTAATAATAGTATGGAGAGCTTTTAAAGAAAGAGAAGGCCAATGGTCCTCTTTGCTTGGTAAGACTCACACATACTAAGGTGTTGTTACAGCTTCATTTCTGCTGCTGAGTTAAGTGCATGACCAAAGACTACAGGAGGAAAGAAAATGTTTACTTGGCTTTCAGGTCCAGTATTTTTTTTTTTTTTGTTGTTGTTGTTTTGTTTTGTTTTGTTTTTTTCTTTTCCTCAGTTTTATAGATGACTTTAATCATAGTAACTTACAATCAAATGCAACCATTAGAGAACACAGTGCCAACTAATAAAATTAATTTTAACAGGAATAATGATGCAACATTCTACACTTGAAGTCAAAATGAAAAGTTTAATCACATATGATAGGGATCCTGTTCTATAATATCTTTTTTATGTTCTTTTTTTATTAATTACACTTTATTCATTTTGTATCTACCCATAAGCCCCTCCCTCCTTCCCTCCCAATCCCTGCCTCCCCCCCCCCCCCTTTGTGAATGCATGCCACTCCCCAAGTCCACTGATAGGGGAGGTTCTCCTCTCTTTTCTGATCTTACTCTATCAGTTCACATCAAAAGTGGCTGCATTGTCCTCTACTATGGCCTGGTAAGGCTGCTCCCCCCTCAGGGGGAGGTGATCAAAGAGCAGGCCAATCATATTATGTCAGAGACAGTCCCTCTACCCATTACTATGTAACCCACTTGGACACTGAACTACCATGGGCTACATCTGTGCAGGGGTTCTAGGTTATCTCCATGAATAGTCCTTGGTTGGAGTATGAGTCTCTGGGAAGTTCCCTGTGTTCAAATTTTCTTGTTCTGTTGCTCTCCTTGTGGAGACCCTGTCCTCTCCAGCTCTTACTATTTCCCACTTCTTATATAAAATTCCATTCACTCTGCCCAACAGTTGACCACAGGCTCAGCATCTGCTTTGATAGTCTGTAGGGCAGAGGCTTTCAGAGGCCCTCTGTGGTAGGTTCCTAGTTTGTTTCCTGTTTTCTTCTTCTGGCTTTCAGAAGCCCTCTGTAGAAGGTTCATAGGTTGTTTCCTGTTTTCTTCTTCTTCTGATGTCCATCCTCTTTGCCTTTCAGGATGAGGACTGACCGTTTTAGTTAGGGTCCTCTCTCTTGCTTAGTTTCTTTAGATGCACAGATTTTAGTGGGTTTCTCCTATGTATGTCTATATGAGTGAGTATATACCATGTGTGTCTTTTTGCTTCTGGGACAACTCACTCAGGATGATCCTTTCCAGGTACTACCATTTACCTGCAAATTTCATGATTTCCTTATTTTTCATTGCTGAGTAGTATTCCATTGTAGAGATGTACCACAATTTCTGCATCCATTCTTCAGTTGAGGGGCATCTGGTTTGTTTCCAGCTTCTGGCTATTACAAATAAAGCTGCTACAAACATGGTTGAGCAAATGTCCTTTTTGTGTACTTGAGCCTCTTTTGGATATATGCCCAGGAGTGGTATGGCTGGATCATGGGGAAGCGCTATTCCTAGTTGTCTGAGAAAGTACCAGATTGATTTCCAGAGTGGTTGTAGGAGTTTACATTCCCACCAGCAGTGGAGAAGGGTTCCCCTTTCTCCACAACCTCTCCAGCATGTGTTGTCACTTGAGTTTTTCATCTTGGCCATTCTCATGGGTGTAAGGTGAAATCTCAGGGTTGTTTTGATTTGCATTTCCCTAATGGCTAATGAGGTTGAGCATTTCTTTAAGTGCTTCTCTGCCATTCGATATTCCTCTCCAGAGAATTCTCTGTTTAGCTCTGTTCCCCATTTTTTAAGTGGATTACTTGGTTTGCTACTTTTCAGCTTCTTTAGTTCTTTATATATATTGGATATGATTCCTCTATCAGATAAAGGGTTGGTGAAGATTCTTTCCCAATCTGTAGGCAGTTGCTTTGTTTTGATGACAGTGTCCTTTGCTTTACAGAAGCTTTTCAGTTTCATGAGGTCCCATGTATTGATTTTTGCTCTTAGAGCCTGTGCTGTTGGTGTTATGTTCAGGAAGTTTTCTCCTGTACCAATGAGTTCTAGGGTATTCCCCACTTTTTTTCTAGCTGATTTAATGTGTCTGGTTTTATGTTGAGGTCTTTGATCCACTTGGACTTCAGTTTTGTACAGGGTAATAAGTATGGATCTATTTTCATTTTTCTACATGTAGACATCCAGTTGGACCAGCACTATTGTTGAAGATGCTCTCTTTTTTTCCATTGTATGGCTTTGGCATCTTTGTCAAAGATCAGGTGTCCATAAGTGTGTGGGTTTATTTCTGGGTTTTCTATTTGGTTCCATTGATCCACCATTCTGTTTCTATGCTAGTACCATGCAGTTTTTATAACTGTTGCTCTAAAATACAGCTTAAGATCAAGGATGGAGATACCTCCAGAAGATCTTTTATTGTAGAGGATTGTTTTAGCAATTCTGGGTTTCTTGTTATTCCATATGAAGTTGAGAATTTTTCTTTCCAGGTCTGTAAAGAATCGTGTTGGTAATTTGATGGGAATTGGATTGAATCTGTAGATTGCTTTTGGTAAGATGGCCATTTTTACTATGTTAATCCTGCCAAGCCATGTGCATGGGAAGTCTTTCCATCTTCTGATATCTTCTTCTAATTCTTTCTTCAGAGACTTGAAATTTTTTTCATACAAGTCTTTGACTTTCTTAGTTAGGGTTACTCCGAGGTACCTTATGTCATTTGTGGCTGTTGTGAAGGGTGTTGTTTCCCTAATTTCTTTCTCAGCCCTTTTGTCTTTTGTATACAGGAGGGCAACTGATTTTTTGAGTTTGTATCTGACCACTTTGCTGAAGGTGTTTATCAACTGTAGGAGTTTCCTGGTAGAGCTTTTGGGGTCACTCATGTATACTATAA
Source organism: Meriones unguiculatus (assembly GCF_030254825.1). NCBI lineage: Eukaryota > Metazoa > Chordata > Mammalia > Rodentia > Muridae > Meriones > Meriones unguiculatus. The sequence continues at coordinate 80,579,162 of NC_083350.1, read as the reverse complement.
TATCATCTGCAAATAGTGATAATTTGACTTCTTCCTTTCCAATTTGTATCCCCTTGATCTCCTTCAACTGTCTTATTGCTCTATGGAGGACTTCCAGGACTATGTTGAAGCGATAGGGAGAGAGTGGGCAGCCTTGTCTTGTCCCTGATTTCAGTGGGATTGCTTTAAGTTTCTCTCTGTTCAGTTTGATGTTGGCTATAGGTTTCCTGTATATCGCCTTCACTATGTTTAGATATGTGCCTTGTATCCCTGATCTCTCCAATACTTTAAACATGAATGGATATTGGATTTTGTCAAATGCTTTTTCAGCATCTAGGGAGATTATCATGTGGTTTTTTTCTTTCAGTTTGTTAATATGGTGGATCACATTGATGGTTTATGTATATTGAACCACCCCTGCATACCTGGGATGAAGCCTACTTGGTCATGGTGGATGATATCTTTGATGTGTTCTTGTATTCGTTTTGCGAGTATTTTGTTGAGTATTTTTGCATCAATGTTCATAAGGGAGATTGGCCTGAAGTTCTCTTTTTTTGTTGGGTCTTGGTGAGGCTTAGGTACCAAGGTGACTGTAGCTTCATCGAATGAGTTTGGTAACGTTCCTTCTGTTTCGATTTTGTGGAATAGTTTGAAGAGAACTGGAGTTAGCTCTTTTTTGAATGTCTGGTAGAATTCTGTGCTGAAACCATCAGGTCCTGGGCTTTTTTTGGATGGGAGACTTTCGATGACTGCTTCTATTTCCTTGGGAGATATAGGACTATTTAGTTGATTTACCTGGTCCTGATTTAGCTTTCGTAAGTGGAATCGATCAAGAAAATTGTCCATTTATTTAAATTTTCAAATTTTGTTGCGTATAGACTTTTGAAGTAAGTCCTAATTATTGTTTGGATTTCCTCAGTGTCTGTAGTTATGTCCCCCTTTTCATTTCTGATTTTGTTGATTTGGGTGGTGTCTCTCTGCCTTTTAGTTAGCTTGGCTAAGGGTTTGTCGATCTTGTTGATTTTCTCAAAGAACCAGCTCTTGGTTTCATTGATTCTTTGAATTGTTTTATTTGTTTCTAATTGATTGATTTCAGCCCTGAGTTTGATTATTTCCAGCCGTCTACTCCTTTTTGGTGTGTCTGCTTCTTCTTTTTCTAGGGTTTTTAAGTGAGCCATTAAGTTGCTTGAATGCGCTGTTTCAAATTTCTTCTTGAAGGCACTTATTACTATGAACTTTCCTCTTAGCACTGCCTTCATTGTGTCCCACAAGTTTTGGTATGTTGTGTCTTCATTTTCATTGAGTTCTAGGAAGATTTTAATTTCTTTCTTTATTTCTTCCCTGACCCAGCTGTCATTTAGTAACAAGTTGTTCCGTTTCCATGTGTGTGTAGGCTTTTTGTTATTTCTGTTGTTGTTGAGGTCCAGCTTTATTCCATGGTGACCAGACAGGATACAAGGTAGTATTTCAATCTTCTTGTATGTGTTGAGGTTCGCTTTGTAACCAACTATATGGTCTATTTTGGAGAAGGTTCCATGAGGTGCTGAGAAGAAGGTAACTTCTTTTTTGTTTGGGTGTAAGGTTCTGTAAATGTCTCTTAGGTCCATTTGATTCATGACCTCTGTTAGAGATATTGTTTCTTTGTTTAATTTCTGTTTAGTTGACCTGTCCTTTGTTGAGAGTGGGGTGTTGAAGTCTCCCACTAGTAGTGTTGGGGATTTATGTGTGGTTTAAATTTTATCAATGTTTCTTTCACAAATGTGGGTGCCCTTGTATTTAGGGCATAGATGTTGAGGATTGTGATGTCTTCTTGGTGGAATTTTCCCTTGATGAGTCTGAAGTGTTCTTCCCCATCTCTTTTGATTAATTTTGGTTGAAAGTCTATTTTATCAGATATTAGAATGACTACTCCTGCTTGCTTCTTGCATCAATTTGCTTGGAAAGCCATCTTCCATCCCTTTACCCTCAGGTAATGCCTGTCTTTGTGACTTAGGTGTGTTTCTTGTATACAAAAGATTGCTGGGTTTTGTTTACGCGTCCATTCTGTTAGTCTGTGTCTTTTTATTGGAGAATTAAGTCCATTGATATTGAGAGAGATTAATGGCCAGTGGCTGTTAAATCCTTTGACTTTGATGTTGGCTGTGGTCATATGGTTGTGTGCTTGGTTGCTTTTTGTTTTACTGTAGTGGGGTTATTAATCCATCATTGAAGGAAGTCAGGACAGACACATGAAAGAAAAAAAGAAAAACAACATGAAGAATATGTGCTGATGGCTCACTGTCTGGCTCCCTTAGGCTCATAATCAGCTAACTGTCTTTAACAGCCCAGGATCACCTTCCCAGGGAAGAATACTTCCATCTCTAGGTTGGACCCTCCCACATTAATCAGCAATCTAAACAATCTCACAGACATAGCCACAGATAATTCTGATAAAGACATTTACTTAATTAAGGCACTTTTCTCAGGTCATTATAGTCTGTGTCAAATTTAAAGTTAATGCTAACAGGCATTATTCCTTACTCAGAATTCCTGTCTATTGTAAAATGACAAATGGATTTCACCAGTAAAATGAACAGCTAACCTACTGATTCAAATTTAATCATACCTGAAACTTGAACAGACCCATAATGTTGGCTATCCAAATAACTAGGAATCCTTACCTGGCTAGGTTGTCTAAGCCATTAACTATTAAGGTACCCCCTACTCTAGTAGATAAATAAGTAGGATCTTTGTTCATTGTGACGAATAAATAAGCCTAACAGAAAATTCCATCTTATTATGTATGTGCTTTCTAAGGTTATTCTACATACTACATTTGTATATTACAGATTTCTCAGGAGAGTTCAGAATACTAAATAGATATCTCTGATTCCAACCTATACAAAATAGTTAAAATGTGGCATCAAGTTATTATACATACATACATACATAATTCATACATCCATACATACACACAATGAAATGTTATTCATTATATGTATATATATATATAACTGTGACTGAGTCCAGAGGACACCTTGAGTGAAATAAGCAAGACAAGAAGCAAAGATAACTGTATGTTCTCAGTCACATGTGAAGTGACAAATATATCATCTGAGAGAATGATAAAGTAGAATGAAACCTACCCAAAGTCTAGGCCATCACAAGTGGAGTGGAAACACGCCGATTTAACTATGTACAACTATCATGTTGTAGTGCTTTGTCTAGCAATTGCAAGTGATAATCATAAGGCAACCTTATGATTATAGACAAAACTTATAGACAAAACTCAGGTGCAGCCATCCATTTCTTCAGTGACTCTAGGAAATAAGATGTAAGTAAAAACCAACAAGTAAACAAACAAAAACAAAAAAAAAAACCCACAAAGAATACTAAAAATAAAACTGAGACAGAAAACTGAAAAAAGTCAGTGACAGATTTTCTGTGAGCCGGGTTCTGTTGCAGTCAACTGGACCTCAAGAAGTTTTTCAGGCATGCACTGAAATACTATGCAAAGAAACCCATTAATTTTGCACAGAGGCAAGAATGTTAGGAATTCATACACAGGCCTCTGTTCCTCATTAGTTTACTATTCTTTCTGCATCATTAACTAGAAGTTTCATTTTTTTCTGGAACCAAAGCAAGTTCTTTCACTATTGAGCCGCTTCATGTATAAGACAAAGAAGCAGATAACTATAGCAGAATACCTGCATGTATGTGTGAAATGAAGGATGGAATGATATAATTTTGTCAGGATACAGGCAGGATTTCAGACAGCTTTCCTTTTTGACCCATCTCATTCACAAATAAAACCCTAATTTTGAAGTATTTGAAAAATATAAAAATTAAAATATCTTACTTTTTTTATAGACTTCATGATTACTTACCCTTGAATCAATTAATGATATATTTTTTCCCTAGGTTAATATTTTTGTAATGTAAGTGTTGAGAATTATATATTAAAGCATATTATACTTTACAGTTCTAGTGAAAAGGTACATGCATTTAGGCTTACATTTAGAAATTTTCAAAAAACACAATGGATATTTGAACAACAGTAATCTCCTGATGGTTAAATGTTGCATTTGTTTTTTTTTTCCTATATTTTTATGTCATTTCCTCAGGAACTTCAAGAAAGATGGGGGCTTCAACCTGTATGTCGCAGTGTGCAGTACAAATTGTATAATCCCATTTTTCCTTTATTAAGTATGATAATAAAAAATAAATAAACCATTTTTCTCCCATGGACAAGTTACACAATTTTTTTTTTTTTTTGTTAGTTCAGTTTAAGAATGTAAGCTGTGATCTATCCAAAGCAGGATCCTGGAGGCTCTCTTACCACTGGGTTTTCTGATGCTTGCCTCTAAAAAGAGATAATGATTAGAATATTTAGAAATATCCCATTAATAATATTTTTATCCAATGTTATATATTTACTTAACTCTTACTATGTCTCTATTGATATTTATTCATAACAATGTTGAATAAATATTTCTGCTATGCATCAGTTTATACTGAAAATGTTCTTCTCTATGTATTAAGTAATGGAGGAGGATGTTGGAGAAAATACTTATCACCAGAGTCTATCTCATAGGAAGTACTGAATTAGTTTCTTGCATTGAGAATGTGAAGAAGGAAACAGGTTTTCACTTCTAAATTGAAGTACAATTCAAATATGAAGGAAGGAAGAATTAGTATATTCTAGAGGAGACAGGGAGCCCCACAAAGTCCAAATATATCTGAGCACAGGGGTCTTTTATGAGACTGTTTATCCAACCAAAGACCATGCATGAATATAACCTACAACCCTTGCTCAGACATGGCCCATGGTAGCTCAGATCCAAGTGGGTTCCCTAGTAAGGGGGACAGGAACTGTTTCTGACATGAACTCATTTGCTTCCTCTCCCCCATGAGGGAGGAGCAACCTTGCTAGGCCACAGATAAGGACATTGCAATCATCCTGAAGATACCTAATAAGTTAGGGCTAGAGGGAAGGAGAGGGAAACACTCCCTCTCAGTGGACTCAGAAAGGGTCAGGGAGGAGATGAGGGAGGGAGGGGAGGATTGGGAGGGAAGAGAGAGTGGGCTACAGCTGGGATACAAATGAATGTAAAAAATTATTTAAAAATAAAAAAATTAATTATGTTAAAAAATAAATAAAAGTTTAGTATCACATCTCAAAAAGTATCAAAAAAAAAAAAAAGAAGTACGATTCAATGTGCTCACAGTGACCCTGTATCACGAGGAACCAATACATGCTGGAAGCGATCAATAAGGAACTTTCTAGAGTAATTAGGTAGGAAGAAAATTAGAAAACTAACATTATTCACAATGATAAAAGATCAGTGGGCATAAAACAAACCTTGTCTAGAAGAGATCTTGAACCATTTTAATGTAGGTAACTTTCATATGAAAGTAATGTGCAGTTGTTATTCATATGCTCACAAAAAGGTCCATTATAGCCTGGCCCCAGTGGAAATACCTAAAACTATCCACTAGTCTAGCCTGGTGTCAGAGGGACACATTGTTTCTCTTTGAGGCTAACCCCATATTCCTTTTAATCCTCCCATTTCACATATACCAGTGCTTAACATAGATGCACAAAAAATTAAACTTCATGATTTATTTTTATTTTTAAATGATTTTTTTCTTTTTTATTAGTTAATTAAATTTACATTTTGGTCATAGGTCCCTCACTACTCTCTTCAGAGTCCCACCTTCCCTCCCACATCCCCTCTACCCTAATCCTCAGAATAGAGGAGCCCCCTTACGCAGAGACCCCAGCTCATCTATTAACATGAAGACTAAGTTCTTTCTCCCCTGTGGTCTTGAGGGGAAGTCTCATCAGAGGGAAGTGATGAGAAAGTAGGCGAAATAGTCTATGTCAAAGATAGCACTCACTCCCCTAACTAGTGAGCTAACAGGAAGCCTAATATATCCACTGAACTTATCTTCTTGGGGTCGGTGCAGTGCAATATGTCTATCCTGTACTATATGACTAAAATCTGCTCGTAAGTGAATATATACCATCTGTTTCTTTCCGGGTTTGTGTTGTCTCACTTAGGGTGATCTTTTCTGGTTTCACTCATTTGCCTGCAAGTTTCATGATTTCCTTGTTTTTAATGGCTAAGTATTATTCCATTGTATAAATGTATCACAGTTTCATTATCTTTTCTTCAGTTTCTAGGTTGTTTTCAGTTTCTGCCTATTACAAATAAAGCTGTTATGAACATGGTTGAGCAACTGCCCTTGTATGGTAGAGCATCTTTCGTGTGTATGCCCAAGAGTGGTGTAGCTGGGTCTTAAGATATGGATGTTCCCAGTTTTCTTAGAAAGTGCCAGCTGGATTTCCAAAGTGGCTGCACAGCTCTGCACTCCACCAGCAGGGCAGGGGTGTTCTCTTTATATCCTTGCCAGCGTGTGTTGCCACTTGAGATTTTGATCTTAGCCATTAGAATAAATCCAGTAATGTTTCTTCTGTTTTTATTTTGTAGAATAGCTTCAGGAGTATTGATGATAGCTCTTCTTTAAGTCTGGTAGAATCCATGCTAAAACCATCTGGTCCTGGGCTTTTATTTTTGGTTGGAAGACTTTTGATAGCTTTTGCGGTTATAAGACTGTTTGACATTGCAGCCATTACTGAAGATACCTGATAAGCTAGGATCAGATGGAAGGGGAGGAGGACCTCCCCTAGCAGTGGACTTGGAAAGGGATAGGGAGGAGATGAGGGAGGGAGGGTAGGATTGGGAGGGAATGAAGGAGGGGCCTATGGCTGGGATACAAAGTAAATAACCTGTGATTAATATTAAAAAAAAAAAGACGTTTGAACTGTTTACCTGCTCTTGATTTAATTTTGGTAGGCTAAATCTATCAAGAAAATCCTCCATTTCCTTTAGTTATTTATTTTTTTATTTTTTAATTTTTTGGAATACAAGCTTTTGAAGTAAGATCTAATGATTCTTTGGATGTCCTCAGAGTCCATTGTTATGCCCTCCTTTTCATTTATGGTTTTGTTAATTTGGGATTGTCTCTCTGTCTTTTACTTAGTTTGGCAAGGGGTTTGTCTATCTTGTTGAATTTCTTAAAGAACCAACTCTTGGTTTTGTTGGTTCTTTATATTGCTCTCTTTGTTTCTAATTTATTGATTTCAACCCTGAGTTTGATTATTTCCTGCTGTCTACTCCTGCTGGGTGTTTGTTTGTTTGTTTGTTTGTCTTATTGGTTGTTTTTCTTGAAAGGTTTCAGACCATCTGTAAAGTTCCAAATATGCTTTAGCTCCAATTTCTTTCTAAAGGCAATTTGTGCTATGAACGTTCCTATAAGCACTGCTTTCATGATGTCCCATAAGTTTGGTTAAGTTGTGCCCTCATTTTCATTGAGTTTAGAAAGTCTTTTGTTTCTTTTTTCTTCCTTCACCCAGTGATCATTGAGCAGGGGGCTGTTCAGGTTTCCCTGAGTATATAGCTTTTTTGTTGTTTCTGCTCTTGTATAGTAGTATGTTTAATTCATGGTGATCTGACAAAGAACAACTAGTTAATTAAATTTCCATGTATCAGTTGAGGGTTGCTATGGGAACAACTATATTGTAAGTTTTGGAGAAAGTTCTATGTGGTGCTGAGAAAAAAAGTGTATATTCTTTTGTGTTTAGGTGAAAAGTTCTATAGACATCTATTAGGTCCATTTGATTCAAGACCTCTGTTAGCTTAATTTTTTTTTCTCTAGCTTCTGTCTAGAGACTGTGGCGTTCAAGTAACCCACTATTAATGTGTTCGAATCAATGTGTGATTTAAACTTTAATAATTTGGTGTCCTCTTGGTGTACTTTTTCTTTGATGAGAATGAAGTGTTCTTCCCCATCTTTTTTGATTAATTTTGGTTGAAAGTATATTTTAGTAGATAGTAGGATGGTTACTCCAGCTTGCTCCTAGGGTCCATTTGCTTGGAAAACAAACAATGTTTTGTGTGTTTCCTGAATGCAGCAGAATATTTGGTTCTGTTTCAACAATCACTCTGTTGTCTTTTTATTGGAGAGTTGAGTCCATAGATGTTGACAGATATTAGTGATCAATGATTGTTAGTTCCTTTTATTGTGAAGATTGTGGATAGTGTGTTTGTGTACTTGTTTGTTTGTTTTTGGTTTGCTGTTGTGAACTCATCTATAGCCTGTGTTTTCTTGGGTATAGCTGACCTCATTGGGTTGGAGTTTTCTTTCTAGTATCTTCTGTAGGGCTGAGTTGTTGCATAGATATTGTTTAAATTTAGTTTGTCATGGAATATATTTTTCTCTCCATCTACGTTGATTGAAAGTTTTGCTAGGTCTAGTAGTCTGGGATGGCATCTGTGGTCTCCTAGTGTCTGCATGACATGTACATAGGTCCTTCTGACTTTCACAGTCTCTGTTAAACAGTCAGGTATGATTCTGATAGGTCATCCTTATATGTTTCTTGTCCTTTTCCCCTTGCTGTTTTTAATATTTTTTCTTTGTTCAAGATTTAGTGTTTTGACTATTATGTGGAGGGAGGAATTTCTTTTCTGGTCTAGTCAATTTAGTGTTCTGTAAGCTGCTTGTTTGTTTTTTTTAATTTTAATTTTATTTTTATTATTAGTTACATTTTATTAACTCTGTATCCCAGCTGTACCCTGCTCCCTCATTCCCTCCCAATCCCTCCCTTCCTCCCTCATCTCCTCCCTGTCCCTTTCCAGGTCCACTGATAGGGGAGGACCTTCTCCCCTTTCATTTGTTTTATCAGGTATCTTCAGGACTGGCTGCAAAGTTCTCCTCTGCGGTCTAGCAGGGCTACTCCTCCCTTGGGAGGTAGGGAGGTCTAAGAGCCTGTCATTGAGTTTGTCAGAAATAGTCCCTACTCCCCTTACTAGGAAAACCCACTTGGTTACTGAGCTACCACGGGCTACATGTGAGCAGAGGTTATAGGTTATCCATACATGGTCCTTGGTGGAGTGTCAGTCTCAGAAAAGACCCCTGTACACAGATATATTTGATCCTTGTGGAGCTCCTAACCTTTCCACATCATACTAACTCCCCCTTCTTTCATATGCACTCTGCTGAAGGTTTGATTATGAGTCTTAGTATCTATTTTGATAAACTGTTGGAAAGAGTCTTTCAGAGGCCCTCTGTGGTAGGCTCCTGTCCTGTTACTTGTTTTCTCCTATGTCCAATGCCCATCCCATTTGTCTTTCTAAGTGAGGATTGATCATCTTACCAGAGGTCTTCTTTCTTGTTTATCTTCGTTAGGCATATAGATTGTATTATGTTTATCATATCTTATAGGTCTATATAAGTGAGCATATACCACGTGTGTCTTTCTCCTTCTGGGATACCTCACTCAGAATGATCTTTTCTAGATCCCACCATTTGCCTGCAAATTTCATGATTTCCTCATTTTTGATTGCTAAGTAGTATTCCATTGTGTAAAAATACCACAATTTCTGTGTCCATTCCTCTGTTGATGGATATCTGGGTTGTTTCCAGGTTTTGGCTATTACAAATAAAGCTGCTACAAGCTGCTTGTATTTTTAAGACCATCTCTTCAGATTGGGAAAGTTTTCTTGTATGATTTTTTAAAAAATGTTTTCTGTACCTTGGAGCCTTGAATCTTTTTCTTCTGTTTGTACTATTCTTAGGTTTTATCCCTTCATGGTGTCCTTGAATTCTTGGATGTTTTCCTCTAGGAATATTTCTGTCTTACTTTTTTCTTTGAAAGATAAATAAATAAATAAATAAATAAATAAATAAATAAATATTTCAATTGTATCTTGAATGCCTGAGATTCTTTCCTCTTGTATTCTGTTAGTGATGCTTATCTCTGTGGTACTGATCACTTCTCTAATTTTTCTATCTTCTGAGTTTTCTCTGTTTGTGTTTTCTTTATTGATTCTCTTTCTGTTTTCATGTCTTGAACAGTTTTATTCATTTCCTTCACCTGTTTGTGTTTTCCTGTCATTCCTTGATGGCTTTTATTTGTTCTGTTGTATTTTCCTGTATTCCTTTGAGAGATTTGTTTGTTTCCTTTTTATATATCTCTAATAGCAGCATAGATTCAAGGCCATTTTTCTGTGATCCAGCTGCATTCAATATTCACTGATTTTTTGGGGGGGTTTCTTGTGGAACCGAGAGGTCCTGGTTTTTGTTGATTGTGTTCTTATGCTGGCCTTTAGCCATCTGGTTGTCTATATCTTTCTGTGTTTTTTTCCTTGAAACTTATTTAAAACTAGATCCACCCTTCTCTGGTATCTGGAGTAGTCTTCAGGATGATGAGAGACACCCAAGGGAACAGGAATGGGTGCTGGCGTTTCTTATGCATCCTTGCTATGGTGGGTGCTTTAGAAGGCAGGGCTTGGGTAGAGTGCCTTTAATGGCTGGGGTGTGGGTACAGGTGCCTTCTTAGGTGGTAGCTGAGGGGTTAGATAGAGGTGCAGGCATTCACCTTAGGTGGCAATTACAGGGGATCCTGTGTCTCAGAATGCAACTTATCTGCAGTTTACATGCCTATCAGACAGTGCACTCCTGGGACTCAGAATCTTCTTGGCTCTGCCATCTTGGCTCCAAGATCCATATATTATTGTCTACCTGGTCTCCACAGGGGTACCAGTAAAACTCTGGGTTGGAGATTTCAATGCTGTCCCAAGAATCCAGATGCTTCCTTCAGGGACACAGGAGGGATTCAATGTTTGGCTGCTGGAGCAGAGGATCCCTGGATCTGAGGGCTTGTACTTTTGCACATATGGAAAAAACTGGGGCCTCACAGTTCATGACTCCTTGACGCAGGAGATGACCACAGGGAAACTGGATCTGATTATCTCAACTTCTTGAATGTCCCTTCCTGTCCAGCAAGCATCAAAGTTGTTGTTTTAGATCCAGCCACGTGTTTACTCACTGGTTTCACTGTCTCTGATCTTCTGTCTCTTTGGTAATACACACTGGCCGTGGCCATCTTGGAACTCATATTTTGGGTTTTTGAGTTGTGCCTAGATTTTTATTTTGTTTCAAGGTACAAAGGCCTGTAATTTAAAGTGTTTTGTTTTTCATTCTATGAAAGCAAAATTTCCTGAATGCATTACATGGAAATGATAAAATTTTTAAATTAATATTTGGAGAAAGACCAATAAATTGGGAAGACTAGGATGAAGGAATAAAGAGGCTGAGGAGCATCCATTTTTGATATTTTAGTAATATTCTCACAAGTCCAATTTTAAATTTTATCATTTAATATATTAATAAATTTTAGTGAGATATAATACATTTAATTAGCAGCCATATTTTGTGACATTTATAGTTTTGTATAATGAAGATTATCTATTTAAATATCATAAAGTATTATTCACAACACCAGTTTTATATTAGTGATATGAGCTTGGGAAGCATAGATTAGATTTATCCTATTTCCATTTCAAAACAGATTGATTGTTACCGTTATGTTTCAGTCCATCTAAGATTATTGACTAGACAAGCATAAGTGCCTCAGGATTCTGATAATTTCTGCAAAACACGCTTTCTTTTCAATATTGATAACATAAAGGAACTAGCACACTTTTCCTACTTTTAAAGTAATGCCTTAAATGCAAACTGACTTAAATGCAAATGCAAATTATTTTCTTTACCTTAGACAAATTAGAAGCTGATGACATGAGGGATTTCAGCATATCTTTTGTGGTAGTTTAAATTTCATTCTCATATTTTATGTGGTTATTAGTAAATTCACAAAAACATCATGGCATGGTTTTGTCCTTATCTGGTTTCATTTGTCTGCATGTTAATGATTTTCTGTATATTTTTGAAACATCACCCATAGCAGGTAATAATCTATTCCATATTCCTATGAAAAATACACTATCTGGAGTTATTTCAGCACTTCTTTGGCAAAGTTTATTGAATGTTCTATTTCCTTACATTTGTCAGTTATGAATATTTTTCACACTTAAATTCATGTTGTCTCTTAAGAGAATGCCCCCCAACACACACTTGTTTTCAATGTACCATGTGATTATCACTAGATTTTTCTTTTATTTTTTTACATTTGAGTAATAATCTAGTAGTGTTATGATAAATAGAACATTACATTATATTATGTGGTATTTAATTTATTGACCTTTAAGCAATCATTAATGAAAATATCCCTTTATAATTTTATGTTTTAAAATAAAAAGTTCTCCAGGAGAAATATATATTTTAACTGTGCTTGAAAATAAATATGATACTTTAGAGTCACATTAATTATAATTCTCAAGACAAGAATTAAGTTTTTCTATTATTAATTATATTTTATTAACTCTGTATCCCAGCTGTATCCCTCATTCCCTCCCAATCTCACCCTCCTTCCCTCATCTCCCTGCCCCTTTCCAAGTCCACTGATTGGGGAGGACCTCTACTGCTTTCATCTGACCCTATTTTATCAGGTATCTTCAGGACTGGCTGCAAAGTTCCTCTGTGGCCTAGCAGGGCTGCTCCTCTCTTGGGGTGTGGGGAGGTCAAAGAGCCTGCCATTGAGTTCATGTCAGAAATAGTACCTACTCCCCTTACTAGGGAAACCCACTTGGTTACAGAGCTACCACGGGCTATATGTGAACAGAGGTTCTAGGTTATATCCCTACATGGTCCTTGGTCTCATATGAGACCCCTATTGCTCAGATATATTTGGTCCTTGTGGAGCTCCTATCCTCTCCCCGTCATAATAACTCCCCCTTCTTTCAAATGATTCCTTGCACTCTGCCGAAGGTTTGGTTATGAGTCTCAGTATCTGTTTTGATACACTGTTAGGTAGAGTCTTTCAGAGGCCTTCCTGTTCCAAAGTGGTTGTACCAGTTTCCATTCCCACCAGCAATGGAGGAGGGTTTCCCTTTCTCTACAACCTCTTCAGCATGTGTTGTCATTTGAGTTTTTGATTTTAGCCATTTTGATGGGTGTAAGGTGAAATCTCAGGGTTGTTTTGATTTGCATCTCTCTGATGGCTAGGGATACTGAGTATCTCTTTAAGTGTTTCTCTGACATTCTATATTCCTCTACAGAGAATTCTCTGTTTAGCTCCCTACCCCTTTTTTTAATTGGATTATTTGATTTATTGCTTTTTAACTTCTTTAGTTCTTTATATATTTTGGATATCAGCCCTCTGTCAGATATAGAGTTGGTAGGCTGTCATTTTGTTCTAACAGCTTTTCAGTTTCATGAGGTCCCATTTATTGATTGTTGATCTGAGAGCCTGTGCTGTTGGTGTTCTGTTTAGGAAGTTTTCTCCTGTGTCAATGAGTTCTAGGCTCTTCCTCACTTTTTCTTTAACTGATTTAGAGTATCTGGTTTTATGATGAGGTCTTTGATCCACTTTGACTTTAATTTTATGCAGGGTGATAAATATGGATCTATTTTCATTTTTCTGCATGTAGACATCCAGTTGGACCAGCACCATTTGTTGAAGATGCTGTCTTTTTTCCATTGAATAGTTTTGGCTTCTTTGTAAAAAATCAAGCATTCATAGTTGGGTGGGTTTATTTCTGGGTCTTCTATTCGGTTCCATTGATCCTCCTTTCTGTTTCTATGCCAATACCATGCAGTTAGTATTACTATTGCTCTGTAGTACAGCTTGAGATCAGGAATTGAGATCGGGGATCGAGATTGAGATGATCTGTTGTTGTATAAGATCGTTTTGGAGATTCTGGTTTTTTTGTTTCTCCATATGAAGCTGAGTATCTTTCTTTCAAGGTCTGTAAAAATTGAGTTGGTATTTTGATGGGAATTGTGTTGAATGTGTAGATTGCTTTTGGCAGGATGGCCATTTTCACAATGTTAATCCTATCAATCCATGAGCACAGGAGATCTTTCCATTTTCTGATAATCTTCAATTTCTTTCTTCAGAAACTTGAAGCGTTTTACAAACAGGTCTTACACCTGCTTGGTTAGAATCACCCCAATATACTTTATGTTATTAGTGGCTATTGTGACGAGTGTTGTTTCCTTGATATCTTTCTCAGCCCTTTGTCTTTGGTATATAGGAGGGCTTCTGATTTTTTTGAGTTGATTTTGTATCCTGCCACTTTGCTGAAGGTGTTTATCAGCTGAAGGAGTTCTCTGGTTGAATTTTTGGGGTTGCTCATGTATACTATCATATCATCTGCGAATAGTGACACTTTGACCTCTTTCTTTCCAATTTGTCCCCTTGATCTTCTTTAGTTGTTTTATTGTTTTAGCTAGGACTTAAAGTACTAGAGAGAGAGTGGGCATCCTTGCCTTGTCCCTGATTTCAGTGGGATTGAGTTAAGTTTCTCTCCATTGAGTTTGATGTTGGCTATAGGCTTGCTGTATATTGCCTTTACTATGTTTAGGAATGTACCTTGTATCCCTGATCTCTCCAAAACTTTGAACATGAATGGGTGTTGGACTTTGTCAAATGGTTTTTCACATCTAAGGAGATGATCATGTGGATTTTCTCATTCAGTTTGTTTACGTGGTGTATTACATTGATTTTGAACCACCTTGCATGCCTGGGATGAAGCCTACTTGGTCATGGCAGATGATATATTTGATGTTTTCTTGGGTACGGTTTGCAAGTATTGTATTGAGTATTTTTGCATCAATGTTCATAAGAGAGATAGGTCTGATTTATCTTTTTTTGTTGGGTCTTTGTGTGGTTTAGGTATCAAGGTGTCTGTGGCTTCATAGAATGAGTTTGGTAATGTTCCTTCTGTTTCTATTTTATGGAATAGTTTGGAGAGAATTGGAGTTAGCACTTCTTTGAAGGGTCTGGTGGAATTCTGCACTGAATCTATCTGGTCCAGGGCTTTTTTTTTCTTTTTTTTTTTGGAAATTTGAGTGTTGATGACTGCTTCAATTTCCTTGGGGATACAGGGCTATTCTGTCTTTCTACCTGATCTTGACTTAATTTTGGTACATGGTATCTATCAAGAAAATTGTCCATTTCTTTTAGTTTTTCAAACTTTGTGGCATATAGGCTTTAGTAGTAAGACCTAATGATTAGATTCCCTCAGTATCTGTAGTTATGTCCCCCTTTTCATTTATGATTTTGCTGATTTGGATAGTTTCTCTCTGCCTTTTAGTTAGTTTTGCTAAAGGTTTATGTATCTTGTTGATTTTCTCAAATAACCTGCTCTTGGTTTCATTGATTCTTTTAATAGTTTTATTTGTTTCTAATTGATTTATTTCTGCCCTGAGTTTGATTATTTCCAGCTGTCTGGTCCTCTTGGTTGTATTTGCTTTTTTTTTTTTCTAGGGCTTTCAGGTGGATCATTAAGTTGCTTGTATGAAATGTCACAAATTTCTTCTTGAAGGCACTTAGTGCTATGAATTTTCCTCTGAGCACTGCTTTCATTGTGTCCCATAAATTAGGGTATGTTGTACCTTCATTTTCATTGAATTCTAGGAAGTCTTTTATTTCTTTATTTCTTCCTTAACCCAGCTGTCATTGAGCTGCAAGTGTTTCAGTTTCCATGTGCTTGTAGGCTTTTTTCTAATTCCATTGTTGTTGAGATCCAGCTTTACTCCATGGTGGTCAGATAGAATACAGGGGATTATTTCAATCTTCTTGTATCTGTTGAACCTTGCTTTGTGACCAACTATATGGTTCATTTTGGAGAAGGTTCCATGAGATACTCATGTGATGTTCACTCTTGTTTAGAAAGCCTCACAGTCGTTTCCCTGGCTTCAGAAGTCCTTCCACTCACCTACTCAGGTGATTAAGCTCCGCTGCAACTCAGAAAGTGTGGGTGCTAATTGCCATCTTCCCTGTGCCCCCCCCCAGTTGTCAAGAATTGTTTTTATGACAAAATTATGTTTCAAATATAAAAGAAGGGAAGCTTACACTCTGTTGTTTAAACTAATTCCTAATTGTACTTACTTTAGTCATGGTTGTAGCTTATAAATTACACACACACATACTCACACAAATAATACTATCTATAGATGCTTATTCATGTTTCAGATGTAATTTTTATATTTGTCTCATTTCCTACATAGAAAATTCTTCCTGTAACTGATACTTCCATAAAAAATCAAAACTACTTTGAGATTATAAGTCATACTCTTTTACTCTATTCTTACACAGACACATACGTAATAAATACACGATTCTTTAGTTATTTTGAAGAGTCCTATTTTCTTTGTAATACATAATTTCATATCCTTAATTTCTATAGTGAATGTGGTAATTTTTTTAATTAGAAAAAAAGTAAAACTGAGGCTTGAGAGGAGTTAAAAAACTTGTTGCTCTTTCTGAATATCTGGTTCAGTTCCTAGTACACAGATGGTAGTTTACAACTATTTGTAACTCCAGTGCCTTTTTGACTTTGAAGGTACTACATGCACTGCACATAGTACATTTACATTCAGGCAAATAACGCACACAAATAAATAAATATACAAAGTAAACTTTAAAAAAGAAAATAATACTTTGGGTAAGTTCCTTAAATATTCAACTGCAATTAACAGTTTAATGAAAGATTTAAACTCATTTAATTTTCTGTATAATTTATTCTTATATGGGAATTTATTGCTTTCTATAATAGATTGAAAGGAGAAAATATGGTAAAGGAACTAGCCTATCTGATTTTCTTAACCGTGCCATGTTGATGAGAATGGCTCAATTGCTTTTCTTATTACAGAAGTTTCTACTGAAGTTTCTGACTCACAGGATGCATATTTTGGCAAAGTGAATATACAATAAACACAATAAATACATCTGATCATTAACTCATGACTGTGCTCTACTTCCTGCTTCTCTAACACATGGTTTCCAGCACAGGGCAGATGGTTATAACCTTAAGAACTTTCACATAGAACTGGATATAGCAAGTGTTTTTCATTCTTTCTGATGTGCACAACATTTAAAGCCTTTAGGATTCAGTAGAATTGGTGAATAGGGGAACTCCATTGTACTCATATTTCTCAGTACAGATCACAGTCCTTGATGCTCAGTGAAACTTCTACTTGTATTAGTCATGTGAAAACTTGATTCCTTGAATGTGAAATTATAGTTTTACACTGCCAAGAGTTTATTAAAGGCATCAATGTGAATACATCAAAGGTTTTCAAGCTTAAGGTCACTTATAAGGTTATTAAGTAAATCTACAAACTAGCACATATACAGCAATATTTATTGAACTATAATTAGCTTGTGATGAAGTCTTAGCTTCCTTAAAATTAAAAAGTACTTTTGGAGTTGACATGGTTTGAAATGCTTCCTAAACTGTAATAAATCATTTAATGTTTTACAGTCTTAACTGAGATTATGGATTGAACCAGTAAGGATTTTTTTGGAGAAATTTTCTGTTCTTATCCTGAAACTTAGAATATAATTTATCACTCACAATTTACATGTAAACATAATAGATATATGTGATTTTACAATGTACACAAAAATCAAATGCTCCAGAAACCATGTCTTCTTAAATAAATTATTGATTTTAACAATATTAGAATTATATAATTTACAAATAATTTCTAAGTCATTTGTTTATTTTCTGTGGTCTGACCAGCATTTTCATTGCATTCTTCAAGTGATTGCAGGTGAGAGTTACATATAAAATTTAGGAAGATATTTATAATAAGTATGTGGCATAAAACATGAGAACTCTGGGTAATCTAGAAGAATAATCAAATATCATTAAGTAGAATAGAACAAAGATAAGCTTCTCTGAAATACTGCAGTAACTTAGTAAATAACATGTTTGGAATTATGTAATGTGAACATGTTAAACAAGCAAAGTGACGTCTTGTTCTTGAAACTTATTGAAATTTAGCAATTTCCTATTTATATAAAAGTGAATTCAAATATATTCAATATAATATTCAAAGCATTTAGAAAATAAATATACAAGTTCATATTTGATTAATGAAAATCTTGTTGCAAAGAAATTTCAGTTAAGTGTTCTCCTCATGGTATCCAGTACAACAAAGTATTCTTTAAACAAAAATATCAAACTGGTTTCAGATAAAAAATTTGTAATTAAAATGTAGAATGCCAATAGATTATAGAGTATTATTGAATGTATACAAAATTAACAAATCATAACAATGATGAGGTCAAATGGTACGGACAGGACAAATATGACTTGAGTTTTTCTAAATTTAATTATATATATATATATTAAAATTTGTTCACTTTGTATCCCCACTGCAACACCCTCCCATGTCTCCTCCCAATCACACCCACCCTCCCTCTTCTTCTCCTATGCCCTTCCCCTATTCTCCTGATAGTCCTCCCCTTCTATCTTAACCTAGATTGTCAGATCTCATCAAGGCTGGTGGTATCATCTGCCTCTGTAGCCTGTCAAGGCTGCACCCCGTGATCAAAGCACAAGCCACTGAGTTCATGTCAGAGACAGTCCCTCTACCCCTTACTAGGGGAAGCCACTTGGAAACTAAGGAGCCAGTGGGCTTCCTCTGAACAGGGGCTCTAGGTCCTCTCTATGCCTGATACTTGGCTAGAATGTCAGTCTCTGAAGGCCCCCCTGGGCCCCAGGTATTTTGGCTCTGTCGTTCTCCTTATGCAGTTCCTCTCCAGTCCAGGTTTTTCTTTCTCCCTCTTCTTCCTTAAGGATTCTGGCACCCTGTCCAAAGTTTGGTTATGACTCTTAGTATCATCTCTGATACTCTGGTAGGTAGAGTCTTTCAGAGGTCCTCTGTGGAAAGCTCTTGTCCTGTTCCTTGTCTCTTCCTACTTCCCATGTCTATCCTGTTTGCCCTTCTGAATGAGGATTAAGCATCTTCCATAGGGTCCAACTTGTTGTTTATATTAAATTAAGGCTATAGATTTTAGCCATCTTTTATGGCTAATATGACTTATAAGTGAGTATATATCATTTGTGTCTGCTTCTGTATTACCTCAATCAGGATGATCTATTCTAGTTCAATCTATTTGCCTGCAAATTTCATTATTTCCTTGTTTTTAATTGCTGAGTAGTATTCCATTGTGTAAATGTCCCACACTTTCTGTATCCTTTCCTCAATTGAGGGACATCTAGGTTGTTTCCAAATTTTGACTATTACAAATAAAGCTGCTATGAACATAGTTGAGCAACTGCTTTTTTTGATTCATAGGGCATCTTTTGGGATATATGCCTAGGAGTGGTATAGCTGGATCTTGAGGTAGCACTATTCCTAGTTTTCTGAGAAAGCGCCAAATTGATATCCAAAGTGGTTGTACAAGTTTACTTTCCCACAGCAATGGAGGATGGTCCCCTCTCTCAACATTTCTAGCATGCATCACCCCTTGAGTTTTTTATCGTATCCATTCTGATGAGTGTGAGATGAAATCTCAGGGTCTTTTTGATTTGCATTTCCAGAATGACTAAGGATGCTGAGCATTTGATTAAGTGTTTCTCTGCCATTCAACATTCCTCTGTTGAGAATTCTCTGTTTAATCTCTGTATCCCATTTTTTGGTTTGTTGCTTTTTAATCTCTTCAGTTCTTTATATATTCTGGATATTAGTCCTCTATCAGATATAGGGTTGGCAAAGATATTTCCCCAGTGTGTAAACTCTCATTTTCTGATGACAGTGTCATTTGCTTTACAGAAGTTTTCAATTTCATGAGGTCCCATTAATTAGTTGTTGATCTTAGAGCATGTGTTTGTTGGGGTTCTGTTTAGGAAGTTATCTCTTGAGTTCAAGGCTCTTACCCCACTATTTCTTTTAATAGATTTAGTGTATCTGGTTTTATGTTGAGGTCTTTGATCCACGTGGACTGTATCTTTGTGCAGGGTGATAAAAATGGGTCTATTTGCATTTTTCTACATGTAGACATTCAGTTAGACCAGCACCATTTATTGAAGATGATGTCTTTTATCTGTTCTAAGGTTTTGATTTGTCACATTTTAAGTTTCCATAGGTGTGTGAGTTTATTTCTGGGTCTTCAGTTTGATTCCATTGGCACACCAGTGTGTTTCTATGAAAGTACCATGACATTTTTTTTATTGTTGCTCTATAATACTCCTTGAGATCTGGGATGAAGATACCTCCAGAAGATCTTTTATTTTACAGAATTTTTTATTACTCTGTTTTTTTTCTTCTTTTTCCATATGAAATTGAGAATTATTCTTTCAATGTCTGTAAAAAAATGTGTTGGTATTGAAATGAAAATTGCATTGGATCTGTAGATTACTTTTGGTAGGATAGCCATTTTCACTATGTTAATACTACCAATCCATGAGCATGGGATATATTTTCATCTTCTGATAGCTTCTTCGATTTATTTCTTCAGAGACTTGAAATTTTTTCATATAGGTCATTCACTTGCTTGGTTTGAGTTACATCATGGTACTTTATGGCTTTGTGGCAATTGTAGAGGGTGTTGTTTCCCTAATTTCTTTCTCAGCCCTTCTGTCTTTTGTATACAGGATGGCTTCAGATCTTTTTGAATTAATTTTGTATACAGCTACTTTGCTGAAGGTGTTTATCAGCTGAAGGAGTTCTCTGCACTCATGTATATGATAATATCATCTGAGAATAGTGATAATTTGATTTCTTTTCTGATTTGTATTCTGTTGATCTCATTTAGTTGTCTTATTGCTCTAGCTAGGACTTCTAGCACTATCTTGAAGAAATAAGGAGAGAGTGGGCAGTCATGCCTTCTCTCTGATTTTAGTGACATTGACTTAAGTTTTCCTCCATTTAGTATGATGTTGGCTATAGGTTTGCTGTATACTGCTTTTACTATGTTTAGGTATGTGGCTTATATCCCTGCTCTCTTCTCTCCAAAACTTTAAATATGAAATGGGTGTTGAATTTTGTCAAATGCTTTTTCAGCATCAAAGGAGATGATCATGTTTTTGTTTTTTTTTTTTTTTCTCCTTAAGTTTGTTTATGTGGTTGGTTTCATGGATGTAAATCAGAGAAATAATTTCATATGTTGAACCCCTTTGCATGCCTTGGATGAAGCCTACCTGGTCATGTTGGAAGATATCTCTAATGTAGTCATGGATTCAGCTTGTGAGTATTTTATTGAGTATTTTTTGTGTCAATGTTCATAAGCAAGATTGGTCTGAATTTCTCTTTTTTTGTTGTTGGGTTTTTGTGTGGTTTAGGTATCAAGGTGACTGTGGCCTCAGAAAATGAATTTTATAATGTTCCTTCTGTTTCTATTTTGTGGAATAGTTTGAAGAGCATTGGAGTCAGCTATTCTTTGAAGGTCTGGTAGAATTCTGCACTGCACTGAAACCATCTAGTCCTGGGCTTTTTTTATTTTTTATTTTTTGAATGGGAGACTTTTGATGACAGCTTTTATTTCCTTAGGGAAGAAATGAAAATATAAATTAGAGACTTCCTAAAATTAAATGAAAATTAAGGTACAACTTACCTAAATTTATGGGACACAATGAAAGCAGTTCTAAGAGGAAAGTTCATAGCACCACGTGCCTCCAGAAAAAAACTTTGAGACATCTAATACAAGCAACTTAATGGCACAAATAATAGCTCGAGGGGAAAAAAAGGGGGAGCAGACACACCCAAGAGGAGTAGAAGATCAGAAATAATCAAACTCAGAGCTGAAGGCAATAAATTAGAAACAAAGAAAACAATTCAAAGAATCAAAGAGACCAAAAGCTGATTGTTTGAGAAAATCACCAAGATACACAAACACTTAGCCAAACTAACTAAAAGAAACAGAAAGTATCTAAAACAGCAAAATCAGAGATGAAAAGGGGGGCATGATGACAGACACTGAGGAAATCCAAACAATCATTGGGTCTTACTATAAAAGCCTATGTGTCACAAAATTTGAAAATATAAATGGAATGGACAATTTTCTTGATAGATTCCACTTACCAAAATTAAGTCAAGATGAGGTAAACAGATTAAATAATCCTATATTCCCCAAGGAAATAGCAGTTGTCATCAAAACTCTCCCATCCAAAAAATGCCCAGGGCCAGATGGTTTCTGCACAGAATTCTACCAGACCTTTAAAGCAGAGCTAACACCAATACTTTTCAAACCATTCCAGAAAGAGAAAGGAACACTATAGAAAGAGAAAGAACATTACCAAACTCATTCTATGAGGTCACAGTCACCTTGATACCTAAAACACACAAGAACCCAACAAAAAGAGAGATTTTCTGACCTTTGTCATTTATGAACATTGATGCAAGATACTCAATAGAATACTTGTAAACTGAGAACACATGGATATATTATCCACCATGACCAAGTAGGCTTAATCCTAGCCATGCAGGGGTGGTTCAATATATTGAAAGCCATCAATGTATTCCGCCGTATAAACAGACTGAAGTAGGAAAATCACATAATTATATCCTTAGATGCCGAAATAGCATTTGACAAAGTCCAACACCCATTCATGTTTAAAGTCTTGGAGAGATCAGGGATAAAACGTACATACCTAAACATAGTAAAGACAATATACAACAAGTCTATAGCCAATATCAAACTAAACAGAGAGAAACTTAAGACAATCCAACTAAAATCAGGGACAAGGTAAACTTGCCCATTCTCTCTGTATGTCTTCAACATAGTATTTGACATCCTAGCTAGAGCAATATGACAAATAAGGGAGATCTAGGATAATACAGATCAGACAGGCAGAAGTCAAAGTATCACTATTTGCAGATAGATGAGTGACCCAAAAAATTTATCCAGAGAACTCCATCAGCTGATAAACACCTTCAGCAAAGGGGCTAGATACAAAATTAACTCAAAAAATTATTAGCTCTCTATATACAAAGGACAAAAGGGATGAGAAAGAAATTAGAGGAACTACACCGTTCACAATAGTGACAAATAACAAAAAGTACCTTGGTGTTACTCTAACCAAGCATGTGAAAGAGCTGTTTGAAGAAAACTTCAACTCAGTGATGAAAGAAATTGAAGAAGATATCAGAAGATGGAAAGATCTCCCATGTTTATGGATTAGTAATATTAACATATGAAAATGGACATCCTGCCAAAAGCAATCTACAGATTCAATGTAATTCCCATCAAAATTCCAATGCAATTCTTTACAGACCTTAAAAGAACAATTCTCAACTTCATATGGAAAAACAAAACAAAACAAAACAAAACAAAACAAAAAAACAGAATTGCTAAAACAATCCTGTACACAATCCCTGACCTCAAGAGCAATAGTAATAAAAACTGCATGGTACTGACATAGAAATAGATTGGTGGAAAAATGAAACTGAATAGAAGACCCAAAAATAAATGCACATACCTATGAATACTTCATTTTTTAAAAAGAAACCAAAACCATACAATGGACAAAAGAAAGTATCTTCAACAAATGGTTCTGGTAAAGCTAAATGTCTACATGTAAATAGATCCATACTTATGCAAATATATCCATATTTATCACCCTTCATGAAACAAAAGTCTAAGTTGATCATAGACCTCAACATAAAACCAGATACAATCTGTTAGAAGAAAAAGTGGGGAAGAGCCTTGAACTCATTGGCAGGGAAGACAACTTCCTGAACAGAACACTAACAACAAAGGTTCTAATATTAATAATCAAAAAATGGGACCTCATGAAACTGATTTTCTATAAAGAAAAGAACACTGTCATCAGAACAAAACAACAGCCTACAGACTGGGAAAGGATCTTCACCAACCCTATATTTGACAGAGGGCTAATATCCATAATATAGAAAGAAATAAAGAAGTTAAAAAGCAACAAATCAAGTAATCCATTTAAAAAAATGAGGTACAGAGATAAAGAGAATTCTCTGTAGAGGAGTATAGAATGGCAAAGAAACACTTAAAGAAATGTTCAGCTTCCAGAGTCATCAGGGAAATGCAAATCAAAACAACCATGAGATTTCACCTTACACCCATCAGAATGGCTAAGATCAAAAACTCAAGTGATTATACATGCTAGAGAGGATGTGGAGAAAGGGGAACCCTCCTCCATTGCTGGTGGGAATGTAAACTGGTACAACCACTTTGGAAGTCAATATAGCGCTTACTCAGGCAATTAGGAATAGTGATTCCTCAAGATTCAGCTATACCACTCCTAGGCATATATCCAAAATATGCTCAGGTACACATCAAAGACATTTGTTCAACCGTCTTCATGCCAGGTTTATTTGTAACAGCCAGAATTTTGAAACAATCCAGATGCCCCTCGATTGAGGAATGGATACAGAAATTGTGGAACATTTACACAGTGGAATCTACTCAGCAACTAAAAACAAGGAAATCATGAATTTTGCAGGCAAATGGTGGGATCTAGAAAAGATCATCCTGAATGAAGTATCCTAGAAGCATAAAGACACACTTGGGAAATACTCACTTATAAGTGGACATTAGACATATAATGTAGGACAAACATACTATAATCTGTACACCTAAGGAATTTGGGCAAGAAGGAGGACCCTGGGTAAGTTGATCAACCCACACTCAGATAAGCAAAGGGGATGGACATCAAAAGAGGGAAAAACAGGGAACAAGACAGGCAACTAACACAGAGAGCCTCTGAAAGACTCTTCCCAGTAGTGTATCAAAGCAGATGCTGAGAGTCATAGCCAAACTTGGGGCAGAGTGCAGGAATACTATGAAAGTATGGGGCAGATAGAAAGACCTGGAGGTGACAGGAGCTCCACAAAGAGAGCAACAGAACCAAAAATATCTGGGCACAGGGCCTTGGGTGAGACTGATACTCCAACCTAGGACCATGCCTGGAGATAACTTAGAACCCCTGCACAAAAGTAGTCCATGGCAGCTGAATGTTCAAGAAGATTCCCCAACAATAGGAACAGGGACCATCTCTGACATGAGCTCATTTTCTGTCTCTTTGTTCACCCCCCTCTGAGGGAGAGCAGCCTTACCAGACAACAGAGGAAGACAATGCAGCCAGTCCTGATGAGACCTGATAGGCTAGGGTCAGAGGGAAGGGGAGGATGACCTCCCTATCAGTGGACTTGGAGAAGGACATGGGAGACGTTGAGGGAGGTAGGGTAGTATTGGGATGATATGAGGGAGGGGGATACAGCTGGGATACAAAGTAAATAAAGTGTAATTAATAAAAATATTTAAAAAAAATAAAAAATAATGTTGCTAGAGAGCATTTCTTGTATTCAGCTCTTCTTACATTGCCCTCACATGGTGGAAAAGAGCATCTGCGAAGTCCCTGTAACTTATGCTATGATGGTGATCCTATTTTTGTCTACTTTCATATTATACTGGGAATGCTCTTCAAACTTTCATGGGTAAAAATCTTTAAATGAAGGCAGCTGTAATAAGAGGGCATAAAACTGGGTATAACTTACTCATTAATATTATTCTATTTTTCTTTTATTGAATGTAGAGATTTTTGCATACAATGTATTTTGATTATGATTTCCTCTCTCATATCTTCTCCCAGATGCCCCCCACATTGTCTCTCAACATTTTTTTTTCTCCTCATGAAAACAAACAGCACCTAAAGGACTATGATGAAGTGAAATAAGATAAAAGAAAAACAAAGATACTGGAATAAGGACAAAACACACAAACATACAAAGGAAAACAGCCAAAAATGAAGCACAAGGAACACATATAGATACACACACACACACACACACACACACACACACACACACACACAGGCTTTTACCCACAAAGATCTCATAAAAGCATAAACTGGAAACCAGAGCATCTAGCGAAAGAACCCATAAGGTTAACAAAAGAAAAAAAAAGAAAAGAAAAGAAAAGAAAAGATACACTGAAAAAATTATTATGGGACAAAGAACTTCCAAAAATGGCATTAAGTTGCTTTTGAATTGGCTTTTTAATGTTGGGCATGGGGCCTGAATTTTATAGATGATTTTGGTACCCAATGACTCTTTTCTATAGGAGAATCTTATTTTCATTTCTGGGTAGTTATCAATTGGAGATAACTTCTGAGCTATGGATATGGTCTTGTATCCACTTTCCCTCTCAGCACTTCATTTGGCCCAGATGGCTGAGGCCCTGTGCATGCTGCCACAATCTCTGTGAATTCATATGTGTATTAGTATTGCTATGTTTATATGTTTATAGGGCCTTTTTTCCTTAGTGTACTCCATTTAATGTGTAATTTCCTTAAGATGAAATTTTGGCTCGCAATTTTCCATAAATTTTGGATTAATGGCACTAGAACAATTTTGTTCCAAGCCAAATAAATTCTTAAAATGTGTGGATTATCTCATATGATTCTAATTTCATCACAGATTTTGAGTAAGGTCCTACTGGGTTAATAGCTCAAGGAAGGTTCCCATCAACACATACACAATGCCTCTCTGACAAATATAGTTCAAGTTAGATAGAGATTTCCCAATTAAGCTTAGAAAATGAATGACACAATTTCTACAAGTTCTTGATGTATCAAGTAGAATTTTATGGAAGAAAAGTTGGCATATATATTCAATTTCAGAACTTGGAAAACGAAGGCAAAAAGATAACAGCTCAGCCTGGGCAGAATCATATATACCAGAAAAGTCTAAGGAAAATAGACACAAATTGACTCAAAAAACAAACAAACAAAAACTAAACCAAATGCAGATACACACAGAAAGAGTTTTCAGAGTTCTCATTGCTACATAATATTGTCTTCCTTATTTCCAATCCTAACTTTTTCATTATTATTATTCTTAATGATATTATTAATTACAATTTATTAACTTTGTGTCTTGGCTGTAGCCCTTTCCCTCATTTCCTCCTGGTCCCACTCTCCCCTTTTCTCCTCACATGTCCCTCTTTGAGTCCACTAATATAGGTGGTCATCCTCCCTTACTATCTGACACTTAGCCTATCAGGTCAATTGTAAATATTATTTATGTAACATTTTTGTGATACTCCTGTTTATTTTTTTATAGTTGTTTTATGTATGGTATTCAATCCCCCTCTTCACTCTTTTACGATTATTAAGAAAATATTTAAATAATAGAGCCTTTAAAACATTCATTGCTATGTCCAATTAAAATTAATGTTATATTAAGGAACCATTTTATTTAAATATTTGAAAATAAAACAAGTTCTTAATTACTTAAGCAGGTAATCAATTCATGACTATGTTCATTTAATTACACTGGAAGGATTTTTCTATATTCTCACATCTGTAAACCCTGTAATTACTCAGGGCAAAACTCCATGGCTAGTCTCTAAATCCTAAAAAAAAAAAAAAATCCATACATCATGCTTTAACAGATTCTTAGAGAAAAGGGATGGTAATATTGAATGGAAGAGATATTCCCATACTTAACAGGAACAGTTAGGAAACCTATATCAATCAGATAATTTAAAAACACACAGTGTTAAAAAAAGTTAGGACTGAGGATGAAGCCTCTTCCCTAGGTTCCTCCTTGTTTAGCTTCTTTAGAACTATAGATTTTAGTACTTTTATCCTATGTTATATGGTTAATATCCACTTCTAAGTGAGTATGTACCAAGTGTGTCTAGCATGTATTCTTAGTTATTTTGAGTGAAAGGAATTTACTATAGATGCTTGAAGAAATGTTTTTTCCTTCTGAAATTTATTTCTGTTGGTTATGTTTTTAAATAGAATTTTCTCATTTTTTTTGTATTTGGACTGTACTATGATATACTCTTTTACTTCATGTTATTTTTATTTTCATTAATTAGGCTAAATAATCCCCCTATTCTCCAATTTACATTTTTAGGAAAATAATTTATGGGAACAACAGGAAAGTAATTAATAAAACAGTTCATACTAGTAACCAATGATACAATTGTTTATTGTTGTTTTATCAAACTTCAGTTTCACTTAAAAATTTTATAAACCTGCATATACAAAAAGTCACAGAATGTGTTTATTTTCTATTTTTTATTTTTACTAATTATAGTTTATTCACTTTGTATCCCCCCCTATAGTTCCCTCCCTTCTCCACTCCCAATCCCACTCTCCCTCCTTCTTCTCTATCCATGTCCCTCCCCAAGTCCACTGATGGGGGAGGTCCTGCTCCCATTCTTTCTGATCCTGTTGTATCAGGTCTCATCAGGAGTGGCTGCATTGTCTTCTTCTGTGGCCTGCTAAAGCTGCTCCCCCTTCAGGGGGAGGTGATCAAAGAGCAGACCAATCAGTTCATGTCAGAGACAGGCCCTGTTCCCATTACTGTGGAACCCACTTGAACACTGAACTGCCATGGGAATGGTCCTTGGTTGGAGTGTCAGTCTCAGAAAAGACCCCTCTGCCCAGATTTTTTGGTTCTGTTGCTCTCCTTGTGGAGCTCCTGTTCTCTCCAGGTCTTACTATCTCCCCCTTCTTTCATAAGATTCCCTGAACTCGGTCCAAAGTTTCTCCATAAGGCTCAGCATCTGCTCTGATACCCTGCAGGGTAGAGCCTTTCAGAAGCCCTCTGTGCTAGGCTCCTATCCTGTTCCCTGTTTTCTACCTCCTCTGATGTCCATCCTCTTTGCCTTTCTGAATGGGGTTTGAACATTTTATCCAGAGTTCTTCTTCTTGATTAGTTTCTTTAGGTGTACAGATTTTAGTATGTTTATCCTATATTATATATCTAATATTCACTTATGAGTGAGTATGTACCCTGTGTGTCTGTTTCTGGGATACCTCACTCAGAATGATCTTTTCCAGTTCCCACCATTTGCCTGCAAATTTCATGATTTCCTTGTTTTTTATTGCTGAGTAATATCTCATTGTGTAAATGTACCACAATTTCTGTATCCATTCCTCAACTGAGGGGCATCTGTGTTATTTCCAGCTTCTGGCTATTACGAATAAAGCTGCTACAAACATGGTTGAGCAAATGTCCTTGTGTACTTGAGCATTTTTTGGATATATGCCTAGGAGTGGTATAGCTGGATCTTGCGGAAGCACTATTCCTAATTGTCTGAGAAAGTGCCAGATTGATTTACAAAGTGGTTGTAGAAGTTTACATTCCCACCAGCAGTGGAGGAGGGTTCCCCTTTCTCCACATCCTCTCCAGCATGTGTTGTCATTTGAGTTTTTGATCCTAGCCATTCTGATGAGTGTAAGGTGACATCTCAGGGTCTGATTTGCATTTCTCTGCTGACTAAGGATGTGGTATCAAATTTCTGTTAAACCTGATTAATTCTAGCATTTATTTTACCTTTGTTCCTTTTTAGGTAGTCATATTCAGAGTCTTTTTGGCAACACCAAGGGCAAGTTTGCCCTATATTTACTTCCAATTCTTTTAGTGATTTTATCTACTTGAAGTGGTATTTTGTGTGTAATGTACAGTATGATTTAAATTATTTTAAATTTTAGTGTCTTAATAGTTTGAAGAAAACATTCACTTCTCTAGCACGTGTTCTTGGTTATTTTGAGTGAAAGGAATTTACCATAGAGGCTTTAAGAAATATTTGTCTTCTGAATTTATTTCCTTTAGTTATGTTTTTAAATAGAATTTTTCAATTTTTTTAATTTAAACTGTACTATGACATAATCTTTTACTTCATGTTATTTTTTTATTAAGTCATATGAATTAATTACTTTCCTGTTGTCCCATAAATTATTTTCCTAAAAATGCAACTTGGAGAATAGGGGGATTATTTAGCCTAAGGTTCCAGAAAGATAGTATTCATAAATGTGCAGAGGGCACAAGAGGCAGAAACAGCATGGTGGCAGGAGCTGGAAGTCAGCTGATCACATTTCATCCCCAACATAGGGAACAGAGAAAGAAGAGGAAGGGAACCAAGCCACCAATCCTCACCTCAGCTATATTTCTCCTGCAAACTCCCATCTCCTCCATATCCCATATAACCTTAACAAACAGTACCACCAACTGGTAAACAAGTATGCAAATATACAAGCCTGTGGAGGACATTGGTGACACTAGGCACAGCAGTATTTTATAGGAAGTTAGTTTACCGTAAAGGAACAGAAAACTTTGTGTTTATTTTTGTTATATTTCTTTTTGCTCTTTTTTCTGCTACACTGACTATGTATGAGAATATTTTATGACTTTATCACATATCTTTTGATAAGCTTATATACCTGGAAATATTTTTTCTTGCTGCTTTTTTCCTGGAAAAATAATACATGTTGCTGGATGGGGCTGGAAATATCTCTCAGTGTTTGAGACTTTTGCTCTTCAAAACGATTCTGTTTAGTTCTATGTATACATTTGATAACTCACAGCCATTCATAACTTTAGTATTAGAGGACTAGCTGTCCCTTTCACACACCACTAAACATGTGGTATACATACAAATATGAAGGCATCAAACACATAAATATACAACTAGGTATCTCTTTCCACCAAATGAAACTTTCAGTTTTAGGAATGGGTGACATCTAATTGAGTTGTTGGCCAAAGGGGTACTACTGGAATCACCAAACAATCAGGGCTATTGCCAAGAACTATTTTAGCTCTTCACAAAATGATGGTAAGGCCCTATTTTTGAAGATAACACATACGTAACTCATTGTTACATGGAGAGGCTGTAATGATGCCTACCTAGAGCTGTCACCCCTACGAACTAGTGATAATAGTTTTGAAAGTTACTCTGCATGATACCAAAGGAGAAGAGCAAACATCAAGCCATCTTTTACTTTGTTATGCTGGTTCACAGCTTTGTGTTTTTAGGGAAATTCTGCATGTGTAAATGTGTGTGTCTTTGTTTTTATATATTTCTTATACTGTTTCTTTGGCTCTACTGTTTTCTAGTTTGTTTTGTCCTACTCAGGTTTCTTTTATTTTTATTTTATCTTACATTTTTTAAAGATACCTGTTTATTTTCTAATGAAAGAGAGGAAAAGGATATGGGCTTGAGTGTGTGAGGAGGACAATGGGGTCCAGGAGGAGCTGGTGGAAGGAAAACTGTTGTGATCAGAATATGTTGTGTGAAAAAAATCTATTTTTATTTCAAAAAATTAAGTTGCTGGAGGTTACACTTCGCTTTTAGTCTCTTTTTATTCTTTGCTTAATCTCTTCCTGCTGTTAAAGCTCTTCCATTGTAGGTGATGAAGTGGATATGGCTCCAAATCAAATATTTTGCTGCTGAGAGAAATGTCTTTTCTTTGACTGCAGAATTTTGTTTCATTTTTAAATATTGCTTCATCATAAGTAGTTTATATTCAGCATATAACTGAAGACAACTTTATGCTTGCTGGTTGTGCTCAAGGCCTAACTCCAGTTTCTCCATGTTCACTGCTGGGTTGATTTAGCTTAAGCTTCTATTAAGCTAAGCAGCACACTTTCAAATGATTTTTAGACTACTTCACTATTTTAGACAAACTATGTAATATGTATTTTTCCTTAAAAAATAAAATATACAACCTCAGGCTATAGAAACACTTTACTGGGTAACAGCGCTTGTTATTCAAGCATGAGAAAATGAGAATATATAAAACCATATACAGTGGTATGATGGGTGATGAGAGAATCTGTAATCCTAACACTACTCGTGGGAAATGGGAAGGGGAGGCATGCAATCTCTTGAAATCCATAGGCCTTTTAACCTGGCCTACACAGGGATTATATGATCCTGCTTCCAAAAAGTGAACTATTTGTATTATGTACAACTTCAATGATAAATGTTAGGATGTTTATTAAATTGTTGCCTTAATCATTTTCCAAAAAAAATTTTAATCTCATTTTGAAGCATTATTTGATTGCATTGAAAATTGGTGATAAGAATGTAGAAAGCAGTTTGGAAAATTGTATTACTTTACCACTCAAATGAAACCTAAATTAAATATGTAGTCTGGTAAGTATATATTTAACATTTTTTATTTAATGATATGATTTTTCTTTGTTTTTGAGGAGTGGGATGCTTTAAGATGTGTACTGATACCACAAACATCATATTAAGTTTCATACTGTATTTTAGATAATATATACACATTGTAAAGGGCAATGTTATATTAGCAGGTTAAAATAGTATGCATTAACTATAAATCTACCAAAGGTGTAACATTTGCTTTCATTCTCATTTGAAAAAGACAGTGACCTCTCCCCCTTCTCCTGAATTATTTCTCTACTTTCTAAAAATAAAAGGATGATTTTTACCATGTAATTGAACTTAATTTTTCTCAGTTACATATCATCTACTTATTGTTACATTATGAGTAAAGATGTAATTCTAATGCTCATGCCTGTTAATTTAAAGCAGAATGTGAAATCAGGTATTTTGAAAATTGTGTTAAGCATGTATGTATTTTCTTGGCTATGAAATCTTTTTTTATTTTTTTAAGTAATTTGATTACTTTTTAAGGTTTATAGATTTTTTATAGACTTAGTTATGAGAGAAAATGGCATTAAAATAGCAGGATAATTTTTTTCTGCAGGAATTAAGGAGCATAAGGAAAGTAGTTTGAAAGTGGTGCCAAATTTTGCTCCATTTAGTTCCAGACATCTCCCATTCACTTTGGCTTATAATATATAAAAACACATTCTGGGTCTTTTGTGAAATACTGAAGGTTACTGGAGTATATAACTTATTTTTGCAAATCAAATGTTTGTTTAAATTTTAACAATTTCCTTCTTTGTTATTATTTATTCACTTTTCTTTCCAATTATAGCCTCTTTCTCCTTTTCTTTCTGTTACCACTATCTTTCCTTTTTTCCCCTATACTCCATCACCTACTCTTTAGAAAAAGGAAGCCCCTTCACCATCAACCCATCCCAGAACTTCAAGTAGCATCAGGACTGGCAAGGTTTGCACAATGTAATTCTACACAGCTATTAAAACAAGGAAATCATGAAATTCGCACTCAAGTGATAAAACCGTGAACTGTCACCCTGAGTGAAGTGATCCAGACCAGAAAAACACACATGATCCAGACCAGAAAAACATACATTATCACTTATAAGAGGATAATAGCCATATAGTACAGGATAGCCATATTATAGTCCATAGATACCAAGAAGCTAAGATACAAAAAGACCAAGGGAAGAAGCTTGAATCTCACTCAGAAGGGGAAATAAAACAGACAGCAGAGCTGTATGAAGAGGAAATAGGGAGGAAAATGAGGCTGGGGGTAAGATGTAGGAAGATCAGTGGTGGGAGGCCAGAAGACACGCAGAGAGAATACAAACCATGGGTAGACATATCTCTGTGGCAAGCTGGAGACCTGTGCCATGGTAGGCTCCTGGGAGGACATAGGAGTGACTCTAGCTGAGACTCCTAATAGCAGGGTCATGGACACTGAAGAGGCCAACTTCAAGCCAGACAGGACTTCCAGTGGAGGGAGGGGAACACCAACGCACTCACAAAAATTGTGACACAAAGTTTACCCTGCCGATAAGATGTGCATGGATAAAGATAGAGTAGAGATTGAGTGAATGCCAAACATTGTGTAGCTCAATTTGAGACCTAATCCATGGCTAAGAG
Organism: Meriones unguiculatus; assembly: GCF_030254825.1. Taxonomy (NCBI): domain Eukaryota; kingdom Metazoa; phylum Chordata; class Mammalia; order Rodentia; family Muridae; genus Meriones; species Meriones unguiculatus. The sequence goes on along the minus strand of NC_083350.1, from coordinate 80,545,945 downwards.
CCAGCCCCTTATACTATTAAGGATACTTTGCTATGCTTAGAGACAGGAGTCTGGTGCAGATGTCACCCGAGGGCCGCTACACCCAGCAGTGTGTTGAAACACATGGTGAGACTGACAGTAAAATATTAGGTCGAGCTTGGGAAGCCTAGTAGAATAGTGTAGGCAAGGATAAAAGGACTCGCAGGAGACAAGAACTCCACAAGAAGATCAACAGAGTCAACTACCCTGGGCCAGGCAGTCTTATGGAGAAAGAATCACCAACCAAGGACCATGCCTGGAGTGAATCTAGGCCCTCTACATCCATGTAGCCAAAGGGCAGCTTAGGCTTCATGTAGTTCCCTAGTAAGTGGAGTAGGCACTGTCTCTGACATGGGCTGTGGAATCTTAAGAAAAAGAAATTTCACTGTCTGATTTGTTCCCTAGTTTGTGTATCTTTTTAAAACAACTGTAAGCAAGTCATCAATGTCTATATGTTTCAATTATCCTCAATTGGACCAGAGTTTTATCAGGAAGTGGAAGAACAAATCAAAAGATCCCTGACATGCTGCTCTTCCGAAGCTTTATTATTCAATACAGAGTGTCTTTTGTATACATTTCATTTGTACCAAAACCGAAGTTTCCTCAAAACACACCAAATCCCTTCTTGCCATTGCTCAGGTTAAAACTGTGTTTCACCAATACTTCAATATTTAGTTCATATGCAAGAAGCGCTGTTTATAACGAATTGAAAAAATCCTGATGTGGAACAGCAGGTCATTTTTCAGAGACAGGGTCCTGAGGGACCAGGGGAGCATAAAATAAAGAAAAACAGGATATTTTAGAATAAGAAGTCATGTACAGTGTATCTTATTTCAAACAATTTATTAAGAAGCAGAAAATGCTATATATAGTTTGCGGGAGAAAGCAGGACATAATTAGCAGAAAACTATGTACAATGGGACAGTCATTAGAAAGGTAATTAAGCAATGTTTCACAAGAGGAACACAAGATATCTCAAGTGCTCTGGAATAAATGGTCAGGAACTGGGACTGATAACACTAATATCTTCAGCCTTTCAAGGTTGGGAAATGTCAAATTCTCTGGATCCGACACAGCAGCTACCCCAGTGGCCTCAGACCATTCTGGCCTTAGAAAGGAAGTTTTAGAGAAGGAACTTATGTTCCTTCTGGGTCTATGAGAAAACCTTAGAAGATCTGGGCTTCTATCAAAACCCTCTAACAAAAAAAGATGAAAATAAAGAACGTGTGAAGAGTTGCTTAATTTAAAATAGAGATTAAACGTAAAGGTGGCACTCAGCAGTTAATTGCTACTATTTGAATAAATTGTTGCTACTCAGTTCCTAATACTGGAGAATCATGGGATTGCAAATAAGTTTAGATGTCAATGACTTTTTAAACAACAAAAACAAAAACCTTATGTGTTCATTTATATGTGTATAGTTACTTGTAATTTTACCACAACCTATATGTGAAAAAAATAGATTTATAGCTTAAACTCCTCTGTGCTTAAGTGTTTGCTTTAATTTGTAGCACTTAAAAATGTCTAATGTTTCTTTCTGCTTCTGGTTACATCACTCAGGATGATCTCTTCTAGTTCCCACTATTTGCCTGCAAATTTCATAATTTTGTTTTTAACTACTGAGAGTATTCCATTGTGTAAATGTACCACAATTCCAATATACATTTTTCAGTTAAGGGACATCTAAGTTGTTTCCAGATTCTGGCTATTATGGATAAAGGTGCTATGAACATAGTTGAGCAAATGTCCTTGTTGTATGGTTGGGCATCTTTTAGATATATGCCCAGGAGTGGTATAACTGTATCTTGAGGTAGCACTATTCATAATTTTCTGAGAAAGTTTACCAGCAATGGAGGAGGTATTCCCTTTTTCTACATCCTCTCCAGTATGTGTCATCCTTTGAGTTTTGGGTTATTGATATTACACCCATTCTGATGGGTGTGTGGTAGAATCTCGGAGTCATTTTGATTCACATTTCCTAGATGACTGAGCATTTCTTTAAGTGTTTCTCTGCCATTCAAGATTCTTCTGTTGAGAATTCTCTATTTAGTTCTATACCCCATTTTTAATTGGATTTCTTGGTTTGTTGGTGTCTAATTTCTTTAGTTTTTTATATATTCTGGATATTAGCCCTCTGTCAGATATAAGGTTGGTGAAGATATTTTTCCAGTCTGTAGGCTGTCATTTTGTTCTGTTTTACAGGGTGTCCTTTGTTTTACAGAAGATTTTAAGTTTCATGAGGTCCCATTTATTTATTGTTGATCTTAGAGCTTGTGCTGTTGGTGTTCTGTTCAGTAAGTTGTCTCCTGTGACGAGAAGTAGAAAGACACACATGGCATATACTCACTTATCAGTGGATATTAGTCATACAATATAGGATAAATGTACCATAATCTATAGTCCTAAAGAAGCTAAACAACCAGAAGGAACCTATGGAAGAGGTTTAATCCTCTTTCAGAATGGCAAACAGGATAAACATAAGAAGTAGGAGAAGATAGGAAACAAGACAGGTGCCTATCACAAGGGACCTCTAAAAGACTCTACCCATCAGGGTATCAAAGCAGATACTGAGAATATTAACCCACCTTTGGGCAGAGTGAAAGACATTTTATGGAAGGGGGGAGGGTCAAAAGACTTGGAGGGGACAGCAGCTCCACAAGGAGACCTACAGAACCAAAAAATCTGGACCCATAGGGTCCTGCAGACAGATGAACCAACCAAGGACCATGCATGGAGAGAACCTAGACCCTCTGCTCAGATATAGCCTACGGGCAGCTCAGTCTCCATATGGGTACCCTAGTAAGGGGAGCAGGAGCTGTTTCTGACATAGACTCAGTGACCTGCTCTTTGATCACCTTCTTCTGGTGAGGTGGCCTAACTAGGCCACAGAAAAAGAAGATCCAGACAGTCCTGAGGAGAGCTTATAGGCTAGGGCCAGATAGTACAGGAGAAGGTCACCCCCTATCAGTGGACTATTGGAGGAACATACGGGGGAAACAGGGGAGAAGGTAGGACCGGGGGATCAGATTTGAATAAATACTGACAAGAAGGAAAAAAAGAATGTCTCATATATAGGTTCCTAAGTGGTTTTATGTATTGAATAAACTTTTCATTACTAGGAGAAATAGATAAAAGGGATAGTTTAATAGACAGATTACTCTGTATGATCCCTTCATTCCATGATCAGCTGGCCTCATTGTTTTTGAGCCAGTGATGTTGTAGGGCACCCAATCAAAAGTTTGCACTGGCATACAGTTGTTCACTTCATGTTGTCCAAAAAGCAGAGATATTAATAGGAAAGACTATGGCCAAAATATTTCAATAGCTTTCAATACATTTTCAATAGCTTCAATACCTTTCAATAGCAAATTGATCACAAAGTGATCAAGTCCTACAAATATGCCCTACACGTCACAGATATATAATCTCTGTGTAGGTTTTTCAAATGTTCAAAATGTTAATGAGTCAGTGCATTAAAACTTTACTTTTTCTAGAACTGACGCAGGATGTTTCAACGAGGGGGTTAAGGCTTCTCATAATATTTCCTATAAGCCCACACCTGTTTGTCTATATCCCCCATTTTTATTCATTATTAGCCAGATAGAGCCAAGTAATTGTGGTAATGATACTTGCTTTTTTGTCCAATGCTGGAATGCTAGTAAATTTAGGTATGCCCTGGTTACTCGCATGCCTCACTGGGTGCCTGTGCCCGTTGATGCCCCTCACACTATGACTCTCTTCAGACAGAAAAGGGATATTGGAACTACAGCCACCATTGTTACTACCATCTCAATGGCGGCTGTTGGAGCTACCACCGTGGCATTAGCCATGAGTCATACTGGGCAGACTGCTCAGACCCTGAATAATCATTTAGCCAATATAGCTCATGCCTTAGTTGTACATAAAGGAATTAATGCTCAACTAAAAGGAAGCTTGATGGTGTTCAATCAGAGGATTGACCTCGTGCAGGAGCAAATTGATACCCTATGGCAAATCGCTCAACTTGGCTGTCAATGAAAATATGCGGGACTTTGACTCACTAGCATATAACATGAGAATTTTTCCTGTGCTGCAAATCTGTCTAAACAATTGTCGAGCTATATTTTAGGTAATTGGACTGGAGAATTCGATACTATGATGGAGCAGCTGAGAGTGGCCATTGTCACAGTAAATTCTACCAGAGTGGACGCAGGACTAGCCACAGGATTATCATCATGGATTGCTGCAGCCATGAATCATCTGAAGGAATGGGCGGTCATGGGAGCGTTAGCAGGCCTTCTGGTGATGGTCTCCTTGGTTTGCCTGTGGTATATATGCAAGATTAGAGTCTCACAACAGTGTGATGCAGCCATGATCATTCAGGCCTTTACAGCCATTGAAGCAGGACATTTGCCCCAAGCATGGTTGGCTACCATAAAAAGCTAAAATGTTATGCTCAGGATGCGAGGCTAAGCACTTCACTCAGGGTCAGCTGCTTTGGACCCAGAGAAGAGCATGTCTGATTGCATGCGGGTTGATACCCCAGGTCCCGCCTCTGAGAAAAATGTATCGGACAGGTCTGATGCTCTTTGGGTGGATGACACCTAAATGAACATCGGTACAAAGTCCCAATTTATTTCTAATATCAGAGATCAGACCTCTACTCTTGCCTGGTGCATCTAAAACAAAAAGGGGGAACTGTAGAGAGCTGCGGAATGCTGTGCCTTAAAGATGGAGCTGGTTTCCGCCTTCCACCTTCCCAATGGTGAGTGCTCTCTGTCACGAACAATTCCACATTTGGCTAAGGCTGAGGATCTGGCTTGCTTCCATGTATGTGGACCTATCTGCATTGCCCACGTGGCATGCCTGGGTTGGCTACCCAGAGGCTATTTAAGCTGTAGGCTGGCTTTCCCCAGGGTCAGATGATTATTCAAGGTTCCTGAATAAACTGCATTGAAAAAAAAACAAACAAAAAAAAAACTTTACTTTTGGTAAGATCCAAGACGGCAGAACTACAACACATGGTATCTGAACAGCAGCTCAGCAGTGGAAGCAGAGTTACCTCCATGCTGTGTTGTGGACCCCAAAACACCAATGTCTTTGTTTCACTGTTCCTGGAGTGAATAGCTTCCAGTACAGAAAGTGAAACTCAACCTGGGTACCCACTCTCACCATCCTGTGGACACTTCCTGGTACCAACAGCTCTGGCCTCCAACCTTGGACACTCACTCTCACCTTCCTGCAGAAACATTGTGGTAATGAGGTTCCAGTTTAATACTTAGGGCCCATTCTCACCATATCAGGTAGATGAGGAGATCCAAACTTAGGACCCTGGCACTCAAGACCCAAGGAAGCAAACACAGACATTGCTCCAGGGCTCAACTCATCTCCCTAAGGAGACCAATAGGACCTCTGAGCTCACAGGTTCTCTAAAAGTTCTTCACCCATCAAACACAGTGTCTGAGCTAAGTGCCTGAGCTCATTAACCTTATACCAAAAGAACCAGTGTCTGGCCACCTCACTCCCAGACTTTCTTCTGAGAAAGGAGTATCCCTAAGCTCTTGAAGAATCCATGTGATTCCTAGAATCAAACATCTAAGGAGACACATGGCCAGTTCCCTGAGAAACATCTGCCCCTCCCAGATCATTCCCACCAATCTAAGAAGGGCTCCTGCACGAACATCCAGCTTGTTGTCCAGGGCTCTTCCTGCTTTCCCAAGAACTCTGGTAGACAACTCCTGTAGGATCTAACATCCAATGCCATAGAAAACCAGATAGCTAAATGTCAGCATAAAAACACAATCAACAAAAGTCAAAGAAATATGGCATTGCCAGAACCCAGTTACAGCTCTGGATGCCCTAACACAACTGAAACACACACACACACACACACACACACACACACACAAAAGTGACCTTAAATCTATGCTTACAAAGATGATGGCAAAAAAAAAACCAAATAAAATCCATAATGAAATACAGCAAAAAACAGTCAAAAAGATCGAAGCCTTTAGAGGGGAAATAAATTACTGAAGGAAATACAGGAAAGTTCAAACAAATAGGTAAAGGAATTGATCAAATCATATCATGAAAGGCAGAAAATACAAAGAAACAGGTGAAGGAAACCAACAGAACAATTAAAGATCTGAAGATGAAAATAGAAACATTAAAGAAAGCACAAACTGAAGAAGTCCTGAAAAGAAAAAAAAAAAAAAACCTAGGGGAAAAAAACAGGAACTAAGGAGGTAAACATCATCAACAGAATATAGGAGATGGAGGAAAGAATTTCAGGTGTAGAAGACACAATGGAAGAAATCAATGTATCCATCAAAGAAAACGTTAAATTAAAAAAAAAAAATCCCTGACTCAACATATCCAAGAATGCAAGGACACTACAGAAAGAAGAAACCTAATAATACTAGAAATAGAAGAAAGAAAAGATTCCTGGCTCTAAAGACCAGAAAATATTTTCAACAAAATCACAGAAGAAAGTTTCTCCAGTCTTAAGAAAGAGATGCCTGTAAGCATACAAGATGCCTACAAAAGAATAAGTAGTTAAGACCAGAAAAGAAAATGCCCCGCCACATGCCACATAATAATCAAAACATGAAATGTAAAAACAAAGAAAAAAATATTAAAAGCTGCAAGGGAAAAAGACCATGTAATATATAATGTCAATGTTTTTCAAGCAAATAGACCAGAGAAGAAAGCTAAAGCTGTCACTCCAATGTGTAGTAAAATAGATTTTTTTCAATGAACTTAATCAAAAGAGATGAAGGAGGACACTTCATACACATCAAAGGAAAATTCCACCAAGAAAACACCTGAATTCTGAACATCTATGCCCCAATACAAGGGCACCCACATTTATAAAAGAAACATTATTAAACCTTAAACTACACATAGGTTTTTATACAATATTTGGGGATTTCAGTGTCCCCCTCTCACCAAATGACAAAACAACAACAACAACAAAAACAGAAACTAAATAGAGAAATAGTGACTCTAACAGATGTCATGAATCAAATGGACGTAACAGACACTTACAGAACTTCTCACTCAAATACAAAAGAATATAACTTCTCAGTACCTCATCGAACCTTCTTAAAATTTAACCATCTAGTAAGTCACAAAGCCTCAACAGAAACAAAAAGATTGAAATAATCCCTTGTCTCCTATCAGTCCACCATAGACTAAAGCTAGACCTCAACAAGAACAGAAAAGTAAAAAGCATGGAAACTGAACAACTCTCTACTCAACAACAGCTAGATTAGAGAAGAAATTAAAGACCAAAACTTATAGGACACTGTGAAATCACTGCTAAGTGGAAAGTTCATAGAGCTAAATACCTTCATTAAAAAAAAAAATTCAAGACATCTCATGCAACCAATTTAATGGCACACTAAAAGAACTAGAAAAATAAAAGAAGAAGCAGAGACACTCAAGAGGATTAGACAGTTGGAAATAATCAAATTCAGAGCTGAAAGCAATAAATTAGAAACAAAGAAAACAATTGAAAGAATCAACAAAAGCAAGAGCTAGTTCTTTGAGAAAATAAACAATATAGAAAAACCCTTAGCCAAACTAACTAAAAAGCAGAGAGACACTACCTAAGTCAACAAAATCAGAAATGAAAAGGGGGATATAATGATAGACACTGAGGAAACCCAAAAAATCATTAGGTCCCATTTCACAAGCTTATGGGCCACAAAATTTGAAAATATAAATGAAATGACAATTTCTTTGATATATTCCACTTACCAAAGTTGAATCAAGATGAGGTAAATAGATTAGTCTTACATCCCCTAAAGAAATCCTCTATATTCCCTAAATCCCCTACAAAAAAAGCAGTCATAAAGTCTCCCATACAAAAATGCCCAGAGCCACATGGTGTTCTACCAGACCTTCAAAGAAAAGTTGATACCAATGCTCTTCAAACTGTTCACAAAATAGAAACAGAAGGATCATTACCAAACTCATTCTATGAAGCCACAGTCACCTTGGTACCTAAACCACACAAAGACCCAACAAAAAAAAAGAAAACTCAGACCTATCTCTTGTGAACATTGATGCAATCAAATACTTGCAAAACGAATCCAAGAACACATCAAAGATATCATCAACTATGACCAAGTTGGCTTAATCACAGAGTGCAGGGTTGTTTCACTATACAGAAATCCATCAATGTTATCCACCATATAAACAAACTGAAAGAAAAACACACGCACACTATCATCTTTTTAGATACAGAAAAACATTTGACAAAATCAAACAGTGCTTAATGTTTAAAGTCTTGGAAAGATCAAGGAAACAAAGCACACACCTAAATATAGTAGTGGCAATATACAGCAAGCATATAGACAACATCAAATTGAACAGAGAAACTAAAATCAACTCCACTGAAATCAGTGACAATAAAAGGCTGCACATTCTCTCAGTATCTCTCCAACATAACATTTCAAATCCTCACTAGAGCAATAAGATAACTAAAGGGGATCGAAGAGATACAAATATACTTGAGTAACCCCAAAAATTCTACCAGGGAAATCCTACGTCTGATAAATACCTTGAGCAAAGTGGCTAGATGCAAAATTAACTAAAAATTCAGTAGTGCTCCTGTCTACAAAAGACAAATGGGGTGAAAAAGAAATTAGGGAAACAACTCCACCTTCACAATGTCAAAAAAAATGTGTCTTTTTGTAAGTCTAACCAGGAAAGTGAAATACTTATATGAAAAGAAAAAAACAAAAGAAAAGAAAACAAAACAAAACAAAACAAAAAAAAAAAAAAAACCTGCAAGTGTTTGCAGAAAGAAATTGAAAAGATATCAGAAGATGGAAAGATCTCCCATGTTCATGAACTGGTAGGATTAACATAGTAAAAATGGCCATCCTACCAGAAACAATCTTAATTCATATGAAAATATCAACCCAATTGTTACAGACCCTGAAAGAACAATTTTCAACTTACAATATATATGGAAAAACCCAGAATAGCTAAAACAATCCTGTACAATAAAAGATATTCTAAAGGTATCACCATCCCTGATCTCAAGCTGTGCTATAGAGCAACAGTAGTAAAAACTGCATGGTGCTGGCATAGAAACAGACTGATGGATCAATGGAATTGAACTGAAATTCCAGAAATAAATCCACACACTTAAGGATACCTGATTTTTGACAAAGAAGCCAAAACCATACAGTGGAAAAATGATACCATCTTCAACAAATGTTGCTGGTCTACCTGGATGTTTACATGTAGAACAATGCAAATAGAGTCATATTTGTCACCCTGCACAAGAGTAAAGTCCAAATGAATTAAAGACCTCAACATTAACCAAACACTCTAATATGTTAAAAGAAAATGTGGGGAAGATCTTTGAACGCATTGGCACAGGAGACAACTTCGTGAATGGAATACCAAAAGCTCAGGATCTAAGATCAACAACCAATAAATGGCACCTCATGAAACTGAAAAGCTTCTGTAAGGCAAGCGGCACCATCAATACAACAAAATGACAGTCTATAGACTGTGAAAATATCTTCACCAACCCTATATCCAATAGAAGGCTAATATCCAGATTATATAAAGAACTCAAGAAATTAAACACCAGCAAAACAAATAATCCAATTATAAAATGGGTACATAGCTAAACAAGGAATTCACAACAGAAGAATATAGAGTAACAGAGAAAACTTAAAGAAATGCCAAAAGTCCTTTGTAGTCAAGGAAATGGAAATCAAAATTACTCTGAAATTCTATTTTACACATTCTATCTTACACCTATCAGAATGGGTAAGATCAAATAATGAAGTGACAAAACTTCACTGCTGGAGAGGATCTGGAAGAAAAATAAACCCTCTTCCATTGCCAGTGGGAAAGCAAACTTGAACAAACATTTTGAAATTGAATCTAGTGCTTTCTCAAAAAATTGAGAATAATGCTACCTCAACACATAGAAATAACACTCCTGGGCATTTATCTGAAGGATGCTCCAACATACAGCAAGGACATTTGCTCAACTATGTTTGTAATAGCTTTATTTATAATAGCCTGAATCTGGAAACTACCAACTGAAGAATGGATTCAACAGTTGTGGTACATTTACTCAATAGAATACCACTCAGCTATTAAAAACAAGGAAATCATGAAATTTGTGGGCAAAAGGATGCAACTAGAAAAGATCATCGTGAATGAAGTAACCCAGAAGTAGAAACACACTCATGGTATACCCTCACTTATAAGTGGATATTAACCATATAATACAGAATAGCCATACTAAAATCTACAGACCTAAGGAAACTAAGCAAGAAGAGGACCCTAGGGAAGATTCTTTATTCTCATTCAGAATGCAAACAGGCTAGACACAGGCAGTGGTAGTAACAGGGAATAGGACAGGAGCCTACCACAGAGGTCTTCCGAAAGACTCTTACCCAGCAAGGAACTGAAGCAGATGCTGAGACCCACAGGAATCCTTTGGTCAGAGCACTAGAAGTCTTATGAAAGAAGGTGGGATAGAAGGATACTGAGGGGACAGGATCTCCACAAGGAGACCAACAAAGCCAAGAAAATATCGGCAGAGACTGATATATCAACCAAGGAGCATATACTGCGAGGGCCCTCTGCTCAGATATAGCCCATAGGCAGCTCAGTCTCCATGTAGGTCCCCTAGTGAGAGAAGCAAGGGCTGTCTCTAACATTAACTCAGTTGCTTGGTCTTTGACCACTGCCCCCTAGAGAGAGCTACCTTGCCAGCGTACAGAGCAAGAGGATCAGGGTAGTTATAATGAGACTTGATAGATTAGGGTCAGAAAGTAGGGTAGGCAGACTCCCCTTTCAGTGGGCTGGGGAGGGGTATAGGAGGGGGAGTGGGACCGGAAGAAACTGAGGGAGGGGGCTACAATCATAATATAAAAGTGAATACACTGTTAAAAAGTGAAAGTGAAGAAATTAAGTACATATGCGTTAATTTCGTCAGCATTCTAAATCTGTTTCTCTGGAAAAGTATTGCAAAAATACTGATGTGTATAAGGCGTTGATATAAACATTGTTATTCCAATCAAGATGGTAATTATGATTATCACACTTCAGATACCTATGTTCAAATATCTATGTTGATTTTCTTTTATGTGACTTGCTATGTGTACAAATAAACAGAAATTCAGTTTGATTGCTAATCATTTGACTAGGAAGTGATTGTCTTACAAATGAAATATATACAATTAAATGAGTAAAAATAAATTCTGTGATGCTATTTTTAACATATGTCCAAGCGTTGCTAACAGATACTGTATACCTTTGTTCAGTTTTGAGTGGAAGATGAGTACACTGGAACCTACAGCCGTGTTGACCAGCTGTAGTGATAAATAATGAATCCAGGAAACAAAACAGTTCAAAGTTGTATTTGCATGCATCGCCATTTTTATGAAATCATTATTAAATTATCTGTTTGATAATGATCTGAGAACTGCCAAGCTAAGCTTAATTATATGCACACAGATGCTAAAAGGTGGCTTCAGTATGATGTCTATAGTACTCAAATAAAATTATCTGGACTCATAAAATGCTACAGAGTTGAAGGATATTTATTCATTGGGTATTTTGAAAATAGAAATGCAGAAATATTTAAAATAGTAAATGATATTTTAATAAAATAAGACTGATAATTAAAAATGAAATATGTCATTTTCATTTATGATGAAGACAAGGAAAGAACTAAAGTTTTTCCAATTTGTTTTAATGGCTCCAATAATATCAATGAACTTTTGATGACATGAGACAGAAGTAACTATATGAAGATAATTAGAGAAAAGAAAGTAAAATTGGATGTTTAAACAATACTTAGAGTTTTTTTATAATATGACAATTTTCAGGATTCAAAAATAAATCACATTTTAATTAACTTTTACAATATTTGTATGCAATTCTAGTCCAACTTCATCTTCAAAGTACTCAACATTAGTATTCTTTAAATATTACTGAACTAAGTTTGATGTATTTATGGTTATTATAAGGCTGGATATAATAGTTAATTAGTTTTTCTCCCTTGCAACCTTGTAATAGTCTTCATGAAAATAAATTAGTATCTTTGTATATTCATGTGTTATCAGCAAGCCCAGTAATTTACTGATTACAAGGATATAATTGAAAAGATTCAAATTAAAGCTTGTATTAGAAATGCACCCTTCTCTCTTAATTCGATGTTTCACCCTTTACTGATGCAGCATTTATGCAGAGGTCTAAAATTTAAAGAAGGACGTAGAGAGATAGCTCACTTATTAACATCATTGGCTGCATTTACCGAGGACTCTTTTCTGGTTTGGTTCCCAACACCCACATTGTGACTGCAGTTCTTATGCACTGGATGCCCTTTCTCACCTACATTGATAATACATGCAAGCAAACATATACATTAGATAAAAATAAATCTAAAAAAAACCTAAGGATTTTTTTCTTTTGTTCTCATATGTAGCTGAAAATTCATGCATGAGAATATTAACAATACCAATATTAATGTCATTTTAGCAATACTTTTTAATTTCATATTGATTTTTAGTTACAGAATTTTAATTTTTTTCCAATTCATGTCCTAAAAATCTTTATGACATTATCAAGATCAAAATGTCTTCCTTTTAGATCTTAGACTTTTACTCAAAATTGCTGTTATTTGTTTGTTTGATTGATTACATGTTGATTTACTTGCTATCTGGCAATGTGTGCACTGTTTTTACTTTGGTGCATTCATGAGTTTTATGAAATATCACCCAGTGTATTTTATCATATTAACTTGGTTCTTCAACTCCTCCCAAACACACCCCCTTCCTCATCTGAATGAAAAGAAAATGAGGGCATGAGTGCTCCTACATATGAGATAAAAATGTTTATTGTAGATATGAGCAAGAACACAGCCAAAGGCATCTAGAAGTGTCTAGACTGAACTGGGTCGTGGGAGGAGATGGGCGATTGAGACAGCAAGAAAGGAGGAGGGGGAACCAGGAGACCAAGAGGATCAAAAGACTGCATAGTCAAAATGGTTGGGTTCTATAGAGATCAGAGAAGCTGGGGGAAGGGAAGGAAAGCTCAGGGGAGGAGGAAGCTGAAGGTAGGAGGCAGAAAATAAAGAAGTGTTGAGAGGCACCAGGGCTGTGGAACAGGCATTAGAGATGCAATGCTGACAGAGAGAGAGAGGGAGAGAGAGAGAGAGGAGGAAGAAAAGGAGGAGGGAAAGAGAGAGAGAGAGAGAGAGAGAGAGAGAGAGAGAGAGAGAAAGCCAATGCCTGTTTTAATATGTTAAATAGTCACTTGAGTTAGCCATTTTTCCCTGAATTTAAGACCAAAAAGTTACACCCTTATTGTTGATGATGAAGGGCTGGTGTAATCTCTTCTATAAATACAGCCTGCTAGAATGGGGGCATCTTGCTAGGGACCAGAAGGGCAGAAATAATGGCTAAAGAATCAGAAGGGCAGCATGCAGGTTGGGGGACTTCTGTTCTCTAATTTTCCAGGTTCTGGGGGATCATCTGGAGGTAGAAAAGTATAGGCTGCTTAGGACGAGTCTAAGACAGAGAGGCTCAGGTTGGTCAGAAGTTCATTCAAAAGCACCTAGGGCTGTATGTTTGGGGCAATTTGCAGTCCCCAGTTGATTGAAAAATCTGCTGAGACAGACACTGACTAGTGGCAGAAGGTAAAGTTAAGGAGGTTAGGGGACATTTTTCTCTTTGGGTTTATACTTGAAACTGTAAGGTCCACAGTTCTTGTAGTTGGGGAAGGAGAAAACTAAGACCAGGGGAAAGAGATATTCCACACTCGGGAATAGGCAGTAAGAAGGAGAACATAGGCTGTTGATTGATACGTATACCCATCTGGAGTCTTTTTGACCTGTGAGAGAGGGACACTATGATCAAGACCCTGAAGCTTAGAATTTTTTTAATTTTTATTTTTTATGTTAATTATAGTTTATACACTTTGTACCCCAGCTATAGTCCTCTTCCTCATTCTCTCCCAATCCTACCCTCCCTCCGTCATCTCATCCCATGCCCCTCTCCAAGTACAGTGATGGGAGGGAGGGTCCTCCTCCCCTTCCATCTGACCCTAGCTTATCAGGTCTCATCAGGTCTCATTGTCCTCCTTTGTGGTCTGGCAAGGCTGCTCACTCCTAAAGATGGGGGTGGTCAAAGAGCCAACCACTGAGTTCATGTAAAAAACAGTCTCCTGTTTCTGGGTTAAGCATTAACAGTTTCCTCTGTTTGGAAAGAGGCTGGATATATAGAGTGGTAAGAGATGTGTTTTCAGCTTATACTTAAAAGAAAACCAAAGAAATTTAAAAATTTGAGCCATTGACTAAGACATAGTTCTTTACCATGGCCAGGTTAATTACTTATTAACACTCCATTGATTAATATTAAACCTCTAACATTAATCTAACACTAGCATAGAGAGGAAAAGAATTCTAAAACATATTTCAGTACCTTAAATTTCATTTATATACCTTTACAATTTGTATATTTAAGCTTTTATATCCTCAGATCATTATAATTTGAATATAAACATCTGAAAATTCTTTTTAGATCCCATTACTTATTTAAACTTTAAACTGTTTGTTTCCATCCAATCATTTACCGTGAGATACAAGTTGAAAATTACTGAGAGTAATCACTGCAAAGTAAGTTCCTTTTAAAAAAAGAATAGTAAAAAAATTACTTTGAATCCTGTTTTGTGAGTTTATCTCTTTTACAGTAAAATCTGCTCATAAGGTAATCTGGCTGTTTTTCTCAGCTGAAGACCTAATATTGCTAAAAACAAATAAGGACTGATTGTATCCATGCAATGAACCAGAAAGGTAGCATCAGCCTTGGGAAATGAGCTGTTTTCTTTGTTCTGTTAATTTCAAGTTAGATTTAGTCATCAATATCATCATGTATCTGAAAAAGATACTTTATAGCAGAAAGTATAATCTCACTGACCTATGCATCAATTAAATTGACAGAGATTTATCCACTCCCTAGAATGTTACCCTAGGTTCTCATGGTATTGTTGGCTTCCTTGGTGACAGAAGTATTTGGTCTTGGCTGTCATGCACTACAGAATTACATCTTCAGCTTCTGCACAGGACAGTCTTCTCCTGCCAGACCTAGAAGGTCTGAGAGATTTTCTTGTGGATGAGGATGTTGGAAAATGGACCTTACTTTGAGGAGGCAGAGCAGAGCATTCAACCAGACAATGTCGACAATGTGGGCAGACACCTTACAGTGGGTGAGGCCTGGGGCAATTCTACCCTGTGGTTCCCCATCATCTTCTTTTGAGACCCTAGTGTTGACTCTAAGATCTTTTATTTCTGTCTATCATGAGAAGCTTTTTCATTAAACATTTTAAATGCCATAGTCTGCAATTCTCTGAAGAGTTTGAGGATCACTGTGTATTAAGTGTACCTGATTTAAACAAACTTAACCTTTTTTTAGTTACTTGCTGTAGACTTATCTTTAAAAACATTTATAGCATTTGTATTTTACCTGGTTTTTAATGCAATAAAGAATCTGATCATGTATAACATGACTGAGCACTAACTTGCATGTTTTAATTATCTTGAACATTTAAAAGTTAGTAGCCTTTAAAAAATTAGGAATTTAGAATATTATCCCTGTTAAGTTTGAGCCTTAAAAAGTGAATTGAAGATTTAATTGAAGCATCAAAATAAAACTTTAAACCATAAATGAAGTCCATTGGAAAACTGGGAACTTTATATCCCTTTTTAAAAATAGAATATCAATATAGAATATTAATTTCTTATGTGACTCAGTTTATCCAAATTGCTAAACCTTAACAATATGAGCAAAGAGAGTCTAGACATATATTTTTAGTCAGTCGTTGTTAACCTCAGTAGACCAGAAGAATTTATAAACCTTATTTATTAAACATACTCTTGTGGTTTCAGTACCAGAGAAATGAAAAAGACAAAAATAAATGAGGACATGACTAATCCTAGGTAAGTGTTGAAGAGAAGGTTTATTTTGAATATTTGGGAGAATATTAGCAAAGGCATCTAGAAGTGTCTATATTGAACTGGGACATGAAAGGATGTGGGAGCAGGGAGAGAATGAAACCAGGAGCAAAGAGCAGCTAACTAGGAGAGCAAGAGGAACAAGAAACTATATAGCAAAAATGGCTAGGTTTTATAGGGATCAGAGATTGATAGGGGAAGAGTAGAGAAAGAAACCTCAGGACTAGAGAAGTAGAGGGTGGGGGGCAGGGCTGGGAGAGAAATGCTAAGAGGAGCAGGAACTCCCTGTTAAGTATTGGCAATGCTGAGTGATCTGCAGCCAGTGTCCAACTTGATATGTAAAATAGGCACATCAACTAGCCATTTGTTCTGCCTTTGAGGCCTAACAGCACCTACACAACTTTGTGTTCTCTTGTTCCTTTTAAAACCATCAAGTACTTTCATTGTTGAAACACTTTTGAATTTCTGTTTCAACAGTAAAATAATCCACATATAATCAAGGCACATTTTCATGAAACCACTGCTCATTGCAAGGAACTAAGGGAAAGAGAGGCTGTCTGTCCTTCTAAGTGTTGTGGGGTCCCCACAGAGATGAAAAGAAGATGCTCAAATTTGAAAAGGCAATTAAACGTTTAACTCTATTTGAAACCACAAAACAACTCTAATACAAAACCATGTGAAAAAGAAAAGAGAAAAAGGGAAGCTAAAACGATATAGCAGCTTAAGGATAGTCTTAAGTATTTTTTAGTACTTTTATTCAAAAAGAATCCCATGGTGATTTATAATGTAAATTAAATTCGATGCATTTCATTAGATCTGAATTGCATGGGGTCCAAATACTTTGTAAACTGCTTCAAAATTGCTGGCATAACTTTAGAGGCAATGCTAAATCTTTGTTCAAGAAAATTTATTTACCTAGAAACTGAAGACTAAAAAACTTGAATAAAAGACAATATCCTTTTGAAGTATAACAGTTTTGCCTTGAAATTTATAGCAGTTATTTTGATTAAATGAAGCCACAGGAAATATTTGGGATCAAATAATTTATATTTAAAATGCCTTATTGATATTTCATACCTATTATTTCACCAAGGACAGCTGCTTCTTCATAATTGAGGAAATAGCAACTGAGGTTTCTAGAATAAAAGTTCTTAGGCTTTCAATGTTTACTTTTTTGTACTAAAAGTCTGGCTACCATCAAAACTGATAAGTAATCTAAGTAAATGCTAAAAAATGAAATGACAAGAGAAACAGAAAGTTAAAATTAAGGAGAAATCTTAAAGGGAATTTAAAATACTTTCTGGATATAAAACCTACGGCCTCTCTCCTTTTTCTGATATTGTCCTCAATATCTTTTTTCAAATTTTTGAAGCTGTTACCATACAAATCTTTCACTTGCTTGATTAGAGTTACTCCAAGATATTTTCTATTACTTGAGGCTATTGTGAAAGGTGTTGTTTCCCGAATTCCTTTTTCAGTCCATTTGCCATTTGTATATAGGAGGGTTACTGATTTTTGTGAGTTAATTTTGTACACAGCTTCTTTGCTAAAAGTACTTATTAGCTGTAGGAGCTCCCTAGCAGATTTTTTGAGTCACTTAGGTATGCTATTTTTTTTGGTGGGGCGGTTATATTTTTCAATTAAATTTTTATTTTTTTTACATTAATTACATTTTATTCGCTTTCTATCTCCACTGTAGCCACCTCCCTCATTCCCTCCCAATCCCCCCCTCCATCCCTCATCTCCTCCCTGCCCCTCTCCAACTTCACTGATAGGGAAGGTCCTCTTCCCCTTCCATATGACCCTAACTTATCAGGTCTCATCAGGACTGGCTGCAATGTCCTTCTCTGCAGCCTGGAAAGGCTGTTTCCCCCTTGGAAAGGGGGGTCAAATAACCAGTCACTGAGTACATGTCAGAGACAGTCCCTTATATCATAAGCAAGTAAAGTTGTTTTGAGTTTTTTCTAGGCCTCTCATCTTCCCTGAAAAAGACACACAACCATTTGCACAGCTTGGAGAATGAGGGAGCTAGTGAATCTGGTCAGTTTCACACTCTTCTGAAGACACTGAGATGTTTATTTCCTGAGCTTCAGGAGTTTTGTTAAAAGGACAGAAAGATTCACAGCCGGCCTAGACCATTGTATCTTATTATTTTATTATGGGTATGGGACCATTCTTAGATTCACCAATCTGAGCACTCATAAATTTTAACAAAGAGGCTTTTATTTCATATACATTCAAGATTGGAAATTCCCAAATTTAGCTCCAAGCTACATCAGTCAGGGGTTTAAAAAGACAAAGAACACAAAGTTACATTCTGTTCTCCAGGAAGCACAAGTCTTGTCTGCAAACCAAGCCTTTGTTTACAGAAGCAGAAACTGAGGCTGGGCTCATGAAACAATATTTTGCATCAATACGAGTTTTGTTAAAATTGTATAAGACCAGGAAATTACAATAATCAATCCTTAACTGCTTTTAACTTTTGGAAGTCCAATTCTGATTTATAATTTTCTTTTTAATTTAAATTAAACTTATTTTATTTTTTTCAATACATTTACTTCCTATCATGATTTCAGCCAACTTCCTCATCTCCACCCATTGCCACCCTCCTTCCTCTTCTCCCCTATCCCCCCGCCCTAGTCCACTGAAAAGGGAGAGTCCTCCTCCCATATTATCTGACCCTAGCCTATCAAGTCTCATCAAGACTACCCCGAATCCTCTTTCTCTGTGGCCTGGTAAGGCTAGCTCACCAGGCAGAAATGATCAAAGAGCAGGCAACCCAGTCCATGTCAGAGACTGCCCTTGTAACCCTTACTAGGACACCTATTTGGAGACTGAGCTGCATATGGTCTACATCTGTGCAGGGGGTCTAGGCCCTCTCCATGCATGTCTTTGATCTTTAATGCATCAGTCTCTGCAGGACCCCCTGCGTCCAGATTTTTTTGGTTTTGTTGGTTTCCTTGTGGAGCTCCTTTTTCCTCTGGGTCCTCTCTCACTCCTGTCTTCCGTAAGACTCGCTGCGATCTGCCCAAAGTTTGGTTGAGTATCTCTTCATCTGCTTCTATCCTTTGCTGGGTGGAGTCTTTCAGAGGACATCTGTGATAGGCCCCTCCTGTTCCCTTTAGTCCAATGCTTCCACTCTCTATTCAGTTTGCCTTCGGAAAGAGAATTAATCATCCTCTCTAGCGTCCACTTTGTTGTTTAGCATCTTTAAGACTACAGATTTTAGTATGTTTATTTACTATTGTATGGCTAATATCCGCTTATAAGTGAATGTATACCATGTGTGTCTTTCTGGTTCCAGGTTACCTCCTGATGATCTTTTCTAGTTCCATCAATTTGCCTGCAAATTTCCTTGTTTTTAATAGCTGAGTAGTATTCTACTGTGTAAATGTACAACAATTATTGTAGCCATTCATCAAATGAGGGACATCTAGGTTGTTTCAAGATTCTGGCTCTTACGAATAAAACTGCGACAAGTATGGTTAAGCAAATGTCCTTGTCGTATGGTAAGGCATCTTTTAGGCATATCCCCAGGAGTGCTTTAGTAGGATCTGGAAGTAGGGCTATTCACAATTTTTAGAGAAAACGCCAAGTTGATTTCCAAAATGGTTACAAATTTTGCACTCCCACAAACAAAGAAGGAATGTTCCCCTTTGTCCACATCCTCTCCAGCATGTGTCATAACTGGAGCTTTTTATGTTTGCCGTTCTGATGGGTGAAAGTGTGACATCATGTGCTAGTAAGGGTGTGGAGAAAAGAGAACATCTCTCCATTGCTGGTGGGAGTGTAAACTATCTAAGTCAGGGTAATCTCCTGGGAAGATGTCATGGGGATTCAAGCAAAGACTCGTAGTAGCAGAGGCCACAGAGACTGATAAGGACACACTCTAACTACACTAGTCCCTTAGTAGAAGGAGGGGAACACCAACCCACTCACAAAAACTTTGACCCAAAATTTACCCTGCCAACAAGATGCACAGGAATAAAGAAAGAACAGATAGAGCAGAGATTGAGGGAATACCCAAACAATGCCTGGCCCAACCTAAGACCCAACCTATGGGAGAGTGACAACCGCTCCTGGTACTATGAACAATACTATGTTCAGCTGGCAGACAGGAACCTGTCAGAGCTATGTTCTGAGAGACTGCACCCAGCAGTGCCTCAAAACAGATGTATGATTAGTGAAGACATTTTCCTAGTTTGTAGACTGTAGTTTTGTTCTGATGACAGTGTCCTTTGCTTTATAGAAGCAATTCAGTTTCATGGGATCTCATTAATTGATTGTTGAACTTAGAGCCTGCGCTGTTGGAATTCTGTTCAGGAAGTTGTCTCCTGTGCCAATGAGGTCAAGGCTTTTTCCCACTTCTTTTTCTTCTAACAGATTAAGTGTGTCTGCTTTTATGTTCAGCTCTTTGATCCACTTAGACTTTACTTTTGTGCAGGGTGTTAAATAAAAGTAAATTTGCATGTTTTTTACATGTAGACTACCAGTTAAACCAGTACCATTTGTTGAAGATGTCAGTTTTATGGTTTTGGATTCCTTGTCAAAATTAATTTTCTGTAGGTGTGTGGGTTTATTTCTATGTCGTCAATTTGATTCCATTGATCCACCAGTCTGTTTCTATACCAGTACCATGCCATTTTTATTTCTGTTGCTCCATAGTACCTTGCTGTCATTTGCTTCTTCTTTCTCCCTCCTCCTCTTTCTATATTGACTTCCTTCCTTCCTCAGTTGAAGTCTGCTCCCTTTTTTACTGTTTCTCAATTCACATTACCTGTATTTCTCTATTCTCTCCCAAGTCTTCCTATCCACCCAAATATGGTCCTGTCTCTAGGCTTTTGGTTACTTTATTGTGTATCTTTATTTACTATACTTTTCTACCTCAAAACCTTCCAATTACTTAATACTAGATAGTAGAGAAAAAAGGTTAGAGTTGACAGGAGTCATGGATCTCTTTTATGCAACTTCCTGCTGATTAGGGGCATTGAGTTCATTGGGGCAAATCCATTATTTGTTTTCAGGTTATTTCCAACCAGCAACCAGCAATCCAACAAACAACAAAAGGCAATTAACAAACAGCAATCCAGAAACCTGCAAAGAAATCAGCAACCAGCAAAAGCAACAGCAAGAACCAGCAAGAGCAGCAGAAGCAGCAGGGGATGCAGTAGCCACACCTTCTCTGGGCATTCTGGAAATTTTAAACCCTCTCAAGAGTCCCCAGAATTCCAACTGTAAATTATCTTTAGCTGGCAGAATGATGTCCCTGTTACAGCACAAAATAAATCATATTCATGGGCTGTGGTCAGTCTGAAGCAACCCCTAGGACGGAGAGGATCTAAAACCACTGCTTAGATGTAGCTCATAGACTTATGCTCTAAGTGGGTACCCTAGTAAGAAGATGAGGGGCTGTCTCTGGCATGAACTTAGCCACAGGATCTCTGATCAACTCCTCCTGGGGGGTGCAAACTTGCCTGGCCACAGAGGAAGACCATGCAGCCAGACCTGATGAGACCTGATATGCTAGGGTCAGATAGAAGGGAAGGAAGTCCTCCCCTATCAGTTGACTAGTGGAGGGGCATGGGGAAGAAGAGGAAGGGAGGGTGGGATTGGGAGAAGACTAGGGAGGGTGCCACAGGAGGGATACAAAGTGAATAAATTATAATTAGTAATAAATAAAAAAAATTCATCATCAGAAAAAGATTTTTAAAAAAGATCAAGACAAAATAAATAGGCTTCAATTTTAAATGTGATAAATTCAAGTCATCTACCTTAAAATTAAAAAAAAATGTGACACTGTAAGATGCTAATATGATCATGATTTCACATTAACTTAAATTTTACAAGTCATAAATGTTTCAAGTCACTCAACTAGCATGCTGTTATACAACCCTAAATACTTACAGTGACTTGAGTGACTTTGGTTGCTTATCAAACATACTTTTATAAATATTTCAAAGTCACAATTTAAACTGGACCTAGGTGTCTTATGGAAGAGTTTAAGACAATTCCTGTTATTTATTTATTTATTTATTATTTATTTATTTTCAATGCAGTTTATTCAGGAACCTTGAACAATCCTCGGACCCTGGGGAAAGCCAGCCCACAGCTTAAATAGCCTCTGGGTAGCCAACCCAGGCATGCCACGTGGGCAATGCAGATAGGTCCACATACATGGAAGCAAGCCAGATCCTCAGCCTTAGCCAAATGTGGAATTGTTCGTGACAGAGAGCACTCACCATCGGGAAGGTGGAAGGCGGAAACCAGCTCCATCTTTAAGGCATAGCATTCCACAGCTCTCTACAGTTCCCCCTTTTTGTTTTAGACGCATCAGGCAAGAGTAGAGGTCTGATCTCTGATATTAGAAATAAATTGGGACTTTGTACCGATGTTCATTTAGGTGTTATCCACCCAAAGAGCATCAGACCCGTCTGATACCTTTTTCTCAGAGGCGGGACCTGGGGCATCAACTGCACTCAGGGTCAGCCGCTTTGGACCCAGAGAAGAGCATGTCTGGTTGCATGCGGGTTAATTCCTGTTATTTTTAAGTTAAATAACAAAACTGTTTTCTGGCATCAACAACATGATGATGTAATAAAATGAAATGCCATAGGAAGTTTTAAGAGGCGATGATATCTTTTGAGTTGTTAAAGATGAAGGATGTAAACAATGTGTTGCCTGGAAATTGCTTTTTTTTTTTTAACAGCAGGAATGATATTGCCAGTGTTATCCTGCTGGCTAACTTCAGAGAACCCTTGCCTTAAACATCCCTATAGCAAGTGATGGCCACTGGACAAAACCAAAGGTCATAGTCTCTCAAGTTTTGTTAGGTTTACAGGAGCAAAAAAATAACTTATGGGAATATTTTCAAGGAAAACAAATGAAACTTTGAGAACCTTATATACATGTGAAAGTAAACATAAAGGCAACATCAAGGCTGTAACTAAACTAGGACAAAATGAAGCTCAGTCAGGAAAATTTAAAATCTGTAAATAGGCTGTAGTCCTTTCTGTAAGAACTCAAACAAAATAATGACATTATTTAATGTGGAAGGAAAAACCATATTCATGACTTTTAAAAATTGTCATTTATTGTGGTAAAGACCCAATATTCTAATGCTGAAATAAACTATAAAACAAATCACAAATTAGACTAAAGTTGGGAACAAAGCTGTTCACTCTTTCTTATTGATTCAATAATTGCTCTACCATTTCACAAAGGCACTTGCTCAACTATGGTCATAGAAGCTTTATTCTTAATAGCAAGAAACCTGAAAAAAATAGATATCTCTCAACAGAACAATGTATAAAAAATGTGGATGTAAAATGAATAAATTAATAAAAAGATTAATTTTTCATGAGCCAAGTCAGGTACACTTGTCCCACTGTAAGTAAGCAAAATTGTCTAATTTATAAATTTTAAAATAAAAGATTAATATTGTCCACAGTCAAGGCCTTTACTGTGTCTGAAAATATATTTTTAATAAAATCATTTTAAGAAAAAAATGTGGTACAGTTACACAGTGGAATACTACTCAGTCATTAAAATCAAAGACATCATGCAATTAGTAGGCAAATGGATGGAACCCAGACCCATAAATTCATGCATGGTATGATCTCACTCATAGGTGGATGTTAGCCATAACCTACAGGATAACCATACTACAATCCACAGACTCAAAGAAGCTAAATAACAAGGAGGGCACAAGGAGGAATGCTTGGATCTCACTGAGAAGCAAAAAAGGAAACATAGCAGGAGTGGGTGGAGCTAGTAAACCAGATTAGGGAATGCTTGGAAAAAAAGTGCAGGAGGAATCAAGTATGGGAAAGCTAAAAAGAGTGTATGAGGAGCACAAACTGGGATTGGTTACAGGGTATCTCTGAAATGAGCTAGAAATCTAGGACAATGGATACTCCCAGAAACATATGAGAGTGACCTTAGCTAAGACTTCTAAGCAATGGAGGATATGGAGCCTGAAATGATGATCTTCTGTAACCAGAAAAGACTTCCAATGGAGATACTGGCATACCAACCCAGCCACAAAGCCTTTGACCCACAAACTCTCTTGTCAAGGAGATGTGCAGGGATCGTTAGGAGCAGAAATTGAGGGAATCACTAAACAATGACTGTCCCAGCTTGAGAAGTATGTCATGAGAGC
This sequence comes from Meriones unguiculatus, assembly GCF_030254825.1. Taxonomy (NCBI): domain Eukaryota; kingdom Metazoa; phylum Chordata; class Mammalia; order Rodentia; family Muridae; genus Meriones; species Meriones unguiculatus. The sequence goes on along the minus strand of NC_083350.1, from coordinate 80,521,793 downwards.
GAGCCCACCCCTGACACTATTTAATGATATTCTGGCATACTTCCAGACAGGTGCTTAGCATAACTGTCATCTAAGAAGCTCACCAAAGCCACTGATGAAAAAAGATGCAGAGACTCACAGTCAAACCTTAGAAGAATTTTAAGAAAGAGGGGGATGAAGGATGAGCTAGAGAGGTCAAAGACACCACAAGAAAACAGGCAAAACTAACTCACCCGGTCAGAGCATGTATGGGCCCACAGAGACTGAAATTCCCCCCCTAAAAAAAAAGCATACTTGGGAAGAATCTAAGTCCTCTGCACATATATAACCATTGTGCATCTCTATCTTCATGTGAGATTCCTAACAACAGGAGCAGGGTCTGTATTTGATCCGTTGTTGCCTGCCTTGGGATTCCTTTGGCCTAACTGCACTGTCTTGCCTACCCACAATAGGAGAAGCTGCTCCTAGTCCTACTACAACTTGATTTACCAAAGTGGGGTTGATATACAGGGGAGGCTTCCCTTAACCTGAACCATTTCTGAGGAGAAAGGGCAGGGAGGTGAGGTGAGATAGAGGTGAGGTGAGATAGAGGGACTGGGAGAAGAGGTGGAGGGGAAAACTGTGATTTGATGTAAAATAAATAAATTATAAGCAAATTTTTAAAAGCAAGGAAAAAAATGACAAACTGTCGAAATCATAAATTCAAGTTTCAAGTAAGTTATTGGTGATGGAAAGCAAGGCAATTCTCAGGCATTTGGAGTAAGGCACAAGTGACACGTGATAAACTGTGTTTCTTCAAACATAGTGGGGTTCAAAAGTGAGAAATGCGTTTGCATTCTATTGCAGTGCTGATTCTATTAACAGATGTTTATGGATGAGTGTTCCAAACCAAAGGCATAAGTTGTTTGGTATTTTCAGCATTATTCTGTTTTTCTTTTCCATTTAACCCACAAATGTCAAAACAATTCTGAACAGCATGCTTCTCAAACTGCCACTAATTTCTTTAGTGACATAACTTCAGAAACAAAAGTAATTAACTAAGTAAATAAAGTTTGTATGAAATTAGATTTTATTCAAGTAGCACAAGAATTTGTTAAAAGCTGGTAAAGAAGAAGAAATAGTTTATTCATTCCTCAAATACCTGTATTCTTCTACTGTAATGACCTTTGCATATTATCTAGGTTCCAAGACCATCTGTAAGCAGAAATGCTTATGTGTTAAATAAATCCTTTGTGATTTTTTTCTTTTTATTTAAGCTGTTGTACGATTTCTAAATGGACACTTTTTATGACATAACATTTTACAATACATAAGATATGTGCCATTTCCCTATGAGATGAAACAGGACACACAGAATCACGGTATCACATTTTGACTCATCGTAATTCCAGGTACCTGTGAATAAAAAAATTCCTTTGTAGACCTTTCCATCAACACTCAGAATAAGAGATTCAGCTAATGTTATGCTTCTGAGATTTTGTTTTAATGCATTTTGAGCTCTGTCTGCTATAAAGGCTCCTGTTACATATGTATAGGTTAAGTCATAATTATCAGTATTCATCTACTGAATAAATCAGAAATATTTAGATTTCTTCTATCTAACAGACACTAAGACTGTAAATACACACAGGATACTTCTTCAATATTTCTTTTTTCTTTCTCATTTTACTTTTCTTTGAGATAGGCTGTCATGCCTTCCAGGTTAGCTGGAACGTGCTGTGTATCTGAGGATTACTGTGGACTTGTGATTTAGCTATCTCTTCCTCCTCATGTGCTGGGATTATATGCATACAAAAAACAAATCTGGTTTATACAGTGATAGAGCTCCAAACTCAGTGCTGCAAGAATGATAGACAGGTATTCTCTCAACTGAACTACAACCCTAGACTTGCCTACAGGAATCTTAAAGATAATGTTGGAAGTAAAACAGATTCTTTGTGAAATATCAACATCTGGACTGCTATAGAGCAGTAAGGCAGATTGATGAGAGAAAAGAAAATAGCCAGAGATCTCCTGTGAAAGATAGTCACTCTTGAAACAAGAAAGATGTAGGAAGAAAGAGAGAATTGAGATAAAATTTAGGGAAGGGGAGAACATGGAAGAAAGGTTGTACATTATTAGGTAATGGGCCCTGATTGGTTAGACCAGGCACACAAGTTTACCCCATGTACTTACTTAAAACTGATTTTATAGTTAGCATACACAATCAATGACATCATTGAGATAATTCCCTAATGTGACAGATTCCATAAAGATAGCAACAGCCTTTTCCATTCCCAGTTATTAGGAGAACATAATTTTTTTCAGAAAATGGTCCTGCTTACTCTCACTGTTTCTTACTTGCAAGAGCCTTTGAAAGAAAAGAAAAATCTTTCAGGAGCATCATGATTATTACCAATGACTTACTTCCTCACATAGTAGCAGAAGAGATGATCTAAAATTGATCTTTTGAATGATAGTACACAATATTTACATAGCTAATGGATATTGAACTTGAACATTCACTCACTGTATTTGCAATTGCATCAGTGTCATTGCCTTGGTTGAATTTATGAAACAAGAATGGTTATTTATTACTTTTTTGATTTTTCATTTTATTTTTTGATTTATTATATTTTATTCACTTTGTATCTCAGCTGTAGCCTACTTTCTCATGCCCTTCCAAACATGCCCTCCCTCCTTCTTCTTCTCCCATGTCCTTATACAAGTCCACTGATAGTTGAGGACTTCCTCCCCTTCCATCTGACTCTAGCCTATCAGGGCTCACCAGGACTGGCTGCATTGTCTTCCTCTGTGGCCTGGTAAGGCTGCTCTCCCATCAGAGGGAGGTGATCAAAGAGGCAGCCACTGAGTTCATCTCAGAGATAGTCCTTGTTCCCCTTACCCACTTGGAGACTGAGCTACCATGGGCTACATCTGAGCAGGGGTTCTTGGTTATCTCTATGAATGCTCCTTGACTGGAGTATCAGTCCCAGAAAAGACTCCCGGGCCAAGATTTTTGGTTCTGTTGCTCTCCTTGTGGAGCTTCTGTCTCCTCCAGGCCTTTCTCTCTCCCCCTTCTTTCATAAGATTCCCTGAACTCTGCCCAAAGTTTGGCCATGAATTTCAGCATCTGCCTGCTGGGTAGAATTTTTCAGAGGCCCTCTGTGGTAGGCTTCTGCACTGTTCCCTGTTTTCTCCCTCTTCTGATGACTATCCAATTTGCCTTTCTGATTGATGATTGAGCATCATACCCAGAGTTCTCCTTGCTTAGCTTCTTTAGGTGTACATATTTTAGTATGATTATCCTATATCATATGTCTAATATCCACTTATAAGCGAAAATATAACATGTGCTTCTTTCTGCTTCTGGGATACCTCACTCAGGATGATCTTTTCTAGTTCCCACCATTTGCCTGCAAGTTTCATGATTTCCTTGTTTTTAATTGTTGAGTAGTATTCCATTGTGTAAATGTTCCACAATATTTGTATTCATTCCTCAAATGAGGGATATCTGGGTTGTTTCCTGGTTCTGGCTATTAAGAATAAACCTGATACGAACATGGTTGAGCAAATGTGTTATTTTTAAATTTAATTTTATTCATGTATTTATTCATTACAATTTATTCACTTTGTATCCCCACTGTAGCACTCTCCCTTAATTTCTCCCAGTTGCACCCACCCTCCCCCTTCTTCCCCTAGCCCTTTCCTTAGTCCACTGATGGAGGAGGACTTCCTTCCCTTCTATCTGACCCTACCTTCTCAGGTCTCATCAAGGCTGGCTGTGTCATCTTACTCTGTGGCCTGGAAAGGTTGCATGCACTAGGGGGAGTTGTTCAAAGAGCCAGCCACTGACTTCATGCCAGCGACAGCCCATGTACCCCTTACTAAGGAAACCACTTGGAGACGGAGCTGCCAATGGGTTTCCTTTGAACGGGGTTTCTAGGTCCTTAGTTGGAGTACTGATCTCTGCAGGACACCCTGGGTCCCGGTATTTTGGCCCTGTTGGTCTCCTTGTGGAGTTCCTGTCCTCTCCAAGTTCTTTCTATCTCCCTCTATTTCCATAAAGTTTCCTGCACTCTTCCCAGAATTTGGTTATGAGTCTTAGTATCTGCTCTATCAGGATCCTGCTATATGACTCCTTAGGCATATACCCAAAAGATGCCTCACCATTCAATAAAGACATTTACTCAACTATGTTCATAGCAGCTTTTTCTGTAATAGTCAGAATCTGGAAACAACCTAGATGTCCCTCAATGGAGGGATGGATACAGAAAATGTGGTATATTTACACAATGGAGTATTGCTCAGCAATTAGGCAAAAGGAAATCATGAAATTTGCAGGCAAATAGTGGAAACTAGAAGAAATCATCCTGAGTGAGGTGACCCAGAAGCAGAAAGACACATATGATATATACTCACTTATAAGTGGATACTAGCCATATAATATAGGATAAACATACTAAAATCTATATTCCTAAAGAAGCTAAACAACAAAAAGGACCCTAGGAAAGAAGCATAATCCACATGCAGAAGGACAAACAAGATAAACATCAGAAGTAGTAGAAAACAAGGAACAGGAGAGGACCCTTTCACAGAGCACTTCTGAAAGACTCTACCCACCAGGGTATCAAAGAATGTTTACTTTTAAAGATGATGCATTCAACAGCTGGGTGTGGTGGCAAATGCCTGTGATCCCAGCACTCAGGGAGACAGAGGCAGGTGGATCTCTGAGAATTAGAGGCCAGCTGGTCTACAAAGTAATTCCAGGACAGCTAGGGCTACACAGAGAAATCCTTTCTAAAAAAAACAAACAAACAACAACAACCAACCAAACAAAAAACAAAACAAAAATGCATTTAACATCCATTTTTCTTTAACTTTGTTCTATTTTATTTTGAAACATTTAAACTATTTTTTCTTATATAACTCATTTGTATCATATTCTTTCCCATGCCCTGCAGACCCTAATATATTTGTTTAATTTAATTTTATTGATTACACTTTATTCACTTTGTATCCCCCCATAAGCCTCTCCCTCCTCCCCTCCCAGTCCTACCCTTCCTTCCCCTTCTTCACACATGCTCCTCCCCAAGTCCACTGATAGGGGAGGTCCTCCTCTCCATCCTTCTAAACTTAGTCTATCAGATCACATCAGGAATGGCTGCATTGTCATCCTCTGTGGCCTAGTAAGGCTGCTCGCCCCTCAGGGGGAGGTGATCAAAGAACAGGCCAATCAGATTATGTCAGAGGCAGTCACTTTTCCCATTACTATGGAACCCACTTGGACACTAAACTGCCATGGGCTTCATCTGTGCAGGGGTTCTAGGTTATCTCCATACCTGGTACTTGGTTGGAGTATGAGTCTCTGGAAAGACCCCAGTGTTCAAATTTTCTGCTTCTGTTGCTCTCCTTGTGGGGTTCCTGTCCTCTCCAGATCTTACTATTTCCCACTTCTTACATAAGATTCCTTGCACGTTGCCCAACAGTTGGCCATAAATCTCAGTGTCTGCTTTGATAGTCTGCAGGGTAGAACCTTTCAGAGGCCCTCTGTGGCAGGTTCCTAGGTTGTTTCCTGTTTTCTTCTTCTTCTGATGTCCATCTTCTTTGCCTTTTAGGATGGGGATTGAGCATTTTAGTCATGGTCCTCTCTCTTGATTAGTTTCTTTAGATGTACAGGTTTTAGTAGGTTTATCCTATGTTATATGCCTATATGGGTGAGTATATACCGAGTGTCTTTCTGCTTCTGGGAAAGCACAGTCATGATGATCCTTTCCAGGTTCCACCATTTACCAGCAAATTTAATGATTTCCTTATTTTTCATTGCAGAGTAGTACTCCATTGTGTAGAGGTACCACAATTTCTGCATTCTCCATTCTTCAGTTGAGGGGCATCTGGGCTGTTTCCAGCTTCTGGCTATTACAAATAAAGCTGATACAAACATGGTTGAGCAAATGTCCTTGTTGTGTATTTGAGCCTCTTTTGGATATAAGCCTAGGAGTAGTATGCCTGGATCTTGAAGCACTATTCCTAGTTGTCTGAAAAAGAGCCAGATTGATTTCCAGAGTGGTTGTAGGAGGTTACATTTCCACCAGCAGTGGAGGAGGGTTCTCCTTTCTCCACAACCTATCCAGCATGTGTTGTCACTTGAGTTTTTCATCCTGGCCATTCTGATGGGTGTAAGGTGAAATCTCAGTGTCATTTTGATTTGCATTTCCCTAATGGCTAACGACATTGAGCATTTCTTTAAGTGTTACTTTGCCATTCCATATTCCTCTGTCGAGAATTCTCTGTTTAGCTCTGTTCCCCATTTTTTAAGTGGATTACTTGGTTTGCTGCTTTTCAGCTTCTTTAGTTCTTTATATTTATACTGGATATGAGTCCTCTGTCAGATAAAGGGTTGATGAAGATTCTTTCCCAATCTGTAGGCAGTCATTTTGTTTTGATGACAGTGTCCTTTGCTTTACAGAAGCTTTTCAGTTTCATGAGATCCCATTTATTGATTGTTGCTCTTAGAGCCTGTGCTGTTGGTGTTATGTTCAGGAAGTTTTCTCCTGTACCAATGAGTTCTAGGGTTTTCCCCACTTTTTCTTCTAACCGATTTAATGTGTCTGGTTTTATGTTGAGGTCTTTGATCCACTTGGACTTTAGTTTTTTACAGGGTGATAAGTATGGATTTATTTTCATTTTTCTACATGTAGACATCCAGTTGGACCAGCACTATTGTTGAAGATGCTCTCTTTTTTCCACTGTATGGCTTTGGCATCTTTGTCAAAGATCAGGTGTCCATAAGTGTGTGGGTTTATTTCTGGGTCTTCTATTTGGTTCCATTGATCCACCATTCTGTTTCTATGCTAGTACCATGCAGTTTTTATAACTGTTGCTCTAAAGTACAGCTTAAGATCAGGGATGGAGATACCTCCAGAAGATCTTTTATTGTAGAGAATTGTTTTAGCAATTCTGGGTTCCTTGTTATTCCATATGAAGTTGAGAATTTTTCTTTCCAGGCCTGTAAATATTTGTGTTGGTAATTTGATGAGAATTGCATTGAATCTGTAGATTGCTTTTGGTAAGATGGCCATTTTTATTATGTTAATTCTGCCAAGCCATGAACATGGAGGTCTTTCCATCTTCTGATATCTTCTTCTAATTCTTTCTTCAGAGACTTGAAATTTTTTTTTATACAAGTCTTTGACTTGCTTGGTTAGGGTTACACCAAGGTACTTTATGTCTTTTGTGGCTATTGTGAAGGGTGTTGTTTTCCTAATTTCTTTCTCAGCACTTTTGTCTTTTGTATACAGGAGGGCAACTGATTTTTTGAGTTAATTTTGTATCTGGCCACTTTGCTGAAGGAGTTTATCAGTTGGTAGACTTTTTGGGGTCACTCAGGTATACTATCATATCATCTGCAAATAGTGATAATTTGACTTCTTCTTTTCCAATTTGTATCCCTTGATCTCCTTCAACTGCCTTATTGCTCTATGGAGGACTTCCAGGACTATGTTGAAGCGATATGGAAAGAGTGGGCAGCCTTGTCTTGTCCCTGATTTCAGTGGGATTGCTTTAAGTTTCTCTACATTCAGTTTGATGTTGGCTATAGGCTTGCTGTATTTTGCTTTATTATGTTTAGATATGTGCCTTGTATCCCTGATCTCTCCAATAATTTAAACATGAATGGATGTTGGGTTTTGTCAAGTGCTTTTTCAGCATCTAGGGAGATTATCATGTGTTTTTGGTTTTTTTTTTCAGTTTGTTAATATGCTGGATCACATTGATGGATTTCTGTGTATTGAACCACCCCTGCACACCTGGGATGAAGCCTACTTGGTCATAGTGGCTGATATCTTTGATGTGTTCTTGTATTCATTTTGCGAGTATTTTGTTGAGTATTTTTGCATCAATGTTCATAAGGGAGATTGGCCTGAAATTCTTTCTTTGTTGGATCTTTTTGAGGTTTAGTTACCATGGTGACTGTGGCTTCATTGAATGAGTTTGGTGATATTCCTTCTTTTTCTATTTTGTGGAATAGTTTGAAGAGTATTGGAGTTAGCTCTTCTTTAAGGTCTGGTAGAATTCTGCACTGAAACCATCTGGTCCTGGGCATTTTTTTGGATGGGAGACTTTTGATGACCACTTCTATTTCCTTTGGGGATATAGGACTATTTAATTGATTTACCTGGTCCTGATTCAGCTTTGGTAAGCTGAATCAATCAACAAAATTGTCCAAACTGACCACTAATGTAACTCCTGTCACTACCTTTAAAGACTGACAAATAGACTTACTATAATCATTACACACTAGCCCACACAAATATTATTTTGTGAGACAGATTCTCACTCTATATTCATGCTCAGACGTTACTCTTGCTCAGGTATGCTTTCAGCTAGTATTGCTCTTCCTGCTTCACTCTCCCAGTCATGATGGTTGCTCCATCGTACCATGACAGAGCAACTACGTTGAATAAAGATGTAGATTATATAAGTGGAACCGAACACAATACAGTAGAACATGTAGGGGCTAGGTATTGATGTAATTTACTTATCCTTTCAAATATTCTAGGGGACATATCTGTGAAAGGAAAAAAAAATGTCTGAGTAACTCTATTTCAATGAAAATAATGAGGAATATAAAAATATTTATAATGTCAGTCATGAAAACTTTATAAAGGTACCAAAATTGTTAAACTTTAAAAAATAATCTGCAAGACATATCTATATTTACATATATAGACATATATATATCACTTTCTCTGTCTCTCTCTGTTTATGTCTTTGAATTTAAACATGCATTGAATATTACTTTTAAATAATAATTAAGCTTATTAGATATTTTATATTCTCAGAGTACAGTATGATATTAAATGAGTATATAAAATTTTATAACTTACATTGTAAAGAGAATATTTAATGGAAGTCAATAAGAGATATATTTACAACAAATAAAAATCTATTGTATCCAAGTGGGTTCCATTGTAATAGGAACAGGGACTGTCTCTGACATGAACTGATTGGCCTGCTCATTAATTACCTCCCCCTGAGGGGGAAGCAGCATTACCAGGCCACAGAAGAAGACAATGCAGCCACTCCTGATGAGACCTAATTGACTAGGATCAGAAGGAAGGAAAAGAAGACTTCCCCTATCAGTGGACTTGGGGAGAAGCATGCATGCAGAGAGTGGAGGAAGGGAGGGATTGGGAAGGGAGGAGGGAGGGAACCACAGGGGGGATACAAGTGAATAAAGTGTAATTGATAAAGAAAAAAAAGTGAAAAAAAACAAAAAAATCAATTGTACATCAAATAAACTCTTAACTGTTATTTATTTTTATACTCAATCAGATTATAAAATTTGTTTCTTATCTTTAATATTTTCTCCAGTATTTAGTATAAATCTACTTATAAATTATTGATAGCTTTATTTCCACATTCCAAATTTCAGATTATTTTCCTGTCTTATATATGTGCCAGAAATAAATGTTTGCTCAGTTAAAGAATATTTATAGACACATCAAATTACAATACAGCAACTGATTATTTTTTTTTTTAATGAAAAAACTTACATGTTCTAACAAAAGATATAGGAAACCTCTTTGTTCCTATACAGAAAATATTTGTGGAAATAAATGAATTCCTTGTAATTTCAAGCAATTGTTTTACCAAAAATTAAAACTACAGCACAGAAATTAATCCAGTATACAACAGACATTAAAGCCTGATGAGCTATATTCCAAAAATAAATAACAGTTTGTCACTGTAGGTTTCTAAGGTGTTAGGACTCACTCAGAAATAATATCTGTAAGTTCACTGAAGTTGAAAGTAATGTTATCTACCTGGAAGGAGAAAAAATGTGTATTCAGATCTATATCTTATTACTATGTGCCAAATGAATTATTCTGTGTCAGTGACTAGCTTGAGTTGAGCACTGTCTGAGAAATAAGAAATTTCCACAGCTCCATGACTCACATACTCCTTTATGCTATGATAAGGAAGCTTCCCCAGAAAAGCATCCCTACTTGCACAGTAGGTTCCCCACTGTTTGTGAAATATAGTCCTGCACAGGCTTCAAAACTCTTTTTTTAACCTTTCAGAAAGTGGTTCAATATCCACAGATCCTATGAAGCAGAATTCATGCTGTTTTCTGAGAGTTTTTTAAAAAGTGGTCCAACAGTATTGTTCTCTGACCAAATTTGATGCTAAATACAAGGCGTTGTATGTCAGTAGACAGTGAGCAAAGTTTTCTGTTCAATATTCCCTTCTTTCCCACCATTCTCTCTATTCTACCTCCTTCACAAAGAAGAAGAATAAATCTTTATTTTCTGTAAAGTCAGAGAATTGCAAATCTTCCCAACCAGTAAAATGTTCTCTTGGGGTTAATAGTTTTATATGTTGTGATAATCAGGTACAGTGATTCAAAGAAAGTAGGCAACAACACTATGTACTAAGAATGTCCGTATTTTAGGACATTTAGTATATGTTCTTGTCAGAAAATATCGGAATTTCTTTCATCACTTTGGCTTAAGTATTGTCAGCTATGTAATACACATTAAATAAAGTAATTTTCCAGCTAAATAACAAATTATCTGATTTTAAATGACCTTAGGATTCTCTCTTAGCTCAGTCAGCATGCTATTAACAAGAAAACAGAAAAAACAAAACAAAACAAAACAAAACAAAAAAAACAGGCATGGTATCATATGCTTTAACCTTAGCACTTGGGAGGCAGAGGCATGCAGATCTCTGTGAGTTAGAGGCCAGAATAGTCTACAAAGAGAGTTCTAGGACAGCCTGAACTGTTATACAGAAAAACCTTGTCTTGAAAATAAAATAAAATAAAATAAAATAAAATAAAAACAGAGCTCTGTCTGCTATCCCGGAGACAGCAGCCACTGGAGACTAGCAGCAGAGATGAAGTCGATTCCATTAGCTCCACCTGCCAATTCCCAGAAGGCAGATCTACCTGCAGTTCCAGAGATGGCAGCCACTGGAGTCTAGCAGTGAAGTTTTTGAGAAGGCAGTCTTTGGGGACTACCAGTAGCAGTGAGGTCTGTTCCATAATCTTTACTCACAAATTCCTGGGCACCTGCTCTGCCTGTGGTCTGAAAGACAGTGGCTATTGAAGACAGCCAGTAGAAGTGAGGTCTACCTTAAGCCTTCCAAACTCTGGTTCCTGGGTCCCCAGTTCTTCCTGCAATCTCAGAAGTGAGAGACATTAGCAACTACTGAAAGTGACAGCCATCAGGGAATACCAGCAACCTACAAGCCTGCCAACGCAAAGGACAACCATAGGGATAGAGGCCAGCATAAGAACACACACACACACACACACACACACACACACACACAAAGAGCAGGGCTTATAACACCACCAGAATCCAGCTATCCTACTACAACAAGCTCTGGATATCCAAACACACTTGAAGTGCAGGAAAATGACCTTATGAAGATGATAGAGGTCTTTAATAGAAAATTAATAAATCTCTCAAAAAATACAGGAACATACATTCAAACTGATAGAGGAAATGAATAAATATTTTAAAAAATAAAAAAAGAAGCAAAAATGAGAAGGAAATGAAAAAAAACTGTTCAAGACTTGAAAAAGAAAAAAGAAGGAATAAAGGAAACACCATCTGAGGCAATTCTGGAAATGGAAAACCTAAGAAAGAGAACATGAGCTACAGACAGAAGAATCACCAACAGACTATAAGATCAAAGAAAGAATTTCAAGCATAAAAGATATGATAGAAGAAATTGAGACATCTGTCAAAGAAAATGCTAAATCTAAAAATTGCTAACATAAAACATACAGGAAAAAAAAGACCAAATCTAATAATAATAGGAATAGATGAAGGAGAAGATTCCCAGCTCAAAGCCCAGAAAATATCTTCAATAAAATCATAGAAGAAAATTTTCCTAACCTAAAGAAAAGATGATTATAAACATACAAAAAGCATATAGAACTCCAAATAGATTGGACCAAAAAAGAACATACTCCCACAATAATAGGTGTTTTAATTATTATTTTTAATTATAATTAAAACACCTAATGTACAGAGCAAAGGAAAATATTAAAAGCCACAAGGGATAAGGACCAAGTAACATATAAAGGCAGAGCTATTAGAATTATACCAGACTTCTCAACAGAAGTCTTAAAAATCCAGAAGGGCCTGAATAGATATCTTTCAGACACTAAGAGACCACATATGCCAGGCCAGACTAACAAACCCATCAAAACTTTCAACCATCATAGATGAAGAAAACAAAATATTCCATGACAAAACCAAATTTAAACAATATCTTTCTACTAACCCAGATGTACAGAGGATATTAGAAGGAAAATCCCAAGACAACAAGGATAATTACACCTAAGAGAACACAGGAAATAAATAATTTCATACCAGCAAAACAAAATAAGGGAAGCACACACTCATATTATAACCATCAGCATCATAAGAACAATCATCGGTCATGAATATCTCTCAACATAAATGAACTCAATTCCCCAATAAAAAGACACAGGTTAATAGAGTTTATAGGAAAACAGCATCCATCATTCTGCTATGTAGAAGAAATAATCCTGTACAATAAAAGATCTTCTGGAGGTATCACCATCCCTGATTTCAAGTTGTACTATAGAGCAATGTTAATAAAAACTACATGGTACTGGCATAAAAACCTTTCAAACCAATCAATGGAATTAAATCAAAGACCCAGAAATAAACCCACAAGTCTATGGACACTTGAGTTTTGAAGAAGTAGCCAAAACCTTACAATGGAAAAAAAATAAAATAAATAAAATGCATCTTCAACAAATGGTGCTCTTCTAACTGGATTTTACATGTAGAAGAATGCAAATAGATCCATATTTACCACCCTTCACAATTCTCAAGTACAAGTGGATCAAAGACATCAACATAAAACCAGATACACTAAATCTAACAGAAGAGAAAGTATGAAGAGCCTCTAACTATTGGCATAGTAGTGAGAGACCAAAAGATAAGCAGCGATTGTTATGTAGAGTAGGCGCGGTATAGCAGTAAGTTCCCTGAGGGGATAGCTACCTCGCTGTTCCGGGTGGGTACGTGACTCGGCTCACAATCTGCCTTCCCGCCTTCCCTGTTCTGGGTACGTGACTTAACTACGGCTTTGTTCAAACCACCCAATCAGAACCCTGTAACTGCTTCTCGCTTCTGTAACCGCGCCTCCTGCTCCCGAGCCCTATAAAAACCCGTCACCCCAACCGAGAGGCACACAAGTCCTCCGATAGGCTTGGTCGCCCCGGGTACCCGTGTATCAAAATAAACCTCTTGCGGCTTGCATCCGAAGGCTGGTCTCGCTGTTCCTTGGGAAGCGGGGTCTCCCCGTCTAGATAGGCTCCTGGGAGTCTTTCAGTAGACAACTTGCTGAATAGAATGACAGCAGCTAAGATCAGTGGTTAATAAATGAGATCTCATGAAACTGAATACCTTCTGTAAACCAAAAGACAATGTCAATAAGACAAAATACCAGCCTACAGATTGGGAAAAGATCTTCCCTAACTTCATACCTGATAGGGGGCCCATATCCAAAGCATATAAAGAACTCAAGAAATAAAACACCAACAAATGAAATAGTTAAAAATTTTGGTACAGAGCTATCCAGAGCATTCTCAACATAGGACTTCCCAGTAGACACGTGGACCAGGCTTCCGGTTCTGAAGCTGCAGCTGGACTCCTTAGTTTGGCAGCTGCAGCACCACTGAGCTGACAGAGCTCTTCCTCCTGCAATTGACTCAGCTGGTCCAAACCTGAGAGTAGAGAGCAGGGAGAACCCCTGTGATTGACGATTTGACCTGCTAGAGAGTGAGTGAGACCTCAAGTGCCTGCAGAGCCCCAGGTCCAGGGTGCTTCTACGCCAGACATCAGATCTGTCCCACCCACATATCCACTGTGGGAGACAGAGGGATTCTTGGGACATTGAAATCCCTGCTTTGTGGGTCCAACAGTGGAGTTCAGGCAAATAACTCCTGGAGCTCAGTCAGAGATGAATACCAATAGCCTGTAGGCCACTGGAGGTATTCAGGGAATTTGCACAAGCGAATTGCCTGGTCAATCACCACCAGAGTGCCTGTGACTCCTTTAGCACCTGCAACCCCTTCAGTGCCAGCAAGGTGCCCTTCCCACACACTCACGGTTTCTACATTCTCTAGCACATGTCGCTCAAGGCACATGGACACACACACACACACACACACACACACACACACTTGGCGGCATTTGTCCTTCTGTGCCTGTGGACTTTCCTCCCACAGGTACAGTTGAAACACCAATGTACATGCTGAAACCACTGGACTTCTCTCATCTTTCTGGAGAATTCTCCAGACACCAGAGAAAGACTTTACCAGTCTTAACTGCAGAATCCAGGAAAAAATAGTGAATGCTACAGATAAGCAAATGGCCAGAGGTTGGCAAAAGAACACATCCAACAAAAATCAGGACATCATGGCTTCACCAGCAACCACCCAAATCAGTGGATATTCCAATTCACCAAAAACACAGGAAAATGACATTAAAGATATGCTTATCCAATTATTGCAGGCACATAAAGAAGAAACAAGCAAATCTCTTAGAGAAATAACCATACAAATAGATGCAGTTAAAGAGGAAATGAACAAATCTCTCAAGGAATTAGCCACTCAAGTGGAGACAAATAAACAGGAAATGAACAAAGCTCTCAAAGAAACACAGGCAAATACAGCCAAACAAATAGAAGCACAAATAGAGGTGCAATTAGTGGCATATAGAGAGGAACAAACAAACAAACAAACAAACAAAATATATATATATGCCATCATAGAGAGACAAGAATCCACATTCAAACAGATGAAGGAAATGGTGCAAGGTATGAAAACAGAATTAGAAGCAATAAAGTTAACACAAACAGAGAAAAGCCTGGAGCTGGAGAACTTAGAGAAAAGATCAGGAACCACAAAGGTAAGCATCACCAATAGATTACAAGAGATGAAAAAGAGAGTCTCAGGTGCTGAAGATATATTTGCAGAAATTGATACTTCTCTCAAAGAAAAAGTAAAATATGAAAAGTTTCAAATACAAAACATCCAAGAAATAAAGGACACCATGAAAAGACAAAATCTAAGAATAAAAGTAATAGAAGAAAAAGAAGATTCTAGGCTCCGAGGTCCAGAAAATATTTTCAAGAAAATAATAGAAGAAAAATTTTCTAATTTGAATAAAGAGATGTCCATAAACATTTAAGAGGCCTACAGAACACCAAATACACAAGACCAGAAAAGAAACTCCTCAGATCATATCATAGTCAAAACACTAAATCTACAGGACAAAGAAAAGATATTAAAAGCAGCAAAGGAAAAAAGCCAAGTAACATATAAAGAATCACAACAGATTTCTCACCAGAAACTATGAAAGCCAGAGGACCTGGACAGATGTCATGCAGGCTTTAAGGGAGCACAGATGCCAACCCAGACTATTAAACCCAGCAAAGCTTTCAATCAACATAGATGGAGAAAACAAAATATTCTATGACAAAACTAAATTTTTGCAATATCTACACAGCAAGCCAGCCCTACATAAGATGCTAAAAGGAAAACGCCAATCCAATGAAAACAACAATGCCCAAGAAAACACAGGATACAGATAATCTCTCAACAAAAATTAAAAGTAAACAATCAATGAATCACAGTATAACCACCAACTCCCCAATAAAAGGAACTAACAGTCTTATCTATCTACATCAATGGAATCAACTCTCCAATAAAAAGACAGAGACTAACAGAATGGTTGCCAAAACAGGATCCAACATTATGCTCCATCTAAGAAACACACCTCTACAACAAAGATAAACACTACCTCAGAGTAAAGGGCTGGAAAAATGTCTTTCAAGGAAAAGGAGCCAGAAAACAAGCTGGGGTACCTATCCTAATATCTGATAAAATAGACTTTCAACCAAAATTAATCAAAAAAGATGAGGAGAGGCACTTCATTCTCATCAAAGGAAAAATCCACCAGGAGGACATCACAATTCTGAACATCTATCCCTCAAATATAAGGGCACCTACATTTGTAATGAAACATTATTAAAACTGAAACCACACATGGATCCCAACACCTTAATAGTGGGAGACTTCAACACCCCACCCACACCAAGGGACAGATCATCGAGAAGTAAGCTAAATAGGGAAATAAGAGCACTTACAGAGGCCCTAAATCAAATGGACCTAGCAGATGTTTACTGAACTTTTCACTCAGATTCAAAAGAGTATAGTTTGTTTTCAGCACCTCCTGGAGCCTTCTCCAAAATAGACCATATAGTTGGTCACAAAGCAAGCTTCAACAAATAAAAGAAGATTGAAATAATACCTTGTATCCTTTCTGACCACCATGGACTAGAGCTGGACCTCAACAACAGAAATAGCAAAAAGCCTACACACATATGGAAAGTGAACAATTTGCTACTCAATGACATCTAGTTAGGGAAGAAATAAAGAAAGAAATTAAAAACTTCATAGAATTCAATGAAAATGAAGGCACAACATACCCAAACTTATGGGACACAATGAAAGCAGTGGTAAGAGGACAGTTCATAGTACTAAATGCCTTCAAGAAAAAATTTGAGACATTGCATACAAGCAAATTAAAAGCTCATCTGAAAGCCCTAGGGGAAAAAAAAAAGAAGCAAATATACCCAAGTAGAAGGCTGGAAATAGTCAAATTCAGGGCAGAAATCAATAAATTAGAAACAAATAAAACTATTCAAAGAATCAATGAAACCAAGAGCTGGTTCTTTGAGAAAATCAACAAGATAGACAAGCGCTTATGCAATTTAACTAAAAGGCAGAGAAAAATTATACAAATCAGCAAAATAAAAAAAAAAGGAGACATAACAAAAGACAAGGAGGAAACTGAAATGATCATTAGGTCTTCCTACAAAAGCCAAATGCAATAAAATTTGAAAAATCTAAATGAAATGGACAATTTTCTTGAGAGATTCCACTTACCAAAATTAAATCAAGATCAGGTAGAAAAACTGAATTATCCAATATCCTCCAAAGAAATAGAAGCAGTCATCAAAACAAAACAAATTAACAAACAAAAACAAAAAACCCAGGGGCAGATGGTTTCAGTGCAGAATTCTACCAGACCTTCAGAGAAGAGCTTACTCCGATTCTCTTCAAACTATTCCACAAAATATAAACAGAAGGAAAATTACCTAAACTCATCCAATGAAGCCACAGTCACCTTGATACCTAAACCACACAAAGACCCAACAAAAAAAGAGGACTTCAACAAAAATAAGAGGACTGCAGACCTATCTCTCTTATGAACATTGATGCAAAAATACTCAATAAAATACTTGCAAACCGATTCCAACAACACATAAAAGATATCATCCACCGTGACCAAGTAAGCTTTATCTCAGACATGCAAGGGTGGTTCAATATATGGAAATCCCTCAATGTAATCCACCATATAAACAAACTGAAGGAGAAAAACCACATGATCATCTCCTTAGATGCCAAAAAAGCATTTGATAAAATCCAACACCCATTCATGTTTAAAGTCTTGGAGATATCAGGGATACAAGGCACATACCTAAACATAGTAAAGGCAATGTTCAGCAAGCCTATTGCCAACGTCAAACTCAATGGAATGTGCCACGGACCGGCCCAGTCGGGCTCCCGTCGTCCGTGGGAGAACAAGGCTTTGGACAGGAAGAAACGGTTTCGGGGAAGAATTGACAGACAGAGACACCTTGATGGTTTTGACTCTGCTGCAACTTTACTGAAATCAAGCTAGTATTTTTATAATGATTTCACAAAAGGCACCTTAAAATTGGCATACTTCCCAGAACATTCAGACTTTTACTAAGAATACAAAGTTTACATTTTAACTCAAAATGCAGTCAAACATAAAGCAGTACCCACAAGTAATCTTGGCCTAAAAACTTTTTGATCAGAGCAAACAAAGGAAAAGAAACCTCAAATATAGTTTCATTATTGCTAACCAGTGAAGAGGAAAGTCAGGAGCTAAGTCAGATGCCTGCCAAAGTCCCTCTCTATATCAAAATCTAACTACACCTTTGTTAACCTTCCTCCCACATGTCCAGCCCAAGATTTATGATCTTCTGTAGAAACAAGGTACTGAAGGGAGGGGGCAACTCCCACCAGCTGCACCTCTCATGCTATTATTTCTTAAGAAGGAGCCTATTATTTTTCCACTATTTTTAATGCCTATTAATACTAAATCTAATTCATTACCTTTCTTAAACTTATTTTTATTAAAGCCTTTAACAATCTACTAATAATAAATTTCTTTATAAAGTTAGTTGTGCTCTTTCAGGTGTCACAGAGAAAGATCAAAGAATTCATTATTCCAGCCCCAGAGCCACAACTGAAGAAGCGTAGAAATCTCAGAACAGGTCTCTTTTCCAAGTGGGATGAGTTTGCCAGGGACCTTCCAGGGGGCTTATTTCCGGAGAAATCATATCCCCCGCCCTGTAGCTTATGCTACTATGGCGACACTGGCATGGGTGTTGGCAGGAATGAAACCTAAATCAATCCCACTGAAATCAAGGACAAAGCAAGGCTAACCACTCTTTCCATATTTCTTCAACATTGTACTTGAATTCCTAGCTAGAACAATAGGACAATTAAATGAGATCATAGAGATACTTTGGAAAGGAAGAAGTCAAAGTATCACTATTTGTAGATGATATGATAGTATACATGAATGATCCCAAAAATTCAAACAGAAAATTCCTACAGCTGATAAACATCTTCAGCAAAGTGGCTGGATATAAAATTAACTCAAAAAAAAAAATCAGAAGCCCTCTTGTATACCCAAGACAAAAGGGCTGAGAAAGAAATTAAGGAAAAAACACCTTTCACGATAGCCACTAAAAACATAAAATACCTTGGCGTGACTCTAACCAAGCAAGTGAAAGACCTGTTTGAAAAAAACTTCAAGTCTCTGAGAAAAGAAATTGAAGAAGATAGAAAGGTCTCCTGTGTGCATGGATCTGTAGGATTACTATAGTGAAAATGTCCATTCTACCAAAATCAATCTTTTGGTAGATTCAATGCAATTCCCATCAAAATACCACCACAATTCTTTACAGACCTTGATAGAAAAATTCTCAACTTCATTTGAGAAGCCAAATACTTCCAAAATGATCCTGTACAACAACAGATCATCTAGAGGTATCTTCAACCCTAATTTCAAGCTGTAGTACAGAGTAATAGTAGGAAAAACTCCATGGTATTGTCATAGAAACAAAATGGTGGATCAATAGCATTGAATAGAAGACCCAGAAATAAACCCACACAACTATGGATACTTGATTTATGACAAAGAAGCCAAAACCATTCAATGGAAAAAAGACAACATCTTCAACAAATGGTGCTGATCTAACTGGATGTCTACATGCTTCAAAAGGAAAATAGATCTATATTTATCACCCTGTACAAAACTAAAGCCCAAGTGGATCAAAGTTCTCAACATAAAACCAGACAGATTAGAAGACGGTTAGAAAAAAAAAGTTGGAAAGAACCTCTAACTCATTGGCACAGGAGACAACTTCTTGAACAGAACACAAACAGCACAGGCTCTAAGATCAACAATCAATAAATGGGACCTCATGAAACTAAAAAGCTTCTGTAAAGCAAAGGACACTGTAGTCAGAACAAAACGACTGCTTACACACTGGGAAAGGCTCTACACCAACCTTATATCTGACAGAGGACTAATATCCAGAATATATAAAGAACTAAAGAAGTTAAAAAGCAACAAATCAAGCAATGCAATTAAAAAATGGTATACGGAGCTAAACAGAGAAATCTCTGTAGAGGAATATAGAATGGCAGCAAAACACTTAAAGAAATGCTCAACATCCTTAGCCATTAGGGAGATGCAAATTAAAAAGACCCTGAGATTTCACCTTGCACCCATCAGAATGGCTAAGATCAGAAACTCAAGTGACAACACATGCTGAATAGGTTGTGGAGAAAGGGAAACTCTACTCCATTGCTCCTGGGAATGTAAACTTGTACAACCACTTCAGAAATCAATCTGCTGTTTTCAAGGACAATTAGGAATAGGTCTTCCTCAAGATCCAGCTATACCACTCTTAGGCATGTATCCAAACCATGCTCAAGTACACATTAAGGACATTTGCTCAACCATGTTCATATCTGCTTTATTCCTAATAACCAGAACCTGGAAACAACCCACATGTCCTTCAACAGAGGAGTAGATACAGACATTTTTCTGCATTTACACAATGGAATACTACTCAGCAATTAAAAGATAGGGAAACTGAAATTTGCAGGCAATTGGTGGGATCTAGAAAAGATCATCCTGAGTGAGGTATCCCAGAAACAAAAAGACACACAGGGTATACACTCACTTATAAGTGGACACTAGACATATAAGATCGAATAAACATACTAAAATCAGTATACCTAAAGAAGCTAAACAAGAATGAGGTCACAGGGTATGATGATCTACCCTCACTTAGAATGACAAATGAGATGGACATTTGAAGTAGGAGAAAACAAGAAACAAGACAGGAGCCTACCATAGAGGGCCTCTGAAAGAGTCAACCTAGCAGTGTATCAAAGTAGATGCTGAGACTTATAACCAAACCTTGGGCAGAGTGCAGGGAATCATATGAAAGAAGGGGGAATTAGCAAGACCTGTACAGGACAGGAGTACCACAAGAACCAAATATATCTGGGCAAGAACCAAATATATCAGTCTTTTTAGAGATTGATTCTCCAGCCGAGAACCATGAATAGAAATGATCTAGAACCCCTGCTCAGACATAGCCCATGGCAGCTCAGCATCCAAGTAGGTACTCTAGTAAGGGGAACAGAGACTATCTCTGACATGAACTCAGTGGCTGGCTATTTGACCTCCACGCCCCACCCCCACCCCAAGGGAGGAGCAGCCTTGCTAGGCAACAGAGGAGTATATTGCAGCCAGTCCTCATGAGACCTGATAAACTAGGGTCAGATGGAAGGGAAGAAGAACCTCCTCTATCAATGGACTTAAAGAGGGGCAGGGAGGAGATGAGAGAGGGAGGGTGGGATTAGGAAAGAATGAGGGAAGGGGCTGCAGCTGGGATACTGTAATTAATATATAAAAATAAAAATAAAAAGAAGAAATAAAACTCAGTTGGGAAGATAGGCACTACTTTAAAGTAAAAGGATAAAGTGGTAACAAAGTGCAAATGGGTGTTACCATTCTCATATCTGAAAATGATAGACTGAAAACTGAATTTGAGCAGAAAAGATAAAGAAGAGCAATTCATTTTAATGAAGAAATAATCAAGAATATATTATAATGCTAATACATGCGTCAAATTCTGGTGTAGGTAATTTTATAAAATGTAGACTACTGGACTTACAGGAACAGGTTAACATAAACCAAATAATAGTAGTTTATATCATTACCTCACTTTCTTACCTAGAAGGGTAATCTGAAAAATAACAACAAAAATAGCAGGAGAATTTGAGAATTAAATGCCATCTTTCCTCAAATGGATATAACAGTTTTATTCAAAAAATTCCACTTAAACACTGAATAATATATATTTTTCCACAGCAGCAAACAATACCTAAATGGACAAAAATATTGGAACTCAAATTATAGCTTAAGAAATTCAGAAAATCTGAAATAATTACATGTATCTGGTCTGACCACTATGCAAAAAATCTTAATAACAACCAGAAACAAATATCTAGTAAGTACACAAACTCATAGAGATTAAACAACTTCTTAGTGAATAATGAATGGGTAAAGAATAAATCAAGAAAGAAGTTTTCAAATCTCATAATTTAATGAAAATTAAAACACAATACACAAATATCTGTTGGAAACATTAAAAGTGTTTTGAAGAGGGAAAATTATAGCCTTAAGTACCTATATAAAAATTAAGTTTCTGAGTAGGTTCCCTAGTAAAGGGTACAAAGGTACATGTCTCTGACATGATCTCAGTGCTTTTTTAAAAAATTAATTTATTTTAAAAATTTATTACAGTTTATTCACTTTGTATACCACCTGTAGCCCCCTCCCTCTTCTCCTCCCAATCTGATCCACCTTCCCACTTCTCCTCCCATACCCCTCTCCCACTCCACCTATAGGGGAGGTGTTACTTCTCTTCCATATGACCCTAGCCTATCAGGTCACACCAGGACTAGCTCCAATGTCTTCCTCTGTGGCCTGATGATGCTGCTCCCCACTCAGAGGGAGGTGATCAAAGAGCCAGCCACGGAGTTCATATTACAGATACCCCGTTTCCTATTACTAGGGTAGCCACTTGGAGACTGAGCTCCTTACACAACCACTTTGAAAATCAATCTGGGGCTGTCTTAAAAAAAATAAGACTAGTGCTTCCTCAAGATCTAGCTACACCACTCCTAGGCATATACCCAACACATGCTCAAGTACACAACAAGAACATTTGCTCTACCATGTTCTTAGCAGCTTTATTTGTTATAGCCAGTATCTGGAAGCAACCCAGATTTCCCTCAACTGAGTAATGGATACAGAAATCATGGTACATTTACACGATGGAATACTACTCAGCAATTAAAAACAAGGAAATCATGAAATTTGCAGGCACATGGTAGGAACTAGTAAAGATCATCCTGAGTGAGGTATCCCAGAAGCAGAAAGACACACATGGTATGTATATTTATATATAAGTGGATATTACACATACACTATAGGCTAAACATACTAAATTTGTACACCTAAAGAAGCTAAGCAAGATGGAGGACCCTAAGTAAGATGATCAATCCTCATTCAAAAGACAAACAAGATAGACAACCTGAGAGGGAGAAACAGGGAACAGGAGAGGAGCCTACCACAGAGGGCCTCTGAAAGACTACCTACTGATCAGGATATTGAAGCAGATGCTGAGATTCATAGCTAGACTTTGGGCAGAGTGCAGGGAATCTTATGAAAGAAGAAGAAGAAGAAGATGAAGATGAAATAAATTATCCACTCATAACAATTTTGTGTGTGTGTTACTGCCTTTTTTGTGACAATACACAATGTCCGTGTCAATCTTCCAAATATGTTTGCTTTGCCTTATGGTTCCAGAGTGATTTGGGATCTCTATGAAATGGGCATCATAATTGTCATACAAAACAGCTAATGTAGCAAGCTTGGAGCTCACATCCTCAACCAGAAGCATGAAGCAGAAACAGATGGTATGCAGTTGAAAACTATCAAGTCCACTCCAAGTAACATACTTCCTCTACGAGTGCAGCAATTCCCTAAACATTCACAAATGATACCACCAACTCAGAAGGATTCATTTCTCTGACTTCAAACATACATGTATGATTTCTGTTACATGAAGGAATTCATGATGAAGAAAAACTCTGTAGATAAGCCTGTAGATGCCTCAACACCTGAGTTACATGAATGACTGCTTACACAAGTAAAACATTCATGAATAAACATGTTAGCTTAAGAATTTGTTTTAATTTCCATTATGTGATATCAGTGTGTATTTCTGTGTTTATGTGCCTGTCCATTCTGGTTTCTATGAAAAACAGACCCTTTGATCTTATCGTACCAGTAATTACAGAAAATTGTCAAAAACCTGACCTAGGTCCTGGCAATGAACTTGACTTAACTGCAAAGCCATTTCTTTAATACTGTAAATATCTTAAATCTTTCTATAGTATCTTGAGGTCAAGAAGTAGAAAAGAGTTCATAGAAGAGAGAAACCCTATTTGTACATAAGATTTGATGTCTTTGGACATAACAAATGTATTAAATGTCAAGAAAAGAAACTTTAAAATCTGTTTATCATAGCCTTGGGGGAAGTAAGTTATTTACCATGTTCACTTAAATATAATGGAGGAGATCACCAATTGTGGTTGTGGTCTGAATTGAAACATTGGAGTAGGTATTGAAGTTTGCTCTATGTGTAATAAATCCATTCACAGAAGTTTCTTAGGTTGTTCTGATATTCTTTCTGTGGTGGTTGTTCACCTTCTACTGCATTTCCACTTGGTGATAGATATTTTTCTGCTGAAATGTATAGAATGGGATCTCTGTCATCTATGTGGTCCATTGCTTATTTCTATCAGGCAGTGTGTGATCATAGCTTTAAGGAAGGGTCTCTGAGAAAGCATGGCACTTTTTTATATTATTACAAATTCTTTTAAGATGTTTGTTTTCCAGCCTTGCTTGAATGTCAGTAATTAGTTAATGTTAAAATGCTCAATTGTATTTGTTTATGTATGTATATATTGTTTGAAGTTCCATGCTTCTTCATGTTCCCATATTTGCTATATGTTACATCATCTTGAAGAACTGCCTTCTAAGAGAATTGTCTAGAGGTGTTAGGTAATGTAACAGCAATGAGATTTATTTTAAAAAAGATTGTTTTGTGTGTGTAAGGTAACTGTGGGATCTTGGGTGATGACAGATATATGAAGATTGTGTGATACTTTTTGAGGTTTATTTTCATCATTGTTATATGATGTTCAAGGTTATGTTGCCAGTTTTACATACCACAAACATTCCCCCACTGAGCTCATTGATACTCAAATAAACTTAGTTGAAACACTACATCAATAATAAAAAAAAAAAAAGAAGAAGATGAAAGACCTAGAGGAGACAGGAACTCCATAAGGAGAGCAACAGAACCAAAAAATCTTGGCTCAGGGGTCTTTTCTGAGACTGATACTCCAGCCAAGGTCCATGCATGGAGATAACCTAGAACTCCTAGAACCTGTGCACAGATTTAGCCCATGACAGCTCAGTCTCCAAGTTGGTTCCCTCATAATGGGAACAGGAACTGTCTCTGACATGAACTCAAGGGCTGGCTCTTTGATTACCTCCCCCTTAGGAGGAAGCAGCCTTACCAGGCTACAGAGGAAAACAACGAAATCAGTCTGATGGGATCTGATAGGCTAGGGTCAGATGGAAGGGGAAGAAGACCTTCCCTATTAGTGGACTTGGTGAGGGCCATGGGAGGAAATGAAGGAGGGAGGGTAGGATTGGAAGGGGATAGGGGCTACAGCTGAGATACAAAGCGAATAAGCTATAATTTATAAAAAAATAACACCTTATAATTAGAGTAATAGAAATTGTCGTCTTCTACACACACATAACACATACAGGGATGAAAGGAAGGAGAAAAAGAGGGAGAAGGAATGAGAGAGCAGCAATATGCCATTTGTCTCTTTACCCTGCCTCTGTCTGACAGTGAATGCATGGATTTGGGGTGCCTGAGCTGTCTGGACTGCTGCTTCTCTATCTACGACCAAGTTATGGCTGAAATCTCATTTTTTAAGAAATCACTCAGGGGGTCTTGCTTTCATTCATGAATATCCAAGTTGGTGAATATTGGGAAGTTAGTGGAGTATATCCATTTTCAATGACTTTTAAGTCTGCTAATATCTGAATATCTGTCAGTGAATAAAAATGTGTGTGTGGGTACATGAAAAATGCATGCCTATATTTGTATGTGTGTACACACAGCTAAAACATGGTGTGTATAATTTAGGCAAATAAAATGTTATTTTTTGAGGCTTTATTAAAAAACCCTCATCCGTTTTTCTTCTGGTTGATTCTTTCCCCCTCCTCAAATGAAGACCCCTCTCTGTTTTCTTTTCATTTTTATCTTCCTATTATCTGTATTATTCTATTTTTCTCTGTAAGGACCTGCTCAGTCTGATTTCAGTGGCTAATCTGTGTTGTACTCTCACATCTGAGGATTTATATCTAGGAATCGAAAGAACAGTAAGGCTTTATCTTTCTGTATCTTGGTTTCCTCTCTTATATACTCTTTTTTTAGTTCAATGTATTGCCTTACATTTTTACAGTTTCAAATTTCTTTACAGGTGAATATTATTCCATTTTTTTATATGCACCATTATCACAAGTTTTCATTCATCTATTGAAGGACATTCAGCTTCTTTCCATTTTCTACCCAGAATAGGATAGTTATAAACACTGCTGAGCAAATATCTGTGGAATAGGATATGAATTCTTTGTTCATATGTCAAAGAGTAATAAAGCTGGGTCATGTAATAGATTTATTTTAGATTTTGAGGTTTCTTCATTGTCAGAGTGGGTGAACCAACTTTTTTTTCTTGATAATCTTTTTTTCTGTATAATAATTATTGTTGTTGTTTTATTATTATTCACAAATTATTCACTTTGTATCTCAATTGTAGGCCCCTTCCTCATCTCCTCCTCATCCCCCTCCCCTCCCTCTTTCTCTCCTAACCCTCTTTCCTAGTCCACTGATAGGGGAAAACATCCTCCCCTACTGTCTGACCCTGGCCTATCAGGTGCCATCAAGACTGCCTGGATCCTTTTCCTCTGTGGACTGGCTAGGTCACCCCACCAGGGAGAAGTGATCAAGGAGCAGACTTTAATTCCTCCCAAAAGTGAATGAAGCTTTCCCCTTTTCCCACATCAGCCATAACATTTTCTTTCTTTCTTTCTTTCTTTTTTTTTTTTTTTTCTGTTTTTGATCTTGGCAATCTAGGTTGAGTGAGATGAAAAGAGCTGTTATTTTATTTTGCATTTCCCTGATTTCAATTGATAAAGGACAGTTTTGAAATATTTCTTAGACATTTTTTGTTTCTATTTTAGAAACTTTAAATTCAGATCTCTAGCAAAAATTTATTTGGGTCATTTGTTCTTTGATTCTTTGTTATTTATGTTCTTTGTACATTCTAGGTATCAATCCTGTCTGACAAAGAATCTTTTCTACTCTATGAGTTACTTCTAACACAAATTGGTTTTTTAAATTTATTTATTTAAATACATGAATTTATACATAAATATATAAATATATAAAGCTATAATTTATTAGGTTCCACTTGTTTATTGTTGTTGGCCTTATTTCCTGGGCAAGTGGAATCCCATTCATACATTCTTTTCTTATACCTATACCTTTCAGAACAGTATATATGTCTTCTTCTAGCAGTGTTGGGTTTCAGGTCTTTGATCTTTATCTGTGATATTTTCCTGTGTAGACTTACATTGAGACATGTACTCTCTTAGAAATGTTATCATGAAAATATATTGCATTGTTCAAAGACTTGTTCTGCATTTATTGAAATGATCATGAGATTTGTGCTCTTAAATCTATTTATATGAATTAATATATTTATAATTTATGTATATTGAACCATCCCTGAATTTCAAGAATAAACTCAATTATGATGAATGGTCTTTTGATAGGCCTATTCACTTTATTAATGTTATCTTTGTCTTTGGTGGTTTGTGTAAATCAAATAATTTCCTTTAGATTTTCAAACTTAATGTAGTACAGGCTTGTGAATTATTCCAATTCAATATCCTGAGATCATTTTGTCTGTTGGAATGTTTTCTTGTTCATTTCTGATTCTGTGAAATTGGTTTGTGTTTCTTTCATGATGTTATTTCTACCAGCCAAGGAGTAGTTGATTTTGTTTATTGTCACAAAGAGACTCTTAAAAGCAGGGATTCTTTATATTTTCTTTGATTTTATGTCTTTAACTTCTGCCTTTTCCTGTTTTTGTCATTTACTGAATTTTGAAATGGTTTGTCCTTATATTTTATTCTAATTCTTGAGTTGCATCACTAAATATCCAGTGTTTTTTTCCTGAATTAATTTTTAATTATATATATAATTTATTTATTACAATTCATTCACTGTATCCCAACTGCATCCCACTCCCTCTTCTCCTCCTTGTCCCACCCACACTCCCTCTTCTCTCCTATGCTCTTTCCCTAGTCCCGTGGTAGGGGAGGATCCCCACCCCTTCTATCAAGTCTCATGAAGCCTGGCTGCATCATCTTCCTCAGTGGCCTGGCCTGGCAATACTACAAATACTAGGGGGAGGTGATCAAAAAGCCGGCCATTGGCTACATTTGTGCAGGGGTCCTTGGTTGGAGTATAAGTCTCAAAAAAGACCCCTGGGCCAAGATTTTTTGGTACTGTTGCTCTCCTTGTGGAGCTCTTGACCTCTCTAGGTCTTTCATCTTCCTCTTTCATAAGATTCCCTGCACTCTGCCCAAAGTCTAGCTATGAATCTCAGCATCTGCTTCGATACTCTGATGGGTAGAGTCTTTCAGAGGCTTTCTGTGGTAGGGTCCTATCCTGTTCCCTGTTTCTCCCTCTCAGAATGTCTATCTTGTTTGTCTTTTGAATGAGGATTGATCATCTTACTTAGGGTCCTCCATCTTGCTTAGCTTCTTTAGGTGTACATATTTTAGTATGTTTATCCTATATTATATGTCTAATATCCACTTGTACATAAGAATATGTACGATGTGTGTCTTTCTGCTTCTGGGATACCTCACTCAGGACCTTTTCTAGATCCCACCATGTACCTGCTGGTTTCCTTGTTTTTAATTGCTGAGTAGTATTCCATTGTGTAAATGTACCATGATTTCTATATCCATTCTTCAGCTGAAGGACATTAGGATTGCTTCCAGATACTAGCTATAACAAATAAAGCTGCTATGACCATGGTTGAACAAATGTTCTTGTATATTTGAACATATGTTAGGTATATGCCTAGGAGTGATATAGCTGGATCTTGAGGAAGCACTATTCCTAAATGTCTGAGTAAACACCAGATTGATTTCCAAAGTGGTTGTACAAGTTTATATTCCCACCAGCAATGAAGGAGGGTGCCCCTATCACCACATCCTCTCCAGCATGATGTGTTCTCAGTTGAATTTTTTTTCTTTTTTTATTATTGAAGTTTATTCACTTTGTATCTCAGTTGTAGCACCCTCCCTCATTTCATCTCTGACTTTCTCTAAGTCCACTGATAGGGGAGGTCCTCCTCCTCTTCCACTTGACTCTAGTTTATCAGGTCTCATCAAGACTGGCTGCATTGTCTTCCTCTGTGGCCTAGCAAGGCTGCTTTTCCCTCGGGTTGTGTGTGTGTATGGGGGGGAGGTCAAAGAGCCAGCAACTGAGTTCATGTCAGAGACAGTCCCTATTCCCCTTACTAGGGAAACATACTTGGATACTGAGCTGCCAGGGACTATGTCTGAGCAGGGGTTCTAGGTTATGCCCATGCATGGTCCTTGGTTGGAGAATCAGTTTCAGAAAAGAACCCTGTGACCGGATACATTTGGTCCTTGTGGAGTGCCTGTCCTTTCCAGGTCTTACTAACTCCCCCTTCTTTTATATGATAACCTGCATTCTGCCCAAGGTTTGGTTATGAGTCTCAATCAATCTGGTCCTTTCTCAGACAATTAGAAATAGTGCTTCCTCAAGATCCAGCTATACCACTCCCAGGCATATATCTAAAAGAAGCTCAAGTACACAACAAGGACATTTGCTCAACCATGTTTGTAGGAACTTTATTTGTAATAGCCAGAAGCTGGAGACAAACCAGATGTCCCTCAACTGAGGAATGGTTACAGAAATTGTGGTACATTTACATAATGGAATACTACTCAGAAATTAAAAACAAGGAATTCATGAAATTTGCAGGCAAATGGTGGGATCTAGAAAAGATAATCCTGAGTGAGATATCCCAGAAGCAGAATGATGCACATGGTACATATTCTTATGTACAAGTGGATATTAGACATATAATATAGGATAAACATACTAAAATAGGTATCCCAGAAGCAAAAAGACACACACAGTATATACTCACTTATAAGTGGATACTAGTCTTATAATATAGGATAAACATATTTAAATCTGTACACCTAAAGAAGCTAAACAATCAATCCTCACTTAGAAAGACAAATGAGATGGATATTGGGAGTAGGAGAAAACAAAAAACAGGACAGGAGCATACCATAGAGGCCCTCTGAAAGACTACCTAGCAGTGTATCACTTGAGTTTTTGATCATAGCCATTCGGATGGGTTTAAGGTGAAATCTCAGGGTTGTTTTGAGTTGCATTTCAGTGATGACTAGAGATGTTGAAGATAGTAAGTGTTTCTTGCCATTCCATATTTCTCTATTGAGAATTCTGTTTAGATCTGAACCCCATTTTTTCCTTTTGTTATTATTATTATTATTAATTACACTTTATTAATTTTGTATCCCCCCATAAGCCCCTCCCTCCTCCCCTCCCTATATTACCCTTTCTCCCCTTTCTGCATGCATGCCCCTCCCCAAGTCCACTGATAGGGGAGGTCTTCCTCTCCTTCCTTCTGATCTTAGTCTATCAGATCACATCAGGAATGGCTGCATTGATTTCTTCTGTGGCCTGGTAAGGCTGCTCCCCCCTCAGGGAGAGGTGATCAAAGAGCAGGCCAATCAGATTGTGATAGAGGCAGTCCCTCTTCCCATTACTATGTAACCCACTTGGACACTGAACTGCCATGGGCTACATCTGTGCAGGGGTTCTAGGTTATCTCCATGAATAGTCCTTGGTTGGAGTATGAGTCTCTGGGATGTTCCCTGTGTTCAAATTTTCTGAAGGGTTGTGCTTAAGTGCTCAGGGCAGGTGGGGAGTGTGGGGGTTGGGAGGGAGAGGGTTGGTGGGGCTGGTGGCTCTGCTTGCAGGCACAATGTGCATGTGCTGCTGCCTTGAATCTGCGGCCTACCAGGCCCGTTGTACTGTCTTCCTGGTATTCACATTCATCTGGGCTGCAGGAATTGTTTGCCTAGACTCCGCTGGTAGACCCACAGAAAAGGGGTTTCAGTGTTGAGAATGCTATCCCAAGAATTGCTATGTTGCTCACAGTGGGGGTTTGGGTGGCAGGGATCAGGCTGCCAGAATAGAGAGACCCTGGTTCTGAGGCTCTGCAAGCACTCCCTTAAAGGCACGCTCCCTTGCAGTTATAATAGGAAAGCACAGGGGATCCTCATATTCTCTCTTCTCAGATTTGAGCCCACAGGGGCAAATGAGGGTGAGGAGATCCGTCAGCTCACTGGTGTGCACTGTTTGGCCATGGGAAGGTATGTGTATGTAACCTCAATCACTGAGCATGGAGGCTCCTGCTTGGACTAGGAGCTGCTCCGCTGCAGCTTCAGCCCTCCTGGTTGGCCCACCTGTGCTGTTCAGTCACTGAGCACTGAAGCTTGAACTTGGGCCAATCACTGTAGTTTCAGCCAAGCAGTCTCAGTGCTTGGGGCAGAGGTCACTGCTGGCCACCTAACTGAGCAAGGATACCCATGTTTGGGGAAAGGGGAAGTTGAATATTCTCCATTCTCATTCCTGGAAACCAGGTGGTCTGGATCCAAACTGGCCCAGCTCATGCTCTCACCCATGAAGCTTCAATGTGGAGGTTCTGGCTTCAGCTGCCCCTCCACTCACCAATTTCTGAGTTTCAGATCCTTTGCCCCTCACACATGATATGCACTGGTCACTGCCATCTTGGAACCTCCTAATTCTTAGTTTTTTATTTGAGTTTTTGTTTTCTTTCCTGAATGACTTTGTATTACTGACATTGTCTCAGTCATAAGACCTATGTGAAATTGCTATAGCCTTTCTGCATATATGTCAAGTCCAGAATTATAAAGCTTTTTTCCTCCAGTCCAAGTAACATTGTTTAATTACAATTGATCAGTATGTGCGACAACTAAAAACTGTAGCTTCCTTCTGCCAGATGTTTATCCCCTGAGACATTTTCCTGAAGATTCTTCTGAAGGAGACTATCCTAACCTTTTACTAGGGCTCTACATATAAAGAAAAAAAGATCAATGAGTAAATATACAGATAAATAATTAATTCTGAGATTATGGTAGAAAAAGTAGGTAAAGCACCATCAGATAACAACCAAACAATCTGAGCCCAGCTTTTCTGCATCTATGCACGTAGGACTTCTTCAGTGTCATTCTTTCCTTTATGGCCTCACCTTTTTCAGTCAGGGCTCCAAAACCAACCCACACAGAACTTGTCAGCAGGAACATGGCTAGCTAGCCAAGAAGATCCAGAGGTCCTTTTGTACCTGCTTCCCCGAAACTGGGACTATAAATTTACCCTGCTGAGCTATTTTTTTTTAACTTGGATACTAGGAATCTGATTTTAAATTCTCAAAATCTCATGCCTGCATAACAAGTATTTCACTAACTGAACCATTACTTCAATCTGCTTCTCCATTTTTAATATTATTTTTGTTCCTTGAAATTAAATTGTGATTGTACTATTTTCCCTTTTTCCTCCATCCACCTTTTCCTATGTACTACTCCCTGCTTGGTCAAATTCATGGCCTTATTTTCTTTAACTGTTAATAAATATATTACCCCTAAATATATAAAAAAATCAGTTGAATCTACATAATGTTACTCTTTCTTTTCTTTCTTATTATAGTTTATTCACTTTGTATCCCAGCTGTAGCCCCCTCCCTCTTTTCCTCCCACTCCTACTCTCCCTCCTTCTTCTTCCCATAGGCCCCTCCTTAGTAAACTGAGAGAGGAGATCCATCTCCCCTTCCCTCTGATCCTAGCCTATCAGGTCTCATCAGGATTGGCTGCATCGTCTTTCTCTGAGGTCTGCTAAGGCTGCACCCCCCAGGAGGAGGTGATCAATGAGACAGCCATTGAATTCATTTCAGAGACATCTCCTGTCCTCCTTACTATAAGCCCACATGGACACTGAGGTACCCATGGGCTACATCTGAGCAGGGGGTCTAGGTCCTCTCCTTGCATGGTCCTTAATTTGAGTATCAGTTTCTGTTGGCCTCCTGGACCCAGATTTTTGGCTCTGTTGGTCTCATTGACCCCTCCAGGTCTTTCTTTCTCCCCTTTCTTTTGTAAGATTCCCTGCACTCTGCCTAGAAGTTTGGCAATGAGTCTCAGCATCTGCTCCAATACTCTGCTGGTTAGAGTCTTTCAGAGGTGCTCTGTGGAAGGCTCCTGTCCTGTTTCCTCTCTGCTCCTACTTCCTATGTCTATATTGTTTGCCCTTCTGAATGAGGATTAAGCCTCTTTTCTTGGGTTCTCCTTCTTGTTTAGCTTCTTTAGGAATACAGATTTTACCATATTTATCCCATTTTATATGTCTAATATCTACTTATAAGTGAGTACATACCATCTGTTCCTTTCTGCTTCTGGGTTACCTCACTCAGGATGATCTTCTCCAGTTCCACCCATTTTACTAGTATGTATGTGATTTTACGTCAAACCAAACTGGATATCCAGTTTGGGTACACTTCCCTATTTATTTCATCCTCAGTATTCCTAAGTTGACTCAAGTAATTTTTCTAGGGTTAAGAAATTTTTTTCTATGAAATTTTTTCTATGAATTTTTTCCTTCCATGTTACCATGTTTATTAGTCTCATTTTTATTCACGACTTGTCTAAACAGCCATGTTGATAAGACTTTATGGGTATGGCTTCTCAGACATATAGGAAACCCACTGTCCCAGCAAAGTTCCTATTCCTCTGGTCCTTATACTCTTTCTCTCCTCTCTTCATAATAATCTAAGATCCTTAGATGCAGGAGTTATATGTGTCTGATTGAAATTAATTCTTTCTCAGGAAAACGGAAATCATGCCAGATACTTGAAACATAGCCAACTACTCAGGGCTAGCGAAGTCATGGCTCTTGGAGGAGAGCCTACATCTGCCAATTTAATAAAACATTACATCATAATTACTAACTATAGTCTAAGCGTTTATCATTATTCTTGAAGATCAGATATTTTTCATCCTTCAGGAAAGAAACTTCTCTTATCAATAGATGGAGACCATTACCAGAAACCACAACTGATCAAATTGCAGAGAACAAGTGATGTTGTGGCTCCCAGTCCCAAATGATACATTTTCAACATAAGACCCCTATCTGAAAACAACCCAGATGTCCCTCAGTCAAAGAACAGATAAATAAACTGTGGTTTATTTACAAAACAGAATACTTCTCAGCTATTAAAAACAAGGAAATCATGAAATTTCCAGGCAAATGAATGGAACTAGAAAAGATCATCCTGAGTGAGGTAACCCAGAACCAGAAAGACACACATGGTATATACTCGCTTATAAGTGGATATTAGTCATATAGTACAGGATAACCAAACCACAATTTACAGACCCAAGGGTAAATAACAAGGAGCGCCCTAGGG
This sequence comes from Meriones unguiculatus, assembly GCF_030254825.1. Lineage (NCBI taxonomy): Eukaryota > Metazoa > Chordata > Mammalia > Rodentia > Muridae > Meriones > Meriones unguiculatus. The sequence goes on along the minus strand of NC_083350.1, from coordinate 80,487,817 downwards.
AGAATATTTGAATCTCACTTAGAAGGAGAAAGAGAATAGACTGTGTAAGTGGTTGAAGAGAAGGGATAAGATAGAGAGGGAGTGCTGAGGGAAATGAGGGTGGGGATCAGATATGGGGATTGCAGAGAGAAGAGAAAGGCATGTGCTGGCATCTCGGAGACAAGCTGGATCAAAAGAGATGCTGAGATTCACATCTAAACATTGGGTAGAGTGCAGGCATCATTGTGGTAGAGTGGGGAGAACAGAAGGACCTGGAGGAGACAGGAATTCCATAAGAAAACCAACAGATCCAACTCACAAGGGCTCGGGGGGCTTGTGAGGACTAAAGCACCAACCAAGGGACATGCATGGACAAGAACTCAGCCCCCTTCACATATATACCAGGTGGACAGCTTGGTCTTCATAGGGGACCCCTAGTAAAGAGAGTGGGGCCTGTCTCAGACAATGACTCTGTTTGTTTGTTTTTTCCTTACTCCCTGGTTGGACTGCCTTGCCAAGCCACAAAGGAAGAGGATGCACACAGTTCTGATGTTATTTGATGTGTGGGCATGTGTTGCTGTGTATGTGTGTGTGTGTGTGGCTCATCTTTTCTGAGGGGGGGGCAGAGATGATAGGGGGAAGACAGAGAAAGGATGAAACTGGAAGGACAGGAAGGAAGGGGCTACAATTGAGATGTAAAGTGAATAAAAAATAAATTAATTAAAAAGTTAATCTAAAAGGTCTGTAGATGATCAGGAGAGAAAAATGTTATATAGGAGGCTATCTGCTCCAGAATTTTTTTCTTTTTTTCTTTATACTTTATTCACTTTGTATCCCCTCTGTGGTTCCCTTTCTCCTCCCCTCCCAATCCCTGCCTTCCTCCACCCTCTGCATGCATGCCCCTTCCCAAGTCGACTGATAGGGGAGGTCTTTTTTTCCTTCCTTCTGATCCTAGTCAATTCAGTCTCATCAAGACTGGCTGCCTTGTCTTCTTCTGTGGCCTGGTAATGCTGCTTCCCCCTCAGGGGGAGGTAATTAAAGAGCAGGCCAATCAGTTCATGTCAGAGACAGTCCCTGTTCCTATTAAAATGGAACCCACTTGGATACTGAACTGCCATGGGCTACATCTGTGCAGGGGTCTTAGGTTATCTCCATGCATAGTCCTTGGTTGGAATAGCAGTCTCAGGAAAGACCCCTGTGCTCAGATTTTTTTTGGTTCTGTTGCTCTCTTTATGGAGTTCCTGACCTCTCTAGATCTTACTGTTTCCCACTTCTTTCCTAAGATTCCCTGCACTCTGCCCAAAGGTTTCCCATAAATCTCAGTATCTACATTGATTTTGTCTGCAGGGCAGAGCTTTTCAGAGGTCCTCTATGTCAGGCTCCTGACTTGTTCCCTCTTTTCTCCTTCTTCTGATGTCCAGCCTCTTTGCCTTTCTGGATAGGAATTGGGCATTTTAGCAAGAGTCCTCCCTCTTGGTTAGTTTCTTTAGGTGTACAGATTTTAGTTGGTTTATGCTATATTATATGTCTATATGAGTGAGTATATACTGTGTGCATCTTTCTGTTTCTGGGATAGCTCACTCAGGATGATCTTTTCCAGATCCCACCATTTACCTGCCAATTTCATTATTTCCTTGTTTTTTTATTGCTGAGTAATATTCCATTGTGTAGATATACCACAAAGTTTTAAGTGTCTGAAGGAAATGCTGTCGTGTTAGCCACAGTTTTATTAATTCTGTGGCAGAGTAAAGAGTACACTCTAGTGCTATACTGCTCAGCTCAATTAGTTACAAGTGTGTTTTCATGGTTATTTGACATGAGTAAACTGGTGCATGGAACTCTTACATTAGACAAGATTTTTGTTAATAATCTCCCTTTCAGAGGTACACTGAAAACATATGAAGTAATTTAAATGCATTTGAAGTAATTTAAAATTCTATTTATATTCATATTTATTACTAAAGTTTATTATTAGCAGTACTATTATAATTCAGGAGCATGTTGTCTTGGAGATAAATATAAATATAGATGGGGAAAATCAACCTTACATAAATAAGATATTTACAAGATGCCTAAAATGTCCTAATGCTTGAAAAGAGCCAAGTTTGAAAGCGATAGATTATTTCACGTATAAAACTTTTAAAGTACTTTTATAAAAAATTTAATATAAATGTTCTCTGGTATAAGACAACTCTTTAAATGTTTAAAGCTCACATATTTACAATTTCATTTTGTACTAAAAGAATTTAGAGAAACGCAGTGCTGGACATGGAAAATTTCCCTTCAATACACTCCTCAAACAATATAGCCCATTACCCTTGCCCTTGGTTGCTTTCCAGAACTTGAAGATAGGATCCTTTTACTGATGACATCACTCACTTAGGACATAAGGCACAGGAATTGGAGGAATCATGACTGAACTGACCTGATAGTCCTCACTCTGAAGTGTGCTGGAAGGCAATGGGTAAGAGTCTTGCTGCCCTTCTCTTTTGGCAACTACCAGGGCACAATCTGACATGCCGGCTAGAATTCTGGGGAAAGGCTTCCAGGACACAAAGAAAAAGAGAATAGTTGGGGGACCTAATTCTCCCATTGCAGTGTATTATGTAAGGTCCTTTATTTCACCAGTATTTGTTATTGATTTCATGGAGAAAGGAGGTACCATAGCCCTGATTCAAGGAGAAATAACTATGTAAAAAGTTTGAAAGGGAAATTTTCTGTTTCCATAGCATAGTATAAATGAGATCGTGTGTGATAGGATGGTAATTTTGAGGATAATAAGGGGGAGTGAGGTTAATTGAAAGAAGTTCCTGAGATAATTTGCAGTATGCAGAGAAACTTGCTTTGCATTCTTTATTATATAAAACATTTGCAAGTATGTTTTCTTTTATTCAAGGGGAATCTAGGACTCAACATTTAAATGAGTATTTATTCATGGATATCTCATATAAATTTAAAGATCAATCACATCTGCCTGTTGTAATTAAAATTCTAGGGGTACTTAAAATATAGTTGAATTATAAGGTACTCTGCCAGCTGTACCACCTTGAGGGAGAAAACTATAAAGTAAAATGGCTTTCTGGCTGACTGCAGAATGAAGAGAGTCTCTATCATTCATCTACAAAGGAGCTCAACTTATTTATAACTTGGCAGACTTAAGATTCTTTTTAATTTTACAAAATATATGCTTAGGTCTTACGCTAGAAAAATATCATGATTTTCTCAATACCTATGTGATTTTATTATTTTAAAATTATTTTTATATCTTTACAAAGATTAATTAGTTCTTAACATTTCATGTTTTAATCAGTGTTATATTTGTATTTGTGGCTATCTTTAAATTTAAATTTTTCTTTTCACTTTAATATTATAAAAGCATTAGTTCTCCCTTGTGTTTTCTCCCTCCAGACTGAAACAAACAGAAAAAAAATTAGGAAACACTTGATATTATTTAATGCATATGAATTGTATTATTTAGCCATATATATGCATATATATGTATGAATGTCTGTGTGTGTGATAGAGAGGAGGGATATGAAAAATACATGGAATTAAGTCTACAATGTCCTGATTTTGAGGTTCATATCTATGTAAGATCACTTAATCTTTATTTTGTTTTTATTTATCTACACTATCTTCCTTTTCACTCAGAACCTTTGACATCAATGAAATAATCCCTGTAGCTAGTTGCATTCATTGACAATAATGAGGATATATCTCAATTAGGCATCAAAACTCAACATATCTTAATGGGAGATACAAAGTAAAAATTCTATCAATTTTTCCTAATTGTTATTTCAGAAGCATACTTTTTGTTATGTTTTAAAAGAAAACTACAATGAAATTCTATGCACTTTCTACTGTGTTCTACTAAACTCCACCTCAGAGTTTCAGTTCCGTGTTTCCTTTACAAGTCACACTAACAAGTTTCCCACATAGTTCTGAAGATTAAGAAAAGGCTGGCACACTTTCTGATTCAGACAGAACCACCTATTCTTAATGCTCTGTACTCCATAGACTTTGAATCACCTGCTGTTCCTGTTTGCATTTTAATTCTTTAATCTTGGACATATAATAATTATGCTATGGTCAGAATATGTAAATTATTTTAAATATTAAATACTTTTGAGTCTTCATTTGTTGACTACCATAGCATATATTATAAACTTATATGAATATTCTACGTATACTTATATAAGTATTCTTAATGCTTAATTTGTATGTATGTAAATATTTAAACATTTAAATTAGCCACATTGTCCTTATCTTAATTTTTATTTTATCTAGAAGCTAATGAGATCAGTGTACTGCATTGCTCCCATATTACAACTTGAAGATAAAGGTTTGCTGCTTAATTTTGTTAAAAAAAAATTAGACAAGAATGGGATATGCAGTTCAGTGGTAGTATGCTTTCATAGTTTATACAAAATCATTTTTCATGTGACAGAAAGAATAAAGTTGTACTAGATGTCAAATGGCTGATGCTGTTCTGGTAGCCACAACTGAAATCACTTTTCTCCTGTGTCCCATAGTTGCTAAACGTTTTAAAATAATAGGCAGTACAAAAGAAACAAAATAATAATAATAATAATAAAAGCATTGTACTCTGAATATTTTGAAACTTATTCTTTAGTTTTGAAAAAAATATTGTTTATTCTTAAGAATTAAACTACTTTTCTGTTCTTTCTACTTATACATCTAAAAAGAATGTCAAGTAAAATTTCTCAAGGAAAAGCTTCCAAGTACATTTGTCAAAAGGAATCACAAAATAGAAAGATATTCGAGTATAATAGCTTTAAAAATATCTCCCTAAATTAAATCAATTTATTTTATGAAGAGTGGAAGAAAATTAATGTTTTTGACATCTCATTTTGTTCAATTGTCAACAAATGCTTAAAGTTCAACCTCCTTGCAAATATGTGACAAAATATGTTAATAAATGGTTTTACTAATATACCTTGTAATTCTACTCAAAGAGAAAATTAAACAATAAAAATATTTGATTGTACTATATTATATAGCATATAATATGTACTAGGAAAATCATTGTAGTTAAGGAAGTAGATCCCAGCCCCAGCTGTCACAGAAGTCATGCGCTAACCATTGCACTGTACTGTGTTACACTACACTGGGCAGTATTTGAAGTACAGCTTATTAAACATTTTACACTTATTTTCTTTCCTCTTCCACATACACTAAGTCACTTTCTCAAAGGCAAAAGAAAGGTAACGAAAATTGTACAGTGACTGCATGCCAACCTCTAGCATGTATTAGTTAATTCCCTCATCTGTTCCATTACAAGAAAAATATCTCAGCTTTCCTCTTTTGGAGCCTATTCTTCTAGGATTTCGTTCTCACTTTTCTCTAAAAATTTATGTTCACTCTTCTTTTTTTTTTTTTTAAAAAAAAGCACATTATCTTTTTTTTTATATATATATATAGCTATTAGAAACTAGGATTCTAAGATGTTGACAAGCTTTTGTGTTAGTTAGGTCTAAACGTAGAACATATTGAATTTCCCCCTAGAAAAATTCGGTTGCTCACTCCTAGACCTTACTGGCCCTTCTGAGAAATGACAGAGTTGCAGGGTGGGTCAGTGGGATTAGTGTCTTCTGGTCCTCAAGCCAGAGTACTTAACACTAAGTATGAGGTAAACAATGTTACAGGAAAACTTCATAGGGCTGGGAATGTCACTCAGTTGGAATAGTGCATGCTTGTGTGGCTCAAGGCCATCCTGGGCTGTATGAGACCCTATCTCAAAAAGGAAAAAAATAAATGACTAATAAAAAAGAAGAAGAATAAGAAAATTATAGTAGTTAATGAAAATGAAGGACTGACAGAAAAATCTTGGGTGAGTATAATGAGCTTGTTTAAGAAATGCAGTTATAAGAGAAAATTTCACATTGCAGGTAACGTAAGATAACATGCAAAACTAAAATATTCAATAGGGTGGAAAGAAAACATTCTTGTAAAAAGAAAATTACTTTGTCCTTATGCTTGGCTCTGTTTTGATGTGGATGAAGAATTTAATGACCAGGGAGTCTAGAGCCCAGCAATTGAAAGCAATGATCATGAAAAATTAAAATTAAAATTAGATTAGCAACAAACTATAGCACAAGTTGCTGAGCTAGAATAAAACAGCTGTTTTTTTTTTTTTAAATATTAGAGTGAAGAGACATTAACGATACTTAATAAGGAAACTGCCATGATCTAATGCATGTTTTATGATACTTGTTTTACTCTTTAGAATATTATTTGTAGCGTTAAGGAATAGATGCAGATTATTATGTTTACTTAGGTGCTTAGTTCTTACCTTAAAGCATCTTGACAATTATTTAACAGACTTTGTAAATGTGACTAACATAATCGCTAATGATATATGGTCATAGAGGATGAAAACAGTAATACAACAGAGGCAGAGTTTCTGATTTCTTTGAGGACTCCATTAGTCACGTGATGTTGTGCTAGGAGCAGTCTTGTGAATCTTGCTGAATCTTGCTGATTTGTGTTGCTGTTTGGTGTTGGCCTTTGGACCTGACCACTGGTATCCCAACAGAGAGGAGTGGACTCATACCAACAAACTACTCCTAAAAAGTATACAAACCCCTTTACCTAATAAACTTGTTTCTCCCCTACTTCTGGTCAGTGGGTGGAAGGGTATAAGCATTTAAGAGCCTTAAATAAAGTAGGTTAGGTGAAAAATCTAACTGTAGATACATCCTTTAAAATAATGATACATGTTAGGAATAAACCATATATTAAAATTGATTATTGTGTAAATAATTTCTGAATTAAAATATCACACTGTATAACATAAGCATGTATATACTTATAATTTTTAAAGACATCTTTACAGTTGCCTGACTGGATACTATTTGAATAATGATATAAATTATTTAAATCGATGAATGGTGTAAAAAAGTTATGTCATATGTCTTTTTGCTTCTCTATGACAATTCTACTTTATACAATCACATTCTGAGATGTTCTGACTCAAACAAAACATGATATGTTTTCTAATGCTCTAAAGGATTCTGGGTGACATATACATGAGTGTTTCAAGGGAAGTTTTTTTTTATTTTTAATTTTTTTTATCAGTTACATTTTATTAATCTGTATCCCAGCCATGTCCCGATCCCTCATTCCCTCCCAGTCCCTCCCTCCCTTCCTCATCTCCACCGTGCCCCTTTCCAAATCCACTGATAGGGGGGACCTCCTCCCCATTCATCTGATCCTGTTTTATCAGGTATCTTCAGGACTGGCTGCAAAGCCCTCCTCTGTGGCCTAACAGGACTGCTCCTCCCTTTTGGGGGTGGGGAGACCAAAGAGCCAGTCATTGAGTTCCTGTTAGAAATAGTCCTTGTTCCCCTCACTTTGGGAAACCAATTGGTTACTGAGCTACCACAGGCTACATCTGAGTGGAGGTTGTAGGTTATATCCATACATGGTCCTTGGTTGAATGTCAGTCTCAGAAAAGACCCTGTGCCCAGATATATTTGGTCCTTGTGGAGCTCCTATCCTTTCCCCATCATACTAACTCCCCTTCTTTCTTATGATTCCCTGTACTCTGCCAAAGGTTTGGTCATGAGTCTTTGCTTTGAAAACACTGCTAGTTAGAGTCTTTCAGATGCGCTCAGTAGACTCCTGTCATACATTCAATGCACATCCCATCTGTCTTTCTAAACGAGGATTGATCATCTTACCCCATGTCCGCTCAATTGATTATCTTTTTTAGGTGTATAGATTTCATTATGTTTATCATATCTTATAGGTCTATATAAGTGAGTATATCCCATGTTTGTCTTTCTCCTTCTGGGATATTTCACTCAGAATGATCTTTTCTAGATCCCACCATTTGCCTGCAAATTTCATGATTTCTTCCTTTTTGATTGCTGAGTAGTATTCCATTGTATAAAAATACCACAATTTCTGTACCCATTCCACCGTTGATGGACATCTGGGTTGTTTCCAGGTTCTGGCTATTACAAATAGAGCTGCTATAAACATGGTTGAGCAAGTGTCCTTTTTGTGTACTTGAACAAACTTTGGGTATATACCTAGCAGTGGTATAGCTGGGTTCAAGGGAAGTTTTTTAAGTGTAGCAATTTTCATGCATGTTTCGGTTATGAAAGTTAGATAAAATTTTCTAAGTGTTAAAGACGTCTATATTTTCCATCTATTATACAAACATGATCCATAAGCATATTGCATATCACAAAGCTCTCCAGATTTGCCACATTTTTATTATCATTTTACTTTCTTCATAATTTGAGAAATTTGTTATATTTCCATGAAAAAGAAAGAAAGCCACATAGTTTTCTGTTTCCTGTGCACTTAAGACAAGATATAAACAATTATATGATTCTGAAATTCTTCTCAATTTCAAAACCATTTTATAACTTCAGGTGTGTGTCAATTTTTAAATTTGTATGAAACACAGCTAAACTTCAAATGCATTAATATGTTTCTCACTAATTCCATAAATACTTGTTTAATAATACAAATTAAATATTCTGAATTATGTAAAACATTCCACAGATACGTGAAATAAATGTACCACACTTTTGAAGTAGTTGTGAGTTAAAGGTGTTAGTGGCATAAAGGAGTTAATTGTCTATTTGTAGCTCAAGACATCTGGATATCTCAGTCAAAGTCATAAGCTATGTGTGTGTAATTACAAGTTACAGTGGTGTAAAACAGAGAAAAAATATTCTGGTGGCCATATAACGCAAACCCTAGCACATTGTGTACTTGCACAATTCATATTTAACAAGATATGGCTAAACAATAACCTACAATGCTGAATTTAGAAATAAATCTGGCCTATAAACAACAACAACAACAAAACCTTCAGGGCTGCAAGTTAAACAAACAAGTAAATAAATTTTAACTCTGACCTAAATTTTTATTTAAAATATCAAACATTTGTTTTTACAATTTTCTAGATATGACAAAAACAGTAATCTGAGACACAGCGATACAAAAACTTATCAGTGAAGTCAGGCATGAAGAAAGCTCAGATGTGGTAATAATTATTCATACAATTTAACACAATAATGATAAAATTACTAGGGATTAAAAGGAACAAGATGATCCAACAAGTGTGATTTGCTGGGAAACTGAAGAAATAAAGTATATTAAAAATAAAAAAACCCAAATAAATGTAACTTGGGTTCAGTGCCTAGGTATGCCGGGTATCTGGGCGCAGGAGCCTAGAGCAGCTCCAGTGCCCAACAGGGTTCCTTGAGATGCTGGACTATGGGATTTGTTCTCCCACCTAGCTCAGCTCCTCTGGGTTCTCTGTCTGTGCTGGGTTCGCTATTTCTGGCTAGGTATGCCAGGTAGCTGGGGCACAGGCAGAAAGATCTTCTAGCTAAGTTCCGTTGTTCTCCTCCTCAAGGAGGCCTATGGGGTACTGGAGCAGCTCTAGGTTCAGAAAACGTTCTGCCTGCTCCCCAGCAAATTGGCATACACGGCCTAGAAAAAACGATCCAGGCATGGGATCAGTGAACCCAGTGGAGCTGTGCCAGGCATGGGATCCAAAACCCTGTGCCAGGCATGGGATCCAAAACCCATTTTGCACCAACTCAAAGAAGCCTATGGGCACTGTAGCAGCTGTAGGCTTGGATATACCCAGCTACTTGGCATATGGGTCTGTACCCAGCTACTTGGCATATGGGTCACAAAGAGTGAGCTGGTAGAGAGAGTTAATCCAGCACAGGTGAGTTAGGCAAGAAAACAAGACCCATTGCCTTCCACCCGGAAAAGGCCTGTGGGGCCTAGAGCAGCTCTAGGCTCAGAAATATATCTCTGTGCTCCCTCCGCTGCCTGGCCCACCTAGGTCAGAAACGGAGCCAGTAGAGACAATGAACTCAGCAGAGCCCTCCCTTCCTTAACTTCATCTGAAACTCCAGCACCCATTTTTTAAAGTTTTATTTATAAATTAATTACAGTTTATTCACTTTGTATCCAGTTGTAGTCTCCTCCTTCCTCCCCTCCCAATTCCACCTTCTCTCATTTCCTCCTATGCCCCTTTACAAGTTCACAGATAGGGGAAGTCCTCCTCCCCTTCCATCTGACTCTAGCTTATCCAGTCTCATCAGAACTGACTACATTGTCCTCCTCTGTGGCCTGACAAGGGTGCTCCCCTACTCAGGGGAGGCAATCAAAGGGCTAGCCACTAAGTTCATGTCAGAGATAGTCCCTATTCCCCTTATTAGGGCACCCACTTAGATACTGACTTCCATGGACTACATCAGAGCAGGGGTTCTAGGTTATATCCATGTATGGTCCTTGGTTGGAGTATCAGTCTCAGAAAAGTCCCCTGTACCCAGATACTTTGGTTCTGTTGCTATCTTTGTGGAGATCCTGTCCTCTCCTGGTCTTACTATCTTCTCCTTCTTTTCTAAAATTACTTGCGCTCTGCCAAAACAGAGCTAAATAGAAAATTCTCTGTAGAGGAATATAGAATGGCAGAGAAACACTTAGAGATACTCAATATCATTAGCCATCAGGGAGATGCAAGTCAAAACGACCCTGAGATTTCACCTTACACCAATCAGAATAGCTAAGATCAAAAAGTCAAGTGACAACACATGCTGGAGAGATTGTGGAGAAAGGAGAACCCTTCTCCACTGCTGGTGGGAATGTAAACTTGTACAACCACTCTGGAAAGCAATCTGGCACTTTCTCAAACAATTACGAAAAGTGCTTCCTAAAGATCCAGCTATTTCACTCATAGGTATATATCCAAAATGTGCTCAATTACATAACATGGACATTTATTCAACCATGTTCATAGCAGCTTTATTTGTGATAGCCAGAAGCAGGAAACAACCCAGATGTCCCTCAACAGAGGAAAGGATACACAATGGAATATTACTGAGCAATTAAAAACAAGGATATCATGAAATTCGCAGGTAAATGGTGGCATCTAGAAAAGATCATTCTGAGTGAGGTATCCCAGAAACAGAAAGACACACACAGTATATACTCACTTATAAGTGGATATTAGAAATATAATATAGGATAAACCTACAAAAATCTGTACACCTAAAGGTGAGCTAGAAGGAGGACCCTGAGTAAGATGATCAATCCTCACTCAGAAAGGCAAATCAATGGTTATTTTAATGTGGCTGAAACACAGGAAGATGATTGTAAAGCTACGATTATGCAGTTATTCAAGGCACATCAAAGGAGAATGAACAAAAAAATAGAGGTCATCATACATAGACAAGAATCCACAATCAAACAGGTAAAGGAAATGAATAAAATATTTCAAGACATGAAAATGTTTTAGAATCAATAATAATAATATAAAAAAACAATAACAGAGAAAAGCCTGGAGTTGGAGAACTGAGAGAAGAGATCAGAAAACACAAAGGCAAGCATCACTAACAGAATACAAGAGATGGAGGAGAGAATTCAGGTGCTGAAGATACACTTGCAGAAATTGATACATCTCTCAAAGAAAATAGAAAAAAAAGAAAAGTTCTTGACACAAAACATCCAAGAAACCAAGGATACCATGAAAAGAAGAAACCTAAGCATAATAAGAATAGAAAGAAGATTCCAGACTCCAAGGCCCAGAAAATATTTTCTTTTTTTCAAAGTTTTATTTCTTTATTTTGTGTAGTGTTCTGCCTGCATGTGGGCCTGCAAGCCAGAAGAGGGCAGCAGATCTCATTATACTGGTTGTGAGCCACTGTGTGGTTGCTGGGGATTTAATTTGGAATCTCTGGAAGAACAGCCATTGCTCTTAACCCCTGAGCCATCTCCCCAGCCCTGGAAAGAAAATCATAGACGAAAATTTCTCCAATCTTAAGAAAGAGATGCTTTTAAACATACAAGAATCTTAAAGAACACCAAATAAACTAGACCAGAAAAGAAATTTCTCCTGCCACATAATAATAACAACACTAAATCTTTAGGTGTATAGATTTCATTATGTTTATCATATCTTGTAGTTCTATATAAGCGAGTATATACCATATTTGTCTTTCTCCTTCTGGGATACTTCACTCAGAATGATCTTTTCTAGATCTCACCATTTGCCTGCAAATTTCATTATTTCCTCCTTTTTGATTGCTGAACAATATTCCATTGTGTAAAAATACCACAATTTCTATATCCATTCCTCTATTGATAGACATCTAGGTTGTTTCCAGGTTCTGGCTATTACAAATAAAGCTGCTACAAACATGGTTGAGCAAATGTCCTTGTTGTGCAGTTGAGCAAATTTTGGGTATATACCTAGCAGTGGTATAGCTGGGTCTTGAGGAAACACTCTTACTAATTGTCTGAGAAAGCGCCAGATTGATTTCCAAAAGTGGTTGTACCAGTTTACATTCCCACCAGCAATGGAGGAGGGTTTCCCTTTCTCCATAACCTCTCCAGCATGTGTTGTCACTTGAGTTTTTCATCTTGGCCATTCTGATGGGTATAAGGTGAAATCTCAGGGTTGTTTTGATTGGCATTTCCCTGATGGTTAATGAGGTTGAGCATTTCTTTAAGTGTTTTTCTGCCATTCAATATTCCTCTATAGAGAATTCTCTATTTAGCTCTGTTCCCCATTTTTTAATTGGATTACTTGGTTTGTTGCTTTTCAGCTTCTTTAGGTCTTTATATATACTGGATATTAGCCCTCTGCCAGATAAGGGTTGGTGAAGATCCTTTCCCAGTCTGTAGGCTGTCATTTTGTTCTGATGACACTGTGTTTTGCTTTACAGAAGCTTTTCAGTTTCATGTGGTCCCATTTATTGATTGTTGCTCTTAGAGCCTGTGCTGTTGGTGTTCTGTTCAGGAAGTTGTCTCCTGTGTCAATGAGTTCAAGGGTCTTCCCCACTTTTTCTTCTAACCAATTTAGAGTATCTGGTTTTATGTTGAGGTCTTTGATCCACTTGGACTTTAATTTTGTGCAGGGTGATAAATATGGATCTATTTGCATTTTTCTGCATGTACACATCCAGTTGGACCAGCACTATTTGTTGAAGATGCTGTCTTTTTTTTCCAATGAATGGTTTTGGAAATCTATACACCTAAAGAAGATAAACAAGAAAGTGGACATGGGGTAAGATGATCAATCCTCACTTAGAAAGACAAATGGGATGTGCATTGGACATATGACAGGAGTCTACTGCAGAAGGCATCTGAAAGACTCTACCTAACAGTGTTTCAAAACAGATACTAAGACTCATAACCAAACCTTTGGCAGAAGGGGAGTTAGTATGATGTGGAAAGGATAGGAGCTCCACAAGGACCAAATATATCTGGGCACAGGGGTCTTTTCTGAGACTGACACTCCACCAAGGACCATGTATGGATATAACCTAGAACCTTTGCTCGGATGAAGCCCGTGGTAGCTCAGTAACCAATTGGTTTCCCATAGTAAGGGGAACAGGGACTATTTTTGACAGGAACTCAATGGCAGGCTCTTTGACCTCCCTAACCCCCAAGGGAGGAGCAGTCCTGGTAGGCCACAGAGGAGGACTCTGGAGATACCTGATAAAACAGGGTCAGATGAAAGGGGAGGAGGTCCTCATCAATCAGTAGACTTGGAAAGGAGCAGGGAGGAGATGAGGGGGGGTGGGATAGGGAGGAAATAAGGGAGAAGGATACATCTGGGACACAGAGTTAATAAAATGTAACTAATAATAAAAAATAAAATTAAATAAAAATCACTAAATCTATAGAACAAAGAAAAAAAACATTAAAAGTGCCAAGGAAAAACAGGCCAAGTAACATACAAAGGCAGACCTACAAGAATTACATCAGAATTCTCAACAGAGATTATGAAAGTTAGAAGGGCCTGGGTCCAGACACTAAGAGACCACAGATGCCAACCCAGGTCACTATACCCAGAAAATTTTCAATCAACATAGATTGAGAAAACAAAATATTTCATGACATAACTAAATTTAAATAATATATAGACAACAACCCAGTTCTACAGAAGGTACTAGAAGGAAAACTTCAACCCAATGAGATCAACGACACTGAAGAAAACACAGGATAAAGATACCTTCACAATGATAAAGGACCAGTAGGACAACAATCCTGAACTTCTATGCCCCCAGCACAAGGTCCTCTGCATTTATCAAGGAAACATTATTAAAGTTTAAATCACACATTGACCCCAACACTTTAATAGTGGGAGAATTCAACTTCAATCTCACCAAGAGACAAATTATCAGGACAGAAGCTAAATTGAGAAATATTGACACTTAAAGAAATCTTAAATAATATGGACCTAGTAAGTATCTACAGAACTTTTGACCCAAACACAAAAGAGTATACAATTGACCACATAGTCTGGCACAAAACAGGCCTCAAAAAGTACAAGAAGACTGAAATAATCCCTTGTATTGTATTAGACCACCATGGTCTAAAACTAGACCTCAGCAATACAGAAATAGCAAAAAGCCTACACACACTTGGAAACTGAACAACCTCTACTCAATGATGGCTGTATCAAGGCAGAAATAAAGAAAGAAATTAAAGACTTCCTAGAATCCAATGAAAATGAAGGCACAACTTACATAAACTTCTGGGACACAATGAAAGCAGTGCTAAGAGGAAAGTTCATAGCACTAAGTACCGTCATAAAGAAATTCTTCAAGACATCTCATACAAGCAACTTAATGGCACAGTTGAAAGCACTAGAAGAAGAAAAAAAAAGCAGACACACTCAAGAGGAGTAGACAGTTGGAAATAATCAAACTCAGAGCTGAAGTCAATACATTAGAAACAAAACAAATGATTCAATGAACCAACAAAACCAAGAACTGATTCTTCAAGAAAATCAACAAGATAGATAAACCCTTAGCCAAACTAACAAAAAACAGAGGGACACTATCTAAATCAACATCAGAAATAAAAAGGGGGACATAATGGCAGACATTGACAGAATCCAAAAATTCATTATGTCCCACTTAAAAGCTACAGGAAACAAAATATGAAAATCTAAATATAATGGACAATTTTCTTGATTGCATTTACCAAAGTTTAATCAAGATCAGGTAAATTAATTAAATAGTTCTATATTCCCTAAGGAAATAGGATTTGGGCCAGATGGTTTCAGCACAAAATTCTACCAGACCTTCAATGAAGAGCTAATACCAATACTTTTTAAACTACTCCACAAAATAGAATCAGAAGGAATATTACCAACCTCATTCTTTGAGGTCACAGTCACATTGATACCTAAACCACACAATGACCCAATAAAGAAAACTTCAGAACAATTTCTCTGTATTTTCAAATAGTAGCCACTGAATGACCCATTTGAAACCCAATAAAGATTATTCTGTAATTATTTTTCCTCATTAGTTTTCTCTCTTTTCCCATTGAACTCCTGCACATTTGTGGTCAAGAGATTAACGATTGTAAGGAATGACACTTATAATATGGTTTGGGGGTCACTACTCTGATTGATCCTTCCCCCCTTGATCACTTTGCAAGAACACCGTGTCAAGTTTGTTTGCTGCATCAAACTCTAAAGATTCATATTAAGGTCTTCTGAATTGGTTTTCTTATTGTTTATTTATTTGTGTGTTTCATGGTTTAAGTTTCTAAGTTTAGATTCTGTGAAAATAAAGAAAACTCACATAATGGTGGTACTTCTCTCTTAATACCACCACCACTTAAAATGGTTTTTGCGAATTCTATAAGATACTTCAGTGAGTCCTACATAAAGTTTTCCATAAGTTTTCTGCTTAGACTGTCTTAATTTATATAAGAACATATCCATTTAAATTAGTTTGACATTTTGTGCAAAATAAGAAAGATATCATTAGATAATTAGTTCTACTGGATATGTGTAATTTAAATATACTATAAAGTCTATAGCATACCAAAATAATGCAGTTTTTAGAATTATAATTGGAGTATGCTAAGTTATGTTCTCAGTTCCCAGAATAACTGCAAAAGGAACAGATTTATGAACTGCCATTTTCTCCTTCATTATCCTCTTTGCCATGAGAATGTGGTGGTAGAATTTTAATGTCTCATACATTCTGTCACTTATAAGATTCTACTATACAGCTTTGACCTTTTCAGTGTTCTCTGATTTGATTGGCTACTCATTACCTTTTCACTTTTGCTTTCTGTCCCATTACCCTGCAGTGAAGATATATAACGGACAGAAAATTAAAGTATAGAATATTGAAAAGGTCAAAACAGTACAATATTTTATCTCTATTCAGAACATATCAAACACTACCCAACTCTTGCAGTTGTTTACAAAGACAAGGAAATATACCTCACAGTAGAAATAAAAAGAAAAGAAACAAACAAACAAACAAAAAAAAACCCTTTCACAGTGAAGTTGAAAAATTACTAAAGCTACATTTTCCTATATTAAAGTTCTTGTCAGATTTAAGTGAAAGCACATTTCCAAAACCTCAACTATATTTTTGCAACATGGTCTACTTCTATGAAAGTTGCTTAAGCATCTGTGTGTCGATAACTACCTGAACATATGCAAAGGATTTATTATTTCTAACATTCTTAAGCTCTGTTCTTAATACTGTGAAGATAATTTAAACTACTTCACTGCATTTGACAATTGTGATGTTGTAATATTTACTAGATTTTCTAGTTTCATTTCTGTTGCTGTGATAATATAGTCTGACACTAAGCATCATGGGGGATGAAAAGGTTTTATTTGGATTACAGTCTTATGCTACAATCCAGCATGTGGAGAAGTAAAACTACAAATTCTCAAATCATAATATGCACCATCAAGGGAAGAGATGGTGATTTCCCTGTTGTTGATATTTCTAGGTTTTCTGTGTCCTGTAAAGTTAAGAAGTTCCTTCGGAAATAATGGTGTTACCCAAAATGAACTGGGTCTTCCTACACTGGTAACAGAAACAAGAATATCTGCCACAGACAAACCAACCGACCAAACTGGATAAAATTCCTCAGAAACCCTTTTCAGGTGATTGCAGGTTATGATATGTAGACATTTAAAACTACATTGTACATTAATTCAGCTAGATGAAATATTAGAACACCAATCACAAAAATGAATGTGTAGTTATCTTCACTTTCAGAACCTTTTCACTTCCAGACTACTGACTTCTATCCAGGGTACAGAGTTGAAAATAACTGTGGAAAAGCCTCTGCTCATTGAATTATTACATGGTATTCCATCAACCCATGCACATTTGTGTTGCTCAAGTCAGAATTCTGATAATACTCATACATTGTACCAGAAAACTAAACTAGATTCATTTAAAGGTAGTGCCAATGTATGTACCTTCCTTCAAAAAATCCCCTCCCCTAAAGAAAACAACTAAAAACATAACAGCTTGAATGTCCAGCTCTGTTAAATACATTTTGATTGTTAGTCCAATAGTTGCCTCCCTTAGAAAATGTGTTTAACCTGTTCTGTATGAGTTCATTCAATATAAGATTTATATTACAAAACAGTCATTTTTTCCAGGATGCTTTCAAAATAACCTAATAACATATGGTGATGAACTGATGTCAATAGAATTAATAGTAATAATCTGCCAAGCATACAAACTGGTTGTTGTCAGAGAAGCATTAGGGGAGAGCATTAATTACACACCTTTTGCTTGATCAGTTCTTGTATAAGAAGTTGTATTTTGTATTGTACAATCACCTACATTTGTTATATATATATAAATGCTTATGAAAACCTAACTGTATTTCAAGAGAAAATGCTCTAAATGGTGAAGTAGCGAAACATCACTTGAAACACATCATAAATTGAGTAGAAAAGGAAAACAGAATGAAAAATGTATTATATCAAGTGAAAAGAGACTCAAGTACATGAGGAGAAAACATTAAGAGGATGGGGAAGTGTTGGTGATGCCATGGGAATGAAGTTAATTATCTGAATTCTAAATTAGACTGGGACATTTACTGTTGATTATATTAACATTTGTGTGTTTGTATGTGTGTGTGTGTAGTTTTGCATCTTTACTTAATTAAATACAAGTTGGGATATTAGATTTGGAAAACGTGTATAATATGTACAGATATATCCATATACATATATATACATATATACACATATATATACATATATACATATATATACATACTTACACATATATACATACATACATAAATATATATATATAGGCTGTGACTCTGGAAACTCTATAACAAATAATGCACAGGAGACCGAAACTGCTGTTTTCATTTAATAACCTATGCCTTCTGGGAGGCATTGGTATTGTATTGTATTGTATTGGTAAGCAATGAGGAAACATAAATTTTTAAAATATTTTTAATTAGAAATTGGTATTTATTACAAGGTTGTAATAAAGTTTAAGTACCTACAATGAAAAATTATAAAAATTATATACACATACACATGTATATATACAAATATGTATACACACACACAACTGGTCTTATGTACCTATGAGCCTAGAGTAGGGAGGTAGATAAAAATGAACATTTTGGGGTTAAAAGCTAGCCAGTTTAGACAATTGGTAAATTCCAGTATCAGTGAGAGACTTTGCCTCAAAAGATGAGGTAGCAAGCAACTGAAGAATATAAATACTGTGTTGCAAAACTGAGATTATTTTATCCTATACATGTAACCCCAAGTTTAGGTTAAGGCAAAATGAGCAGTATTTTAGAGAAGGTAGTGCCAGACAGGCCTATATACTATGTTCAAAACCAAGCTGGTTTGAGTAGTGAGATCCTGTATCCTTCATTCAGTTATTAATAAAGTGTACTGCTGCCAGATATTTATGGATTAAGCTGACTGACATAGGTCTTTAGACAAAGAGTAAATCTAGGAAGCATTTAGGAAGTGTACTATGAATGCTACCTCCAGGCTTCTGATGGAAGATTTTTATACTCATGGAGCTTACTATTTAGCCCACCAGTGGGTATGAAATAATGAATGAAGTAAAAAGATAATTGAACAGATAATTAGCCCAATGACACTTGAGAAAAAGTGCTTAGAAGAACAATTAGCCAAATAGATGAAGTGAATAGGAAGAGTTGTATCTATTATCATTTAAAAATATTACATTTAACAGATATTATATGAAAGAGGTTTATTGGATGGAGATGAAGAGAGAGAGGGAAGAAGAGAAAGAAACATGAAATGGGTAGGGAGAGCCCTGACGGAGAAAAGGAGAGAGTAGGAGAGAGGAGTAAGAGCAGAGGTAAGAGTCAAGGATCCACTTATAGCTCCCTTGCTGTGGAACTGCATCTGCCAGGTGCATCTGTCACACACCTGGCTGGTGACACATGATGACATCATAGGTTACTAGGCAACCAAGAAGCAGGCTGTCTAAATGCTAACAGTGTCATTTTAGAGAAAGTAGTCAGGAAAAAGTTCTGTGAGGTAATCTGCAAGGTAAGCTGGAGGGAAATGGGTCAGTTATTATAAAGGTGGAAAACAGAAGCCAAAAATAATAGACGAAAAAAAAAAAAAAAAAGACTGGCATTAAAGTCCAGAAAGAGACTGATGTGGTAAAGAACTGCTGAGTTCCTGCTTGATTTATATATGTGTCCTGCACAAACTGTGTGTGTGCCTTCAATAATAGTGTATTACTACCTAGTTATGACAGACAACCCAAGAGCAATGTCAATAGGCTGTGACTCTGGAAACTCTATAACAAATAACGCACAGGAGACAGAAACTGCTGTTTTCATTTAATAACCTATGCCTTCTGGGAGGCATTGGTATTGTATTGTATTGTATTGGTAAGCAATGAGGACACATAAATAAATTTTTAAAATATTTTAAATTAGAAATTGGTATTTATTACAAGATTGTAATAAAGTTTAAGTACCTACAATGAAAAATTATAAACGTGCTATAAAACAGAATAGAATATGAAATTGAATGGGTATTTTAAAAGATAAAGAAATTGCATTTGACAAAACTCAATAACTCTTTATTATAGGATTATTTGATAAAAAACCACAGGTATGGAAGGAGAATAAAACTCCAGGCTACAGACTGTGAAAGAATCTTCACCTGTCCTATATATGACAAAAGTAATATCCAGAATATATAATGAACTCAAGAAGTTAAGCATCAACAAACCAAGTAGTAAAATTTAAAAAAATGGGCAACTGTTAGGCAGGTGAACGGAATTTTAGGTAAGAACTGGGAAACAGTAAGAGCTGGAGAGGACAGGGTCTCCACAAGGAGAGCAACAGAACAAGAAAATTTGAACACAGGGAACTTCCCAGAGACTCATACTCCAACCAAGGACTATTCATGGAGATAACCCAGAACCCCTGCACAGATGTAGCCCAGGGCAGTTCAGAGTCCAATTGGGTTACATAGTAATGTAAAGAGGGACTGCCTCTGACATAATCTGATTGGCCTGCTCTTTGATCACCTCCCTCTGGGGGGGGAGCAGCCTTACCAGGCCATAGTAGAGGACAATGCAGCCACTTTTGATGTGAACTGACAGACTAAGATCAGAAAGGAGAGGAGAACCTCCCCTATTAGTGGACTTGGGGAGTGGCATGCAAGCAGAGGGTTAGGGAGGGGCTTATGGGGGGATGCAGAATGAATAAAGTGTAATTGATGAAAAAAAATGGGGTACAGAGCTAAACAGAGAATTCTCAATAGAGGCACATTGAATGGCAGAGAAACACTTAAAGAAATGCTCAACATCCTTAGCTAACAGGGAAATGCAAATTAAAATGACTTTTAGATTTCAACTTACAACCCTCAAATGGCTAAGATAAAAAGCTCAAGTAACAACACATGTTGGCGAGGTTGTGGAGAAAGGGAAACCCTCCTCCATTGCAGGTGGGAATGTAAATTTGTATAACCACATTGGAAATCAATCTGGTACTTTCTCAGAAAAATAGGAATAGTGCTACCTTAAGATTCAGCTATACCACTCCTAGGCATATATCCAAAATATGCACAAGTATACAACAAGTATATTTGCTCAACCATATTCATAGCAGCTTTATTCATAATAAGTAGAATCTAGAAACAATGTAGATGTCCCTCAACCAATGAATAACTACATAAATTTTGGCACATTTATACAATGGAATACTACTCAGCAATTAAAACCAAGGAAATCATGAAATTTGCAGGCAAATGATGGAAACTAGAAAAGATCATCCTGAGAGTGTTATCTCAGAAGCAGAAAGACACATATGGTATATACTCACTTATAAGTGCATATTAGACATATAATATTGGATAAACATAGTAAAATCTATACACTAAAAGAAGGTAAGCAAAAAGGAGAACACTGGGTAAGATGCTCAGTGCTCTTTCAGAAAGGCAAATGGGATAGACATTGGAAGATTGAGAAAACAGAGAACAGTACAGGAACCTACTACATAAGGTCTCTGCAAGACTCTACCCAGCAGGGTATTAAATTAAATGCTGAGACTCATAGACAAATTTTAGGCAGAGTGTAGGGAATCTCCTGAAAGAAGGAGAAAACAGAAAGACTTGGAGGAGACAGGAACTCCTCCACAAGGAGAGCAACACAACCCAAAAGTCTGGGCCCAGGTGTCTCTTCTGAGACTGATACCCCAACCAAGGATCATGCATGGAGATAACCTAGAACTCTGGCACAGATGTAGCCCATGGCAGCTCAGTGTCCAAGTGGGTTCCCTAGTAAGGGGAACAGGGGTTGGCTCTTTGATCACCTTCCCATGATGGGGGAGCAGCCTTCCTAGGCCACAGAGGAAGACAAGGCAGCCAGTCCTGATGAGACCTGATAAGCTAGGGTCAGATCGAAGGGGAGGAGGACACTCCCTATCAGTGGACTTGTGGTGGAACATGGGAGAAGTGGGAGCAAGAGCAAGATTGGGATGGGTCTAGGGAAGTTGCTACAGCTTGGATAAAAAATGAATATATTGTAATAAATTTAAAAATAACTTTTAAAAAGAATATCTATTCAAAATGTGTAGAAACTTAGTATTTAATGGTGAAATATTGAATTCTTTCTAGCTCAGCTCAGAAACAAGACCAGGATTGTTTGCCTTGGTACCACATTAAATATTATGTTTGACAGTTCTAATGAGGAAAATAGGGAAAGTAAATTAAGTAAGTAAATAATACACAGATGGCAAATGAAGCAGACAGATGACAAGATCTTCTATAAAGAAAATCCCAAGGAATCCACTTACATTATCTGAACTGATGCATGAGTTCAGTGAGGCAAGTTTTAATGTGACAAGTTTTAAAATCATTATATATATGTTAGTTATACTTCTTAGATTTTAACAGTAGGCAGTCTGAAAACTACATTGATATGTATTTTATATATATACCCCATCATATATCCACTCCCTAGCTATCTTTTACTGGTCTTTTGCCAACTAACTTTTGAGGAAATATATCTCATTTCTATAGCATAAGCTTTATTTTTTTTCCAAGGCTCCTTAGCTTCAGGTGCATTGAGTTTTCAACTTCTTATAGGGACAACACTGTTACCCTAACTCACATACAGACTTCTGTTTCTTAAGCAAAATAAGGAAGAAGAGATGGAAATTTTCCTTCCTTTTATTCCTTTCTCCTAGATCCATTCACAGCTCTCATTTCTTAAGATTTTTTTTACCTTACCTCTGAGCACAGTTGTCCCTGGAGAAAGAAACCAAAGATCATAGGAACTATCCACTTCATTAAACTCCCAGAAGTTTCAAAATTTTCCACAATTTCACATGTGCGCAATTTATCAATTATTGAATGAAATATTCCCAGCTATTTGGTTGAATCTAAACCTCAAGCAATTTTTGGATTTCTTTTCTGCCAGTTTATGACACTTGCTAGTTTGAAAATTCACCAGTTTATTACTGGGAAGTGCACATATTTTAATAGTTCCAATTTTTTATTTATTATCTTTTATTTAAAAATAATATTTTTCTTTTAATTTATGAGTTTCTTGATTTTACATCTCAATTGAAGTCCAATCCCTCTTCTCCTCCCAGTCGCACACTCCAACCCACCTCCTGTATGCCCCTGCACCATAGCAACTTACCCAGCTATGTCAAGTCTCATCAGGACTAAGTGTCTCCTGTTTTACTGAGGCAAGACAAGAAGACCTGCTAGGAGAATGAGATCCAGGGGAAGGCAAGATTACAAGTCATACATGTCCCTGGCTCCAAGTGTTGGGGGATCCACTTGAGCACCAAGTAGCTCATCAGCTTCGTATGTGTAGGGAGGCTAGGAATCTCTGCATGTTTTTTTTTGTTGGTGGTTCAGTAACTCTTAATACCCATGGGCACAGGTTAGTTGACTATGCAGGTCTTCATGTGATGTCCTTGATCCCTCTAGATACATTTTCCATGCCTTTATACATCAAGGTACATTTAGGAACCCTGTGGCTCAATTACGAAAACATTAACTCTCTGAGCTGACTTGCCATCCAACAGTTTTTGTTGTTGTTGTTTATTTTTCTTTATCATTATTATCATGATTATTAATTACAATTTATTCAATTTCTATCCTGCCTGTGGCCCCCACCCTCATCTCCTTCAAATCCCTCCTTCCCTCCCTCTTCTCCCCTATGCCTCTCCCCTAGTCTACTAATAGGGGAGGTACTCTTCCCTTTCTATTTAACCCTAGCCTATTAGGCCTCATCAGAACTGGCTGCATTGTATTCCTCTTTGGCCTGGCAAGGCTGCACCCCCCCCCCCAGGGGAGGTGATCAAAGAACCAGCCACTGAGTTCATGCCAGAGACAGAACCTTCTCCCCTTATTAGGGACCCCACTTGGAGATTGAGTCTATAAGCTACATCTGAGCAGGAGTTTTATGTCCTCTCCATGCATAGTCCTTAGTTGGGGAATCATTCTCTTCAGGGCCACTAAAGCTCAGTTTCTTTTGGTTCTATTGGTCTCTTTTTGGAGCTCCTGTCCCCTACAGGTCATTCTATCTCTCCCTTCTTTCGTAAAATTCCATGCATTCTACCCAAGTTTGACTATGAGTCCCAGCCTCATAGACTTTGGTTTTATAAACCAAAAAAAAAGGACATTAAAGATTGGAAGGTGAAGATACAGCCAACAACAAATTCTTATAATTGGACATTTTGATTCAACATTGTTCATTTAGTCCATTTATTATCAAGCCCATATGTGTCAGGCTTATTTATCTT
The DNA here is from genome assembly GCF_030254825.1 of Meriones unguiculatus. Lineage (NCBI taxonomy): Eukaryota > Metazoa > Chordata > Mammalia > Rodentia > Muridae > Meriones > Meriones unguiculatus. The sequence goes on along the minus strand of NC_083350.1, from coordinate 80,463,757 downwards.
AAATAAATTATTTTGAAATCCTACAATATTCTCTATATGCTAGTAATCTAAGAAGCTCCTAAAATTTTCAGCTTTGGTAGTGATATGCCAATACCATGTAAAAAGAAAATGATTATAAGGTGACTTGAATTTATAATGGACAAGAAATGAAAGAAAATACAAGTTCAAGTTCTGACAAATTTATTTAATAATCTGATAATATATTGGTAGGATTAACATATTAAAAATAGCCATCTTATCCAAATCAAACTACAGAATCAATGCAGTTCTCATCAAAATATCAACATAATTCCTTACAGACCTTGAAAAATAGTTCTCAACTACATATGGAAAAAAAAACCAAAATAGCTGAAAACAATCTAGTACAATAAAATATCTTCAGAAGGTATCTTCATCCCTGTTTTTAAGCTGCACTATAGAACAACAGTGACAAAAACTGTATAGTACTGGTGTAGAAACAGACTGGGGGATCAACGGAATTGAATTAAAGACCAAGAAATAAACTCACACACCTACAGATATATGGTTTTTTACAAAGGAGCCAAAACCATACAATAGGAAAATCATAGCATCTTCAACAAATGGTACTGGTATAACTGGATGTCTACATGTAAAATGCAAATAGAACAATATTTATCACTCTTCACTGAAGTCCAAATAGAAGAAAGACATAAACATAAAACCAGACACACTCAATTTGTTAGAAGAAGTAGGGAAAAGCCTTGAGCTCATTGGCAAGGAGAAACTTCTTGAACATAACCCCAACAGCCCCAGATCTAAGATCAACAATTGGTAAATGGGATATGAAAAACTGAAGCTGAAAAACTTCTGTAAAGCAAAGAACACTTTGAATAGAACAAAATGGCAGCCTACGAAATGGGAAAGGTCTTCACCAACCTTACATCTGACAGATGGCAAATATCCAACATACATAAAGTAATCCAGAAATTAAACACCAAAGAAACCTAAATAATCCAATTAAAAATGGAAAACAGGGCTAAACAGAGAATTCTGTACAGTAGAATATAGAGAAACACCTAAAGAAATATTCAACATCATTAGTCATCAGGGAAATGCAAATCAAAACAACTCTGAGATTCCATCTTACACATTTCAGAATGTCTAAGATCAAAAGCTCAATAACAGCACTTGCTGGCAAGGTTGCGAAGAAAGGGAAACCCTACTCCATTGCTGGTGGGAATGCAAACTTGTACAACCACTTTGAAAATCAATCTGGTCTTTCATCAGAAAGTTAGGAACAGCTCTAACTCAAGGCCCAGCTACACTACTCCTAGGAATATATCCAAAAGATGCTCCATGATATAACAATTAAACTTGCTCAAATTAGTTCATATCAGCCTTTATTCATAATAGCCAGCAACTGGAAACAGTCCAGATGTCCCTCAACCAAAGAATGGATAAAGATTTTTATATGTTTTTCGTATATTATGTGCCTAATATCCACCTTTAAGTGAGTGTGTACCATGTTTGTGTTTCTGCTTCTGGGTTACCTCACTCAGGAAGATCCTTTCTAGTTACATCAATTTGCCAGGAATTTTATGATTACCTTGAGAAGAATTCTATTGTGTAATTGTATGCAAATTTCTGTATCCCCTCTCCAGCATGTGTTGTCACTTTAGTTTTTTATCTCAGCCATTCTGACAGGTGTGAGGTGGAATCTCAGGGTCATTTTGCTTTGTGTTTCCCAGAAATCTAAGGACTTTGAACATTTCTTTAAGTGTTTTTCTGCCATATGATATTCCTCTGTTGATAATTCTGTGTTTAGTTCTATAGCTTATTTTTTAATTGGATTGCTTGGTTTGTTGGTATTTTGAGTTATTTTTTACATCATTTATTTATTTATGATTTATTCACACTAGACCTATAATATAGATTAAAAACAAACTATAATTTGTACACCTAAAGAAGCTAAGGAAGAAGTAGGTCCTTGGGTAAGATGATCAATCCTCACTGAGAAAGACAAATGGGATGAACACTGAAGAAGGAAAAAACAGGAAACAGGATAGAAGCCTACCACAGAGGGCCCCTGAAAGACTCTACCCAACAGCGTATCAAAGCAGATGCTGAGATTCATAACCAAACTTTGGGCAGAATGCAGGGAATCCTATGAAAGAAGGGGGAGATAGTGGGACCTGTAGAGGACAGAAGCTCCACAAATAAAGCAACAGAATTAAAATATCTGGGCACAGGGGTCTTTTCTGAGACTGATGTTTCAACCAAGGACCATTCATGGATATAGCCTATAACTCCTGCTTAGATGTAGCCCATGGCACCTTAGTATCCAAGTGGGTGCTCTCTCTCCAACATGGTCTATCTCTGACATGAACTCAGTGATGGGCTCTTGACCATGGCTCCACACTGAGGGGGGAGCAGTTTTGCAAGACCACAGAGGAGGACAATGCAGCAAGTCATGATGAGATCTGATAAGCTAGGGTCAGATAGAAGGAGAGGAGGACCTCCCCGAATAGTGGACTTGGAGAAGAGGATAAAAGGAGATGAGGGCGAGATGGTGAGTTTGGGAGGGGATAAAAGAGGGGGCTACAGCTGGGAAACAAAGTGAATAAACTGTAGTTAATATAAATATAAAAATTTAATTAAAAAATTATTTACTTTGTATACCTTTTGTAGCCCCAGACCTGATCTCTTCTTAGTCCCACCCACCCTTCTTCTTCTCCATCTATTCCCTTTCTCTTGTCCCCTGACAGGGAGGACCTCCTCCCCTTCTATCTGACCCTAGCCTATGAGGTCTCATTAAGGCTGGCTGCATCATCTTCCTCTGTGACCTGGCAAGGCTGCACCCCACAGGGGGAGGTGATCAATCTGAGGTAAAGGATATTTAAATTATTGAGTTCTTTATATATTCTGGATAGTCCTAAAGAAGCTAAGCAACAAGGAGGACCCTAGGGAAGAGGCTTAATCTTCATTCAAAAGGCTAACAGGATAGACATCAGAAACTTGGAAGACAGTGAACAAGATAGGAGCTTACCAGAGAGTGTCTCTGAAAGACTCTACCCAATAGGGTGTAAAAACAGATGTTGAGAATCATATCTAAACTTTGGGCAGAGTGCAGGTAGTCTTATGGAAGGAGGGGAAGATCGAAAAACAAGGAGAGCAACAGAACCAAAAAATCTGGGCCAGGGGGCCATGCAGAGACTGATGAATCAACTAAGGACCATGCTTGGAGAGGACATAGATCCCCAGCTCAGATGTTGCTCATAACAGCTCAGTCTCCATGTGGGTACCTAGTAAGGGGAGCAGGTGCCCTCTCTGACATGAACTCAGTGTGGGCAGCTCTTTGATCACCTTCCCATTGTGAGGTGGCCTAACTAGGCCACAGAGGAAGATGATACAGCCAGTCTTGATGATATTTGATAAGCTATGGCCAGGTAAAAGCAAGATGGACCATAGGATTAAGGGAGGAACATGGTGGAGATGAGAAGGACGGATAGGACCAGGAGGAAAGAAGCCAGGATACAAAGTAAATAGATTTTTATAAATAAGAATATTAAAGAAAAATATTTAAAACATAATTGACTCTCAGAAAAAATACCAAAAGAATTGATAAACTGCCATACATCTACACAATGAAATTATTAAAAACATTGACATTGTGAAATATTCAGGCAAATTGATGGATCTGGAAAAGATCATCCTGAGTGAGGCAGCCCAGACCCAGAAATACAAGCATGGTATATACTCATTCATAAGCAGATATTAGCCATATAATACAGGATAACCATACTATAATTTACAGACCTAAAGAAGCTAAGTAAGAAGTAACGTCTTAAGGAAATGCTTAATTCACTTTCAGAAGCACAAAAAGAATAGACAATGGAAGGAGTTGAAGAGAGGGAACCTGAAGTACAGGAACCTGCTATAGATGTCCTCTGAAAGACTCCACCCAGCAAGGGATCAAAGGAGATGCTGAGGCTCAAAGCCAAACTTTTGGCAGAGTATTATGGAAAAGTGGGTGACAGAAGTACCCTGAATGAAAAGGAGCTCCACAAGAAGACCAATAGAGCCAACTAATCCAGATCCACGAGGACCTGCATAGACTGATGCATCAGTCAAGGACCATGTATGGATAGGATCTAGACCTCCTGCTCAGATGTAACCAATAGGCAGCTCAGTCCCAATGTGACCTCACTAGTAGGACAGTCTGTGACATTGTTTCTGCTGCCTACTCTTTGATCACATCCCCCTTGTGGGGTGGCCTCTCCAGTATTCAGAGGTAGAGGATGCAGCCAGTTATGATGGGACATGATAGCCTGGGGTCAATCAGTGTGGGAAGTGGTCTCTTCATTTCTGAGAACTAGACGAGGGGTCTGCGGAAAAGAAGAGGGAATGTGGGTCTGGATGAGACAAGGAGCGACCTACAATCAGGATGTAAAGTGAATAAATTAAAAGCAATAAAATTAAATAAAAAGAATCACTACAAGTGTATTATTTTCTCTTAATGGATAACATAAATTTGTTTAAATAGCATTTTAAAATATTTATTCATTTAATATTTATGTGTATGGGTGTTTGGCTCCATGACTATTTGTTCACTTTGCATCTGTAGTGTCTAAGGATGTCATAGAGGATGTAGGGTCCCTGGATGAACTGAAGTCACAATTGTTGTTAGCATCACAGGTCTTTTAGAAGAGCAGTCAGTGGTCTTGACACTTGAATCACCTTCCATCCTCCTATAAGATTTTAATGAATTTCAGTATTTTCCTCTACTTGCTGCTTTTTAATCATAAACCATACCACCGGTAAGAATGTAATACAGAACTAGAAAGTATTTGTGTACATAAATAACACTAGGACAGTCACAATAATGTACTTGTTTTCTTTCTAAAGCAAAGATTGTGTCATTTTTAAGTAGGCATTTGGTTTTCTATAACATACCACAAATTAAAACATTTAAATATAAAATTATTTACTTATTATTAAATGTTTTTTATAAAAATAGCAAAAGAGAATATACCAATATAAAATTTTATTTAATCATTTACTGTCAAGAGAAAGTAAGCTATATGAACAATGGAATTTCTACTAAAATAAAGCAGCAAATATGAAAATAACTAGCAATATTTACATTAAGTTAATTATATTTTATGTTAGTATGTCTTATTAAATTACAGTGTAGCAGTATATACTATCATTATATTTAAATCTAATATGAAGATTTCAACATAAAAGTAAGTTGAGAAATTAAAAATTCAATAGTACTAAAGCATTCATTCATAATTCCCACATACAGATGTTAACGGAGTAGTGCTACCTCAAGATCCAAATATTCCAAATATTCTTAGGGAAATGTAAATCAAAACAAACCTGCACTTTCACCTTACACCTTACATCAGAATGCCTAAGAACAAAAACTCAAGTAACAATACATGCAGGAGAGGATGTGGAGACAGGGGAACCCTCCTCCATTGCTGGTGGGAATGTAAACTTGTACAACCCTTTGGAAATCAATCTGGCACTTTCTCAGACATTTAGGAATAGTGCTTCCTCAAGATCCAGCTATAACACTCTTGAAGCTAAGAAAGGAGTGGTATAGCTGGATCTTGAGGAAGTGCTATTCCTAAATGTCTGAGAGAGTGCCAGATTGATTTCCATAGTGGTTGTACAAGTTTACATTCCCACCAGCAGTAGAGAGCAGTGGAGGAGGATTCCCCTTTCTCCAAGTCCTCTCAAGCATGTATTGTCAACTGAGTTTTTTATCTTAGCCATTCTGATGGTATAAGGTGAAATCTCAGGGTCACTTTGATTTGTTTTTCCCTGATGACTAAGGATACTGAGCATTTCCGTAAGTGTTTTTCAGCCATTCGATATTCCTCTATTGAGAATTCTCTATTTAGCTGTGTTCCCCAATTTTTAATTGGAGTACTTGATTTGTTGCTATTTACCTTCTTGAATTTTTTATATATTCTAGATATTAGCCCTCTGTCAGATATAGGATGGGTGAAGATTCTTTCCCAATCTGTAGGCAGTTGTTTTGTTCTGACCACAGTGTCCTTTGCTTCACAGAAGCTTTTCAGTTTCCTGAGGTCCCATTTATTGATTGTTGCTCTTAAAGCCTGTGCTGTTGGTGTTCTGTTCAGGAAGTTGTCTCCTGTGCTAATGAGTTCAAGGGTCTTCCCCACTTTTTCTTCTAACAGGTTGAGTGCGTCTCATCCACCTATACGACTCCTAGGCATATACCCAAAAGATGCTCAAATATACAACAAGGACATTTGCTCACCCATGTTTGTAGCAGCTTTATTTGTAATAGCCAGAACCTGGAAAGAACCAAGATGCCCTTCAACTACAGAGGAATGGATACAGAAATTGTGGTACATCTACACAATGGAATATTACTCAGCAATAAAAACAAAACAAAGAAATCATGAAATTTGCAGGTAAATGGTGTGAACTGGAAAAGATCATCCTGAGTGAGGTGTCCAGGAAGCAGAAAGACACATGTGGTATATACTCACTGATAAGTGGATATTAGACATATAAAATAAACATATTAAATCTGCACACCTAAAGAAACTAATCAAGAAGGAGGACTCTGGCTAAGATGTTCAATCCCCATTCAGAAAGGCAAAGGGGATGGACATCATAAGAGGAAGAAAACGGAAGAGGACGGGGGCCTGCCACAGAGGGCCTCTGAAAGGTTCTGCCCCGCAGGGTATCAAAGCAGATGCTGAGACTTATGGCCAACCTTAGGGCAGAGTGCAGGGAATCTTATGAAAGAACTGGGATATAGTAAGACATGGAAAGAACAGGAGCTCTACAAGGAGAGCAACGGAACCAAAAACCTGGGCACAGGGTTCTCTTCTGAGATTGATACTCCAACCAGGGACCATTCATGGAGATAACCTAGAACCCCTGCACAGATATAGCCCATGGTATTTCAGTGTCGAAGTGGATTCCATAGTAAGGGGAACAGGGAATGTCTCTGACATGAACTCAGTGGCTGGCTCTTTGATCACCTCCCCCTGAGCGGGGAGCAGCCTTGTCAGGCCACAGAGGAATACAATGCAGCCACTCCTGATGAGAACTGATAGACTAGGATCAGAAGGAAGAGGAGGAAGACCTCTCCTATTAGTGGACTGAGTGAGTGGCGTGGGTGGAGAAGTGGGAGGGAGGGGACAATTGGGAGGGAAAGAAGGAGGAAGCTACAGGGGAGATACAAAGTAAATACATTTTAATTGGTAAAAAGAAAAATTAAAAGGAAAAAATGCTAAGCAAGAAGGAAGACCCTACGTAAGATGATCAGTCCTCACTCAGAAAGGTAAACAGGAAGGACATCCATCAGAGAGCGAGAAAACAGGAAACAGGACAGAAGCCAACCACAGAGAGCCTCTGAAAGACTCTACCCAGCAAGGTATCAAAGCAGATGCTGAAACTCATAGCCAAGCTTTGGGCAGAATGCAGGGAATCTTATGAAAGTAGTGGGAGATAGAAAGAACTGGAGGGTCTCAGCATTTGCGTTGATACACTGAGACACATAACCAACCTTTGGATAGAGTACGGGGAATCATATGAAAGAAGGGGTTGTTAGTATGACCTGGAGAGGACAGAAGTTCCACAAGGACCAAATATATCTGGGCACAGGGTTCTTTTCTGAGAATGTTTCTCCAACCAAGGACCATTCATGGATATAACCTAGAACCCCTGCTCGGATGTAGCCCATGGCAGTTCAGTATCCAAGTGGGTGCCCTAGTAAGGGAAACAGGAACTGTTTCTGACATGAACTCAATGGTTGGCTCTTTTACCCTCCCCCCAACCTGAGGAAGGAGCAGCCTTGCTAAGCCACAGAGGAGGAAATTGCAGCCAGTCCTGAAGAGATCTGATAAGCCAAGGTCAGATGGAAGGGGAGGAGGACCTCCGCTATCAGTGGACTTAGAGAGAGGCAGGGAGGAGATGAGGGAGTAAAGGTGAGTTTGGGAGGAAATGAGGAAAGAGGCTACAGCTAGGATACAAAGTAAATAAACTGTAATTAATATAAAAAATAAACATTTAATTAAGAAAGAAAGAACTGGAGGGGACAGGAGCTCCACAAGGAAATCAAAAGAACCAAAAAACTCTGGGCACAGGGGTCTTTTCTGAGACTGATACTCTAACAAAGTACGATGCATGGAGATAATGTACAACCCCTGTACTGATGTAAGCTAAGTGTCCTAGGGAACAGGGTCTGTCTTTGACCTGAACTCAGTGGCTGGCTCTTGATTACCTCCCCCTGAGCAGGGAGCAGCTTTACTATGCCATAGACAGTGTAGCAAGTACTATGGAGACCTGATAGGCTAGGGTTAAATAATAGAGTCCACCTCTTTCAGTGGACTTAGGGAGGGGCATGGGAGGAGATAAGGGAGAGAGGACGGATTGGGAGGAGAGGAGAAAGGAGGCTACAGCTAGGATATGAAGTCAATCAAATGTAATTAATAAAAAATATAAATTAATTAAAAAAGAAAGCTTATTCACAATTCTTACTTTGTTATTGAATCATTCTGAAAGAACTGTGAACATAATTATAGCATCATGCCATGTGAGTGTTGATCTGTAGATCACTTTGCATATAGGTGTGTTTGCATACACAAATATTTATACATATATAATTGTATGTCTTTTTGCACAAGCAAACGAGACAGCATATACTGTAATCATGTTCATTGCGAATTAAGGCATATATGTGGATGCTCATGTAATATATGTAAAATTTAAAAATCTTGAAGAAATTGAAAAATTCCAAAATAGCTTAGTAATGCCACATACACACACACACTTTCTTCAACCTAAAGAAACAATATTTTGGTTCAGCTTTTCCAGTAGAACCACACTTGACAAATAACATTCATAGCTGTTTTTAATTATTGAGTGTGTACTAGGATCGCAATGAGTAGTACTCTCTATCAAATCAAAAGATGAAAGCTCAATATGAGAATTTTTCCTATGCTGCAAATCTGTCTAAACAATTGTCTAGCTATATTTTAGGTAATTGGACTGGAGAATTCGATACTATGATGGAGCAGCTGAGAGTGGCCATTATCATGGTAAATTCTACCAGAGTGGACGCAGGACTAGCCACAGGATTATCATCATGGATTGCTGCAGCCATGAATCATCTGAAGGAATGGGCGGGCATGGGAGTGTTAGCAGGCCTTCTGGTGTAGGTCTCCTTGGTTTGCCTGTGGTGTATATGCAAGATTAGAGTCTCACAACAGCGTAATGCAGCCATGATCATTCAGGCCTTTACAGCCATTGAAGCAGGACAGTTTCCCCAAGCATGGTTGGCTACCATAAAAAGCTAAAATGTTATGCTCAGGATGCGAGGCTAAGCACTGCACTCAGGGTCAGCTGCTTTGGACCCAGAGAAGAGCATGTCTGTTTGCATGCGGGTTGATGCCCCAGGTCCCGCCTCTGAGAAAAAGGTATCTGACGGGTCTGATGCTCTTTGGGTGGATGACACCTAAATGAACATCGGTACAAAGTCCCAATTTATTTCTAATATCAGAGATCAGACCTCTACTCTTGCCTGATGCGTATAAAACAAAAAGGGGGAACTGTAGAGAGCTGCGGAATGCTATGCCTTAAAGATGGAGCTGGTTTCTGCCTTCCACCTTCCCGATGGTGAATGCTCTCTGTCACAAACAACTCCACATTTGGCTAAGGCTGAGGATCTGGCTTGCTTCTGTGTATGTGGACCTGTCTGCATTGCCCACGTGGCACGCTGGGGCTGGCTACCCAGAGGCTATTTAAGCTGTGGGCTGGCTTTCCCCAGGGTCAGAAGATTGTTCAAGGTTCCTGAATAAACTGCATTGAAAAAAAAAAAAGATGAAAGCTAAAATAAAAAGAAAATAAACTGTTTCAGAAAACTTTATTTTGTATGTTCAGTACATTTTAATACTTATCAACTATTATGAACTTAAAAAACTTTTGTTTTAATATATATATAATTTTTATTAAAATGTTATTAAATCTATCCTATATTGCCCATTCCCAATCCCTCCTCTATTCTCTCCTAATCCTTGACTTTTCATCCCAAGTTTGTGTGATCATTTTGTAAAACCATTGATTCCATTTAATATTGCCTACATAAACATGAGTATAGAGTTGTCTATTAGAACATGAATGGGCTCTTGGTGTACACATTGCTGAAATAAACTATTCATTTCCCAGAAGCCAGCAATTGTAAGTATCTACTTAGATATTACTGAGCCTTCTTAAGGTCATATCCCAGCCAAACTGGGTTTTGTCTGCCTTGATCCTGTGCATGTCCTGTACATGCACTCACAGCTGCTCTGAATGTTTGTTCTGTGGTCCTACTCTATGCGTAGTGTACAGTTCTTCTGCAGCCATCTACCACCTCCCTTTTTATGACTTTATTTTCTTATCTTCTGTGGTGATTCTGAGGTCTGGGTTTGATTTGCAGGTCTTAGTGCTGAGCACCCAAAACCCCTTTAATCTCTACTCATTTTCCAGTTGTAGTTCTCTGTATCAATTGCCTTCTACTCTGAAAGAAACTTCTTTTCTGATGGTTGAGAAGCACATAATCTATGACTTTGTGATAAGTTCTTAGGGAGCAATTTGCTATGGTATCCGTTTAGCAGATTGTACACAGTATTTTCTTCCTTAGAGTCTATGACCTACCCAGCTACAAATTCTTCATCTAACTAAAGGTAGCAGACATTAGTTCCATTTTGTAGATGGACCTTAAATTTAATCAGAAAGTTGTTGGTTACTCTTGTATCATTTGTGCTTCTAACATCTCAGTTGGTATATCTTTTCAGGCAAGTGGTTATTTATTGCTGCTCATGAGTTTCACAGCTATGTGAAACTGTTTTATTATTATTATTTCTCTCATAACACTTGCCAGCACTATGAAAATTATCCAGGAGAAACGAAGCTTCTAAGAATGTGTCATCTTGACTTATTCATGTCCTGAGATTCAAGTATTATGAGTCTTCAGCAATAATCTTACCATTAAGTTCTGGGGAATAACCAAGGGAAATGGAAATGGTCATTGATATTTAGAGGGTCTGTGGGGCTCCACTGTCATTTAATATAAACGAGTTAAAGCATTGAAACCTGGGTAGTTTCAGAGAGGTATAGCCCAATCAAAATACAAATTGCTGGTTTGTATGTGTGTCTGTGAGTGTGAGTCTGAAAATGTGTGGTGTAATGTGTAGGTGTGTTTGTAAAACGTTCAATATTTTTGAACTAGTAAAATATCACTTAAATCTATTTTGAGATTTTGTAAAAATAACTAAAATAGTCAAATGCAAGTCTGAAATATAGGTGCAGGACAGGTAAGTTCTCTAAAACTGAACTGTATCTCCAGTCTTTTTGACAGGGAACAGAGAATAGGAATTCTCTTCCTGACTCTGTGTGTACCTCTGTGTAGTAAAATTGTTAATACTTAATGTTGACTTATATAATTATTAAATGTAGAGATTATTATTTAATCTGCTATCATAGAAATAAAAGACACAGACACTGGTTAGGTTTTTAATATACTTTAAACACTGAGATTGGGCAGATCTTAACACCCTAAGATACCTCATTATCTTCCAGGCACAGACCCTATCAAAATTCCCATAAATGCTTACACATGATTCATTTGGGGTCTTTCTCTCTATCATGCCAATCCTCACAACAAACTCCAGCTCACCACATGTTTTTTGTACACGCTAACTTTTCTTCTTCCTTCCTGCTCTCTTACACCTCTCATTCCAGTAACCCCTCTGCCCTGCAAGTCCAAGAACCTTAGCTCTGCCTACCTCTCTTCTGCCCAGCCCCAATATAGGCAATTTTATTTGCTAATCATGGCTAATTTATCAGTCAAGTTTACATAGCATCATCTGGTGTATGTGAGCATTAGCTCATAGAACAGTAAATATCTTGGGGGACAAGCACTTACCACTTGAATACAGAGTAGCTCCATATCAATCACAACATATCATCTTGTCCTTCTCTCTTTCATTTCTTTATTTTCTTTCTTTCCTTATCCAACAGGGCTTCTTTCTCCTCTTCTTCCTTCCCCTTTTGTAATCTCTCCTTGTTTCTTTCATTTGATTCTGTCTGAACCTATAGGGGAAGAGTATAGAAAAAATAGCAGTGTCTGTAGTATCAGCAGAAGTCAGGACACACTGTTGCATCTATTCTTCCTAGGGGAGAAAGGGAACATATTCCACAAAAATAAATGCCTAGTATTGCTTTGAAATGTTTCTGATAATAAAGCCTTGAGTTTCATTTTCCAATCCTCTTTAAATATCTATAAGCTGCCCCTATGTTATTTTCAGTTTCTTTTCTTATTAATAACCCAGTCAGACTTTAATGCTTGCAAATATTTGGGTCAATTGGGACAAGTCTGAAGAACAAAGGTAAAATTTAAGGATTGCTTTTTTTATGAGACAGAATTAAGTGTTGCTTGGTATCAGCACAATCAATTCATGCTGAATCAATAATTGTCAGATACACAGTTAGTTGTATTAATGTCCAGATAAAATGTGAAGCTGTTGGCCATAACCTATGATAATTTGGCCAAGCAATGCTTAGGATTTCAGTTTGTGTACAACTGTAGCAATGATGGTTCCCTGGAGCTTTGTATTAAGGGGCTTAAAAGACCTGGCATGAATTGGCACCAGAAATGAAATAAGAGCTACTTAAAACTCAAGAAATTGAACACCAACAAACCAAATAATCCAATTAAAAATGAGGTACAGAGCTAAGCAGAAAATTCTCAATAGCAGAATATCCAGTGGCATAGAAATATGTAAAGAAATGTTCAAAATTTTTAGTCATCAGGGAAATGCAAATTAAAACAACTCTGAGATTCCATCTTACACAGATCAAAATGGCTAAGATCAAAAACTCAAGTGACAACACATACTGGAGAGGATGTTGAGAAAAGGAAATCCTCTTATATTGCTGGTGGGAGTGCAAACTGGTACAACCACTTTGGAAATCATCTTGCGCATTCTCAGAAAATTCGAATAGCACTACCAAGAACTAGCTAGACCACTCCTGGGCATATACCCAAAAGATGGCTCACCATTCAATAAGGACATTTGCTCAGCTATACTCATATCAGCCTTGTTTATAATAGCCAAAATCTGGAAACAACCTACGTGTCCTTCAATGGAGGAATGGATGCAGAAATTGTGGCACATTTACACAATGCAATACTACTCAGCAATAAAAAAAAAAAAACAAGGAAATCATGAAATTTGCAGGCAAATGGATGGAACTCGAAAATATCATTCTGAGTGAGGTGACCCAGAAACAGAAAGACACACATGTTATACACTCATATACCATGGTATATATGGTATATAATAAGCACATATTAGATGTATAATATAAGATAGCCATACTAAAATCTACAGACCTAAAGAAGCTAATCAACAAGGAGGACCCTAGGGAAGATGCTTAAATCTCATTCAGAATGACAAACAAGATAGACACCAGAAGCAGTGGAAGAAAGGAAACAGGATGGGAGCCTACTATAGAGGGTACTTTGAAAGACTCTACCCAACAGGAGATCAAAGCAGACTTGGTAAGCTATGGGCAGATGGCAATGGTGAAGAACTCCCCTATTCAGTGGACTAGAGGAAGAAGATATGGGGAAAGAAGGAGGAAGGTTTGGACTGGGGTCAGTTAAGGGAGGGGGCTTCAATTTTTATATATAATGAATAAATTGTGAAAAAATAAAATTAAATATTAAAATATATTTTTACATACAGCATATTTTGATTATGGTTTCATCTTCCCCTGTACTTTTTAGTTGCATATTTCCTTCCCCCTTCTCTCCTCTTTCCTCCCCTCTCCTTCTTTCCTTTGTCCCCTTTGTGTCTTTCAGAAAAACAATCAGACTTCTAAGGTATAATAATAATAATAATAATAATAATAATAATAATGTAAAATAAGATAAGATAAAATTAAGAACAATTCAGAATAGGAGATAAGAGCTAGAAAACAAAAAGAGCTGAAGTAAATTATATATATATATATATATGTATATATATATAAATATATATATATAAAGGCAGACATATACATGAATTCCCAGTTCTCACACTTAGGAATCCCATAAAAACAGAAAACGGGAAGCCATAATATATTTGCAAAGGACCTACCTGTAAGATGAAAATTAATCAATCAGTAGGTCTTGCTTTCTCATTATAAATCAAATTTACAGGGACATCTAGGTTGTTTCCAAGTTCTGGCTATTATGAATAAAGCTCCTATGAACATTCTTGAGCAAATGTCCTAATTGTATGGTTGAGCATCTTTTGGATATCTGCTCAGGAGTGCTATAGCTGGATCTTGAGGTAGCACTATTCCCAGTTTTCTGAAAAAGTGCCAGAAAGATTTCCAAAGGTTGTACAAGTTTGTACTCCCACCAAAAACGGAGGAGGGTTCTGCTTGCTCCACATCCTCTCCAGCATGTGTTGTCACTTGAATTTTTTACCTTAGCCATTGTAATGTGTGTAAGGTGAAATCTCATAGTCTTTTGGATTTACATTTCCCTGATGACTAAGAAGACTGAGCATTTCTTTAAGTGCTTCTTCACAATTCACTATTCCTCTGTTGAGAATTCTCTAGCTCTGTACCCCATTTTCTTTTACACACAAAATTTTTATTTTCTACTAACATATTTATTTTGATAATTTTCACCTAAATCCTGACTTTCCATGTTATCATATTTTAAACTTTTTTCTTTTTATTTACTTATTATTTATTACAGTTTATTCACTTTGTATCCCACCTGTAGCCCTCTCCTTGGTCTCCTCCAGTCACACCCACCTACTCTTCTTCCCTTTTGTCCCTCCCCTAGTCCACTGATAGACAAGGACCTCCTTAACATTATCCAAATCATAGTATTGATTATAAAATGTCTGTATTAGTGTATAATATTATATAATGAAAATATATTTGCTGCATTTGAATTATCTCCTAATAAACTCTCACAATTCTTTTTGAGGAATGTAAAGGCTGGATACTAAAAATAACCAAGTAAATGGAGAATCACATGCCTAAATGTGGCAAAACTGGTTTAAGACATGTCAGGGGAATGCAGATACAGCCAAAGAAATGTTAAATAATTATGTGGATGAGCAGATTAAAGAAAGTGAAAAGCTCCATGGATGTGAAGGGTATTTAAAGCTCAACAAAATACACCTTAAAAAGGCATAGATGTTTCTGAATGCTGATAATTGGTAGTTGTAAGAACTACAGAATATGTTAATCTGCTGAGGATTTTTTAATTGTCCAGTCTTGTAAACTGGCTTTCATTATCAGCCTTGTTGTACATATGAAAAGTTATTTGTCTCTCTGTTGTTTATTGGATCAAACTCTCGGCATTCTGATAACTTTGAAATTACAAATCCCAGTACTTGACTGAGGTCTTCCTACAGTGCCAAGGCACTGAATTGGAATGTGGGAGTTTCTCATTCATATTCTAATTCAAATTATAAATCAAAGACCTAAATACAAAAGATTATGAATAACGCAGATCTGTGTGGCTTCATAACCAACCAAATTAACTCATTGGCTAGAATGAAAAGCCAAGGGCATTCTCAGTTATATCCAATTGGTTATTGAAATAAAGTTTTGGCAGCTAGAAAATCCAAAACAGATTGGAGAAAATAAGCCCCTGTAGGGGTTTATTTCATATAAAAATGAGTTCTCCATGGCATTCTTAGTATCTAATTATGGTGATTTCAGTGATTTTAAAAAATACTTAAATAATGTGACTTTTAAAGTATAATTCTAACTAAAAACAGTGTTTTGTGTACATGTAATTTGTTATATTTTTGTTTTTAATCAATCTACAGTAATTTACTGTATACAATGTGTTTTAATAATATAGTTATCTACACATACATGCATACATATGCTCACAAATATATATGCTTATGCTAAGATATGATTTATTACCAGGCTTTTAGTACAAATTTGAAATTTTTAAGACTTTATTTTTATAAATTTAATACACGCAATTATTTAGATTAATTATTTTTGAAATTCTCACATGTTAAAATTTTCTCTAAATGTCAGCAAATATTATACACAAAATTTCTGATCATTGAGTTTTCGTATGCATTAAAGCTAATATTCATAAAATGCTAATAAATTACTTGATAAAGCAAATTTATTTCTTCACATTTAAGTAAAATATCATTTATAATAAACTAAACTTTTATAAAAGTGGTAAAGAAAAAACTTATCATAAAAAACCCTTAAGTAGCTAAAGCCACACCAGTACTGCAGTAAGAACTGAACATTAAAAAGTACAGGAAATAAAGACTTTATGAATAGCATCAGATTCCTTTTTTGTGGGGGGGGGAGAGGAACTCCATTGTTAAACATTATTTTTTTTTCTCAAGACTTTTCTTGGTTTTTCCTTCTTGTGTATTTAGCTTGATTCTCAAAATAGAAAATAGATGAAACTCAAATACCAATATATAATATATAACATGTTTACAGCAACCTACCAGAGATATTAGAGCAACGGAAGAATTCTCTCTGTAAAGATTTTTAGCAACCTAAAGACTTTATTATGTTCCTAGGGGAAATATATATAACTTATGAAATCTTTCCCACAAATATTTTTAAAAGAGGGTTATAGTTTAAAATGTAAACAAACAAAAATCAGCTATGATACCTGTTCCTTCATTCCTTTGAGACAGAATCTCACTCTATTGCTCAGGTGCAACTACATAGGATACATTTTGTAGCCTGAGAGTGCTCTGCTGTATCAGCATCTAGGAGCTGAGATAATGTGTTAACCATGGCACCCAAATTTGGACTAATTTTATATTTTTAAAAATTCTGTTATTATCATGAAATTTCACTCAAATATAAGGAACTTTAACTACTTACATTGAAAATCAAAATATCAAATTTTATTATAAAGGAATAAAAAGTTCAAGTTGAAAACAATGACATATCCTATGAAGATTTTAAGTTTTTTCCTCAAATTATTGTGCTAATTTATAAAAAAATATATTTTTTAGAACTCCAGCTATTCTATTTGTAGTGTAAGGAACTAATAAAAAATTCAAACAAGTAGAAATGAAAGCTTAAAAATTAGTTTCTCCTAGTTTTGAGTGTCATGAATAATGGTAGTAATTGTAAATTAGGACTATAAAAGACAACAGCTAAAAATAAGATGTATGATTTATATTCACTCATCTACTTTTAATGAGGATTTCTTTGTTTGACACTGATATACTCATCACAACCTTGAAAGAAAATGCAAATTAAAGAATTAATCATTACCTTACAACTATAGCTGCAAATAGAACAAAAAGACTATTTATTTTCTCTTTCATACCACAAAGCATAGCAGCTTTGCATGATAAATATACTGATGATGATAGTAGGTCTAGTTTGTTTTTTAAAGCACATATCTGCCAGCACCAATGCCGCTTGACACTAATATCAGGTGTTTCAAGAGACTTCACTTTTTGTTCTTTATCTGCATTCATTCATGCATTTTTTTTCTTCGCTAATCACTTGACATTCATTTGTTCTATGATCTGCCTGTGGTTTAACATCATGATTCTGAGAAGGATGAATTGGGAAGTAAGACTTACTCATACCACTCTTAAATGAGCCTGAAATGTTAAGGCTTGCAGACACTAAACATTTTTTTTTCTTGCATAAGTCACTTCTGTTATGTGCATGCATAGGAGCAGATAATACATTCTCCTGATGTGTCTGTTCTTGTGGAATGGCTACAAAACTAGAAAAAGAAAGTGTGGAATACTAGAATAAGATACTCACAGTCTATGGAGTAACATCATGAATAAAGAAAGCAAAATTGAACAAAAGCACAAGAAGGTAGATTCTGGCCGTTATTGACACACATTTTTATTCCACCAGAGCAAGTGAGAAAAGAGCATGGAAGGGGATTCTGGAAGGAGATTGTGGGAAAGCAGACTGAAATCTCCAGTTGATGTTCTGCTTAGAGAAAAGAATGTGAAGAACCCAGATCTTTAGAGTAAGAAAGTAATATGAAATCCAAAGAAGTAGAAATGAAAGCTTAAAAATCATCTTAAAAACAAATTTTCATGACTGTCCAGGATGTTGATCATTAGAGAGAAGTAAGATTGCTTTCTGTTCAAAAACAATGATCTTCAGAGAGGCCCCATTTGTGTTGAGATCTTATGTCCAGATACAACATCTTGGTCAGTCTAGTCTCAACCAAGTTAATTGGATCTCAAATCACTGGAACTCTAAGATAATAAATTCCTGGTGCTTTAAGCTGATAATTTGTGATGATATATCAAAAGTCAGTAGGAAAATTTCCTCATAGACAAATTTGGTTGAACAACAAAGTAATATTCTAGATATTAATGTGCTCAATAAGTATTTACAGGATTAAACTCTATTCAGGAAGTTGTCTCCTGTGCCAATGAGTTCAAGGCTCTTTCCCACTTTTTCTTCTAACAGGCTTAGTGTGTCTGGTTTTATGTTAAGGTATTTGATTAATTTAGAGTTTAGTTGTGTGCAGGGTGATGAGTATGGATCTATTTACACAAGCTCTAAGATCAACAATCAATAAATGGGACCTCATGATACTGAAAAGGTTCTGTAAAGCAAAGGACACTGTCATCAGAACAAAACAACAGCTACAGACTGGGAAAAGACCTTTACCAACCTTGTATCTGACAGAGGGCTAATATCCAGAATATATAAAGAACTCAAGAAGTTAAACACCAACAACTCAAATAATCCAGTTGAAAAATGGGGTATGGATACAAAAAGAGAATTATCTATAGAGGAATATTGAATGGAAGAGAAACACTTAATGCTCAATGTTCTTAGTCATCAGGGAAATGCAAATGCAAATGATCCTGAGGTTTCATCTTAGACCCATCATTGGCTAAAATAAAAAATTCATGTGACATCAGAAGCAGCAGAAGACAGGCAATTGGACAAGAGCCTACCACAGACAGCCTTTGAAAGACTCTACTGATCGAGGTATCAAAGCAGAGGCTGAGACTCATAGCCAAACAATGGGCAGATTGCAGGGAATCTTATGAAAGAAGAGGGATATAGAAAGACCTGTAGGGATCAGGAGCTCCAAAAGGAGACCAAACAGAGCCATAAAAAACCGAGCCCTGATACTCAAACCAATGACCATGTGTGGCGATAACCTAGAACCCCTTCACATATGTAGCACATGGTAGCTCAGTATCCAAGTAGATGTCACAGTAAGGGGAACAGTATTTTCTCAGACATGAACTCAGTGACTGGCTCTTTGAACATCTCCCCCTGATGGGGAAGCAGCCTTATCGGGCCACAGAAAAAGCAGCCAGTCCTGATGAGATCTGATAGGCTAGGGTCAGATGGAAAGGAAAGGGACCTCCCCTATCTGTGGACTTAGAAAGAGGCATGGGAGAAGAAGAGGGAAGGAAGGTGGGATTGGGAAGGAATGAGGAAAGGGGCTACAGCAGGGATACAAAGTGAATAAACTGTAATTAATAAAAAATATTAAAAAAAAATAAACTGAGCCCTGGGGGCCCTGAAGAGAATGATACCCTAACCAAAGACAACACCTGGAGAGAACCTAAAATCCCAGATCTGATATCACCTATAGACTCAGTCTCCAAGTGGGGTTGCTTGTAAGGGGAGCAGAGACTCTCTGGCATGAACTCAGTGGCAGGCTCTTGTCAGTCAACAGAGGAAAATGCAACCAGTCCTGATGAGACCTGATAGGCTAGGGTCAAATTGAAGGGGGAGGAGGACCTCCACTATCAGTGGACTAGCAGAGGGGCATAAGGGGAGAAGAGGGAGGGAGAGTGGGATTGGGAGGAGACAAGGGAGGAGACCACAGCCGGGATGATATGTGAATAATTTGTAATAAATTATAATAATTGAAAAAAAAGAAGAAAAAAAAACAAATCTCAAGTGAAAACACATGCAGGAGAGGACGCAAAAGGAATTCTCCAATGCTCATGGAAATGTAAACTTTTACAACCACTTTAAAAATGAATCTAGTGCTTTCTCAGAAAATTAGGAATAGTGCTACCTCAAGATCCAACTATACCACCTCTAGGCATATATGCATATATACAAGTATACAATAAGAACATTTGTTCAACCATGTTCGTAGCAGCTTTATGTGTAATAGTCAGAATCTGGACACAATCCAGATGTCCTACAGTTGAGGAATGGATACAGAAATTGTGGTACATTTACACAGTGTAATACAACTCAGCAATTAAAAACAAGGAAATCATGAAATTTGCAGGCAAACGGTTGGAATTAGAAAAGATCATCCTGAGGGAGGAATCTCAGAAGCAGAAAGACACATATGGTATATACTTACTACTAGGTAGATTTTAGACATATAATACAGAATTAACATACTAAAATCTGTACATCTCAAGAACCTAAGCAAGAAAGAGAACCCTGGGTAAGATGATAAACCCTCATTCATAAACCAAACAGGACAGACAACAGAAAAGGGAGAAAACAGGGAACAGGATAGGACCCTACCACAGAGGGCTTCTGAAAGACTTTGCCAAGCAGGGTATAGAAGCAGATGCTGAGACTCATAGCAAACTTAGATTAGAGTGTAGGGAATCTTAGAAAGAAGGGAGAGACAGAAAGAACTGGAGGGGACAGAGCTCCACAGGAGAGAAACAAAAAATCTGGGCTTAAGGGTCTTTTCTGAGACTGATACTCCAACCAAGGACCATGAATGCAGATAACCTTGAACCCCAGAACAGATTTAGCCCATGGCAGCTCAGTGTCCAAGTAGGTTCCCTAGTAAGATAAACAGGGATTTTCTCTGACATGAACTCAATGGCTAGCTCTTTGATCACCACCCCTTTTGTTGGGGGTGAGTCTTACCAGGCCACAGAGGAAAACAATGAAACCAGTCCTGGTGAGACCTGATAGGCTAAGGTCAGATGGAAGGGGAGGAGGACCTCCCTTATCAATGGACTGGCAGTGGGGCATGGGAGAAGAGAGAGGGAAGGATTGGGAGGAGAATGGGGAGAGGACTACAGCTGGGATACAAAGTGAATAAATTGCAATAAATAAAAAAAATATAAAATCAATTTAAAAAAATAAAAAAGAAAAGACAACTAATGGAAAAATCAATAAATATATACTCAACAGCAACAACAAAAATGATTTAATTGACTAAAAAAATCATACTGACAGAGATTCTCCCTCTCATTTGGAAATATTTTATTAGATAGAAGATTTTTTTAATTTTGTATACTTCAACTTTACACTAACACATGATCATCTCTCAAGGAATCAAAATTATATATATATCCAGATATCTATATATTTATCTATGTATCTATTTATATATATGTCATCTCTATTTCTATCTATTTATCTATCTATCTATCTACCTACCTATCCATCCAAAGAGAGAGACAGATAGATCTAGCACAAAAACATGGAATTGAGTGTAGGAACTCGGGAAAGATCTAGGGAGAGTTAAAGGAAAGGAAAGAATAAGATCAAAATATATTATATAAAATTTTACATAAAAATTAATTAAGAAATGAAAGTAAAATAAAATAAAAAGAAAACAAGAATAATATAAACAAAACAACATGAAGCATAACTTACCATCTAACTAAAAAGCAAAGCAAAGCAAAACAAAACACCTGTGGAATCTGTTTTATGTTGGCCAAATGCTCCTGGGAATAATGCCTGTCTTGGAGTGTGGTTGGAGTACTTAAGTGAAGCTCTATTAGTAAAACCAAATGGTTTTGCCTTCCCTAGCATGTGTCAATTGCAAATAACAGGTAAATTAGGAGTCTGACTTTGTGTTCAGCTATAGTTCAGAGTACTTCAATTGTCTGCTTTGAACCTATTTACGAACTGTCATTCTGTTAAAGTCTTTTAGAGTTAATACAGGTAAAAGGTCCTGATGCATTTTTTATTAAATTTTTATTTCTTATATTAATTACAATTTATTCAATTTGTTTCCCAGCTGTAACCCCCTCCTTTATTCCCTCCCAATCCCACCCTCTCTCCCTCATCTCTTCCCATGCCCCTCCCCAAGTCCACTGAAAGGAGAAGTCCTCCTACCCTTGTATCTGACCCTAGCTTATCAGGTTTCATCAGGACAGTTCTGAACATCTGTGCCCCAAATATAAGAGTGCCTACGTTTGAAAATGAAACATTATTAAAGGTGAAATTACACATTGATCCTAACACCTTCATAGTGGGAGGCTTCAACACTCTACTCTCACTAAGGGACAGATAATCTAGACAGAAACTAAATAATGGCATTTACAGAGGTTCTAAATCAAATGGACCTAATAGAAGTCTACAGAAAATTTCAAAACAATTCAAAAGAGTATACCTTCTTTTTAGCACCTCATGAAACCTTCTCCAAAATAGACCATACATTTGGCCACAAAGCAAGCCTCAGCAGAGACAAGAACATTGAAATCATCCCTTGTATCCTATCTGACCACTATGGACAAAAGCTGGACTTCAACAGCAACAAAAATAGCAAAAGACCTACACCCACATGGAAACTGAACATGGAAATTGTCTCCTTTGCCAATGAGTTAAAGGGTTCTTCCCAACTTTTTCTTTGAACAGATTTAGATCATACATGCATATAACCTAGAAACCCTACACAGATGTAGCACATGGCAGCTCGATTTCCAAGTGAGTTACCCAGTAAGGGGAACAGGGACTGTCTCTGACATGAATTTAGGGACTGACTCTTTGTTCACCTCCCCCTGAGGGGGAAGCAGCCTTACCAGGACATAGAGAAAGACAATGCAGCCAGTATTGATAAGACGTGATAGGTTAGGGTCATATGGGAGGGGAAGAGGACCTCCCCTAGCAGTAGACTTGGAGAGGGGCATGGGAGGAAATGAGGGAGAGATGGTGCAGTTGGGAGGGAATGAGGAAGGGGGAATAGCTGAGATACAAAGTGAATAAACTGTAATTGATATAAAAAATAAACTTAAGATTAAAAAAAAAAAGGTAGGGCAGTAGGCAAGCCTGTATGGCATTTTCTTAGCAATTGATGCATAAGACCCAGCCAATTGTGAGTGGTCCTATTCCTGGGCTGGTGTTCCTGGGTTCAATGATCATGGCCGACCAAGCCATAATGAACAAACCAGTTAGCAGTACCATTCCATGTTCTCTGCATCAGCTCCTGTCTCTGGGTTCCTGCCATGCTTGAATTCATACCCTCAATGCTTTCTTTCTTTCTTGTTTTTTTTTTTTGGCAAGTGGAATTTTTTTTTAATTTTTATTTTTTAATATTAATCACAGGTTATTTACTTTGTATCCCAGCCATAGCCTCCTTCCTCATTTCCTCCCAATCCCACCCTCCCTCTTTCATATCCTCCCTGTCCCTTTACAAGTTCACTGCTAGAGGAGGTCCTTCTCCCCTTCCATCTGACCCTAGCTTATCAGGTATCTTCAGGACTGGCTGCAATGTCCTCCTCTGTGGCCTAGCAAGGCTGTTCCTCCCTTGTGGGGAGGGGTGGCAAAGGAGCCAGTCATTGAATTCCTGTCAGAAATAGTCCCTGTTCTCCTCACTATGGAAACCCAATTGGTTACTGAGCTACCATGGACTACATCTGAGCAGGAGTTCTAGGTTATATCCATACATAGTCCTTGGTTGGAGAAACAGTCTCATAGAGGACCCCCATGGCCTGATATATTTTGTCCTTGTGGAGCTCCTGTCCTCTCTTGGTCATACTAATTCCCCCTTTTATCATCTGATTCCCTGCACTCTACTGAAGGTTTGGTTTTGAGCCTCAGCATTTGCTTTGATAAGCTGCTAGGTTGAGTCTTTCAGAGGCCCTCTGCAGTAGGCTTCTGTCCTGTTTCTTGTTTTCTCCTATGTCCAATGTCCACCCCATTTGTCTTTCTAAGTGAGGACTGATCATCTTACCCCAGGTCCTCTTTCTTGTTTATCTTCTTTAGGTGAACATATTTTAGTATATTTATCCTATCTTATAGGACTATATAAGTGAGTATATTCCATGTGTGTCTTTATGCTCCTGGGATACTTCACTAAGGATGATCTTTTCTAGATTCCACCATTTGCCTGTAAATTTCATGATTTCCTTGTATTTAATTGCTGAGTGGTATTGCACTGTGTAAATGTACCACAATTCCTGTATCCATTGCTCCGTTAATGGACAACTGGGTTGCTTCAAGCTTCCGGCTATTACAAATAAAGCTGCTACAAGGATGGTTGAGCATAGGTCCTTGTTGTGTACTGGAGCATATTTTGGCTACATGCCTAGGAGTGGTGTAGTTGGGTCTTGAGGAAGCACAATTCCTAATTGTTTAAGAAAGCGCCAGATTGATTTCCAAAGTGGTTGTAGGAGTTTACATTCCCATCAGCAGTGGAGGAGGGTTCCCGATTCTCCACAACCTCTCCAGCATGTGTTGTCACTTGAGTTTTTAACCTTTGCAATTTTGACAGGTGTTATGTGAAATCTCAGGGTCGTTTGATTTGCATTTTTCTGATGGCTAAGAATGTTGATCATCTCTTTAGGTTTTTCTCTGTTATTCTATATTCCTCTACAGAGAATTCTGTTTAGCTCTGTACTTTTTTAATTGTATTGTTTGCTTTACTGCTTTTTAGTTTCTTTAGTTCTTTATATAGTCTGTATATCAGCTCTCTGTCAGATATAGGGTTGCTAAAGATCCTTTCCCAGTCTGTAGGCTGTTGTTTTGTTCTGATGACAATGTCTTTTGTTTTCCAGAAGCTTTTCAGTTTCATGTGGTCCCATTTATTGATTTGTTGCTCTAAGAGCCTGTGCTGTTGGTGTTCTGTTCAGGAAGATGTCTCCTGTGCCAATGAGTTCCAGGGTCTTCACCACTTTTTCCTCTAACTGATTTAGTGTATCTGGTTTTATGTTGAGGTCTTTGATCCATCAGGACTTTAGTTTTATGCAGAGAGATAAATATGGATATATTTTAATTTTTCTGCATGTAGACAACCAGTTGGACCAGCAGCATTTCTTGAAGATGCTGTCTTTTTTGTATTGAGTGCTTTTGGCTTCTTTGCTGAAATTCAAATATCCATAGGTGTTGTAGGTGAAAATTAATATTTACTACTGGTTTTAGTAATGCTTGCTGTTAATCCTAAGCAGCTGTATAACCAAATCAGCACACAGAGACTGGGTTTATTTAATTAACCTAGAACACAGTGCTGGGCAATAGCTACTCCATCCTAAACCTCCAAGCCCTCATAGTTTCCTAACATTTAGATTTCCCACATTATACTTGCTTTTTATGATATCTTAGGTCCAGTCCATCTCTCCACATAGTTCCAAGATCTCTCGTCCAGCTCTGCTCTCCTAGCTCTCCTAGTGCCCTTTTTCCTCCCACTCATTTCCTACCCTCTAACTCCTCCCACACATTTCCTGTCCTCTGGTTCCGGTTCCTCCCAGCTCAACATTGTGTATAGTTGTTTTATTTGGAAGTTTACACCAAGTTGAGACAGGATGCTTAGGATAGAAACCGGGGGGGGGGGATCAGCATTTGAACGAACAAGGGTAAGGTGTACACATTTTAAAAGAACATTATATCAGCACATAGGTTTTTGGGTTTATTTCTAGGTCTTCTATTTGACTCTATTGATCTACTTTTCTGCTTCTATGCCAATACCATACCGCTTTTATTACTATTGCTCTGAAGTACATCTTGAAATCACGGATGGAGATACCTGCAGATGATCTGTTGTTGTACAGATTCATTTTGGAAATTCTGTTTTTTTGTTTCTCCATATGAAGTTGAGAATTTTTCTATCAAGGTCTGTAAAGAATTGTGTTGGTATTGTAATGGGAGTTGCATTGAATCTGTAGATGGCTTTTGGCAGGATGACCATTTTCTCTATGTTAATCCTACCAATCCACAAGCACAGAAGATCTTTCTATCTTCTAATATCTTCTTCAATTTTTTTTCTTCAGAGACTTGAAGTTTTTTTCAAACAGGTCTTTCACTTGCTTTGTTAAAGTCACCCCAAGGTACTTTATGTACCTTTATAGGTGGCTATTGTAAAGGGTGTTGTTTCCCTGACTTCTTTCTTGGCCGTTCTGTCTTAGATATACAGGAAGGCTTCTGAATTTTTTTGAATTAATTTTGTATACAGCCACTTTGCTGAAGGTATTTATCAGCTGAAGGAGTTCTCTGGTTGAATTTTTGGGGTCGCTCATGTATACTATCATATCATCTGTGAATAGTCAAACTTTGACCTCTTCCTTTCTGATTTGTATCCCCTTGATCTCCTTTACTTGTCTTATTGCTGTAGCTAGGACTTCCAGTACTATGTTGAATAGATATGGAGAGAGTGGGAAATCTTGCCTTGTCCCTGATTTCAGTTTCTCTTCATTGAGTTTGATGTTGGCGATAAGCTTGCTGTATACTACCTTTACTATATTTAGTTATGTGCCTTGTATCCCTGATCTCTGCAAGACTTTAAACATGAATGGGTGTTGGACTTTGTCAAATATATTTTTGGCATCTAAGGAGATGATCATATAGATTTTCTCTTTCAGTTTGTTTATGTGGTAGATTACATTGATGGATTTCTGTATTCTGAACCACCCCTGCATGCCTGGGATGAAGCTTACTTGGTCATCGTGGATGATATCTTTGATGTGTTCTTGGATTCGGTTTGTCAGTATTTTATTGAATATTTTTGCATCAATGTTCATAACAGAGATGGGTCTGAAGTTCTCTTTTTTGTTGGGTCTTTGTGTGGTTTAGGTATCAAGGTGACTGTGACTTCATACAATGAGTTTGGTAATGTTCCTTCTGTTTATATTTCATGGAATATTTTAAAGAATACTAGTGTTAGCACTTCTTTGAAGGTCTGGTAGAATTCTGCACTGAATCCATCTCGCCCATGGCTTTTTTTGGAAGTGATTCTGTTGATGACTGCTTCTATTTCTATGGTGGATATAGGGCTTTCAATCTTTCTACCTGATCTTGACTTAATTTTTGTAGATAAAATCTATACAGAAAATTGTCCACTTCATTTAGATTTTCACATTTTGTGTCATATAGGCTTTTGTAGGATGACCTGATGATTGTTTGGATTTTCTCATTGTCTGTATTTATGGCCCCCATTTCATTTCTGATTTTGCTGATTTGGATAGTTTCTCTCTGCCATTTATTTAGTTTGGCAAAGGGTTTGTCTACCTTGTTGATTTTCCTAAAGTACCAGCTCTTGCTCTTGGCTTCATTGATTCTTTGAATTATTTTATTTGTTTCTAATTGATTGATTTCAGCCCTAATTTTTATTATTTCCAGCAGTCTGTTCCTCTTGGGTGTATCTGTGTCTTTTTTTTTTCCTGGTGTTTTCAGTTGGGCCATTAAGTTGCTTCTATGAGATGTTGCAAATTTCTTCTTGAAGGTACTTAGTGCTATGAATTTTCCTCTGAGCACTGTTTTCATTGTGTCCCATAAATTAGGGTATGTTGTACCTTCGTTTTCATGGAAGTCTAGGAAATCTTTAATTTCTTCCTTAACCCAGCTGTCATTGAGCAGCAAGTTGTTCAGTTTCATGTATTTGTAGGCTTTTTTCTAATTCTATTGTTTTTGAGGTCCAGCATTAGTCCACGGTGGTCAGGTCAAATACAGGGGATTATTTCAATCTTCTTGTATCTGTTGAGGCTTGCTTTGAAAAGAATGTATACTCTTTTGAGTGTGGGTGAAAAGTATTGTAGAAATCTATTAGGTCCATTTGAAGTAGGACCTCTGTTAGTGCCTTTATTTCCCTAGTGGCTTCTGTGTAGATTATCTGCTCTTCGTGAGAATGGGGTGTTAATGTCTTCCACTATTATGGGGTTGGGATCAATGTGTGATTTAATTTTTTTCTTTTTTTCTTTATTAATTACACTTTATTCACTTTGTATCCCCTCTGTGGTTCCCTCCTTCTTCCCATCCCAATCCCTCCCTTCCTCCACCCTCTGCATGCATGCCCCTCCCCAAGTCCATTGATAAGGGAGGACTTCTTTTCCTTCCTTCTGATCTTAGTCAATTAGGTCTCATCAGGAGTGGCTGCAGTGTCTTCTGTGGCATGGTAATGCTGCTTCCCCCTTGGGGGGAGGTAATTAAAGAGAAAGCCAATCAGTTTACTTCAGAGACAGTCCCTGTTCCTATAACAATGGAACTCACTTGGATACTGAACTGCCATGTGCTACATCTGTGCAGGGGTCTTAGGTTATCTCCTTGCATGGTCCTTGGTTGGAGTATCAGTCTCAGGAAAGACCCCTGTGCTCAGATCTTTGGTTCTGTTGCTCTCCTTGTGGAGTTCCTGTCCTCTCAAGATTTTACTGTTTTCCACTTCTTTCCTAAGATTCCCTGCACTCTACCCAAAAGTTGCCCATAAGTCTCAGCATCTGCATTGATAGTCTGTAGGGCAAAGCCTTTCAGAGTTCTTCTGTGTCAGGCTCCTGACTTGTTCCTCCTTTTCTCCTTCTTCTGATGTCCAGCCTCTTTGCCTTTCTGGGTAGAGATTGAGCATTTTAGCAAAAGTCCTCTCTCTTGATTAGTTTCTTTAGGTGTACAGATTTTAGTAGGTTTATCCTGTATTATATGTCTATATGAATGAATATATACCATGTGCATCTTCCTGCTTTGGGTTAGCACTCACTCAGGATGATCTTTTCCAGATCCCACCCTTTACCTGAAAATTTCATGATTTCCTTGTTTTTTATTGCTTAGTAATATTCCATTATGTAGCTATACCACAATTTCTGTATCCATTCCTCCACTGAGGGGCATCTGGGTTGTTTCCAGCTTCTGGCTATTCCAAATAAGGCTGCTACAAACATCTCCCACTATTAAGGTGTTGGGATCAATGTGTGATTTAAACTTTAATAATGTGTCCTTTACGGATGTTGGTACTCTTGTATTTGGGGCATAGATATTCAGAATTGTGATGTCCTCTTGGTGGATTTTAACTTTGATGAGAATGTAGTGCCACTCCTCATCTTTTTTGATTAATTTTGGTTGACAGTCTTTTTAATTAGATGATAGGATTGCTACCCCAGTTTGTTTTCTGGGTCTATTTGCTTGGAAAAAAAAATTTCCAGCCCTTCACTCTGAGGTAGTGTTTATCTTTGTTGCAGGGGTGTGTTTTTTGGATGCAGTAGAATGTTGGATCCTGTTTCTGTACCCATTCTATTAGTCTATGTCTTTTTACAGGTGAGTAGAGTCCATTGATGTTGATAGAAAATATTGACCAATAAACGTTAGTTCCTTTTATTGTGGTGTTGGTGGTCTTACTATGAATCATTACTTGTTTTCTTTTATTTTTTCTTGGGACATTATTTGTATCCTATGTTTTCTTGGGTATAGTTGTTTTCGTTGGATTGAAGTTTTCCTTATAATATCTTCTGGTTTGCTGTGTTGAAATTGCTTAAATTTAGTTTTGTCATGGAATATTTTGTTTTCTCCATCTATGTTGATTGAAAGCTTTGCAGGGTATAGTAGTCTGGGTTGACATTTGTGATCTCTTAGAGTCTCCATGATACTTGCCCAGGCCCTTCTGGCTTTCGTTGTTTCTGATTAGAAGTCTGGTGTGATTCTAATAGGTCTACATTTTATATTACTTGGCCTTTTTCCCTTGCTGCTTTTAATATCTTTTCTTTGTTCTGTAGATTTAATGTTTCGATAGTGATGTGACATTAGGATTTTCTTTTTATTTGGTGTTCTGTAGGCCTCTTGTTTGTTTATGGATATCTCTTTCTTTAAGTTGGGGAAATTTTCTTCTATGATTTTTGTGAAGATATTTTCTGGACCTTGGAGACTGGAGTCTTCTTTTTCATCAATTCCTATTATTCTTAGATATTGCCTTTTCATGGTGTCTTTGATTTCTTGGATGTTTTGTGTTTGGGACTTTTCCAATTTTACTTTTTCTTTGAGAGAAGTATCAATTTCTGCAAACGTATCTTCAGCACCAGAGATTCTCTCTTCCATCTCTTGTATTCTGTTGGTGATGCTTATGTTTGTGGTTCCTGATCTTTTCCCCAAGTTCTCCAGCTCCAGGGTTTTCTCAGTTTGTGTTTTCTTTATTGATTCTAATTCTGTTTTCATGCCTTGTACCATTTCCTTCATCTGTTTGAATGTGGCTTCCTGTCTCTGTATGATGGCTTCTAATTTTTTTTGTTTGTTTCTTCACAATATGCTACTAATTTTGCCTCTACTTGTCCCTGTATTTACATGGCTATTTCTTTGAGAGATTTGTTTGGTTCCTCTTCATGTGACTCTAATAACTGGATAAGCATTTCTTTATGGTCATTTTCCTGTGTTTCTGAAGAATTGGAATATCCATTGATTTTGGGGGTTGCGTCTGAGGCCATGTTTCCCTGATTTTTTTTTTTAATGTGTTCTTTCACTAACTTCTGGCCATTTCTTTATCTGTAACCTTCTCTGTTTGTTCTTGGATTCTGCAGTTCAGATTGGTACCGTCTTTCTCTGGTGTCTGGAGAATTCTTCAGAGAGATCCAATGGTTTCAGTGTGTGCATTGGTGCTTCAGCTGTACCTGTGGGAGGGAAGTCTGCAGGTGCAGAAGGACAAATGTAGGTGAAGGTGTAAATGTGTGTGTGTGTGTGTGTGTGTGTGTAAATTTGTGTGGAAGTTTGCCTTGAGGGACAGAGTGCCAGAGAATGTAGAGGCCTTCAGTGTGAGGGAAGTGAGCCTTGTGTTCACTGAGGGGGTCGCAGGCACTGAAGTTATTGCACGAGCTGGTTTGATTGCATGCACAAATTTCCTGGGTATGTTAGTGGCCTACAGGCTACTGGTATTCGTCTCTAATTGAGCTCCAGGAGTTATTTGCCTAAACTCCATTGGGGGAGCCACAGCTTCCATGTCCCAGGATACCCTCTGTACCCTTCAGTGAATTATGGGTGGGAGGTTTCTGATGTCTGGCTGCTAGCTTAGAAGCACCCTGGATCTGAGGTTCTGCAGGCACTTGGGGGCTCACTCACTCTATAGAAAGTCAAATCATAAAGCACAGGGTTCCTCCTTTTCTCTGAGCCAAATGTGTGCTCAGAGATCTCAGTCATGTTGTAGCCCTGTAGCCAGGAGTCCAGCTGTGGCTGCAGAACTGGGGTATCTAGTTGCCTCCCAGAAAGTCCTGTGGAGCCAGCTTAACCATGACTTAGCACTTGGTGCACCAGAGTTGTTTTGCAGGTCTGCAGCACAACCTGCCACACAGCCTGCTGTCCACCACTGAGGGACTAAGGGGCCCTGTACAGTCCAGTCAGGCTCTGTGGAGTCGGTACAGCTGGCCATTCTTGGGCGTGGGACCCAGGCAGGCTTTTACCCTGGATCTCAGGCTGAGGTTGTGGTGCTAGTATTCCGGCCTTTGCTGTCTTGGTTTTCAAGATCTGCATCACTGGCACTGTGGCTCAGCTTCTCTGAGGGAGAGGGAGGTCCAAGGAAGGTAAGTGCTCCTTTCTGTTCACAGAGAAGTCTGTATCTGACCTGAATCAAAGAGTTCTCTGCTCCTGTGCTGTCCCCTCTCTTTCAGGAAGCCACAATGTCAGTTTTCCAGATTCAGATACCCCTTCACTCACCAATTACAGAGTTTTGAATCCTCTGGCACTCAGAAATGATGTGATCTGATGGCCGCAATCTTGCCCTCTCCCCCTCACTGCTTTTGATGATAAATAGTTACATGGAACTGTGATTGAAATAAACCCTTTTCTACCCCCCAAAAAAGATAAATAACTGAAATCATTGTTCTCCTCTAACAGTCTATGAACAAAAAGACTTCACAATGCATATAAATCTTTATTAATATTTCTAAGAAGCGTTATTTTCTGTTGGAAGAAATGAATATGCATAATACCTTTTTGTTTAAATATCAAATAATTTTTGTGGCTCATTCATATTATGGAACCCAAGCCTTTCTATACTTCTCTGTGCAGATGTGCCTGGCCTTGAAGATCCTTCTGCCACAGTCTCAGGAATGCTGGGATGGGCTTAATGTACCATTACTGGAATATTTTTATTATTTACTTAGTGTACAAAATGATGGCTCTAGTCATGTCATGTTAACATGTGAGTTATATGTTATGCTCAGGAACATCTCCCTTTATTTTGTTTTGGTCACCTGCTTCCTTTAACTGGCCCACTCTAATTCCACAGATGACTTTATTCAAATTTATTTTATAGGTATCTCAAGGTAGCAAGCTAAATCTAAAATTCAGGAATTAATAAAATGGTAAAACTTAGTTTCTAATTCATAATTTATATGAATTTTATACAGTTTTTAGTTAAAAGTGGTCTTCCAGAAACCATTTGAACATAAAGTAGATAGGTGCTGGAGAGACTTAATGTGCAATGGCCTTTCTTGCTTTTCCAAAGGACACAGATTGAATTTTCAGCCCCAACACATGTGCTAATAACTGATTTCAACTCCTTCAAGCAGATCAAATTACCACTGTCTTTTAAGACATCAATCATAAATAAGATGAACAGACATGAAAAGAAAAGTAAAAGTGTTCACGACAAAAGGAAAGTAAAGGTTGTGGAAATTAATTAGGAAAGAGAATAAAAATGGGGAATATGATCAAAATCATGCTTTGGTTTTAAATTTTACTTTTATGAGTTTAATTTTCTATTTAGAATGTGTGCAAAAAATAAGTTATTCATATATATGTATTCATACTGTGTCCTGATGACTGATGTACATAGAGCCTCCTTTTTATTTTATACAAGAATCTTTTTTTTTTAAAAAAAAGAATCATTTTGAACACAATCCCATTATTTCTGTAATTAAAAAGTGTTGTTTTAAAACAAAATCTCAAATGTTTGAATTTACTATCAAGAACCAGATGCTGGGGTGAAAGCTTGCTGGCAGAGGGACAGAAAAAGCATGGAGCTGAACTTACCTAGCAGACTTTTCAAGAAAAAGACCCTTCTCCTTTCTGGGCTATCTTAAAAACCCTGGAACTCAATGTCTCTCCTGTCTACTTTCTGTATTTCTGTCTATCCTTCTTCCAGACTTATTCTCACTCTCTATAGTTTTCCCCATGTTCACTTCCTGTCAACAGATTGTTTTCTCTGCCTCTTCACCTGAGGTTAACTTTATTTAAGGCTGTTTATAAAAAAAAAAGCTCCTGGATTAAAGTTGTTATGCTATGGTTGTCACACAACAATAGAAACAGGTTTTCCAGCACATTAGGTTGGGTTTCACAGTGTGATCAAATATCCTTCATCAACAACAACAAAGAAAACCAATGCAAAATCATGAAGGTAAGACCAAATATTGATCCGTGTTATCCACCTGTTGGCATGTCCCAGCATTTCTTCTTTGTGTAGTCTAGTACACATAAATACCCTGACCTCTATCTACACAATTCTATGTAATTATTATTTTTATTAAATACATAATATGTATTTAATATGTAGGCATAGTTAACTACGGCTACATCTTTTGAAAGACTCCCTGGAGCCTATCTAGACGGGGAGACCCCGCTTCCCAAGGAACAGCGAGACCAGCCTTCGGATGCAAGCCGCAAGAGGTTTATTTTGATACACGGGTACCCGGGGCGACCAAGCCTATCCGAGGACTTGCGCGCCTCTCGGTTAGGGTGACAGGTTTTTATAGGGCTCGGGAGCAGGAGGCGCGGTTACAGAAGCGAGAAGCAGTTACAGGGTTCTGATTGGGTGGTTTGAACAAAGCCGTAGTTAAGTTACGTACCCAGAACAGGGAAGGCGGGAAGGCAGATTGTGAGCCAAGTCACGTACCCCCTGGAACCGGAAGGCGGGAAAGAATGCAGCAGGGAGGTAGCTATCCCCTCAGGGAACTTACCGCCATACGCGCCTACTCTACATAACAATCGCTGCATATCTTTTGGTCTCTCACTTTTATTTAAAGTGTTATTATTCAGGCTTTACACATCATAGCCTATTTCTTTGATTTAAAAATCTTTTAAATTGCAATTATATTAATAAAAGGAACAGTAGTCAATGATTTCAATTTATTAGTAATTCACTATATGTGACAAATTATATTATGTAGATGTAAAACAAACTAAACATGTTACAAGTTATGTAATTGTACAACTGTAATTGTATAACTTTTATACAATTAAAGTTGTATAAAAGGCAAACAATGTGTAAGATGTAAAATCAGTTAGTAGGTTCTAATTGTTCAGCTATGTTCATAGCAGCTTTATTTGTAAAAGCCAAAATCTGGAATCAGCCTAGATGTTCCTCAGTGGAGGAATGGATACAGAAACTGTGGTACATTTATACAATGGAATACTACTCAGCAATTAAAAGCAAGGAAATCATGAAATTCATAGGCAAATGGTAAGAACTAGAAAATGTCATCCTGAGTGAAGTAACACAGAACAGAAAGACACACATGGTATATACTCACTTATAGGTGGATATTAGACATATAATATAGGATTAACATAATAAAATGTATAGTCCTAAAAATAGTTAAGCAATAAGAACGACCCGAGGGAAGCTGTTAATTCTTCATTCAGAAGGACAAACAGAATAGACATGGGAATTAGGAGAAGACAGGAAACAGGACAAGAGCCTTCCACAGGCAGCCTCTGAAAGACTCTACCCACCAGGGTATCAAAGGAGATACTGAGACTCATAGCCAAATTTTAGTCAGAGTGCAAGAAATCTTATGGAATAAGAGGAAGATAGAAAGACCTGGAGAGGACTGGAACTCCCACGGAGATCAACAGAGCCAAAAAATCTGGGCCCAAGGGGTCCCACAGAGACTGATGAATCAAGCAAGGACCAAGCATGGACAGGACTTAGAACCTCTGCTCAGATGTAGTCCATGGACAGCTCAGTCTCCATGGGGAGACTAATAAGGGGAGCAGGAGCAGTCTCTGATATAAACTTGGCTGCCTTCTCTTTGAGTACCTCCCTCTGGCAAGGCAGCCTTACTAGACTACAGAGTAAGAGGATCCAGACAGTCCTGATGACACCTGATAGGCTAAGGTCAGATAGTAGGGGAAGAGGATCTCCCCTGTCATTGGACTAGGGGAGGGACACTGGGGAGAAGAGGAAGGTATGGTGGGACCAGGAGGAGATGTGGGAGGTGTCTATAGACAGGCTAAAAAGTGAAAAAGTATAATAAGCAATAGTAATAAAATTTCAAAAAGAAAGCTATAACTATTCCAGATGAAATATCATCCTGTAGATCAGGGTCCCACTAGAAGTGAGTACTCTCAGTTACTGGAAGTGTGAAACACTGCTAAGATAGCAATGGTTCCATGTAAATAAGTCATTCATCAGCAAGTAAAGTCTGCAGATCACACCAAGCTACCTTCTCAACCTGCAAAGCAAGCAATTGAGGATCATAGCCCTTGCCTCTCCCTCTCTTCATCCCCTTCCCAAATGAAACTGTTACCATGAGGCAGAAGGTATGTATAAATTAACTACTCTCCTGAAAGTCTAGAAGCAGAAAGCTGAGGACCTTCATTTCTTTCTTTTTCTTTCTTTCTTTCCTTTTTTTTTCAAAGCCTTTATTTGTGTGCATCACATGAAAAGAAGACAGTGCATAATAAAAATAGGAAGAGATAAGGTGTCCCTGTTAAAGTGAGTGACAGGGCAATGCCTGGGCTCACAGAGGTATGGAGTGTTCAGAATCATTTTGTCTGTTTAAAAGCACCACAGCATGAATAAAAATGAAGTTCCACAGAGAGCAAAAATAAAGTATGATAGTAAAACTATTGGGGTTTATGTTCTTTGAAATTAAACAGGGGATTAAATTGGGCACATTTAAAAGAGTATTCAAAGAGTCTCAATACCATGAAAGCAAGGATTTAATACTTTCCACCTTCTGTGTTATGTGGCAGTACAAGTTCCTCTTTACAGACCCCTGTAAATCTTTGCTTAGCAGGTGGTGGGATTTATTAAAAACAACATGAAGAAGAGCCTGCTTCACTATTACAATGCTGTCTTAAAAGTCTTATAACTTTATTTTATAGGAGAGTTGAGACTTTAGGAGAGCTTTTACTCTTCTTTTGAAATATGTGTAAACTAAGTTACCGCTACTTTCCATCTTAGATTATTTGAGCCCTTAATTGTATGTATTACTATTTTCTTGTTTATTAATTTATTTATTTATTTTCTTGTGTATAGGTCTGTTTGACAGTTAACAGTCATTTGCTTAGAGGTTCATAGATATATGTGAATGCCCACTTATTCAGGGTATTACAGAAGCTAAATTTAATATTAGATTTGCTGCCAGAACAAGTAAACAAATGAATCTATAACAAGGATTATATTATAAAGCATGAAGTGATTCATCTCTAGAGTAGAATAAAGGAAAGTATTAATAATTTTTAAAGTTCAACTAAATTTTTAAACGTTTTTATTTTTCTTTTTGAAAAAAAATGTACTTGTTCATTTTACATCCTAATTTCAGCCCTCCTCCTCTTCTCGAAGTCACCCCACCTACTACGCCCTTCCCCTGATTATACCCTTTCCTTCTCCTCACAGAAAGGGGAGGTTCACTGTAGGTACCAACATGCCTGTCCCATTAAGTTGCTGCAGGACTCAGTGCACCCTCTCCCACTGAGACCAGATAAGACCACCCACTTGGGGGACTGGATCAAAACAGAGGCATGAGACTCAGAGAGGGCTCCTGTTCCAGTTGTTTGGGGTTCCATAGGAAGACCAAGTTGTTCATCTGCTACAGATGAACAGAGTTCCGAGGATTCATCCATGCATGCTTTTTGGTTGGTGCTTCAGTCTCTGTGAGTCTCCATGGGCCATGGTTAGTTGACTCTATAAGTCTTCTTGTGGAATCCTTGAACCCTTAGACTCCCTCAATCATTCCCCAACTCTGCCATAGGACTCCATGAGTTCTATTTAACATTTGGCTCTGTTTTTCTGTGTCTGTTTCCATAAGCTGCTGAATGAAGCCTCTCAGAGGAGTTATGGTAAGCTCCTATTTTTAAGCATGGCAGAGTAACATTAATAGTGTCAGGGACTGGATCTTTTCTATAGGGGTGGGTCACAAGTAGGACCAGTCTTTAGTTGGCCATTACCTCAATCTTTGTTCCATCTTTGTCCCTGCACACCTTGTAGGCAGGACAAATTATGGGTCAAATGTTTTGTCAGTAAGTTGGTGTTCTTCACTGGTTGTCCTGCCTGGCAATAGGAGGTAGCCATGTCAGGCATATGAAATACATGAATCCATTCCTACAATGCAATAATTCCTTTTCAAGTTATTTTTAAAATACTATTCATTCAAAAGTAGTATTAATATTATAATACATAGGATTAGAGGATTAGAAATATCTCTATAATTATATTTTGTATACTGTATCGCTCATAGACTTGTTTCTCTTTTTAATTTTTATTTTTTAATATTAGTTACAGTTTGTTAACTTTGTATCCTTGCTGTATCCAGCTCCCTCTTTCCCTCCCAATCCCACCCTCACTCCCTCATCTCCTCCCTGCCCCTTTCCAAGTCCACTGATAGGGGAGAACCTCCTCCCTTCTCATCTGATACTGGTTTACCAGGTATCTTCAGGAATGGCTGCAAAGCCCTCCTCTGTGGCCCAGCAGGGCTGCTCCTCCCTCAGCGGGGGAGAGGGGGAAGGAAGGAGGTCAAAGAGCCCGCCATTGAGTTCATGCATAGACATGTTTCTATTACCAGAGTATATACAACTTAGTTTTTCTTTAAGAAAACACTGCTAGGCCCTCTACACATATGTAACCAATGGGCAGTTAAGTCATCACATGGGTTCTCTAGTATAGGGGAAGGGGCTGTCTTTGACATGGACTCTGTTGTCTAATTTTTTTATTACTTCCATCTGGCAGGGTTGCCTTGCCCTCATCAGTGGAAGAAGTTGTGCTCAGTCTTGATATGATTCAATGTGCTCGAGTGGTTTGGGGGAGGGGTCACCATTTCTGAGGAGTAGGGTAGGGTAAATGGTGGAAAGAGAAAGAAGACAAGGACCAGAGACTGGGGGTGTAGATTCAGCAAGATGTTAGTGCCTGGACAATTCTCGTTCTGACCAGCAGCACAGCAGGATCAGCACAGTGACCAGCAGTCAGAACTTGCGGCCCTAAAACACAAGTGATTGTGTTTCCCAGGTGAGAGGATAACCCATGGTGGGGGATTCAATCAGCTTTAACTCACCTAGCTAAACCGTGGAAGAGATCCCCATTCCACCAGGAGCTTGGTCACCAGCCCAGAGACACACTCCGGCACACTCTGATCACTGCCCCAGACTAAACTGTGGTCCTCACAACATCAGAGATTGGATTTCGAGTCGAGAGATAACCCCACGGTGCAGGAAACGATTGGGACCGACCTTAGGTCACCCAAATATCCCCTGGAAAAGACTCAGGGTTCCACAGGCACAGAGGAGCCAGCCCAGACACCAGAGCCAGGGACCCAGGCACCAGCACAGAGTCCTGCCTGCGCCTGACTTGCTGTCTCAAATAGAACTGTGGGACCCGGGGCACCAGAGACTGAGTTTCTCTGTCATGTGCAAACCTACACGGAGAGAAACGACTGGTCTGACCTCAGACCACTCAGCTGATACCACCCCCCAGAAAAGGTCTCCAGAAAAATTACCTAGTTTCAGCAGATGCCCAGACACCCACTCCCCAGAAACACAGAAAGGTGGAGCCACATAAGTCTGTGCCTGCAGATTCTACTCACCATCACAGATAGAACGGCTGTCCCCAAAACAAAGATTGGGTGTCCCTGTCAGGAGGAAGCCCCACAGCAGGGGGGATCATCAGGTCCAATGCTCAGGACACCCAGCTCCAATAGACTTTCTGGATTCATGCAGACTCTAGGCTCTAGCTTTCTACTGCAGGCATGAGCGCTGTGCTCACCAGTGATTATTATTACCACTAGGGCACTGGGGCACACGGCTGCATCCTCAGACCTACAAAAGCCAGAGAGCAATTACAGCAGCCCTCAGATACTGTGCCAAGGATCAACCAGTTATCCCTAGCTAAACTGACAAAACTGTAGGAATCCCTGGTATTTCAAGAGGGCTGCACCCAACAATTACACCTTAAGAGCATCAGCTGCTGCTCACTAAATTTAGAGCAAGAAACCCAGCAGCAGGGCAGCCATCACCAGGACCTCTCCTGATGAGAGGAGAGCCTTCTTGAACACCACAGTTACCACACAGTTCCATACACCTGAAGTGAACTGTGACAATTCCTGAGAGCAACCACCATTCATGTGACCATATCCAAAAAGCAGAGGAGAACTTCAGAACCCCACCAAGTGGATTCTCCCCACCCTAGGACCCAAAAGGCACCAGAAATTAACAGACAACACCTGAGACAGAGAGATGGGCAGAGGACAGCGAAAAATCACAACCAAGAAAAGGCAAAGCAATATGGCATCCCCAGAACCCAGTTATCCAGGAACAAGTAGCCCTGGACACCTTAACAGAAGTGAAATGCAAGAAGATGACCTTACATCTATGCTTATGAAGAGGTTAATGGAGGAAGCAAATAAAATGCGTAAAGATTGAGGGGAAGATATAATAAAACAGATTATGGGTATCCTTAAAGAAATACAGGAAGATGCAGCCAAACAGTTTGTGGCTTTCAAAGAGGAAATTATTAAATCACTGAAAGAAATAAAAGAAACAAAAGAAATAAAAGAACAGTTGTTCAAAGATACAACTGAAGGAATTGAAGGAAAAACAGGAAAATACAGTCAGACAGGTAAAGGAAATGAACAAACGGTTCAAGATCTGAAGATAGAATTGGAATACTTAAAGAAAACACAAATGGAGGAAATCATGGAGAGGGAGAACCTAGGAAAGAAAACAGGAACTACAGAGGTAAGCATAACCAACATACTATAACAGATGGAACTAAGAATCTCAGGTGTGGAAGATACAATGAAAGAAATCAATGAATCTGTCAAAGAAAATAATAAATCTAAAAAATCCCTGATATAAACCATCCAAGAAACCTAAGACAATATAAAAAGACAAAACCAAAGAATAACAGGAATAGAGGAAAAAGAAGATTCCCTCTTCCAAGGCCCAGAAAATATTTTCACCAAAGAATAAAAAAAAAAAAATTCAACTTAAAGGAGAGGCCTATAAGAATAGAAGAGATTTACAGAACACCTAATAAATTAGAACAGAAAAGAAAATCCTCCTATCACATAATAATCAAAACGGTAAGTATACAGAACAAAGAAAAAAATGCTAAAAGCGGCAAGGGAAAAAGGCCAAGTAACATATAATGGTAAACCCATCAGAATCACACCTGGCTTCTCAACAGAGACTTTGGAAGCCAAAAGGGCCTGAACAAATATCATACAGACCCTAAGAGAACACAGATGTCAGCCCAGGCTACTGTACCCAGCAAAACTCTCAGTCCTCATAGATGGAGAAAACAAGGTATTTAACGACAAAAACAAATTTCAACAATACCTACACACAAATCCAGTGTTACAGAAGATACTAGAAGGAAAAATACAGTCCAAGAAAACTAACTACTTTCAAGAAAACACAGGAAATAAATAAACTCACTATAGCAAACCAAAAGTAGCCAAACACACAAACACACTACCATAGCCAATATCAATATCAAAAGATCTAACAGTCCCTGGTCATTTATCTCGCTCAACATCAATGGACTCAATTCTCCAATAAAAAGACACAGACTAACAGAATGGATACATAAACAAGACCCAACAATCTGTTGCATACAAGCTACATACCTAAATCACAAAGATAGACATTACTGGAGAGTAAAGGGTGGAAGACAGATTTCCAAGCAAATGGAACCAAGAAACAAGTAGGAGTAGCCATTCTAATATCTAATAAAGTAGATTTTCAAACAAAATCAATCAAAAGAGATAGAGAAGGACACTTCATACTCATCAAGGGAAAAATCCACCAGGAAGATATTACAATCCTGAACATCTATGCCCCAAATGCAAGGGCAACCACATTTGTAAAAGAAACATTAAAAAACTTAAACCACACATAGACCCTCACACATTAATAGTGGGAGACTTCAACACCCCACTCTCAACAAAGGACAGGTCAACAAAACAGAAGTTAAACAAAGAAACAATAACTCTGACAGAGGTCATGAATCAAATGGACCTCATGGATATCTACAGAACCTTTCACCCAAACACAAAAAAATTTACCTTCTTCTCAGCACCTCATGGAACCTTCTCTAAAATAGACCATATAGTTGGTCACAAAGCAAGACTCAACAGATACAAGAAAACTGAAATAATCCCTTGTATCCTATCTGATCACCAAGGACTAATGCTGGACCTCAATGACAAAAATAGCAAAAGGCTTGCACACACATGGAAATGGAACAACTTGGTACTAAATGACAGCTGGGTCAGAGAAGAAATAAAATTAAAGACTTCTTAGAATTCAATGAAAATGTAGGCACAACATACCCAAATGTATGGGACACAATGAAAGCAGTAACAAGAAGAAAGTTCATAGCACTAAGAAGCCTTCAAAAAGAAATTCGAAACATTTCATGCCAGCAACTTAATGGCTCACTTAAAAGTCCTAAAAAAAAAGAAACATAAATACCAAAGAGGTGTAGACAGCTGGAAATAATCAAACTCAGGGCTGAAATCAATCAATTAGAAACAAATAAAACAATTCAAAGAATCAATGAAACCAAAAGCTGGTTCTTTGAGAAATTCAAGAAGATAGACAAACCCTTAGCCAAACAAACTAAAAGGCAGAGAGAATCTATCCAAATCAACAAAATCAGAAATGAAAAGGAGGACATAACCACAGACACTGAAGAAATCCAAACAATAATTAGGTCTTACTTCCAAAGTCTATATGCCACAAAATTTGAAAATCTAAATGAAATGGACAATTTTCTTGATGGATTGTACATGCCAAAGCTGAATCAAGACCAGGTAAATCAATTAAATAGTACTATATCCCCTAAGGAAATAGAAGCTGTCATCAAAAGTCTACCATGCAAAAAAAGCCCAGGGCCAGATGGTTTCAGCACAGAATTCTACCAGACCTTCAAGGAACAGCTTATGCCAATACTCTTCAAACTATTCCACAAAATAGAAACAGAAGGAACACTACCAAACTCTTTCTATGAAGCCCCAGCCACCTTGGTACCTAAAACTCACAAAGACCCAACAAAGAAAGAGAATTTCAGGCCAATCTCCCTCATGAACATTGATGCAAAAATACTCAACAAAATACTTGTAAACAGAATACAAGAACACATCAAAGATATCATCCAATACGACCAAGTAGGCTTCATCCCAGGCATGCAGGGGTCGTTCAGTATTCGGAAATCCATCAATGTGATCCACCACATAAACAAAATGAAGGAGAAAAACCACATGATCATCTCCTTAGATGCTGAAAAGGCATTTGACAAAATCCAACATCCATTCATGTTTAAAGTATTGGAGAGATCAGGGATACAAAGCACATACCTGAACATAGTAAAGGCGATATACAGCAAGCCTATAGCCAACATCAAACTCAATGGAGAGAAACTTAAATCAATCCCTCTGAAATCAGGGACAAGGCAAGGCTGTCTACTCTCTTCATATCTCTTCAACATTGTTCTTGAAGTCCTTGCTAGAGCAATGAGACAATTGAAGGAGATCAAGGGGATACAAATTGGAAAGGAAGAAGTCAAAGTTTCACTCTTTGCAGATGATATGATAGTATACATGAGTGACCCCAAAAATTCTAGCAGAGAACTCCTACAGCTGATTAACACCTTTAGCAAAGTGGCCGGTTACAAAATTAATTCCAAAAACTTAGTAGCCCTCCTGTATACAAAAGGAAAGGGCCGAAAAAGAAATTAGGAAAACAAAACCATTCACAATAACCACAAAGGACCTTGTGTGTGAACCTAACCAAGCAAGTCAATTCTTGTATGAAAAAAATTCTAGTCTTTGAAGAAAGAATTAGAAGAAGATATCAGAAGTTGGATAGATCTCCCATAATCATGGCTTGGCAGGTTTATTATAGTAAAATTGGTCATCTTACCAAAAGCAATCTACAGATTCAATGCAATTCCTATCAAATTACTGACACAATTCTTTGCAGACCTTGAAAGAAAAATTCTCAACTTCATATGAAACAACAAGATATCCAGAATTGCTAACACAATCCTTTAGAGTAAAAGATATTCAGGAGGTATCTCCATCCCTGATCTCAAGCTGTACTATAGAGCAACAATACTAAAAACTGCATGGTACTGGCATAGAAAGCGAATGGTGGATCAATGGAATCGAATAGAAGATGCCGACATAAATCCACACACTTATGAACAACTGATTTTTGACAAAGATGCCAAAACCATTCAATGGAAAAAGAAGAGCATCTTCAACAAATGGTGCTAATCCAACTGGATGTCTGCATGTAGAAAAATGCAAATAGATCCATACTTATCACCCTACACAAAACTGAAGTCCAAGTGGATCAAAGACCTCAACATAACAGACATAGCCTCAACAAACACACTAAACCACTCAGAAGAAAATGTGGGGAAGAGCCTTGAACTCATTGGTACAGGAGAAAACTTCCTGAACAGAACACCAACAGCACAGTCTCTAAGAGCAACAATCAATAAAGGAGACGTCATGAAACTGAAAAGCTTTTATAAAGCAAAGGACACTCTCATCAGAACAAAATGACAGCCTACAGATTGGGAAAGAATCTTTACCAACCCTGTATATGACAGAGGACTAGTATCTGGTATATATAAAGTACTCAAGAAATTAAACAGCAACAAATCAAGTAATCCAATTAAAAAATGGGGTACAGAGCTAAACAGAGATTTCTCAATAGAGTAATATCAAATGGCAGAGAAACACTTAAAGAAATGTTCAACGTCATTAGTCATCAGGGAAATGCAAATTAAAACGATCCTAAGATTTCACCTTACAGGCATCAGAATGGCTAAGATCAA
Source organism: Meriones unguiculatus (assembly GCF_030254825.1). Classification (NCBI taxonomy): domain Eukaryota; kingdom Metazoa; phylum Chordata; class Mammalia; order Rodentia; family Muridae; genus Meriones; species Meriones unguiculatus. Next base: position 80,419,842 of record NC_083350.1, on the reverse strand, counting down.
AAACTCAATTGACAACACATGCTGGAAAGGATGTGGAGAAAAGGGAACCCTCCTCCATTTCTGGTGAGAATGTAAATTTGTACAACCACTCTGGAAATCAATCTGGCACGTCCTCAGACAATTAGGAATAGCACTTCCTCAAGATCCAGCTATACCACTCATACACATATACCCAAAAGTGGCTCAAGTACACAATAAGGACACTAACTCAACCGTGTTTGTAGCAGTTTTATTTGTAATAACCAGAACCTGGAAACAACCCAGATGTCCCTCAGTGGAGGAATGGATACAGAAATTGTGGTACATCTACACAATGGAATATTACTCAACAATAAAAACCAAGGACATCATGAAATTTGCAGGTAAATGGTGGGATCTGGAAAAGATCATCCTGAGTGAGCTATCCCAGAAGCAGAAATACGCACACGGTATATACTCACTCATATAGACATATAATATAGGATAAACCTACTAAAATGTGTACCCCTAATGAAAGTAAACAAAAGGGAGGACTCTTGCTGAAATACTCAATTCCTATTCAGAAAGCCAAAGAGGATGGATATCAGAAGAAGGAGAAAAGAGGGAACAAGTGAGGAGCCTGCCACAGAGCCTGCCTCTGAAAGGCTCTGCCTTGCAAACTGTCCAAGCAGATGCTGAGACTTATGGGAAACCTTAGGGTGGAGTGCAGGGAATCTTATGAAAGAAGTGGAAACAGTAAGATCTGGAGAGAACAGGAACTCCACAAGGAGAGCAACAGAACGAGAACATCTGGGCACAGGGGTCTTTCCTGAGAGAGATACTCCAACCAAGGACTATGCATGGAGATAACCTAAGACCCCTGCACAGATGTAGCCCATGACAGTTCAGTGTCCACGTGGATTTCATAGTAATAGGAACAGGGACTGTCTCTGACATGAACTGATTGACTTGATCTTTAATCACCTCCCCTTGATTGGGGGAGCAGCCTTACCAGGACAGGAAGACAATGCAGCCACTCCTGATGAGACCTAAGAGACTAGGATCAGAAAGAAGGAGAGGAGGACCTCCCCTATCAGTGGCCTTGGGGAGGGATCATGTGTGCAGAGGGGGGAGGAAGGGAGAGATTGGGACGAGAGGAGGGAGGGAACCACAGGGGGGATACAATGTGAATACAGTATAATTAATAAAGAATTAAAAATCATAAAAAATCTTTTGGTGGTACTGACTTCTTATGAAGTCACAGTTCACATGTTCCTATGAAGTCACAGCCACTGTGTCACAACTCTCTTCATAGTGCTCCTCTGTGTCTCCTAATTCAATATATGTAGTATTTAAAGTTACCGTAGTAGAACTATCTAGTTAGATCTGATCCATCCACAGTAATAACACATAATTTAAAAGAGAAACAGGTAGCTTCAAAGTTACCTAACATAATGAGATTCCCTTGTCTCTGTACTTCACATTCTTACCACACTTTTCTTTCTTTCTTTTTTATTTTTTCCATTTTTAAAAATTTATTATTTTTTGTAAGTTATACTTTATTAGCTATAGCCTCCTTTCTCATGCTCAATCCCACTCTTCCTTCATCTCCTCCCATGTCCTATCTCCCCTTTTTTTCATAAGATTCCCTTTACTAGGCCCAAAGTTTGGCTATGAGTCTCAGCATTTGCTTTGATATCTTGCCTGCAAATTTCGTGATTTCCTTGTTTTTAATTGCTGAGTAGTACTCCAGTGTGCAAATGTGCCACAATTTCTATATCCATTCCTCCATTGTGAGACATCAGGGTTGTTTCCAGATTCTGGTTATTATGCCTTTCCACTCCTGAAAATATCGTCTGAAACATTTTTATTTTTTACTATTTATTTGTTTGTTTATTTATTTATTACAATTTATTCACTTTGTAACCTTGCTGTGACCCCCTCCCTCACCTCCTCCCTGTCACACCTATCCTCCATTTTCTCCCCCTATGACCTTTCCCAAGGCCCCTGATGGGGGAGAACCTTCTTTCCTTCTATGTGACGTGAGCTTATCAGGTCTTATCAACACTTGCTGTATCATCTTCTTCTGTGGCCTGGTAAGACTACACCTGCCCCCAGGGGGAAGTGATCAAAGAGCCACCACTGTGTTCATGTCAGAGACAATCCCTGTACCCCCTTACTAGGGAACCCACTTGGAAACTGAGCAGCCCATGAGCTTCCTCTGAACACTGTGTATAGGACCTTTCCTTGCAAGGTTCTTGGTTGGAGTATCTCTACAGAACACCATGGTCCAGGGCTTTTGGCCCTGTTGTTCTCCTTGTGGAGTTCTTGTCCCCTCCAGATCTTTCTATCTTCCTCTTCTCAATTGAGGTTTTCTCCTTTCACATCACTTTAGCTTGTGTCAAGTTGACAAAAAACTATCCAGGGCAAAAATATTATCTATAATACTAAAAGAGAAAGACATAAAATGGATAATAAGAGGAACCAAAAAATTCAAAATATTTATATTTGAATATGACATGAATTTATACATAAAAGTAAGTAGCAAAAGAAAATAAACATGTAAAACTAGCTGCTCTTTTATAAAACAACAATAAACTTGGTGAAGAAAACTTAGTGCCATGTCATATTTGCAATATCTTAAGCATAAAATAAATATCAGAATAAACTTACTAAAGGAATTTAAAGATCTCTTTGAGATTAAAACTTTAAGCAATGAAGTCAATAGTAGGTAAAAGACCTTGTATGTTCCTGTATTACCAAATGTAATCCACAGTGTTTATATGTATTTCTCTTTAAAATTCCAATAGCATTTTGCCAAAAGTAGGGGAAAAGCATGCAGACAAACAGATAGCCAAAGTATTTCCAAGTGCAAAGAGTACTTCTGCAGTTATAATACCCAACTCTAAATTACACTACAGAGCAATAGTGATAAAAAGATTAGGATATTGGCAAGATTGTACCAATAAGTGAGTGGCAAAAATTTCAGGAATTAGAGACCAAGAAATCCACTAACATACCTATGGTTATCTCGTAAGCATCTAACATATAGAAGATGTAGAGAATTGAAAAAATTATACACAATAAATGAATATAAAAGGAATACCTTTCAATTATCATTGGCACTTACAAAATGAACATAGTTTTCAAATGATGGAACATAATTAACCAATAAGTGATTTTTCTAATGTATCTAACCTCCTTAACCATTAAGAAATTTAAAATTAAGATTCAATTATACTTCAATCAAAAAGGTTAACTTCAAGGAAACAACAATACTAGTGAGAGGGTAAGAAAAGAAGAAACCGTATCCTCTGTTGATTAGAATATAGCCACTGTGGAAATCAGTATGGTGAGTTGTCAAATACTTCAAGGTAGAACCATCATATGAGTTAGGCATATCAGTCATGGTTTTATAAACAAAGGACTGTAAACCCTACTATGGTAATATACATGTGTATTGCTAATATATTCATAATACAAAAGCTGTGAGTGAAACATAATGAACTTAAAATTTCATCAGTAGTAAATGGAAAATGACGTGGTAGATGTGCTAATAGACATATATATGTGTAAAGAAAATGTAACTATGTAGTTAGAACAAAAATTGTTGGAGAACTGGGTGTGGTATTAGATTTTAAATGTAGGATGCTAGAGATAGATGTAGATGGATTTTTGTGAGCTGGATGCCAGTCTTGTATACATAGCAACTTTTAGATGAGTCAAGGCTAAAGAGTGAGATGCCACCTCTCTCTCTCTTTCTTACTGTGTCTTTCTGCTTCTGGAATACATCACTCAGGATGATATTTGCTACAGCCCACCATTAGCCTCCAAATTTCATGATTTTTTTCGTTTTTAATTGTAAGCTTCTGTAAAGCAAAAGGCACTGTCATCAGAACAAAACGACAGCTTACAGACTGGGAAAGGATATTCACCAACTCTATATCTGACAGAGGGCTAATATCGAGAATACTGAAAAAACTTAAGAAGTTAAAAAAAAACAAACCAAATAATCCAATTAAAAATAGGGTGCAGAGCTAACAGATAATTCTCAATAATAGAGGAATATTTAATGGCAGAGATACACTTAAAGAAATGCTCAACCTCCTTAGTCATCATGGAAATGCAAATCAAAACGACCCTGATTTCACCTTACACCCATCAGAATAGCTAAGATCAAAAACTTAAGTGACAACTCCAAAACCTTAAGTGGAGAGATTGTGGAGAAAGGTGAACCCTCCTCCCTTGCTGGTGGGAATAGGAACTTGTACAACCACTTTGGAAATCAATCTGGCACTTTCTCAGACAATTAGGAATAGTGCTACCTCAAGATCTAGCTATACCACTTCTAGGCATATATCCAAAATATGCTCAAGTATACAACAAGGACCTTTGCTCAACCATGTTTGTATCAGCTTTATTTGTAATAGCCAGAATCTGGAATGTGGACGTCCATCAGGTGAGGAGTGGATACAGAAATTGGGGTGTATTTACACAATAGAATACTAGTCAGCAATAAAAATCAAGGATATCATGAAATGTGGGGCATTTTCTTCATTAGTGATTGAAGTGAAAGGGCCCAGTCATTGTGATTGTGGCCACTCTTTAGGTAGGTGATGCAGGGTTCTATAAGAAAGCAGGCTAGGCAAACTTTATGGGGCATCCCAGAAATTAGGATCTAGAGTCTCTGCATTAGCTCCTGCTACAGGTTCATCCCTGTTTGGATTTCTACGCCGATTTTCTTTGTTGATGAACAGTGATGTGGAAGTGTAATCCAAATAAACCCTTTCCTCTCCAACTTGCTTTTGGTCATGATATTTCATTACAGCAACAGCAACCCTAAATAAGACATGTGGGTAACTTAAAAGGTATCCAAAATAGGGAAAAGTGGTTGTAAGGAAGGAAGTATGAGGATAATAGAAGATTTTCACAGGAAAACGTGAAAGCAATAACTTGGAGTCACTGGGTTAGAGAGGTAAATAGAGATATCACTGAGAAGACTGCATAGGAATATATACACAAATAATTTATATATGGAAATAAAACAATTGTTTTATATGGTAATTACCATGAGCAAATAAAAACAGAGAAAAGTATAACAGAAAAAAATCTACCTAGTAGGTCAGTTTGATCTTCTTCTGGTTTCTAATACTAGAACACGGGTGACTAAATTGAGACATTTCTTTCCTAATAGAGTCCTTCCATGCTGAAAATCCTATCTTCCAATTACTGCTTAAGCATTTCTCACAAAATTTAATATTCCATGCTTAAATATTTATACAGTAAAATGCTTCTAATATTCCTTTGACTTCATCTTTGTTTTATAAGTTATTTAGAAGTAGACTATTTTAGCTAGAGATTTCTGAAACATCTCTGTCTTAGACAATTCTAATATAATTATACTGCATTATAGAACAGCCTTTCAGTGCTTTAAATCCTTTTGAACATATTAAGACCCGTTTCATGGCAAACTAAGGTTAAAAAGAAAATCAATGTAAAGGGTCAGATGGTAAATATTCTATTTCCAGACCACATAAAATTTCTGTTACTTACAACTTGATTTGAAAAATTTGGTAACAGTTATAAAATTAACCATTGTCTGTGAGTCTATGTAAACTATTTTTATATCTATTACTGTAGAATATAGGTATTTTGATATGTATTCTATGTGCTTGTAATGAATCATTGTTCAGGTATTGTTGGTTATTCTAGCTTACATGTTAGTATAAATTTTGTGGCAAGTTATTCAAATTTTGCATGTTTATTAATTTACTGTCTATATTTTAGTTAATAATTGAAAACACAGAAATGACACCTCTGCTATTGCTTCGGTTGCTGTGTGTATTTTTGTGTGTGTTTGAAAATGTGTGTTTTGTTTGTTTTTTGTTTTCTGAAACTTTAAAACTTGATATTTAATTTTTGAAGAAGAGATTAAAAATATGTGTCAGTTTATTACTGCTTGTTGATATAATTATTGGTGGTGTGAATTCTTGGGATTTTATAATCATTTATGGTAATCATCTCTGGAAGAAAATAATTTTCTTTTATTAGTGTTTTGTTTTGTTCTATTCTGTTTTCAACACAGGATTTCTCTGTGTAACCTCGGCTATCCTACACTCAATTTGTAGAGTAGCCGGGGCTGAACTGCCTTTCTTTGCCTCCTCAAGTGCTGGGATTACAGGCATGTGCCACCATGCCCAGCTCATCACTAGTTTTTAATTGACAGTAGCTTTTTACCTAGTGATGGAGTCATGTGTAATTTCTGCCATTCATATTTATCTGTCAACTGATGTCAATGTTCAAGGTGTCTTTAATGACCATTGATGGAGTTCAAGTAGGGTTAATAGCAAGTTACAAATAATTTATTCAGGTAAAACAAGAAAACTTAAGAAGGGACTTTAATTGGCTAAGGGAAAGAGATCAATAAAGAAGGTGAAAGATGGAGGATTTAATACTAAATAATAGTGAAGTTGCTTAATAGGAGTACTATTTTATAGTTACATAAAATTACACATGATGCATACATATATCTTGAAGTTATCTTATTTAGGCTACTAATGCTCTCATAAGAACAACAGCACATTGACAAGTTTTTTTTTTTAATTTTATTTGACAAGTTTAATTTTGAGTTGTTCCTTCATCAGGAAAGTCTAATAAACTCCCAAGATACCTACTAATGTTGTCATTTTTGCTTCTAATATATTAGAAGAAAGTCCCTATTGCTGATGGTAACATATGCTTCTAACACACAATGCCAAAGAGTTTACCTTTGACGCAAAAGATTCTTTCCCATGGACTGACTTTATTAGTAGTAGAAGGTACCACGCCAGTTACTAAGGGAGAAAACCATTCAGTTTCCCTACTCAGTAGAGGTATTACACAACAAGGTGACCCTAGAGGTGCAATAATCGCATCCATCTAGCCAACTACCCAGGTCTAATGAGGTCATGGAATTTAGATATGATCTATTGTTGTCAGTCCCAATGGATACTCCTATAACTCAACCCTTATACCTAAGGCTCAGGGAGCATTGCAATAGAGAGGGCTAAATGACTTTAAGTGACAGAGAAGACTAAGAGATCTATTGTGAGAAAAAGGACAGAAAGATACACCACAATACAGCTGCCAAAAGATGTGAAGAAATACAACACCAATGATCATGTTAGTGTGGAGGGGGGAATATCACATGGCTCTGACCATATGACAAAGAACTACAGACAATTAATGATTACAGATAAAGGCAGAAAATTGTTCACCTGGCTTGAGGTCTCCACTTGGTCAAACAATATCAAGTGGTCAGCCATAAAATGATGTGCATTTAACCAAAATTAAATGGACTTGGTTGGTTGTATTTATGTATTTATCCATCCATGTATGTAAGAATAATAATCAAAGCAAAACCTGCCATGCATTTGAGAGAAAGTAAGAGAGTAGGACAAGGGAGATGATGGAAAAGAGGAATGTATTGGCCCACAAACAGTGTAGAAGCATTTAGACAACCAGTATTTTATCATTCATTTTGGTCTGCAATAAAAGACACAGAGTTAATTTCTGCTTTGAGACAACTTCATATTCAAAAACAGGATAAATAACCATTAATAATAGGCAACACAGAGCACAAGATGTGGATTTCAGATGTGCATCTATGTGTGCCACCTAAACCATTATTTCCCAGTAATTTTGACTGGTCAGTTGTTTCTAGAAAAATAAAAAGGTTGGCCTCCAGTTTGTTCCTGTGTGTGTGTTCTCATGTGGATATTTGTGAGGATGAATGAAGGTGTAATACTATCATTACTCTGTCCTCTGCTCTTATATCATTAATTCTAAGTATTTAATGAATTACACAGAGCATTTTACCTGGCATTCCTTAGAACTGCATTGTTCTGATGACCAACCAATGATAATGTTCATCACTTTTCAAAAGGTCTTTGATACCTTTTCATTATTGTACTTTTATATCTTTAGAGATATGCTTTATCTTATTCTCAGTATTTTTAGATTACTAGCAAGCGTGTGGCACAGCAGTATTAACTGGCAACTTGTAACAACAGCTGGGCTTTGCTGTTGTTCTTTTTCCTTCTTTCAGTTCTGGCTGCAAGGATTGTTCTTTGATAACATGAAGATGAACTGAGGAAAAGGCAACTTTGAAATAGAAAGCAGCAATGGAATAGAAACCTGCAGTTTCCTGTCATTAGCTGTGCAGGATAGCCTTACGCTCACTTTTAAATGAATGTATCTTTCCACTATCAAATGTTTAGCTTCAACTCCCTCTCAGTGGATCTCCTCTTTGGTTCACCCATATAGATTTTTGTTGTGGTTACTGTTTTTTTGCTCTTACTAGGAGGATCCTAAATTATATTTAGGATTGTTACCAAAAAGAAAAAGAAACAAAACCCCACTTTTTTAGTTATAACACAGATATGTACTCAGAACTTTAGAAAACTATATATGCCTATATATGCAGATATATATGTACACATATGTATATACTTATACATACACGTGTAAGTACATATGTGTGTGTGTCATTCTAACTGACCACATATGACTCTAGTTATAATGGAACTGTGTCTAAGGCTTTCCCCATTCCAGTTTAGTCATAAATAGGTTTCATTTCATTGGTATGTAATCTGGCTCTACAATTTTTTCACCAATGACTTTGTTCAAACTATGATTATAAATGTACTATAATTTCTGTATCCATTCCTCAATTGAGGGACATCTGGGTTGTTTCCAGGTTCTGGCTATTACGAATAAAGCTGCTACAAACATGGATGAACAAATGTCCTTGTTGTATACTTAAGAATATTTTGGATATATGCCTAGGAGTAGTATAGCCGGATCTTGAGGAAGCACTATTCCTAATTGTCTGAGAAAATGCTAGATTGATTTACAAAGTAGTTGTGCAAGTTTACATTCCCACCAGCAATGAAGGAGGGTTCCTCTTTTTCTACATTCTCTGCAGTATACATCATCCCTTGAATTTTGATCTTTGCCATTCTGATGGGTGTAAGGTGAAATCTCAGGTTCAATTTGATTTGCATTTCCCTGATGACTAAGGTCACTGAGCATTTCTTTAACTGTTTCTCTGGCATTTGATATTCCTCTATTGAGAATTCTCTGTTTAGCTCTGTACCCCATTTTTTACTATGCTCAGCAATTAAAAACAAGGAGAGCTACAGAACCAAAATATCTGGGCCCAGGGATCTTTTCTGAGACTGATACTCCAACCAAGTACCATGCATGGAGAAAAACCTTCCAGAGCCTCTGCACAGATGTAGACCATGGAAGCTCAGTGTCCAAGTGGGTTTTCTAGTAAGGAGAACAGGGGACTGTCTCTGACATAAGCTCAGTGGCTGGCTCTTTGATCACCTCCCCCTGAGGCAGGGGACAACCTTACCAGGCCACAGAGGAAAACTATGCAGATGGTCCTGATAGGCTAGGTTCAGTTAAAAGAGAAGGAGCACCGCACCTATCAGTGGACTAGGGGAGGGGCATGGCAGGAGAAGATGGAGAGAAGGAAGGATTGGGAGGGAATGAGGGCAGGAGCTACAGCTGGGATACAAAGTGGTTAAATTTTTATAAATTTAAAATAAATTAAAAATTAAAAAATACAAAATATGGTTGTATATCTTAACTTTCTCATTCTAGGGTACATTGAAAGTCAGGAATGAAATTACAAGTTACTGAACATAGTGATGTGAAAATTGCCCTATATTCAAATATGATATATAAAGGCAGCAACATAGATCAAAAATGAGAACAAATAAAACCTGGATTAAATTGGTCAATGTTACCTACCAACAGTGCTTATTCCTCTAGGATATTTCTTCTGCAGAAACAAAAGATAATCATTCCTTCCTTACTTTCTTTACTTTGCATCCAGATTACAACCTCTTCCCTCCTCTTCTCCTGGTCCCACTCACGACTCCCCTCCCTAATTACCTATCTCTTTCTCCTCATAACAACCCTCCCTAATGAGTCAAGTTGCATCAGGACTAAGTGCAACCTCTCACTCTGATGCCTGAGAAGGGGGCCCAGCTCAGGGAAAATGATCCAAAGCAGACAACTCCAATCATGTCAGAAACAGCCATGTTCCAATTACAAAGAGGCCCACAGGAAGATCAAGGTGCCCAACCTATATATATGTTGAGGGCCTAAGTACAGTCCATGAATGCTCTTTGGTCTTTGGTTAGTGCTGATTCTCTTTGAGTCCCCCATGCACCTAGGATAGTTGACTCTGTCAGTCTTCTTGTGGGGTTCTTGTCCCTACTAGGTCCCTCTATCCTTCCCGCAACTCTTCTACAAGAGTCTCCGAACTCCAGCTACTATTTGGCAGTGGGTCTCAATATCTGTTTCAGTCTGCTGCTGCTAGGTGGAACAGTCTCAGAGGACTGTGCTAGGATCATGTCTGCAAGCATAGCAGAGTACCATTACTGGTGTCAGGGGTTGGATCTCTCTCATGGATTGGGTCTCAAATTGGACCATTTCTCATTTTATGCTCCCTCTTTATTCTTTTTTTTTTAAATTTTTTATTCTGTTTCTTTTTTTCCCCCATAAGCCCCTCCCTCCTCCCCTCCCAATCCCACCCTCTCTCCTCCCTCTGCATGCATGCCACTCTCCAAGTCCACTGATAGGGGAGGTTCTCCTCTCCTTTCTGATCTTAGTCCATCAGTTCACATCAAAAGTGGCTGCATTGTCCTCTACTATGGCCTGGTAAGGCTGCTCCCCCCCAGGGGGAGGTGATCAAAGAGCAGGCCAATCAGATTATATCAGAGGCAGTCCCTCTTCCCATTACTATGTAACCCAATTGGACTCTGAACTGCCCTGGGCTACATCTGTGCAGGGGTTCTGGGTTATCTCCATGAATAGTCCTTGGTTGGAGTATGAGTCTCTGGGAAGTTCCCTATGTTCAAATTTTCTTGTTCTGTTGCTCTCCTTGTGGAGACCCTGTTCCCTCTTTATTCTTGCACATCTTGTAAGCAGGGTAAATTTTGCGTTGATGATTTTGTGGATGGGTTGGTGAAAGATGCTCCACCAAACCACAAGGACATTTGCTCAACTATGTTCATTCATAGTAATTCTATTCATGATAGCCAGAAACTGGAAACAGCCCACATGTTCTTCAACCAAAGAATGGATGAAGAAAATGTGGTAAATTTACACAACAGTATACTACTCAGCTATTATAAACAATGACATAATGAAATTTAGAGGAAAATGGATGGAACTAGAAAAGATCATCTAGACCCAGAAAAACACTCATAGTATGTACTCCCGTATAAGTGTATATTAGCCATGTATCACAGGATAAGCATTCTAAAATCCACAGGCCAAAAGAAGCTAAGTAACAAGGAGGGACCAAGGGAGGATGCTTGAATCTCACTCTGAAGAGGAAACAGAACAGACATTGGAAGAAGATGGAGAGGGAACTGGGTGGGTGATGGCATGGGAGGGGAGCAAGGGTAGGTATCAGGTGTGGAAAGAAGGTGGTAGGAGGTAAGAGGCCTGTGAGAGATGAGGAAAACCTACTGGAGGTGCATGTCTCAGCTGGAGACCTGCATCAGGATAGGTCCTGGCAGGTTGTGGGGGTAGCCTAGCTGACACTTTCAGCAGCAAGGCATACGAAGACCTCCAATATCCAGGCAGGACCTAAAAAATAGCTTTTACTTTAAAATGTCAACGAGTGCCAAAAATTCTGTTGTTAAAGCAGAAAACCAGTATCATACAGAGACATTTTGATGAATATGTAGTGAACATATTATATTTTATGTGTTAAATATCTAAAGACGCATTTTCCTCACAAGTGATAATATTCTCGTACATCTAGCATTTATGTTTTTACTTCTGTATACTTTTATCTAGCTCTGCTCACCCTGATTTCTTACTTTTATGTCTTTTCATTTCCAATGGTATAAAGATTCAATAATTCTTATATATAATCTGTCCTCCATAAATAAAGATATTGAAATTGACATTATTATTTGGCATGTCATCTTCTTTGTATTGTTATTACTGTTTGTGGTGTTTTTATCACTTTTTGTACAAAACTGTGGTATTTGGAAGAAGTAAGTTACATTCAAAAGGTCAAAGCACAAATTAGTGAAACAGTGAAGTTGATAAGTTTTCCTAGTTCTTCAAAATCAACAAATTCCATATCTGATTCTCCAAACATTACTGAATACTAAGTATAGCCATAGTAAAATTAAAATTATTTTTTAACTTTCTTAAAACAAAAGTTCACAACTACTAGACTCAGCTCTAAATTTTTTTAAATTTATTTTTATCAATTGCAGTTTATTCACTTTTTATCCTAGCTGTAGCCTCCTCTCTCATCCTCTCCCAACTCCAATACATCTGAGCAGGGGTTCTAGGTTATATCCAAGAATGGACATTAGTTGGAGTATATGTTTCAGAAAAGACCCCTGTGCCCAAATATTTTGGTTCTGTAGCTCTTCTTGTGGAACTCTTATCATCTCCTGGTCTTACTATCTCCCCCTTCTTTCATAGAATTCCTTGCACTCTGCCCAAAGTTTGGTTATGAGTATCAACATCTACTTTGATACACTGCTAGGTAGTCTTTCAGTGACCCTCTGTGGTAGGCTTCTGTTCTGTTTCATGTTTTCTCCCTCATTCAATGTCCATCCCATTTGTCTTTTTGAGTGAAGATTGATCATCTTAACCAGGGTCCTCCTTCTTGCTTAGCTTCTTTAGGTGTACAGATTTTAGTATGTTTATCCTATATTGTAAGTCTAGAAACCCCTATAAGTGAGTATATACCATGCGTGACTTTCTGTTTCTGGGTTACCTCACTCAGTATGATCTTTTCTAGTTTCCACCATATGTCTGCAAATTTCATGATTTCTGTGTTTTTAATTGTTGAGTAGTTTTCCATTCTGTAAATGTATCACAATTTCTGTATCCATTTCTCCATTAATGGACATCTGGGTTATTTCCAGGTTCTGGCTATTAAGAATAAAGCTGCTAGAAATGTAGTTTAACAAATGTCTTTGCTGTGTATCTGAGCATATTTTGGATATATGCCTAGGAGTGGTACAGCTGGATCTTGAGGAATTGTTATTCCTAGTTGTCCAGGAAAGTGCCAGATTGATTTTCAAAGTGGTTGTAACTTCCTACCAGCAATGGAGGAGGGTTCCCCTTTCTCCACATCCTCTTCAGCATGTATTGTCACTTGAGTTTTTGATCTTAGCAATTCTGATGGGTGTAAGGCGAAATCTCAGGGTCATTTTGATTTGCATCTCCCTTGATTTTGACAAAGAATCCAAAACCATACAATGCAAAAAAGGCAGCATCTTCAACAAATGGTGCTAGTCTAACTGGATGTCTATGTACAGAAAAATGCAAATAGATCCATATTTACCACCCTGCACAAAACTAAAGTTCAAGTGGGTCAAAGACCTCAACATAAAATCAGACACACTAAATCAGTTGGACCAAAAAAAAAAAAAAAAAAAAGAAAGAAAGAAAGAAAAAAGAAAAATTGGGGAAGAGCCCAGAATTCATTGGCACAGTAGACAACTTCCTGAATAAGAACACCAACAACTAAAGCTCTAAGAGCAGCAATCAATAAGTGGGACCTCATTGAAAAGCTTCTGTAAAGCAAAGGACACTCTCATCAGAATAAAACAACAGCCTACACCAGGAAAAGATCTTCATCAATACTGTATCTGACAGAGGGCTAAAATAGAGAATACATGAAGAACTCAAGAAGTTTAAAAGAAACAAATCAAGTAATCCAACTAAAAACTGGCGTATAGAGCTAAACAGAATTCTCCATAGAGGAATATAGGATAGCAGAAAATTACTTAAAGAAATATTCAGTGTCCTTAGTCATCAGGGAGATACACATCAAAATGTCCCTGAATTTTGTTTTTTGTTGTGTTGTTTTTTGATTTTGTTTTGTTTTGTTTTGTTTTCTTTTCTTTTCTTTTGTTTTGTGAGACAAAGTTTCTCTGTGTAGCCTTGGCTATACTGAACTCATTTTGTAGACCAGGTTGTCCTCTAAGTCATAGAGATCCACCTGACTCTGCCTCCTGGAATGCTTTTATTACAGGTATGTTCCAGTGTGCCCAGACATTGATTTATTTATTTGAGGTTATTATGATTTTTTTAACGTAAAAACTTTAATGGGAGATATATTTTGATCACAGTATTATCTTCACTGTAGCCCAAATTTTCTGGTAATTTGTACTCTAACTTTCACTTGATTCAGTGACACACTAAATCTTTTAAAATTTTTGCTCTTATTTCTTCAGTGTTCCAATGTTCATGAAAAAGCATATTGTTTATTCTTCCTGTATTTATATTTCTGAATTTGGCTTGCTGTTGTAACGTATCTTTAATCCACAGTGGTGTGTCATGTTTTCCTCTTTTCTCTACAGTGCTGATGAAGCAATTAATTCTTGATTTTACTGAGAAATAAGGATTGGGCATATGTAAGAGATTTTGTCTGAAATCAATAATTTATTTGATTTTAAAATTATTTTAATCTATTCATATAACTATATATATAGAACATATGTCTATGATACTGAAATTTGTTGTATATAAATATGAAATATTATAGTAACTAATTTAGTATGATGTTTTCTATGACTTTTGGAATTGCTTTACTATTTCATACTTTTTTGTTTCCTCAGTACATGTCCACCCACAGTTTAAATCTTCACTAATATTTTGGTATATTTCTTTTTTATCAACTTTGATAAATTTATACTTCAGTTTGACTAGAGTGAATGCCAAATGTTAACAACCACTTTGGAAATCAATCTTGCTTTCTCAGACAATAGGGAATAGTACTACTTCAAGATTCATCTGTACTACTCCTATTCATATATCCAAAATATACTCAATTGTGCAACAATGATATTTGCTCAACTGTGTTTATAGCAGCTTTATTCGTAATAGCCAGAATCTGAAAACAGCTCATATGTTTCTCAACTGAGAAATGGATACAGAAATTGTGGTATATTTACAGAGTGGAATACTACTCAGCTATTAAAAACAAGGAAATCATGAAATTTGCAGGCAAATGGTGAGGTCTAGAAAAGATCATCCTGAGTGAGGTATCTCAGAAGCAGAAAGACACACATGGTATATACTTACTTATAAGTGGATGTTAGACATATAATATAGGAATTAACACAGAGAAATCTGTACACCTAAAGAAGCTAAGCAAGAATGAGGACCTTAGGTAAGATTATCAATCCCCACTCAGAAAGGCAATGGAGGTGGATATGGGAAAAGGGAGAAAACAGGGAATACAACAAGAGCCTATACAGGGGGCCTCTTAAGGGCTCTACTCAGCAGGGTATCAAAGCAGATACTGGGACCATGGCCAAACTTTGGGCAGAGTGCTGAGAGTCTTGTGAAAGAAGGGAGAGATAAAGGACCTGGGGGTGGGAGGAACAGGAGCTCCTCAAGGAGAGCAATAAAACAAAAAAATCTGGGCACAGAGGCCTTTTCTAACACTGATGCTCCAACCAGGGACAATGCATGGATGTACTCTAGAACCCATGCACTGATCTGTCCCTTGGCATCTAGGTCTGGTGATGGGAGCAGGGACACTCTCTGACATGAACTCAGTGGCTGGCTCTTTGATCACCTCCCCCTGAGGGATGAGCATCCTTAACAGGCAAGAGAGGAAGACAATGCAGCCTCCTCTGATGAAACCTGATAGGCTGAGGTCAAAAGGAAGGGGAAGTGGGGCCCCCCTCTCAGTAGATTTTTGGAGGAGCATGTGAGGAGATGAGGAAGGGAGGGTGCGATTAGAAGGGGACAAGGGAGGTGGCTACAGCTGGGATACAAAGTGATAAAAATAAATTAAAATAAGATTTGTTTGTTTAAAATATTTTTCATAAAATAAAAAATAATGAATAAAAAAAAACAATCCCAAATATACTAGACAGCAATAGTTAGGTCAGAACTCAAACTAATGTAACAGAGAATGAAATAAAAATGCAAAGAATTAATCAAAGACTTATTATTTTAAGAGACTAACAAGACATATAAATCCTTATCCTATCATATTAAACGTCAGATAAATAATAAAATTGGATTTGAAAATGGAATAGTTAAAACAAAATCCAGATCATCTGGGTTCACTGGAGACATAAAAAACATGGATCCATTTTAAATGCAGATGACTTACTGAAAATAAAGTCATAAAGCAAACATTAGCAACCTAAATAGACCCATAAAATCATGAAATTGGAGAAATAATTAAATGTCTTTATAAAAATATATATAAAGAAAAATTATCACTAAATTCTAAGAAGTATTCAATGAAGTTCTAAATCTAGTATTTTGAAAATGTTCCATAAGTCATAAAGCGAGATTGATGGCTACCAAACTCATTGTATGAAACCCATATAACTCATATCAAAAGAGGTTAAAGACACAAGAAAAGCAATTACATTACTGTATCCTTGATGAAGACAGACACAAAATCCTCATAAAAATGCTTCCCAGCTCCTTTCAAGATAAAAGTAATAAGATCAAATACCTTGATGAAGTCGGTTTAGTTACAGTGATGCATGTTTGGCTCAGTATGCAAAAATTAATAAAGTATAGCATTTAATAAACATAAAGAGGAATACTAATGATCATCTTAGATGCCAAAAAAATCATTAAACGATATAATCTCATTGTAAACATCATGAAGAAGGTAAGCATACGCAGAATGTGCCTCAAAACAGTAAAAGATATATATGCAGCAAATATAACAAAGAAGAAAAACTACTTAAATTTCCTTTAAATTCTGGAATGATGCAACTGTACAAACATTCTCTACTTATTCAATGTACTGCTTAAAGTCTAATTTTGAGACATAAGAGAAAGATATAAAATTGATAAAAGTTAGAAAGGAAGAACTCCAAATATTTATATTTGCCAACAATATAATTCCATCCTTTAAAGGTCTCTATTGGCTACAGCAGAGAATCTCACAGCTTTACTTTAAACTTACAGGGCACACAATTGCCACACAAATGTGCTTTACATGCGACAACAAGTACTTACTAAGATATACATTAGGGAAAATATATCTTTCAGAATAGCTTCAGCTCATAAATTGTCTATGATTATACCTAAACAAGGAGGTGAAAGATCATAAAAGAAAAACTTTGAGGCAGAAAAAGAAACATGGAGGATACAGGAACTCCATAAAGAAACCAACAGAGGGGCAGAGCCAAGATGGTGACTAGCATGCACAGTTTCTGAGTTGCAAAGGAGCTGAACCGCCTGAGTTGGTGAGTGGAAGGACTTCTAAAGCCAGGGAAACAACAGTGAGGCTTTCTAAACAACAGGGAACATCACATGAGGTGAGAACTTTGGTCTCAGGTCACTCAGGGACTTGTTTGGGGAAGGAGAGAAATGATCCTTTGATCTCCCCACACTTCCCTTTTTTCGGACCTCCCTCCTCCTTGGCACAGCCAGCTCACCAAGATTCTCTGCTCAGAGCTCACTACCAAGGGACTGCAGCAGTTGAGGTGAGGCTCCTAGCCCCTTAGTCGCAACTGCTGTACCTGCCTTGGAGTCCCAGAACCTCAGCACCATCCTCCCAGGATCCCAGGTCTGCTAGCAGCCATACTGACTCAGCAGGATCTCTCAGCCACTGACTGTATGGCCGACCCAAACCCTCATTGACAGATAATATGCTATATACCCACCAAACCCCAGCAGATCCACCATGCAAGCTAGGCATACCAGGTGCTGAGCCTCCCAGGCCTTGAGAGCAGAGTGGAGGGCCCCAAGGACTTCCCAGAAGGCATCTGGACCAGCATCCCAATCTCTAGCTGCAGCTGGACTTCCTAACCTGGTGGCTGCAGTAGCACTGAGCTGGTGTAGCATATCATTCCACCTGCATAAAACCAAGCAGGGCCAATCCAGATAGTAGAGCGCTTGGACACCCACATCTTTGCTGATGTGACCTGCTTGAGAGTGAGTGCACCCTAGAGTGCCTGCAGAGCACCAGATCCAGAGTCCTTCTCAACTAGAAGCCAGGCATTGGACCCTTCCCACCCACATACCCACTGTGGGAAACAGAGGGTCTCTTGGGATATTGAAGCTGCTCTGCAGCTCCAACTGAAGAGGTAAGACAGATAACACCAGAAATTGTGCCGCAGCTATCACCAGCACTTGCTACATCTACAGTGTCTTCACAAGTAACCCCCTAGAAGCCTGCAAGGCAGAAGCCCCTCCCACACTCAAGGGTTCAACATTCTCTATCACTTTGTTCCTTGAGGCATACTTCCACACACAATTCCATACACACACACACTCTCTCTCTCTCTCTCTCTCGTGCCCTCATTTGCCCTTTTGTCTTCATGGACTTCCCTCCCACAGGTACAGTTAAATCACCAATGCACACGCTGAGCCAAGGGTCCTCTCTCAGCTTCCTGAAGAACTCTCCAGATGCTGGAGAGAGACAGTACCAGTCTGAACTGCAGAATCCAGACATAAACATGGAAGGTTACAGATAAGCCAATGACCAGGGGTAGGCAAAAGAACAAGTCCAACATAAATCACGTCATCATGGCTTCAACAGCAATCTCCAAAATTGATGGATACTCCAATTCATCGGAAGCACAGGAAAAGGACTTTAAAGCTATGCTTACCCAATTATTTGAGGCTCATAAAGAGGAAACAAACAAATCTTTCAGAGCAATAGACATACAAATTCAGACAGTTAAAGAGGAAATGAACAAATCTATAAAAGATTTGGCCAATCAATTGGAGGCAAAGAAAGAGGACATGAACAAAATTCTCAAAGAAACACAGGAAAATACAGACAAACTAATAGAGGCACAAGTAGAGATACAATTGGTGGTATACAGAAAGAAAATGATCAAAAAAAATAGAGACCATCATAGAGAGACAGGAATCCACAATCAAAGAGATAAAGGAAATGGTACAAGGCATGAAAACAGGATTAAAATCAATAAAGAAAGCACAAACTAAGAAAACCCTGAAGCTGGAGAACTTAGAGAAAAGATAAGGAACTACAAAGATAGGCATCACCAACAGAATACAAGAGATGGAAGAGAGAACCTCTGGAGCTGAAGATATACTCGCAGAAATTGATACTTTTCTCAAATAAAAAGTAAAATCAGAAAAGTCCCAAACACAAAATATCCAAGAAACCAAGGACGCCATGAAAAGACAAAATCTAAGAATAATAGGAATTGATGAAAAAGAGGACTCCAGGCTCCAAGGTCCAGGAAATATTTTCAAGAAAATCATAGAAGAAAATTTTCCCAACATAAAGAGATGTCCATAAATATACAAAAGGACTACTGTTGGTATAATGTTCTTTGGAAATGTATGCACCTTACCCTTGTTCATTCAAACGCTGATTTCTCCCTCCCCCTCCATTCTCTGGTTTCAAACCATATATTGCATTGTGATACTCATTCTAAGCATCCTGTCTCAACTCTTGTGTAAACAGGCCAAAATAAAGCAACTAGACACAAATTTGAGCTGGTAGGAGCCAGAGGACAGGAAAGAGGGGAGGAGCCAGAGGGCAGGAAATGAGTGGGAGGAGAAGGGGTGAGAGGAGAGCTAGAAGAACAGAACAAGAGGAGCACAGATCTGGGAACTACATGGAGAGATTGACTGGACCTAAGATATCACTAAAAGATGGTATAACGTGGGAAATCTAAATGTTAGGAAACTATGAGGGCTTGGACATTTAGGAGGGAGAACTATTGCCCAGCATTGTATTCTAGGTTAACTAAATAAACCCAGTTTCTGTGTGGTGATTTGGTTATGCAGCTGATTAGGATTAACAGCAGGAGTACCAGAAGATAAATCAATAGTAAACATTAATCGTCACTTACAACAGCCTACAGAACACCAAATAGATTAGACCAGAAAAAAAACACATCATGTCACACCATAGTCAAAACACTAAATCTACAGAAGAAAGAAAAGATATTAAAAGCAGCAAGGGAAAAAGGAAAAGTAACATATACCGGTAGACACATAAGAATCACACCACACTTCTCATCAGAAACTGTGAAAGCCAGAAGGGCCTGGGCAGGTGTCATGCAGACTTTAGAGACCACAGATGCCAAGCCAGACTACTATACCCAGCAAAGCTTTCAATCAGCATAGATGGAGAAAACAAAATATTCCATGACAAAACTAAATTTACGCAATATCTACACAGCAAACCATCCCTACAGAAGATACTAGAAGGAAAACTCCAATCCCATGAAAACAACTTCACCCAAGAAAACATAGCATACAGATAATATCCCAACAAAAATTAAGGAAAAACAAGCAATGAAACACAGTAAGACCACCAACTCCAACTCCACAATTAAAGGAACTAATGTTCATTGGTTACTATTATCTATCAATATCAATGGACTCAACTCTCCAAAAAAAAAAAAAAAAAGACACAGACTAACAGAAAGCGTGTGGAAACAGGATCCAACATACTTATGCATCCAAGAAACACAGCTCTGCAACAAAGATAAACACTACCTCAGAGTGAAGGGCTGGAAAATGGTTTTTCAAGCAAACGGACCCAGAAAACAATCTGGGGTAGCTATCCTAATATCTAATAAAACAGACTTTCAAACAAAATTAATCAAAAAAAAATGAGGAGGGACACTACATTCTCATCAAAGGAAAAATCCACCAAGAAGACATCACAATTCTGAACATCTATGACCTAAATACAAGAGCACCTACATTCATAAAGGAAGCATTATTAAATCTTAAATCACACATCGATCCCAACACCTTAATAGTGGGAGACTTCAACACTCCACTTTCACGAAGGGACAGATCATCTAGACAGAAGCCAAATAGGGAAATAAAGGCACGTACAGAAGTCCTAAATCAAATGAACCTACTAGATGTCTACAGAACTTTTCATCTAAACTCAAAAGAATGTACCTTCTTTTCAGCACTTCATGGAACCTTCTCCAAAATAGACCATATAGTTGATCACAAAGCAAGCCTCAACAGATATAAGAAGATTGAAATAATCCTCTGTGTTATGGACTACCAGGGACTAAAGCTGGACCTCAACAACAACAGAAATAACAAAAAGCCAACAAGCACATGGAAACTGAACAACTTGCTGCTCAATGATAGCTGGGTTAAGGAAGAAATAAAGAAAGAAATTAAAGACTTCCTAGAATTCAATGAAAATGAAGGTACAACATACCCTAATTTATGGGACACAGTGAAAGCAATGCTCACAGGAAAATTCATGGCACTAAGTGCCTTCAAGAAATTTGTGACATCTCATACAAGCAACTTAATAGTCCAACTGAAAGCCCTAGAAAAAAAAGAAGCAAATACACCCTAGAGGAGCAGATGGCTGGAAATAATAAAATTAGGGCTGAAATCAATCAATTAGAAACAAATAAAACTATTCAAAGAATCAATAAAATGATATAAGAGGTACTTAATATCTACTATTGATATGTCTTCTGGTAATGCATGCAGTTAATCCTAAACAGCCATATAAACAAATCACCACACAAAGACTGGGTTTATTTAATTAACCTAGAACACAATGCTGGGCAATAGTTACTCCTTCCTAAACCTCCAAGCCTTCATAGTTTCCTAATATTTAGATTTCCCACATTATACTTCCTTTTAGTGATATCTTAGGTCCAGTCCATCTCTTCATGTAGTTCCAAGATCTATCCTCCCAACTCCTCCCCTATTTCCTGTCCTCTGGCTCCTCTCCTCTCCTGCCTATTTCCTTTCCCTGCTCAACATTGTGTCTAGTTGCTTTATTTGGAAGTTTACACCAAGTTGAGACAGGAGGCTTAGAATAAGTATCACAATGCAATGTCCAGATTGAAACCAGAGAGTTGTTGGGGTGGAGGGGAATCAGCATTTGAATGAACAAGGGTAAGGTGTATACATTTCAAAAGAACATTATACCAACAATTCCCCCTTTAAGTCCAATAAAAGTCTGCTTTTCTTTTAATACAATAATAATTATGAAATTATGAAAACTGTTAGGTAAAAGCTACATGTGCAACGTCTAGTCCATGTGTATTTAGCAACTTAGGAGAAAATATCTCATTATCCTATCTATCTTGACAAGTTTAAAGTTCTATATCTAAATTATTTTTTATCCTTGTTGGTATGAAAGGATTTCTTAAGTTCTAAACAACTTAAGCTTAATTGTGGCACTATAACTATTTGGTTCAACCCCATCAGAGACTTGAGAAGGAGTAAAATTAGTTACTTGAGTAAATAGGAAGTGCATGTTAGCAGCTTCCAAAAAAAAAAAAAAATGACAGAAACAGTTTGCTGCCTGAACAGTCACCCATAACTCTCTGTAACATTGGAGCATCATCTTCAGCCTTCTGGCTCAGAATATTTGACAGACATATATGTTCGACAGAAAGTAGTTAGGACTTGCTTACCCTGTCTTGGCAAAGTTCGGCAGGTGACTTGTCCTGCATTTAATTTTCCCCGTTTTGGGCAGAATTTGTCTGTCGTGAAGCAAGGGTATTTTCTTTACCTGAGTGGCTTGTTTGCTACATTTGAAGCCATCTCCATATGGAGGTTCTTCGATGCTCATTGTCTTCTTTTAGGTAGGTGGGGTGCTGCCAGGAAATGACTTGTCTCGTTGTCAAAGAATCTTTAAAATAATAAAAACATTTTTAAATGCTATATTCTGTAGTTCTCTGAAGTTTTTGAAGACTACATATCTTTATGTAATCGATCTGTTTACAAAATCATTTCTATCTGTTAAACCTAGAATGTATACTCCTGTGATAAATTAGTCTACTGTCTGACATGACTATGAGTTCAATAACTAGCAAATAACTTGTATTACCTAATACCTTAACCCATTTTAAAAAGCTGTTTAAAAGTATTAGAAGTAACCTTCACTTTCTATCAATATACTAAAGCTTATACCAATGTATTAAAAATAGACTTATTTTTGCCTCAATATGCAAAATCCTATACCAGAATTAAAATTAACCTTATTTAGGAATAACAAATAAAATCTTAAATTGAGTAGATTCAATAATCTACATTTTTTTCTATTCCTATAAGATATCCCTGTATATTCCTTGTTTCATTTTGAATAAGACCAATAACAATAAATATCTCCCAATGACAATAAAATTTAGTAGCCATTGCAAACAACCAAAAACATACCTAATCCCCTTTAAGGAAAATTGGATGCCGTTCTTATGGATTTCTTCTAGCTGACATTTTGGACATGTAGAAATCCTGTTGGTGGCCCAAATAAAATTGGGAAAAATGGTTAATTAAGCAAGCAATAACACATTTGAGGTCCAGTCTTTGAATGTTTAGAAATTTCAGGCTTAATAAAAGTCGTCTGTGGAACAGTCTAAAATGCTGGACCAATGAATATTAGTAGCTTTCTTTAAAGTTCTTTTGGGAACAGGCTTCGATGAGAAACAGCAACTGAAGCAGTTGAGGCAGGAACAAGCAGAATGCTGGAACATGCAAGATGCTGGAACAGATGTGTCCATGTCTCAGCATGCTGAAGAATGATTCTGTTGGGTTTGATCCAGCATCTCTGGTGTCCAGTTCTTTTGTTCTGCAAACATATAATGTCTCAGAAGTATTATAGAGTTCTAAATTATAAATGTATGAGATGTGCAGGATGAAACTAAACTGTAAGCCAATTTTATCTATGCAGATAAAAGATTAGCACAATGTATTTTGAAGATATTATGGCCAAGTAGCCAAGGATTTATTGGCCAAGTACTGTTGGAGTTTTGGAGACATATTACGTGTCTCAGTTTTAGAGTTGTTCCCATGTAAAGGAATCAGAGCAATTTAAGTTACCATTTTTATTGAAAATACAATCTTTGTCATGTTGAAATCAAAACAGGTTAGAATGATTAAAATATCTTGCGTGCCTGTTGTATTAGGCCAAGTTGCTACCTATTTCCCTAGAGAAGACTCCCATTAGAGAGACAAGCTGGTTGCCTTGAGCGATAGAAAATGCATGTTTTAAGTAAACTTTACATAAACTCCTTTTTAATTTAGAATATAAGCATACCATAGGTATCTTGTACCTGTTTTAAGGTTTAGCCCTAGATTTTTATATATGTTGTAGCTGTTTGTCCTATCCCTTGTTTATATAGAATGGGCAGTTATGCCTTTATAGCCAAACTTTATTTAAACTCCCTCTTACCTTTAGCATTTAAGCATACCCTAGGCATCTTGTATCTGGGCTTTACATTGATAAGCATACCCTAGGCATCTTTTACCTGGGTTTTACATTGTTTGTGGCTATTTTTTGGCTTGTCCCTTTATTTATTCAGGATGTGTCCATCCTGTATACATAAAGCCTTTATAGTTAAGCCTTTATAGCCAAACTTTTTATTTAAACTCCCTCTTACCTCTAGCATTTAAGCATACCCTAGTCATCTTGTACCTGGGCTTTACATTGATAGTGGCTATTTTTTGGCTTGCCCCTTATTTATACAGACTGGACAGTTATGCCTTTATAGCCGAACTTTATATAAACTCTCTTACCCTTAGCGTTAAGTACATCCTAGGCATCTTGTACCTGGACTTTACAATGATAATGGCTATTCTTTGGCTTGCCCCCCCTTTTTTTTAATATGGGATGGACATTTTTGTTTTTTAAACATATGAATATAATTTTTTGAGTTTTCAGGACTAAACTAAGTTGGTGTGTACTTTTCCACCTATAAGCCTCTTGTGTCTTTTTTCATAGGCACAACCAACATTATTCCCCTGTGAAAATGTCTCACATTTAAAAGGATAAGGTAGTTTCCAGAGCATGTGACATTATCTATCTTTACATAAACCTAAAAATGATGTGAATCTAACCTTTAGACCAGTAAAGATATAACATCTATAATTAAGAAAAAAGAATTTACATGGTAACCTTAAGGAAAATTTTGTCATTTAAAATCTTAGACTATCTCTGTAAGTGGCTAAACAGCAGGAGTTGCCATCCTGGCTTTTATTATGTAAATAAGCTTGATCCAGAACTCAGAGAGTTTCTTTTTACTTTGTTTTGGGAAGAAAGGCATGTGTCTTCACCAACTTGTTCAGATATACATAGTTTCAAATCAGTATATTTGTAAGTCAAAGCCTTTAAAATCCAGCAAAGAGAAAAGAAAATTTTAAATTTGGGGTCAGTTGTGCCAATTTATGCTGTAACAAACAAAGCCCAGTTGGTTATTTTAGTTGATTTTCAAAAAATTGGCGGACCCTTACCAGAAAGAGCTGACAAATACCTTGCAGCCAGAGAGCTTTGAATTTTAGCCGTTATTAACCTAATTATTTGGATGAGTACTATTGTCTGTAACTTAGTACCCCAATCCTTGGCTTTTTCCCAATTTTCTCCTAGAACTTTCTTGGAGAAGGCATGGAGAAGAACCAACACCATTAAACATATTGTAACCAGATTCATGAATATGACAGCCAAAATGAAGCCAAAAGAGATTAAAACACCCTCTGCAATGACAATTTTTTATTTTACATGCAGTTTAGGTCAAATTCTGTCTAGAGGTTTGTCTGCCTCCAGTTGCTTTCTTTCCTGCCATGGCTGTGGAGCTGAGCCAGTTGAGCCAGCCATAGTATAAAAGAGCCATGCTTGTTAAACTGCAGCAGCAGCCAGTTTTGTTATGGAATTCTCAGGTCTGCCCAAAGGAGGCTGTCTTTTGCTCCTGGGCTGGTTTAAGAGCCTCTCTTAAAGAGACAGTAACTGACCTAGGAGTTTTTAGATTTTAAGTTTGGTTTGCATCACTGGGAGCTTATTCCCCCCACCAAATTATGATAAAGTATGATTTAAAGGGTGTGGATACTTAGATTAGTTGGGCGCCATTTGTTGTAAGCGGTATTAATATTTACTACTGATTTATCTTCTAGTAACGCTGCTGTTAATCCTCAGCAGCTGTATAACCAAATCACCACACAGAGACTGGGTTTTTAGTTAACCTAGAACACAATTCTGGGCAATATTTACTCCCTCCTAAACCTCTATGCCCTCAGTTTCCTAACATTTAGATTTCCCACATTATATTTGCTTTTTGTGAAATCTTAGGTCCAGTTCATGCTCCAAGTCCTCCAAGCTCTCTCCTCCAGCTCTCTCTCCTCCCTCTTCCCTTACCCCTTCTCCTCCTACTCATCTCTTGCCTCTGGCTCCTCCCCTCTTTCCTGTCCTCTTGCTCCTCCCATTGCACAACATTGTATCTAGTTGCTTTATTTTGTCCTGTTTACACAAGAGTTGAGACAGGATGCTTATAATGAGTATCACAATGCAATATGGATTGAAACCAGACAGTTGGGGGTGGGGAAATAAGCATTTGAATTAACAAGGGTAAGGAGTATACATTTTAAAAGGACATTATACCAACACTTGGGTCTCAATAACTTTTTTTGGATATGTGGATTTATGATTTGTCAGTTACATAAATTTCTATTCTCTGAACTTTATAATGTTTCTTTAAGTTATCTCTCACTCTTTCTCTCTCTTCATTCCTTTCTGTGTAATGTAAACATGTGCTTTTGCTTTAATGGTTCATAATTATCTGCTTATTATTTTATGATTTTTCTTTTAGCTAATTCACTTAATTCTACATATTGAAGTCTTGATTTTGATTGTCCTGTTTTTCAGAAATGATAGCATGCTGTGGATCCTTTTTAATAATTATTTCTTTTTACAATTTAGGCTTTTTTATCATATTAATGACTATTTACATATTTTATGATTATAATTGCTTGTTTACTAGTATATGTGGTCTTATCTATTTTCTTTTCTTTACAATATTATCTCTAAATTCTATTGATTTTTTTCTGAATTTTAGACCTTAAAATATGGATTTATCAATCCCCTATACAATGCACGTAAATGTAATCCAGTCATGTGGCTCCGAAAAGTAGGTGTAGTTTGCGTTGTTAATTCCATACAGCTGTATTTTATATTTCCTACTTTATGTTGGCTGTACATGAGCCCTAACGCATGTCTTTGATTGTTTTCTCTTGTTTACCCTCCATAGCAAGTTTTAAATTTCATATTTTGTCTGTCTAGTGCTTTCTGCCTGTGGAAAATTTCAAAAGTTCATCCAAACTCCCTTAACTATCTTTAAAAAAAAATAAAAATAAACATGATATCAATACAGCCACAGTTTTGAGTACCCTCAGGACTTCTATGGAGTTTCACTAAAATTTCAAGCCATAAAATATCTTCTGTCACTGTTCTACTTCATCAAAAAATCCAATATTTCAAAAGAGAGGTAGTAAATCACAGTAGTTAAAAGTACAGTTCAGAAACCAGGACTTGCCATTTCCCGTTTTCTAACAGGATGTGAATGTCAGCTCCGGACTTAAGTGGTGAGCCACATTTGATAACTGACAACTCTACTTTGCTGGAATATTTTTTTAATCTATATCTTAGGAAGGACAAAGCAAGTACATAGATATGCTGTGTAAAATTTAATAGTTTGGCATTTACAAACTATTTTGTGACGTGTTTCAAATTCTGTTATGTACCCAGAAATAATGATAACTTACTATAGTTAATAAAAGAAACAGAGACTACTATTTCTTTGTACACAGATTCAACAAATTCCCATGTACAAGTGAATATTGTATGTTAGTTGTTTCACTCACTAATTGACTTACAAATGCATGACCATGGCTACAGTGAAAAAGGTTATATATTCCATCAATCTACACGATTTCAACTTCCTGTAAAAACAAAACAAAACAAAACAAAACAAAACAAAAAACTATAGGTTCAGGAAAGCAACTTTATACCCAGAATATAGGCTTACATTTAGTCCCTAATACAGAATCAGTCCTATAATCCTAGATATGTCAATATATTCCCTTATTCTAGGCCATTTAAGTAAATGCCAATATTGTGTTCTCATTAGAGTAGATGGTTAGTTTGTGTATGAGGATGCTTCTGGACCATTTCTTTACTTCCACAATTAAACAAAAATAACCATTATCTGTAAGATGAATATACAATGCTGTGTTCATAAACCTGGTATTTCAGACTTCTACTTCTGATCAAGCATTGCAATTCCCTAGTAATGGATTTTTATAAACCAAATTTATAGGAATTAATGGGTGTCTATACTTATCATTATCTTTAAAACCTGGCCTTTTGAATTCGTACTTATGATTAAATCTAGATTGTAAAAACCTGAGGAGTAGAAACATTTTATTTGTGTAGATGAAAACTCTAAATCGGCCACATATATAAAATTTTTGCTCCCTTTGCTAGGATTCATACTCCTTGGCATCAAAAAAAGAAAAATCACACAAATAATATCTCAGTATCTGTGAACCTGGAAAAAAATGATAAGGGACTCTTCTTTGTGATAAAATATTTGGACAAAGATTAAGTTGGGACCTGACTAAATTGAATAATGGTTAATTTTTCCTTGGTGCCCATTTACAAAATTTTGTAAGATAAACTAAAGCTACAAAATGGATCTTAAGAATAAAATAATAAGAACATTCTTGTAAAAATAGAGAAGAGATAATATAATATTCAAGAACTGTAAAATTTTTATACTCATAGGTGGATTAGAACTCATGCTGACTCCTAAAGCACTACAGGTTTAACCACACCTATTGCAAGGAACAGGGCTTTCTTTGTTTTTAAGACTGTGATGGTTTGAATAAAAATGGGCCCACAGATTTATATATTTGAATGCTTAGTACCAGGGAGTCAAACTTTTGGAAGGATTAAAAGCATTATGAGATATTGCCTTGTTGGAGAAACTGTGTCATTGGGGGAATGGACTTCAAGAATTTCAAAAGCCCACATCAGGCCCAGAGTTTCTTTCTCTCTTCTCCTCTGCTTGCTGGTCAAACTATTGCTCAAAGCTACTGCTTCAGCACCATGCATCACACCATAAGGATAATGGACTAAGTCTCTGAAACTGTAAGCCTGCCCAAATTAAATGTTTTATTTTGTAAAAAAAAAAAAAAAAAAAAAAAAAAAAACTCATGATGATCTCAGAGTCATTTACACAGATCACAGATGCAGGCAATATTTGAAAATCAGTTCAGTGAACTGTTTTACACTCTCCAGTCCCAGTTTCACAATGAGATAACTTTTTCCCCACTGTCCAAATACCATTTTTAAATTTATTTATTTTTTTATAAATTATTGTTTATTCACTTTGTATCCCAGCTGTAGCATCCCCCTTCCTCCTCCCCTCCCAGTCCCACCCTCTCTCCTTCATCTCTTCTAATGCCTCTCCCCAAGTCCACTGCTAGGGGACACAGCTGGTTTTAATTAAAGCAGTTTTGAGAATTTTATATATAAATATTATATTTACATCATTTAACTTCTCCCTTTTTGGCCCTTCAGAGTTTCCTCATTCCCTCTCTAATTCATGATAGGTGTGAGTGCACACACCCATGTGTGCACACACAAACACACACACACATATGTATGGAGAGAGAGAAAGAGAGAAAGAGAGAGAGGGAGAGAGACCTATGTGTATTTTTAAGTAAGTCTATGAAATAATGTTACTTATGGCTTTTTAAAACATTCTCTTTTATTTAGCACTTTTTTATTATGTACTCTCACTTTTCTTTTTTTTTTTAACTTTTATTAATTACTTCACTTTGTATCCCCCCATAAACCCCTCCCTTTTCCCCTCCCAATCCCACCCTCCCTCCCCCTTCTTCACACATGGCCTTCCCCAAGTCCATTGATAGGGGAAGTCCCCTTCTTCCTTCTGATCTTAGTCTATCAGATCTCATCAAGAGTGGCTGCATTGTCATCCTCTGTGGCCTGTTAAGGCTGCTTCCCCCTCAGGGGGAGGTGATCAAAGAGCAGGCCAATCAGTTCATGTCAGAAGCAGTCCCTCTTCCCATTACTATGGAATCCACTTGGACACTGAACTGCCATGGGCTACATCTCTGCAGGGGTTCTATGTTATCTCCATGCATGGTACTTGGTTGGAGTATGAGACTCTGGAAAGACCTCTGTGTTCAAATTTTCTGGTTCTGTTGATCTCCTTGTGGAGCTCCTGTCCTCTCCAGATCTTACTGTTTCCCACTTCTTTCATAAGATTCCATGCACTCTGCCCAATAGTTGGCCATAAGTCTCAGCATCTGTTTTGATCGTCTTCAGGGAAGAGCTTTTCAGAGGCCTTCTGTGACAGGTTCCTAACTTGTTTCCTATTTTCTTCTTCTGATGTCCATCCTCTTTGCCTTTTGGGATGGGGATTGAACATTTTAGTCACAGTCCTCCTTCTTGATTAGTTTCTTTATATGCACAGATTTTTCATTGACCTCCTTTTCTCCTCAACATTTCCCCTCTCAGCTTTCCAATTTCCCTTACATAGTAACTATCACTAGATCTCCTTTTTTTATCTCCCTCTTTTATGGTCCTTTTATATTTTCCTGGTTTCTACAGCTACCTTGAGATACAAACTCTAGTGTAAAAATTCAAAGATGGATCCAGATATAACACAGAACATATGGCTTTTGTCTCTTCTTGCATTTCAGTCAGTGTATGAGCTAGCTCCACATATTTAACTGCAAATCAAATATTTTTCTACATAGTTGGATAAAATTATATTGTATATTTCATTATCCATTCATTAGTTGAAGTACACTTAGGCAATTTCCTTTTCCTAGCTATTGTGAACAGAGCAGCAATGAACATTGCTGGAAAGACACCTTTATTTATAGGGCTTTGGTTCTTTGATGTGGTATAGTTGGGTCATATGACAGATGAACATTCAACTTCTCAAGAATTCTGTGCACTGATTCCCATAGTGGCTAATCCCATTTTAAAATTGTCACAGTATTTTGTGTTTCACCTTTCATAGAGTTAGTAAATGTCTATTGCTTGCTTTCCTGATTTTTTCAGTATTGACTCCATTTTTAAATGGGCACACTAACATTGTGCTGAAAAGTTCTGCAGTCTTCACAATCTCAAGACTTTATAGATCTTGTGAAGAAAGCAAATCTTATTCTATAATGAAATGCATAGTATTTACCATGATTTTCATGCTAATTATTCAACAGTACACATAGCAAGTCTCTGTTTTTCTATTCCAGAATGCACAAAATCAATCAATTAATATATATATATATAATTGATATATATCAATTATAAAATATATATTTTATATATAATTATATATATACATTATATATAATCTCTGATGATGCTCAATAAAAAAGTGAAAAGTGATAAAACTTATGAATTAATGAGATACAAATTATTTTTTAATGTAGTAGGCAAGATTATTGGAAGAATAAATCAAAATAAATTATCATTTTTTTTCCTTAGAGTGTGACTTGTCATCTTGATTGGATTTGTAATCAACTGTAAGAGACACATGTGTGTGAGTGTGTGTGTGTGTGTGTATGTGTGTGTGTTCTGAAACGATTAAGTAACTGAAGGTGAACACTACTATCTAGAATGGCCATTTAAATTTATATATTGTAAATATAAATTTATACTTATATAAATTTATATAAATTCTTCCCTTTAGAAAGTAGCTTATTTTTTTAATTTTAATTTTTATTAATTACAGTTTATTCACTTTGTATTCCACCTATAGCTCCCTCTCTCCTCCCCTACATACCCCACCCTCCCTCTCACTTCTCCACCCATGCCTTTCCTCCAATCCACTCATAGGGGAGGACTTCTTCCCCTTCCTTCTGATCCTAGTCTATCAGGTCTCATCAGGAGTGGCTGAATTGTCTTCCTTTGTGGCCTGGTAAGATGGGAGAACCCCATCAGGGATAGGTGGTCAAAGAGCACTCCAATCAGTTCGTGTCAGAGACAGTCCTTTTTCCCATGACTATGAAACCCACTTGGACAATGAATTGCCATGGGCTACATCTGTGCAGGGGTTCTAGGTTATCTCCACGCATGGTCTTTGGTTGGAATATCAGTCTCAGAAAATATCCCTGTGCCCAGATTTTTGTTTCTGTTGCTTGCCTTGTGGAACTCTTCTCTCCAGGTCTTCTTTCATAAGATCCCTTCACTCTGCCAAATATCTGACTGTAAGTTTTAGCATCTGCTGTGATACCTGTAGGGAAGAGTCTTTCAGAGGCCCCCTTGGCAGACTCCAGTCCTGTTTCCTGTTTTCTACTTTCT
The DNA here is from genome assembly GCF_030254825.1 of Meriones unguiculatus. Taxonomy (NCBI): domain Eukaryota; kingdom Metazoa; phylum Chordata; class Mammalia; order Rodentia; family Muridae; genus Meriones; species Meriones unguiculatus. The sequence continues at coordinate 80,387,771 of NC_083350.1, read as the reverse complement.
CCAATGTCCATCCTCTTTGTCTTTCTGAATGGGAATTGAGCATTTTAACCAGAGTCTTCCTTCTTGATTATTTTCTTTAGGTGTCCAGATTTTAAAATGGTTACCCTATATTATATATCTAATATTCACTTACGAGTGAGTATATACCCTGTGTGTCTTTCTGCTTCTGGGATACCTCATTCAGGATGATCTTTTCCAGTTCCACCATTTGCTTGCAAGTTTCATGATTTCCTTGTTTTTAATTGCCGAGTAGTATTCCATTGTGTAGATGTACCAAAATTTCTGTGTCCATTCCTCAACTGATGGACATCTGGGTTGTTTCCAGATTCTGGCTATTTCAAATAAAGCTGCTAAAAACATGGTTGAGCAACTGTCCTTGTTGTGTACTTGAGCCTCTTTTGGATATATGCCTCGGAGTGGTATAGCTGGATCTTGAGGAAGCATTATTCCTAATTGTCTGAGAAAGCACCAGATTGATTTCCAGAGTTGTTGTACAAGTTTACATTCCCACCAGCAGTGGAGGAGGGTTCCACTTTCTCCACATCCTCTCCTTCATGTATTGTTACTTGAGTTTTTGATCTTAGGCATTCTGATGGGTGTAAGGTAAAATCTTAGGGTTGTTTTTATTTGCATTTCCCTGATGAGTAAGGATGTTGAACATTTCTTTAAGTGTTTCTTTGCCATTCGATATTCCTTTATTGAGAATTTTCTGGATAGCTCTGTACCCCATTTTTTAATTGGATTACTTGATTTGTTGCTTTTTAACTTCTTGAGTTATTTATATATTCTGTATATTAGCTTTCTGTCATATAGGGTTGATGAAGATTTTGGCACAGGAGACAATTTTCTGAACAGAACACCTGTAAGAGAAACAATCAATAAATGGGACCTCAGGAAACTGAAAAGCTTCTGTAAAGCAAAGGACACTATTCAGAACAAAACAACTGCCTACAGTTTGGGAGAGTAGCTTATTTTTGATGATTCAATGAAACTAATTATTTTAACTATTTATTAAAATATTTGTTTTTCTGCATGAATACTCATGTAAAAGTGTCACATCTTGAATAATTGGAAAAATGTATGCAGAGTTAAAGTATCCAGCTTGGTTTCTCTTTAGGGTAAATGATACATTAAATACTTCAGTGTATGTGAAAGTTCTATTGAACAGAATTGCCTGAATAATGAGAATTAGAACATAAGTTTGTACACTAAATTATTGTTATCTGAGATGAAAAGTACCCTACAATAAATACAGGTAACAGTGACTTTTAGAAAAGTCAGTCTTACATGAAGCTATTTCCAAATGTTATAATTTAAGCATGTATTATAGCTTATATCTTGGAGGAAATAATATGGTTACATCATTCCCTCCTTCATTTTTTACCTTCCTCAATACTTTCTTATGTACTCTAAATTGTTCAGTTTTCAAATTCATGGCCTCTATATTTCATTAATTGTTTACACACACACACACATACACACACACACACACACACATGTGAGCAGACATGCATGCACACACACACATTTCTGTCTGCCTGCTATGAATGATGCTACTTGTATGGATATGTTTTCAGGGTTAGCATTCAGTATTTCATGGCCTCTTCCTTGGGGAACTACTTCTCCAAATCTTGGTATTGCTTAGTTTTCTGAAGTAATTGGCTAGAGGTTGAGGGTTCCAAGACTTTCCTTCGTCCACATTAGCATGTATTTAGGTAGTCATGTTGGTGAGACTTTATGTGTATAGCTCCTGAAATTACTATAAGATAGTCTCACAGCAAACTTATTGTTCCAGCTCTTACAGTCTTTCCACCCTTTCTTTTGCAGTGTGTCATCAGTGGGCGTTGTTTGACTATGTATCAATCCAGACTGACATCCACAACTTCACATTTTTATTTTTTCCTTTCTTCTCTATTTATCTCTCTGTGTTTAAAAAAGCAGTTTCCCTCACGGAGGGTGAGGAAAACACTTGCCTGTTAGAATTTGAATATATTTTTTGAATTCAGTTAGAGATTACGTTTATTTAGTGAACTGGCAGTTGTAGATTCTCCCCTAAGATCCACAACTTCACTAACCTTGAGTAGTTGGCTAGGTTTTCAATACCAGCCATAATATTGCCCTATTTTAAGTGATTCTTAAGTCCAGTTGGAGAGCTGTTGTTTATTGCCATGGTATGCTGGACACAAATGCAATCATAGGGTTACTATACCATTCTGGTCATTTTTATGGTTCATAGATGTCATAATTGGGTAGGACCATTTGTAGCTTCTCTCTTTGAAAGCTTGCTTGACACATTCTGCTTCCATAAAAGCTAGTTTGAAGGATATAGGAATTCAGGTCAGTATCAGCTCTGAGTCCTCTGAGCTCTACTCTGAAGTTCATATGTCTTCTGGAGAAGAGATTTACCTCTCACTTCTGGGGTTCTTTTTATTTTATTTTATTTTATTTTATTTTATTTTATTTTATTTTATTTTTATTTTTATCAGTTACATTTTATTAACTCTGTATCCCAGCCGTGTCCTGATCCCTCGTTCCCTCCCAGTCCCTCCCTCCCTCCCTAATCTCCACCGTGCCCCTTTCCAAGTCCACTGATGGGGGGACCTCCTCCCCATTCATCTGATCCTGTTTTATCAGGTATCTTCAGGACTGGCTGCAAAGCCCTCCTCTGTGGCCTAACAGGACTGCTCCTCCCTTCGGGGGTGGGGAGACCAAAGAGCCAGTCATTGAGTTCCTGTTAGAAATAGTCCTTGTTCCCCTCACTTTGGGAAACCAATTGGTTACTGAGCTACCACAGGCTACATCTGAGTGGAGGTTCTAGGTTATATCCATACATGGTCCTTGGTTGAATGTCAGTCTCAGAAAAGACCCTGTGCCCAGATATATTTGGTCCTTGTGGAGCTCCTATCCTTTCCCCATCAGACTAACTCCCCTTCTTTCTTATGATTCCCTGTACTCTGCCAAAGGTTTGGTCATGAGTCTTTGCTTTAAAAACACTGCTAGTTAGAGTCTTTCAGATGCGCTCAGTAGACTCCTGTCATACGTTCAATGCACATCCCTTCTGTCTTCTAAACAAGGATTGATCATCTTACCCCATGTCCGATCAATTGGTTATCTTTTTTAGGTGAATAGATTTCATTATGTTTATCATATCTCATAGGTCTATATAAGTGAGTATATCCCATGTTTGTCTTTCTCCTTCTGGGATATTTCACTCAGAATGATCTTTTCTAGATCCCACCATTTGCCTGCAAATTTCATGATTTCCTCCTTTTTGATTGCTGAGTAGTATTCCATTGTGTAAAAATACCAAAATTTCTGTACCCATTCCTCCGTTGATGGACATCTGGGTTGTTTCCAGGTTCTGGCTATTACAAATAAAGCTGCTATAAACATGGTTGAGCAAGTATCCCTTTTGTGTACTTGAGCTAAGTTTGGGTATATACCTAGCAGTGGTATAGCTGGGTCTTGAAGAAGCACTATTCCTAATTGTCTTAGAAAGCGCCAGATAGCTTTCCAGAGTGGTTGGACCAGTTTACATTCCCACCAGCAGTGGAGGAGGGTTCCCCTTTCTCCACAACCTCTCCAGCATGTGTTATCACTTGAATTTTTCATCTTGGCCATTCTGATGGGTGTAAGGTGATATCTCAGGGTCGTTTTGATTTGCATTTCCCTGATGGCTAATGAGGATGAGCATTTCTTTAAGTGTTTTTCTGCCATTCGATATTCCTCTGTCGAGAATTCTCTGTTTAGCTCTGTTCCCCATTTTTTAATTGGATTACTTGGTTTGCTGCTTTTCAGCTTCTTTAGTTCTTTGTATATACTGGATATTAGTCCTCTGTCAGATAAAGGGATAGTGAAGATTCTTTCCCAATCTGTAGGCAGTCGTTTTGTTATGATGACGGTATCCTTTGCTTTACGGAAGCTTTTCAGTTTCATGAGGTCCCACTTATTGATTGTTGCTCTTAGAGCCTGTGCTGTTGGTGTTCTGTTCAGGAAGTTGTCTCCTGTGCCAATGAGTTCTAGGCTGTTCCCCACTTTTTTTTCCAATTGATTTAGGGTATCTGGTTTTATGTTGAGGTCCTTGATCCACTTTGACATTAGTTTTGTGCAGGGTGATAAATTTGGATCTATTTTCATTTTTCTGCATGTAGACTTCCAGTTGGTCCAGCACCATTTGTTGAAGATGCTGTCTTTTTTCCATTGAATGGATTTGGCTTCTTTGTCAAATATCGAGTATTCATAGGTGTGTGGATTTATTTCTGGGTCTTCTAAGCAGTTCCATTGATCCTCCTTTCTGTTTCTATGCCAATACCATGCAGTTTTTATTACTGTTGCCCTGTAGTACAGCTTGAGATCAGGGATGGAGATACCTCCAGATGATCTGTTGTTGTACAGGATCGTTTTGGAGATTCTGGGTTTTTTGTTTCTCCATATGAAGCTGAGAATCTTTTTTTTCAAGGTCTGTAAAGAATTGAGGTGGTATTTTGATGGGAATTGCATTGAATCTGTAGATTGCTTTTGGCAGTATGGCCATTTTCACAATGTTAATCCTACCAAACCATGAGCACGGAAGATCTTTCCATCTTCTTGGATTTCTTTCTTCTGAGACTTGAAGTTTTTCTCAAACAGGTCTTTCACTTGCTTGCTTAGAGTCACACCAAGGTACTTTATGTTATTAGTGGCTATTGTGAAGGGTGTTGTTTCCCTAATTTCTTTCTCAGCCTTTTTGTCTTTGGTATATAGGAGGGCTTCTGATTTTGTATCCTGCCACTTTGATGAAGGTTTTTATCAGCTGAAGGAGTTCTCTGGTTGAATTTTTTGGGTCGCTCATGTATACTATCATATCCTCTGCAAATAGTGACACTTTGACCTCTTCCTTTCCGATTTGTATCCCCTTGATCTCCTTTAGTTGTCTTATTGCTCTGGCTAGGATTTCAACTACTATGTTGAAGAGATATAGGGACAATGGACAGCCTTGTCTTGTCCCTGATTTCAGTGGGATTGATTTAAGTTTCTCTCCATTGAGTTTGATGTTAGCTATAGGCTTGCTGTATATTGCCTTTACTATCTTTAGGTATGTGCGTTGTATCCCTGATCTCTCCAAGACTTTAAACATGAATGGGTGTTGGACTTTGTCAAATGCTTTTCAGCATCTAAAGAGATGATCATGTGGTTTTTCTCCTTCAGTTTGTTTATGTAGTGGATTACATTGATGGATTTCCGTATGTTGAACCACCCTTGCATGCCTGGGATGAAGTCTACTTGGTCATGGTGGATGATATCTTTGATATGCTCTTGGATTCGATTTGCAAGTATTTTATTGAGTATTTTTGTGTCAATGTTCATAAGAGAGATAGGCCTGAAATTCTCTTTTTTTGTTGGGTCTTTGTGTGGTTTAGGTATTAAGGTGACTGTGGCTTCATAGAATGAGTTTGGTAGTGTTCCTTCTGTTTCTATTTTGTGGAATAGCTTGAGGAGAATTGGAGTTAGCACTTCTTTGAAGGTCTTGTAGAATTCTGCGCTGAAGCCATCTGGTCCAGGGCTTTTTTTGGAGGGGAGACTGTTAATGACTGCTTCGATTTCCTTGGGAGATATAGGGCTATTCAGTCTTTCTACCTGATCTTGACTTAGTTTTGGTAGATGGAATCTTTCAAGAAAATTATCCATTTCATTTAGATTTTTAAAATTTGTGGCATATAGGCTTCTGTAGTATGACCTAATAATTGTTTGGATTTCCTAAGTGTCTGTGGATATATCCCCATTTTCATTTCTGATTTTGCTGATCTGGATAGTTTCTCTCTGCTTTTTAGTTAGTTTGGCTAAGGGTTTGTCTATCTTGTTGATTTTCTCAAAGAACCAGCTTTTTGTTTCATTGATTCTTTGGATAGTTTTATTTGTTTCTAGTTGATTGATTTCAGCCCTTAGTTTGAGTATTTCCAGCCGTCTGCTCCTCTTGGGTGCATCTGCTTCTTTTTTTTTCTAGGGTTTTCAGTTGGGCCATTAAGTTGTTTGTATGTGATGTTGCGGATTTCTTCTTGCAGGCACTTAGTGCTATAAATTTTCCTCTGAGCACTGCTTTCAATGTGTCCCATAAATTTGGGTATGTTGTGCCTTCCTTTTCATTGAATTCTAGGAAGTCTTTAATTTCTTTCTTTATTTCTTCCTTAACCCAGCTGTCATCGAGTAGTGAGTTGTTCAGTTTCCATGTGCATGTCGGCTTTTTGTTGTTTCTGTTGTTGTTGATGTCTAGCTTTAGTCCATGGTGGTCAGATAGTATACAAGGGATTATTTCAATCCCTTTGTATCTGTTGAGGCTTGCTTTGTGATCCACTATATGGTCTATTTGGAAAAGGTTCCATGCGGTGCTGAAAAGAAGGTATACTCTTTTGAGTTTGGGTGAAACGATCTGTAGACGTCTATTAGGTCCATTTGATTTAGGGATTCTGTGAGTGCTTTTATTTCCTTATTTGGTGTCTGTCTAGTTGATCTGTCCCTTGGTGAGAGTGGAGTGTTGAAGTCTCCCACTATTAAGGTATTAGGATCAATGTATGATTTAAGCTTTAATAATGTTTCATTTACGAATGTCGGTGCTCTTGTATTTGGGGCATAGATATTCAAGATTGTGATGTCCTCTTGGTGGATTTTTCCTTTGATGAGAATATAGTGGCCCTCCTTATCTTTTTTGATTAACTTGGGTTGAAAGTATATTTTATTAGATATTAGGATGGCTACTCCTGCTTGTTTTCTGGAACCATTTGCTTGAAAAACAGTTTCCCAGCCCTTTACTCTGAGGTAGTGTTTATCTTTGTTGCATAGGTGTGTTTCTTGGATGCAACAGAATGTTGGATCCTGTTTCCTTAACCATTCTGTTAGCCTGTGTCTCTTTATTGGTGAGTTGAGTCCATTGATATTGATAGATAATAGTGACCAATGCATGTTAGTTCCTTTTGTAATGGAGTCGGTGATCTAACCCTGTTTCATTGCTTGTTTTCTTTTCATTTTTGTTGGGATATTATCTGTATGCCCTGTTTTCTTGGGTGAAGTTGTTTTCATTGGATTGGAGTCTTCCTTCTAGTATCTTCTGTAGGGATGGTTTGCTGTGTAGATATTGTGTAAATTTAGTTTTGTCATGGAATATTTTGTTTTCTCCATCTATGTTGATTGAAAGCTTTGCAGGGTATAGTAGTCTGGGTTGACATTTGTGATCTCTTAGAGTCTCCATGATACTTGCCCAGGCCCTTCTGGCTTTCATAGTTTCTGATGAGAAGTCCGGCGTGATTCTGATAGGTCTACCTTCATATGTTACTTGGCCTTTTTCCCTTGCTGCTTTTAATATCTTTTCTTTGTTCTGTAGATTTAGTGTTTTGACTACGATGTGACGTGATGTGCTTCTTTTCTGGTCTAGTCTATTTGGAGTTCTGTAGGCCTCTTGTATATTTATGGACATTTCTTTCTTTAAGTTGGGAAAATTTTCTTCTATGATTCTCTTGAAAATATTTTCTGGACCTTGGAGTCTGGAGTCTTCTTTTTCATGAATTCCTATTATTCTTAAAATTTGTCTTTTCAAAGCATCCTTGATTTCTTGGATATTTTGTGATTGGAACTTTTCTGATTTTACTTTTTCTTTGAGAGAAGTATCAATTTCTGCAAGTGTGTCTTCAGCTCCAGAGATTCTCTCTTCCATCTCTTGTATTCTGTTGGTGATGCTTACTTTTGTGGTTCCTGATCTTTTCTCCAAGTTCTCCAGCTCAAGGGTTTTCTCATTTTGTGTTTTCTTTATTGATTCTAATTCTGTTTTCATGCCTTGCACCATTTCTTTCATGTGTTTGAATTTAGATTCCTGTCTCTCTATGATGGCCTCTATTTCTTTTTTCATTTCCTTTTTATATGCCACTAATTTTTCCTCTACTTGTGTATCTATTTGTTTGGCTATGTTTGCCTGTGTTTCTTTAAGAATTTTGTCTATTTCTTCTTTCTTTGCCTCCAATTGACTGGCCATCTCTTTGAAAGACTTGTTCATTTCTTCCTTATGAGCCTCAGATAATTGGGCAAGCATGGCTTTAAAATTATTTTCCTGTGCTTCTGCTGAATTGGGGTATCCATCGATTTTGGGGTTTGCTGGTGAAGTCATGATGTCCTGATTTATGTTGGAAGTGTTCTTTCGCCTACCCCTGGCCATTGGCTTATCTGAAACCTTCCCTGTTTGTTTTTGGATTCTGCAGATCAGACTGGTGCTGTCTCTCTCTGGTGTCTGGAGAGTTCTTCAGGAAGCTGAGCACTCTCAGCGTGTGCTGAGGACTAACTGTACCTGTGGGAGGAAAGTACGCAGGCGCAAACGGGGCAAATGCAAACGTTTGTGCGCACGTGTGTGTGTGTGTGTGTGTGTGTAAGTGTGGGTGGACGTGTGTCTCGAGGGACAGAGTGATGGCTACTGCTGAACCCTTGAGTGTGTGGGAGGGGCTCTGCACTGTATATGTCGCAGGTGCTAATGATGATCGCAGCGCAATTTCTGGCATTAACTGCCTTAACTCCTCAATTAGGCCCACAGGGCAGGAACTTCAGTGTCCCTAGTGCCCCTCTCGTTCCCAAAGTGGGTATGTGGGTGGGAGGGGTTTCGATGCCTGGCTTCTGATTTAGAAGGACCCAGGATCTGGGGAACTGAAGATTCTCAAGGGTGCACTCACTTACAGGCAGGTCTCTCGGCAAAGATCCAGGGCTCTCTGCTCTCTGGTTTGGCCCTGCTTCTTTGATGTGCTCCACCAGTTCTGTGCTGCTGTCACTGCCAGGTTCTGAGGTCTTGCTGCAGCTGGAGATTTCAGGGTGGTCACTTCAGCAGGGATGGGGTAACCAGGCTCTCTGTTCTCTGGTTTGGCCCTGGTTAGTCTTAAACTGGAGGGCTGTGGTGCCCCGCCAGTTCAGTGCTGCTCCGCTGCCACATCCTGCTGTAACTGGAGACTGGGTCGGTAGTCCTGATGTTTTCTGGGAAGTCCTGGGGTCTCTTCGTTGTGCTCTCCAAGCTTGGGAGGCCCAGCGCCTGGTGTGTCCAGGTTGTATGATGTTTCTGCCTGGTTTTGGTGAGTATATAGTGTATTCTCTGTCACTGTGGGATTGGGCGGGCCGTACCGTCAGTGATGGCGATCCTGTGGAGCTAGTATGGCGTCTAGCAGATTCGCGCCCTGGGAGGATGTTGCAGCCACTGTGCGAATCTGGGACTCCGGGACAGGTACTGCTGGCTTTTGTCTGCCGCTAAAGTGCTTGGGGCTCTGTCTCAGCAGCTGTATACCCCAGGCAGTTAGGTCTGCGCTGAGAAAGATGAGTCCGCTGTGCTGCTGTGCCAAGGAAGAAGGAGGTCTGGGGGAAGGGAGTGCTGCAAGATCAAAGGATCGTTTCTCTCTTTCCCCAAACAAGTCCCCGGGTGACCCGAGACCAAAGTTTCACCTCCTGCGATGTTCCCTGTTGTTCAGAAAGCCTCACCGTGGTTTTCCTGGGTTAGGGGTCCTTCCATTCACCAACTCAGAAATTCAGGTATCCCACCGTTCAGAAACTGTATGTGCTAGTCGCCATCTTGGCTCTGCCCCTTCTTCCCACTTCTGGGGTTAATAGCAATAGTCTGTAAAATTCTTAAAGTCTCTTGCACAACCCTGACTAACAACTCAAATGAGGGTTTTTCACACCTAATGCTGTGGCTTTTGTTAAATGGTCTTTGACGCTTGGAAGAAGCAAGTTCAACCAGATATTAAATTTAATTTAAACTGTACATGCATATATAAAAACAGAACTAGTATATATTATAGAGAGTTTTAAGCATAGAGTTAAAGGTGTGATTCACTGTGAACTTTTGTAGGAGAAATTTAGAAATTATAAAAATTTGGCATTCACATTTTATTTAAGTATATTTAAATATGCACCATTATTACATATTTATATTGACATACTTATCTACTCAAAAATTATCTAAAAGCTGGTATCAGAGTATATGGGATCACATTTTCTATTATTATTATGGCTTGATAGTCACAGTTTGATTTAAATGCAAGACAGGCAAAGATTAGAGTGACATTTAAGAAATAACGGTGCACTAACTGCAGAAATATTATTCTATAAAAATCTAATAAGTGTGAATGTTCAAGCAATTTACCCCACACATGTATTATATGCGCTTGGGAACATAAACTATGAAAACACTGGTGATCTAACTTCTCCACATATGTTATCACATCTTAAACAGCAGATCTTGCAGGACACTGTATAAGCAAATCTATTCCATTTAGGGGTTACTAAAATACTTTGAAAGATTTGTTGTTTCAGTTACTGGATAAATTGTTCTGTCTGATAAAGCTTGGATTTCAAGTCACTTCAGTTTCAAAAGAAGCATAAATAATGTCTTGTTTAAAAGAGGATGATTTTGTTAGTAAAAAAAAACTGGATCTCACTGATATCATTTGGAATCATTCTTAGGCAACTTTTAAGATCATGCATTGTATATGAGCTCATTAAGTCTTACAGAGGAATAGAATGAACTAAAAACCATTAACCAAATATATTGTGAAGATTTATCACAAAATTTAGGTCAGTGGAACAGAAATTAGGACAGACAATCGGTTTCTTAATGACTGAGACACTGATGGGCTTTACAGATGAGTGCATTTTTCAGGCATGAGACTACAACTTGAAACTGTATTTTTATTTTCCTTTTTTCTGATTCACTGCCTTTTAGTGATGTTTTTCCTCCCCCAACTCCTCTGTTATTTACCAATGACAATATAAAATGATATTAAGTAGCCCAGTTCATTACTAATCTAATGTTATTTAGTTACTAGCATTGAACATATATTGACAAGGTACCTGGATTATGTATTAGGTATGATTTTCTTTAATCTCTTATTTTAAGCAGGCTTTATGTGTAAACCTGGGTAATTCTCATGCAATCAATGGCATTGTACATATATACATTCATGAAGGTCTTTGTGTTTCTCTTGAATTTAATGGTATCAAGTGTCTTTGGAAACAACCAAGTATTATAAATCTCATAATAAGTATATATTGTGCAAAGACAAACAAACAAACAAACAACTAATGTCAAATTAAGAGTCCTAAGTCAGAAACACTTAAACTGTCACTGAATTTTTAAGAGCCTCCTCTTTCTTCACTGAAAAGCAAGAATGCATAACTAAGCTGCCATGGACTACATCTAGGTTATATGCATGAATGGTCCTTGGTTGGAGTATCAGTTTCAGAAAAGACGCCTGTGCCCAGATATTTTGGTTCTGTTGCTATGCTTGTGGAACTCCTGTCCTCTCTAGGTCTTACTATCTCCCCTTCTTTCATAGGATTCCCTGCACTCTGCCCAAAGTTTTGTTATGAGTCTCAGCTTCTGCTTTGATACACTGCTGGGTAGAGTCTTTCAGAGACCCTCTGTGATAGGCTCCTGTCTGTTTGCTGTTTTCTCCCTCTTCCAGTGTCCATCCTGTTTGTCTTTCTGAGTGAGGATTGATCATCTCACCCAGGGTCCTCCTTCTTGCTTAGCTTCTTTAGGCTTGCAGATTTTAGTATGTTTATCCTATATAATAGGTTTAGTATCCACTTATAAATGAGTATATACCGTGTATATATGAGTATATTTCTGCTTCTGGCATACTTTATTCTGTCTTTGACATGAACTCAGTGGCAGGCTCTTTGACAACCTCTCCCCATGAGGGGTAGGCCTTGCCAGGCCACAGAGGCGAACAATGCAGCCAGTCCTGATGAGACCTGATAAGCTAGGGTCAAATGGAAGGGGTAGAGGGCCTCGCCTCTCAGTGGACTAAGGGAGGGCCATAGGGGGAGAAGAGGGAGGGAAGGTGGGCTTAGGAGGGAACAAGGGAGCGGGCCGCAGCTGTGATACAAATTGAATAAATGTAATAAATGATAATAGTAGTGAAAAAAATGCAGGCTTTCTCTAAATGTGATGAGGACACTACTGCTTTGTCAGACATCCTGAAAGTGTTAAATGGTGTTGATGCCTTAGGATACTGTCTAGCCAAATTAGTCAGTAAAGTTAACTGTACATTTTCAGTTTTAAATTGTGTGTAGTAGAGATGGCTCTTCAGTTACTATTCAGTGAATTTCACATGTGATTTAATTGTTTACAGCACAGTAAGAAAAATATTAGAAATGTATAGGGAAGGAGAAAATGTGATTTTTTAATGTTTTTATTTTTATTTCTTCACAATTTATTCATTATATATCCCAATTGAAGCCCCCTCCCTCAACTCTCACCACACCCAGCCTCCCTCTCTCTTCTCCCCTTTCCCCTTTACCTTGTCCACTGAAAGGGGGAGTTCTGCACCATTGCCATGTGCCCATATCTTATTAAGACTCATCAGGACTTCCTGGATCCTCTTCCTCAGTGGCCTTGCAAGAAAGCATCACCAGGGGCTAGTGATCTAAGAGTAGTCAATGGAGTTCATGATAGAGGCAGTCCCTGCTCCCCTCACTCAGAGAACCACATGGAGACTGAGCTGCCAATTGGCCACATCTGAGCAGAAGGTCTAGGTCCTCTCTATGCATGGTCCTCCATTGGTGCAAACTCATATAATTTGCACACAAATGGATGGAACTAGAAGAGATCATCCTGAGTGAGGTAACCCAGAAACAGAAAGATAGGCATGGTGTACACTCACTTATAAGCAGATATTAGCTCTACATATAGGATAGCCACCTACAGACCGAACACTAAGGAGGACCCTAGGGAGGATGTTTAAATCTCATTCAGAATGGCAAACAGGATAGACACCAGAAGTGCTGAAAGAGAGGAAACAGGATGGGAACCTACTACAGAGGGTCTTCTGAAAGGTTCCACCCAATAGGGAATCTAAGCAGATGCTGTAACTCACAACCAAACTTTGGGCAGAGCTCAGGGAGTCTTATGGAAGAAAAGTGGGTTAGGAACAGAGGGACATGGACTGTACAGGAGCCCTACAAGGAGACCAACAAAGAAAATGTGATTTTTAACACAGCTACTAAGAAATAGGATGTGATAACATGAGTCCAGAGAGTCTTGGGAATGCTAATCCAATTCATCATAAACACATATAAAAGAAATATTGTGATTGCTAAGAGAAACTAAGTTTGTCTGGAGAACATAGGAACATTCTCATTCATGAGCAGTATTAAGAATTTATATCACTTAGAGTTGTAAATAATAAAACTCAGCTCATCTTTCTCTGTCTTCTCTTTTATTTAAGTTTACCTATTAGGTGAATGCTGAGTAAACAATTAAGGTAACTTTATTTTAATATATGGCTTTATAAAATAAAAATAATAGTGATTTAAGGGATGCAGACATATTTTTTTGTAATATGGATCTAGCACATCACATAAAAGATGGGAAGTGAGAGAAATAAACTGGAGGAAATAAAAGAATATTACAAAAATTAAATCTAAGCATATAATTATAAGACCAAAATTTCTAGCATATGGTTCTTAAAATTGTTAAACTATACAAAATCCAGGAAACAAGATAATTATGCATTTTAAAACATAATTTTCAAATTCACAGAAAGTGAGAGAAATGGTAGAACTCTGAAGATCTATCTGTCACCAACCATTAAATAGTACATGATGTGAATATACTTTTCTTTTAAAAATTCAGTTATTAAAATGATACATAATTATATCATTTTCCTCTGAAAACACACACACACACAAACACAGGTATCTTGCAGAGCCTGTTTACTGCAACTTGTGAGTCTTGACTTCTGTGGTGACAATATAGGTTTAAAAGACCAACTGGGAAGTTCCTCCCTGGGAAATGCTAATTTCTTTTTCAGTAGTCAGTAGTTGTCTGTCTTCTTTGAGTAGGGGTATGACCCTATCAGTTTTTTTCCCATTTGGCTTTCGCATTTCTAATACCATTTTTCAGGTCTTACCTACTCACTCATATTATTGAACTATCATAAGTATAGCTTCCCTGTTAGATTATAGGAGACATAAACTGACAGCAGATTTTCTGGGCATTTCGTTCTTACAACCCTTGTGCCCCTTCTTCAAGAACATTCCCTGAGCTTTAGATGCAGGTGTTGTGTTTTCGGTGCATGCACTGGGGTTGGATTCAGCACAATCTGTTGATGTCTATATTGTGACCTGTGGTTTACTGTGGTGATTTCAATTTCCTGTAAGTGAAGCATCTTTGATGAGGGTTAAGTAGTACACTTATATCTGAAGATGTAAAGCTTGAAACCACAGATGAGAAGGAACAAGAGGAGTTTGTCTTTCTATGTCTACATTACCTCACTAAATACAATCTTTCTAGTTCCATACATTCATCCGAAGCTTCTATTTTTAACCTGTACACCATTTTCTTTATACATTTATCAGCTGAAGGATATTTAAGTTGTTTCTATTTATCAGGTAACATGAATAGAACAACAATTAACATTGCTTTACAACTCATTATTAATAGGGGCTCGAGGATTTGAGGTACATATCAAAGAGTGGTATATCTGGGTCAAATAGTATATTTATTTTTAGATTTCGTTTTGTATTCTCTCTATTGATTTTCAGAGAAGCTGCCCCAATTTGTATCTCCTCCCACCCAAATGAACGAGGAAGGTTTCCCTTTCCCTAAATTCTCTCCAGCCATTTTTGTCAGGTGTATTGTTTTTGTTGTTACTGTTTTGCTTCATGGTAGTTTGTTTATTTGTTTGTTTGTTTATTATTTACCTCAGTTTTATTTATTCACACAAACTATTTTGATTGATATAAATAAAAGTGATAAATAATAATAACTTTAACTCATCTTTCTCCAACTACTCCAAATCCATCCCAATTTTACCTATCCCCCAACCTCCTGATCAGATGCTCTTGCCTGGGTGGCTTTTCTATTGCCAACAAAGCAGCAATATCCAAAAAAAAAAAAAAAAAAAAAAAAGCTACTGTCTCTTTCCCAGGAATTATAAATTTCCAATAAATCTGTAGCTAAGAATGGAAATTCATAGTTTGTTATATGTTCTGCATGTTATTGCCACTACTGTGAGTACAAACATACAACTTTCCTGATCTGTTTTGGAAAATATCATTTCCTTGTAGTTTTTCTCAATTTATTGAACTTAAAATCTTTCTGTCTCTTCTTCTTCAAAGATCACTGAGCAATGCCATAGACAGGGATGGATAATGATTTATGGACAACCAGTTTGAAACTGTTTACACAGAAGACATTTATCATTTTCATGTTGACTGTATTTTTGTGATAGTTGCATTTTACTATAAGTAGAAACTTCATTGATAAGAGTTGCAATATGAATGAATCTATTGAGATAGCAGGTAGTTGTTTGGGGTCAATTTGATACTCTCTAAATGATCATTTAGCAAAGTGATAGGAGAGGTTATCCCCTAAGGCCTGTGGGCATGACTAGCCACAGGGTAAGGTTAAAGAATACTATTTTCCTTCAGTACCTTTCATATATCCTTTCAACATTTTGAAATGCTGGAATGATAGCGAGTAGAGATTTCTGGTAAGTACCCACTTAATTTCCACATGTTCTGTAATTCAAGTATTTTTGCCAATAGAATAATAACCATCAAGTTCTTGAGGTCCACTGGGAGCATAGGAAATGAAAAGCCTTTGATGCATGGGGACTACAGAATATCACTGGTCAACACATCAAAATGAGACAACTGTTTCTTGGCACTAGGGCTTTTTATTCATCATCCTGTAGCTCAGAATCTAGAAGAGAAAATGTTGCTCCATTGTTAGATATCTCCATCTAAATTCCTCTCTTCTCTTTGTATGCATATATACTAGAAAACTTTTGTAATAGTAGGCTTCCATATAAAATTCTTAAAAAATCAGATGTATAAAGTGTTAAAGAGGAATAATAGAAAATGACCTTCTATATGAGGCAGGGAATGAAATGGCCTGACAGAGAAGGGAATACAGAAAAATAACTCAAATTGGAGAAAGTTAAAAAATGGCATGACCCTTACTAACCCTTAACAGACTCTGAAACTGTTGATATGTTTTTATGAATTTCATTGCCTTTAGAAATGTTCTCTGGCTTGTGTGTGTGTGTGTGTGTGTGTGTGTCTATACATGTATTTATACATATATATGTACTATATATACTTATATATATAAATTTATATATGTATAAATATCTCTGGCATATATATACACATACTTATATGCTACTCAGACTGTACTATTTTACTAAATAGTGAATGATTGCTGAAAAGATATTCTTTCTCTTAAAATTTTATCCATGAAAATTAAAACAATCCTGTATAATAGAAGTTCTTATGGAGCTCATGTTTGATTTCAAACTGTATTATTGAGCAATAGTCATAAACATACATGGTACTGGCATAAAACAGACACATTGATCAGTGGAATTGAATTAAAGAACAAGAAGTAAATCCACACAACTATGTATACTTGATTTTTGACAAAGAAGCAAAAACCATATAATGAAAAAGGAAAAAATACTGATGAAATTGTGTTAGTCTTACTGGATGTCTGAATGAAGAATGAAAAGACATTCATATCTATCATTCTTCACAAAACTGAAGTTCAAGTGGATCAAAATCTTCAAAATAAAAACAGATACACTAAATCTTATAAAAGAGAAAGTAGGGGATATCTTTGAATGCATTGGCACAGGAGACAACTTCCTGAACAGAACACCAACAGCTCAGACTCTAAGACCAACAATTAATAAGTGGAACGTCATGAAACTGAAAAGCTTTTGTAAGACAAAGACACTATTAAAAAGACAAATCATCAGTTAACAGAATGGGAAAAAGTTTCACGAACTGACAGAGGTATGACATTCAAAATATATAAATAAACCAAATAATCTCATTTAAAAATGGAATACAGATCTAAATAGATAATTCTTGACAGAGGAAATTGTAATGGCTGAGAAGAACTTAAAGAAATGTCTAATGTCCTTAGTCATCAGGGAAATATATATCAAAACAATTCTGAGATTCTGTTGTATAACCATCAAAATGGCAAAGATCAAAAACTCAAACTACCTTTCATGTTGGAATGGATGTAGAGAAAGGGCAAAACTCCTCTATTGCTAGTGGGAGTACAAACTTGTATAACTACTTTGGAAATAAATTTGGCAGCTTCTCATAAAATTGGGAATAGATTTACCTCAAGACCCAGGAAAAGCACTCCTAAGCATATACCCAAAACATGCTCCACCTTACAACAAGGACAAATGCTCAGTTTTGTTCACAGCAGCTTTATTCATAATAGGCAGAAAATAAAAGTAACCTACATGTCCTTCAACCGAAGAATGGATAAAGAAACTGGTACATTTACACAACAGAATATTGCTCTGTTATTAAAACAAGGAAATCATGAAATTTGCAGGCAAATGATTGGAACTAGAAAAAAATCATCCTGAGTGAGGTGACCCAGATCCAGAAAGACACACATGCTATGTACTCACTTATAAGTAGATAAAAAGCATAAAGTATAGGATAACCATATAACAAACCATAGGCCCAAAAAGCTAAGGAACAAGGAGGACCCAATGGGGGATGCTTGAATTTCACTTAGAAAGAAAAATAGATTAGACATGGACATAGATAGAGGGAGGGGCCTGGGTGGGGGAAATGGAGAAGGGGAGGATGGGGATGGAAGCAAGAGGGATGAGGTAGGGGAAAGATGGAGCATGAGAGAGTACTGTGAAAGACAACTGGATTGGAGGGGAGTTAAGTTCTGCTATGAGCTGGAAACCTGGGAAAATGGAAACTCCCAGGAAACTATGAGAGTGATCCTAGCTAAGACTCCTAGCAATGGATGATATGGAACCTTAAGCAGCCATCTCCTGTAACCAGGTAAGATTTCCAATGATGGCATTGGGACACCAGCCTATCCAGAAAAAAATGAGACCCACAATTTGTCCTGCTTACAAGGTGTTTAAGTTAAAAGATGGAATAGAATTTGAGGGACAGGCCAACCAATGACAGGTCTAGCTTGAGACCTATGTCAAGTGAGGAAGCCCATCCCTCACTATTAATGATACCTTGCTACACTTGCAGGTGGGAGCAGTGTATAACTATCATCAGAGAGGCTTCACCTAGAAACTGATGAAAACAGATGCAGAAACACAATGCCAAACATTATGTGGAATTTGGGGAATCCTGTGAAGGAGCAGGAGGAAGAAATAAAGGAGCCAAAAGAGTCAAGGGCACTGCATGAAAACCTACTGCCAACCAGAGATTGTACTACCAACCAAAGAGCCTACATGGTATAGACCTAGACCCTCTGAATATATGTAACGTATTTAACGCCTTTCTATTTTATTTTTTAAATTTATTTATTTTTTAATAAATTACTATTTATTCACTTTGTATCCCCACTGTAGCACCCTTCCTTGTAACTTCCCAATCCCACCCTCTTTCCTTCATCTCCTCCCATGCTCCTCTTCAAGTCCACTGCTAGGGGAGGTCTTCCACCCTTCCCTCTGACCCTAGCCTGTCAGGTCTCATCAGGACTGGCTGCATTGTCTTCCTCTTTGGCCTGGTAAGGCTGTTCCCCTCTTAGGAGGAGGTGATCAAAGAGCCAGCCACTGAGTTCATGTCAGAGACAATCCCTGTTCCCGTTACGAGGGAACCCACTTGGATACTGAGCTGCCATGGGCTACTTTGGTACAAGGGTTCTATGTCCTTTATTAGAGTATCAGTCTCAAAAAATATCCCTGTGTGCAGATTTTTTTTTTTTGGTTCTGTTGCTCTCCTTGTGTAATGTCTGTCCCCTCAAGGTCTTTCTATCATCCCCTTCTTTCATAAGATTCCCTGTATTCTGCCCAAAATTTGGCTATGAGCCTTAGTATCTGCTTTGATACCTTGCTGGGTAGAGTCTTTCAAAGGCCCTCTGTGGTAGGCTCCCATCTGGTTCCCTGTTTTCTCCCTCTTACTATGTCTGTCCCATTTGCCTTTCTGTGTGAGTATTGATCATCTTACCCAGGGCTCTCCTTCTTGCTTAGTATCTTTAGCTGTACAGATTTTAGTATCTTTATCTTATATTGTATGTCTAATATCCACTTATAAGTGAGTATATACCATGTGTGTCAGTGGAAACAGGGTTTGTCTCTGAATATATTCCTTGCCTTCAGATCTCTTTCCTCTAACTGGGCTGCCTTATCTAGTCTCAAAAGAAGATGTGCCTAGTCTTACTGCAACTTGAGATGAGAAGGTGAGTTAATATCTATGTGAAGTTTCCTTTTTTTTTCAAGGAGGGGAGGGGAATTTTGGAAATTGGAGATAGGTTCATATCTGCCTTTTTTCCCAGTGATGTTAGAAATTGCTCTTTTGTGAGGGGTTGGGGAGTTGATGTGATGGCTTGATGCTTAAAATTGTGTACTTATTTTGCAGTGATAACAAGGTTTACTTACAGAACTCTACTTGGTTGCTCATAACTACCTTCAATTCTAACCACAGGGGATTTATGATCAAATCTGCACCACTGGCATTCATATACAAACCCACACATACCATAAGTGAAATATTAAAATTCTTATTGTTGCATATACTTATTGGGTACTCATGTGTTATTGTTGTTATTATTAGTCATCATTATTCTATAAAACTACTGTCTCCCATATATTATCATTGTTATATATGTGTGACATGCTTAGGTATATAGTTCTTAAATATATAAATAATAAAATAAATCTTTAAGAAAAGTTACAACCCAGATACCCCTCAGTTGAGAAATGGATACAGATATGGTATATTTACACAATGGAATACTACTCAACAATTAAAAACAAGGAAATCATGAAATTTGAAGGCAAATGGTGGGACCTAGAAAAGATCATCCTGAGTGTGGTATCCCAGAAGCAGAAAGACACATAGGGCATATACTCACTCATAAGTGGATATTCTATATATAATATAGAATAAACATACTAAAATCTATACACCTAAAGAAGCTAATCAAGGAAGACTCTGAGTAAGATGATCAATCCTCACTCAGAAAGGCAAAGAGGGTGGGCATCAGAAGAGAGAGAAAATAGGGAACAGGACAGGAGTCTACCACAGAGGGCCTCTGAAAGACTCTACGCTGCAGAGTATCAAAGCAGATGCTGAGACTCATAACCAAACTTTGGACAGAGTGCAGGGAATCTTATGAAAGAAGGTGGGGTGTGTGAAAAAGAGGCCTGGAGAGGACAAGGAACTGGAGCTGGAGCTCCACAAGGAGAGCAAGAGAACCAAACAATCTGGACACAGAGATGATTTCTGAGACTGATACTCCAACCATGGACCATTCATGGAGATAGAACCCCTGCACAACTCAGTGGCAAGTGGGTTCCCTAGTAAAGGGAACAGGGACTGTCTTTGACATGAACTGATTGGCCTGCTCTTTGATCACTTCCCCCCTCAGGGGTGTGCAGCCTTACCAGGCCACAGAGGAAAACAATGCAGACACTATTGGTGAGACCTGATAGACTAGGATCAGATGGAAGAAGAGGAGGACCTCCCCTATCAGTGGACTGGGGAAGGGGCATGGGTGGAGATGAGGGAGAGAGGGTGGGATTGGGAAGGGAAGAGGGAGGGAGTTACAGGTAGGATACAAAGGGAATAAACTGTAAATAAATAAATAAATAAATAAAAAGAAAAGTTATCCTTCAACTCACATTCAATCAAGATACAGAAAAATAAATCTGCATGAATACTAAATTTTGGCTTGTCTACTTGAAACTTCTTTTCTCTAAGATTTGTTTGGGACAGTTGAATGTATTTAAGTCATATGCATATTTTCAGTTGCTTTCTTTGCATTTCAAATTACTTTAAAACAGAAGTAACTATATTATTAATCTTGCAAAGGAAAATCTCTTTACTATAAACTTGAACATGGTTAAATGGAAATATTGTGAATCAAAAACAATTTTATTAGATAAAATCTAAAATATAAAATCCTATTGCTGAATATAATACTCAACTCTGAGACTCTCACTTTCTTTAATATAAGTTTTAGAATTTGTTTACTTCAACTATTTTGTTTTTTGTTTTGTTTTGTTTTTACCCTTGTCTCAACATAATATCCTTTTCACTGGTTAGTCCCATTTGGCTTAACTTTTTCAAGTCAGCATGCTATTTAGCACCATAATCTACTTTCAGTCAGTGAGTATTTACATTCATATGGAGTGAATCTCAGGCATTATCTCTTATCTGTCTCCAGAGAGACATTATTTTTAGTATAGGGATTTGATAACTCAACATGTACTGTAAATGTCTGTATTTGCTCTTAGAATTATTCATTAACTTGTGCTTTCCACTTGCCATTTATAATAACCTTAAGGCACTACTTTTGATTTTGAGTTCTAACATGTAATAAACATGATGTACAGAATTATGAACAGTCAACTTCTGAATTTTCCAGTGATATTCCTTGTGAGAATTTTAAGGCATCTGCATTGATTCTGCTTTGGCTATTAGATAAATAAATGTTATAATATGAAATTTCATAATATCCTCATCAATTTTATTCCTATGAAAGTAGGTCATTAGATCACAAGTATCTTCCCCCACCACACATTTTTTATAACCTATTAAAGGCAGAAAAACATTTTTCATATATCAAAAATTCCTCACATCTATTACCTAGACAGTAAAAATGTCATCAGTTTTTATTTTTAAAATTTTATAGAATATATTTTGATTCTTTTTCCTCCCTATCTCCTCGTAGATGCTTCTCTATCACTACCCACCCAAGATCATGTTCTTTCTCTTTCTTAACAACAACAGTCCTCCTCTTCTCTAAATAGATGCACACATAAACAAACAAATGAAAAACCATAGGGTTCACTTTACATTGGTATTGTTATAATGTTCTTTTGAAATGCTTGCACCTTACCCTTGTTCATACAAATGGTGATTTCTCTCCCCAACTATCCGGTTTCAATCTGGACATGAAATTGTGATGTTTATTCTAAGCATCACCTGTCTCAAGTTTGTGTAAACATGCCACCATTTGTTCTCCAATTTTTCAATTAAAACAACCAGCCACAATGTTGAGCAATGGAGAGGATAGGGTGGGACATTCTGGCTCAGAGTGGAAGGAGAGAAAGGAAGCAGGAAGAAAGGAAGTAGGAGGAGGAAGAAGAGGAGCAGAAGCAGGGAGATGGAAGCTGGAGGAGAGGTCTTGGAACGAGGTGGAGAGATGAACCGGACCTAAGATATTACTAAAAGCAAGTATAATGAGTGAATTTGAATGGTAGGAATTATGTGGGCTGGGAGGGTTAGGATGGAGTAACTATTGCCCAGCCTTGTGTTCTAGGTTAATTAAATAATTCTTAGTCTCTGTGTGGTGTTTTGGTTATACAGCTGTTTAGGATTAACTGCAGCATTACTAAAAGATGTATCAATAATAAATATTATCAAAATACAACAGATTGACTAACTACTTCTGAGAATGAAGCGTATCAATCCATTGAAGAATACTCATCTTCCTTTTCCCAGAGACAACCAGTTGCTAAAAGCTTCTTTGATGGGAATAGGACATCAGGCCCATTCTGTCTTCTCTGTGCTTGGATGTTGTATGTATTAAACTTTTTTTTAATTTTATGTTTGTTTGTTTTTAATTTACTTTACATTCCCAAGGCTACCCTACTAGGAAGGAAGCAACCATAAAGCATGCAACAGAGTCCATCTTAGAGACAACCCTTGCTCCATTTACTAGGGAGCCCACATGGAGACTGAACTGCCTTACAGTAACTGCGCTACAGCTAAGCAGGGGGTCTAGGTCCTCTCCCTGCATGGTCCTTGGTTGCTGCATCAGTCTCCTCAGGGCCCTCTGGTCCAAGATTTTTAACTTTGTTGGCCTTCTTGTGGTTTTTCTGTCCACTCAAGGTCATTCTATCCCCCATCTTTCCATAAGACTCACTGAGCTCTGCCCAAAGTTTGGCTGTGAATCTCAGCACCTGCTTCTATCCTCTGCTAGGTGGAGTCTTTCAGAGGACATCTTTGGTAGGCTCCTGTCCTGTTCTCTCTTTTCAACAACTCTAGTGTCTATTCTATTTGCCTTTCTGAATGAGAATTAAATATCTTTCTTAGGATGCTCCTTGTTGCATAGCTTCTCCATGTCTGTAAACTGTAGTATGGTTACCCTGTACTATATAGCTGTTTATAAGTGAGTTTTTGGTTCTGGACTGGCAAACTCAGAATGTTCTTTTCTAGGTCCACACATTTACCTGCAAGTTTCACTATGTCCTTGCTTATAATAGCTGAATAGTATTCCATTGTGTAAATGTACCACAGTATCTTTATCCATTCTTTTGTGGAGGGACATCTGGGTTCTTTTCCATTTATGGCTATTATGAATAAAGCCACTGTGAATGTAGTTGAGCAAATGTCCTTGTATGATGGGGAATCTTTGGGTATATGCTCAGTAGTGGTATAGATGGGTCTTGAAACAGATCTGTTCTCAGTTTTCTGAGAAAAAACTGGATTGATTTCCAAAGTGGCTGTACAAGTTTTTACTCCCACCAGCAATGGAGAAGTGTTCCACTTTCTTAACCTTGCCAGCATGTGCTGTCAATTGAGTTTTTGCTCTTAGCCATTCTGAGACATGAAATAACTCCTAGAGCTGATAAACATCTTCAGCATAGTAGCTGGATACAAAACTGACTAAAAAAATGAGAAGCCCTCCTCTATACAATGGACAAACAGGCTGAAAAAGAAATTAAGGAAACATCCTTCACAATAGCCACGCGCACACACACACACACACACACACACACACACACACACACACACACAACAAACAAACCATAAAATATATTTGTATAATTCTAACCAAGCAAGTGAAAGACCTTTATGATGAGAACTTCAAATCTCTGGAGAAAGAAAATGAGGAAGATACCAGAAGATGGAAAGATCCCTCATGCTCATGGATTGGTAGGATTGTAACATTGTAACAGTGGCCATCTTACCAAAAGCAATCTACAAATTCAATGCAGTTACCATCAAAACACCAACATAATTCTTTACAGACTTTGAAAGAACAATTATCAGCTTTATGTGGGAAAAAAAAACAAGATTAGCCAAATAATTTCGGTACAATAAAAGATCTTCAGAAAGTATTGCCAGTCCTGATCTCAAGCTGTACTAAAGAACAATAGAATTAAAAAATGCATGGTACTGGCATAGAAACAGACTGGTGGATCAATGGAATCAAATTGAAGACCCAAACATAAACCCACATACTTATAGACACTTCATTTTTGACAAAGGAGCTAAAACCTACAGCTTACAGCCTACAGCACGGGAAAAGATCTTCACAAACCCTACATCTGATAGAGGGCTATTGTGCAAAATAATAAAGAACTCAATAAATTAAAGAACAGCAAACTAAATAACCCAATTAAAGAATGAAGTACATGGTGAAACAGAGTTCTCAACAGAGGAACATCTAATGGCTGAGAAGCACTTGAGGAAATGTTCAATGTCATAAGCCATCAGAGAAACACAAATCAAAATGACTCTGAGATTCCATCTTACAGGTGTCTTGTGCATTTACAGATGTTGTTAATACTATCTGAGTTTGTGAATTTAGATGTATCATCTCTGTATTGTCTAGAAAGTGTTATTTCATTGGAGTTATCCACTCTGTCTCTTAAATATTTTCATCTTCTCTTTCACATAGATTTCTGGGCCTTGAAGGGAGGGGTTTGATGAAGACATCTCAATTAGGTCTAAGTGTTCAAGTCTCTCAAGCACATTGTCTAGTTTTCAGTCTCTGTTTTAGTTAGGAGTGACTGCAAGAAGAATCTGCTCTGATGAGTTGAATGATACATTGATATATGTTTATAGCTTATGTCATTAGAAATCATTTATTGCTTAATTACTTTAGCAGAATAATACGTCATTTCCTTGCATTGCTTCATGGGCTGGGTTTTAATTTGTGAAAATGAAGGAATGAAATGAAGACAGACAGGTGGACACAGAAGAAGCTAGGAATGGGTGGCCTAGAATCTCTGATACAGAAATTGCAGCATTTTGCTATTATATAGAGTTGAACAGACAGTATCTTGTTGCATGTGGCTATGTAAAGAGGTGTGGTTTTTATATACAGATATATAAGGAGGCAAGGTTTATGATTTACAACTAACTCAAAGGGAGAGATTTAGTTAATTTCAATTGGAGACTGTGGTCATTTCTCCACACACTATTAACATTCATATTTAGATCAGAGGAAGGCTTTTCCAAACCTCTCAGCCTCACCATGGAGAGAAGGCTTTGGTATTTGTCCATGGGTCTGAGCCTCTGGGATACTTGTGTGTGTGTGTGTGTGTGTGTGTTAGGACTTTCTTTGTTTAATTTATTTTTTATTGATTACAGTTTGCTCACTTTGTATTCCAGCTATAACCCCCTCCCTCATGCCCTCTCAATCCTACACTTCCTCCCTCATCTCCTCCCATACCCCTCCCCCAGGCAACTGATAGGGGAGTCCTCCTCCCCTTCCCTCTGACCCTAGCAAATCAGGTCTCACGAGGACTGGCTGCACCGTCTTCCTCTGTGGCTTGGTAAGGCTGCTCCCTCATCAGGGGTTGGTGATCAAAGAACCAGCCACTGATTTCATGTCAGAGACAGTCCCTGTTCCCATTACCAGGGAACCCATTTGGAGACTGAACTGCATGGGCTACATCTGTACAGGGGTTCTAGGTTTTCTCCATGCATGCTGCTTGTCTGGAGTATCAGTCTCAGAAAAGACCCCTGGGTCCAGATTATTTAGTTCTGCTGCTATACTTGTAGAGTTTCTGACCTGTCCAGGGCTTTCTATCTCTCCCTTCTTTCATAAGATTCCCTGCACTCTGCTCAAAGTGTGGCTATGAGTCTCAGCTTCTGCTTTGATACTTTGCTGGGTAGAGTCTTTCACAGACCCTCTGTGCTAAGACTCCTGTCCTGTTCCCTGTTTTCTCCTTCTTCCTATGTTCGTTCCATTTACCTTTCTGAGTGAGGATTGATCATCTTACCCAGGATCCTCCTTCTTGCTTAGCATACTTAGGTGTGCAGATTTTAGTATGTTTATTCTATATTATATGCCTAATATCCACTTATAAGTGAGTATATACCATGTGTGTCTTTCTGCTTCTGGGATACCTCACTCAGCATGATCCAAAATATGCTCAACTATAGTACAAGGATTTTTGCACAACCATGTTTGTAGCAGCTTTATTTGTAATGGCCAGAATCTGGAAACAGCCCAGATATCCCTTAATGGAGGAATGGATACAGAAATGGTGGTGCATTTACACAATAGAATACTATTCAGCAATTAAAAACATGGAAATCATGAAATTTGCAGGCAAATGGTGGGAACTAGAAAAAACTCTGGGATTCTTAATGTGATCATTTTCATGTTAACAGTATAGATTTAGTTGGGAATTCACTCACTCAGGTCTTCCTCACTCCACATAATAGTAAGTTTACCTCAAGACAATACATTTAAATAAATTAATTATATTAAACAAAAATCAATGTTTCCTTTTACTGAATACCATCGATATTTTGTTCCCTTCATTCAGTAGTGTATATTTGTAATGTAGCCTTAACTCTTCTATTGTTATAGAACATTTTATTTACATAATGGTAAAATAAATAACATAATAATGTCCATGCACATTATTTTACAATGTATATTTTTTAAAAATGTACATGTAAAATAACTTATTTTGACATCGCCTGTTAGTATTTCTAGCTGTGGTGAATGACAGGTGTACTTGCTGAAACTTGTAAATCCAACACTGCAGAGGAAGGGGCAGCAATGTCAGCATGAGTTTTTCTCTGCCTGGGCAATAGAGCATGTTAGACGAGAGTATGGGATGCAAAGTGTGAACGTGTCTCAAAATAAATGCATACATGCATGCGTACATCTATGGAAGCACACACAATTGCAACAGGAAGATACTGAGCTGAAAACATGAGAAACCTTCATACATATGTGCTTTTGGATGTGAATTGAATTACCTGGTTACTGAGGAAAGTAGGGAAATCAAAGGTTAATAATATAGACCATGTTGACCTACAGGGAACAGGACAGAGGACTCTAAGTAATATCTCTGCCATGAGAAAGAAAAACTACATGAAAAGCATTTACAGCAAAAAACGTGATAGATTCTAATCATATAATAGGAAAGTAAAAACATAATCCAGCAGAGAGTTTCTCCGCAAATGAGTAATTCGGTTACTGGTGAACAGGTGGTACATGCTGCTCCCACCACCTTCTATGGTGATAGATGCCAAGGAAGTGCTATAATAACCAAGCTTCACGAGAGCCAAAGTGACACTTTATCAGAGGTTGAATAAGTCATGCATGGAGGATAGACTAGAATACATTAGATGACAAGATGGAGGGAGTGAAGCATTCAAAACTGAAGCTGAAACCAGCAGATACTGTTTTCTTCTTTATCGCAAGGATAAGATAGATGAGATCTCTGGAAATTTGCTATGAAAATGGGAAATTTATGTGATTGTTCCATAAATGTATACTTAAGACACCTGGATTACGTCTCCTCTCAGAGACCAAGTTGCATGATTGTGTGTGTGTGTGTGTGTGTGTGTGTGTGTGTGTGCATGTTTCAAAACACATAAGGTTTGAAGCTTGAAGGAGTAGGTGAGGTAAGTGGTGAACCTCAGATAACAGAAATTTCACAAGAAAAACTGTTACAGAAATTATTATAATCTGGGAAGAACACATTGACTGTTTTAAATGCTTTAATTAACATCCAGCACTCCTGTCATACGTGAAGACTAATATGGAAGACAATTCAAAGAGATGGAGAAATCTTGTCATCCCAATCAGGCAAACACTGAATTATAACCTAATAATATCTACATTATATTATTGTTTATATTTATTTATATTATAGTTACTGTGATTCTCTAATTTGTTAGTTTTTGTGTATTAAATTGTATATAACTAGAAAAGGAGCTTATGCCTGTCTTGATTTCTCTACAAATATGATATTTTAATTTAAATAATCTTAAAGAATTTCATATACTCATACTGTATTTACATCATTTCAACACCATCCGCCCTCTTTGAAACTTCTTCCCTTTCAATCCCTCTCAAATAATAGAACACTATTACCTTAATTAATATTGACATCTACACACATATAAATTCACATATTACATATGTGTGGACATGTGTATGTATGCATAATACAGCCTGCTGAGTGAACTTAGTGTTGTTTGCTTATATAGCGTTTAGTGTTCACCACACAGGATTAGACAACTCCTCAGGGCTCTTGTCCCTGTAGAAGAAAGGTTCTTGCTCTTTCAGGAACCACTGTCTAGAGTTTTCTTTTTGGGGGGCTTGGAAGGGTTGTTTCCTTTTTAAATTTTTTTTTCACAATTTATTCATTATACATCCTGATTGAAGCCCCCTTCCTCAACTCCCCCAGTCCCAACCCCTCCTTCTTCCCTTCATCCCCTTCCCCTAGTCCACTGAAATTGGGAGTTCTCCAGTAGTGCCATCTGCCCATAGCTCATTAAGTCTCATCAGGACTGCTTAGATCCTCTTCCTCCTTGTTTTCTAAAAGTAAAGTCTTATGATATTTCCCCTATCTTGTTTGACATGTCAAACCGTACTGTCAAACAGTATTTTTTGAGATTTCATGGATGTGGATTACTGTCATTTAATGAAGACACTACCTAAATTGTAGAAAGTAATTTTATTCTCCTGGCTTTTACAGTCTTTCTGGTCATATTCTGAAACATGTTTTGAGTCTTAGGACAAGGAGGGTGATTTATAGATTTAACAGTTAGCACGGGGCTTCACATAGTCACTTCTCTGTTGTTTGATTAATTGTAGATTTCTCAAGTTGTCTTCATCTGCTGAAAAAAATAAAACATTTTTGATTAGAAGTGAGAGCTATGGCTACTCATGGAAATCAGGCTAAGTGTTCCAAATTAATGCAGTGGGAAATAATAGTAGTTAGGAAAGTAGATAATTCTATAAAGTCCCTGGCTTCATCAGCACTGGCAACTGACTCATTTTACAGTGCCAAGCATGAATTAATACTTTCAGTTTGTATTTTGTCCAATTAGCTGGATATTAATTATTTCCCCTAGATATAAGTCAAGCCTTAGTGGTCTTTTTAAGTTTAATAGAATTTTTAAATTTAAATGAATTTTGGTCATTTTCTTCCCCTTCTGAAAGACTTTTTAGATCCTCTTCCCCTTCCTACCCACTCAAATTATTTCAACTTATTTCTCAATAAGCAAACATCCAGTACAACAAACTCCTTAATGCCAAAAATAAAATAAAATAACACTTCAAAATAAAACAAATATCTGTCCCATTTGCCTTTCTGAATGAAGATTGATCATCTTATCCAGGGTCTTTTTTCTTGATTAGGAGAGCAACAGAACCAAAAATCTAGGACAGGGGTCTTTTCTGAGACTGATACTCCAAACAAGGACCATGCATAGAGATAACCTAGAACCATTGCAGATGTAGGCCATCGTAGCTCAGTGTCCAAAAGGGTTCCCCAATAATAGAAATAGGGACAGTCTCTGATGTGAACTCATGGGCTGGCTCTTTGATCACTTCCACCTGAGGGGGGAACACCTTTACCAGTCTACAGAGGAAGACAATAAAGCCAGTCCTGATGAGACCTGATAGACTGGGGTCAGATGGAAGGTGGGGAGGACCTCCCCTATCATTAGTCTGGGGGAGGAACATAGGAGAAGAAGAGACAGAAAGGGTGGGATTGATAGGGGAGGTGGAGGTGGCTACAACTGGGATACAAAGTGAATAAACTGTAATTAACATAAAAAATAAAAATAAAAAAATAAAATAAAACAAATAAACCCCACAAATGAGACCAAGTAAAAGCATACAAAACACTGAGGAGTTCCATATATGTTGGTCTACTATTTCTGACCATGAGGCCTGCCTTGTAGTGTTGGCTATACCCAGTGTCAATCCTTTGGGGGAAAAAGTGATTTAACCTCTTCTAGAAGATATAAACCTAATACAGAAGCGTCCTAAAACACATACATAAAAGAAAGTGATCTAAATTAGTACTGTTATTTAAACTTTGGGAAATTCCGACACACATGATATTATTATGGCTGGAAGATTTTACTGCTAGGTAGGACTATTAATTCATTGTACTCAGGAAAGTTCTCTTTTCATCCAGAAATACTATGAGATTAGTCCTCATGGAGAAGACCTTCTGATCAATCCCAGCTCAATTCTTTCATGTCCTATTCCAAAGCGTGTGGTTTTTCAAGTAATAAGGTTTTAAGTTCCAGCAGACAACCAATGTCAACTATAATAGCTTTTAGTGTTCTGGGAGTCTTTTGAATCCCCTGATAAACTATTCCAAGAGAGTTTTCCCATGCCTGGAATGGTTTTGTTATTCTGCTCTTATTGTCTGTATCTTGAGTACAGAGTATAATCACCCCATGTGGGTTATAACTCCTGGGAGGTTATGGGGTAACTCTAGCTGAGACTCCTGCCCCCTTCTATACCCAGGTAGGACTTCCAGTAGAAGGAGTAGGACACTAACCCACCCACAACATGTTTGACCTGAAAATTGCCTTGTCTACAAGATGTGGAAGGATAAAGATGGAGCAGAGATTGAGGGAATGGCCAACCAATGACTGGCCCAAATTGAGACCCATCCCATGGGAGAGAGCCATCCCCTGACACTAGTAACAATTCTCTGTTATGCTTGCAGACAGGATACTGGCATAACGGTCCTCTGAGAGGCTTCACCCAGTAGTGAATCCAAACAGAAGCTGAGACCCAAAGCCAAACATTAAGCAGAACTTGGGGCATCTGGAGAAAGAGTTGGGGGAAGGATAGAGGGACCCACAGGGGACACAAACTTTACAAGAAGACCAACAGAGTCAACTAACTGAGGACCATGGGGGCTCACAGAGACTGAAGCATCAACCAAAGAGCATGCATGGACTGGATCTATGTCCCCGACACATATGTAGCTGATGGGAAGCTTGGCCTTCATGTGGGTACACTAGCAAGCTGAGCCAGTGCAATCTCTAAAATGGACATAATTACCTGCTTTTGGATAACTTTTCCCTTGTAGAGCCTCAGGGGAAAAGGATGCACTTAGTGTTGATGTAACTTGATGTGCTGAGGTAGGTTGTTGGGGGGGAGGGGTTTTCTTTTTCTGAGGAGATGCAGAGAAGGTAAAGGGAGAAAAGAGATGGAGGGTGGAACAGGGAGGAGAGGAGGGAGGGGGGCTGCAATAGGGCTGTAAAGTGAATAAATTTTAAAAGTAATGTATATATATATGTGTGTATATATATATATATATATATATATATATATATATATATATATATATAGTTTTATGGACCAAGATACCATACCTATTAACTTTGACACCTTCTTACCAAGGTTAATCACTTTTCATGACTACTTATAAGGCTACTAGTATTCAGCTTAGTAGAAACTTTCATGATAATTGGTGAATGTAGAATATAAAAGGTATAGATGATAAAATTAATATAAAATATACTTTTATATACAATGGTTTTATTATATACAATTTATATTATACAAATATACTAAAATTATTTTATGTAGTATATAATATATTAATATATAATACATTATCAAAAAATTAATATTGAATATATTTATATATTTACTAAATAATAGTAATTACATATAATAAATTAACATGCAATATTACTGTATAACAACTTTATTGTATAAAATGTATATATTTTATCTTTAAATAATATATAATAATAGATAAAGATAATGTAAACATAAATTAATCTGATTCCTCTGTTTTTTAAACATCCTTAGAGTCAATTATTCTCCCTCTTTCTCTCTGTCAGAGATTTAGTTACTTATTTTATTTGTGTGTATGATTCCTTTTCCTTCCTGAATGTCTGCGCACTACATGCATGCACTTGTTGTTTTAATTGCTGATCCATCTTTTTAGATCCTCCCTCTTCCTCTGTATTGCCCTCCCCTCATACTGACAATAACTTTCTTTGTTTTTCCACTATCCTTTTGATACCTCCTGTAACCCCCTAAGCCCCTGTAGAGTACTCCTTGACTCCTACAGTGCCTTTGGCCTTTTCGGGTTTCTGTGTTTATTCCTGGTTTTCTCCTTATATCTAAATATTCTGAGTTAGTATCCAAAAATAAGAATGAGTATGTGGAATTTTTGTGTCTGTTTCTGGCTTACTTCCCTTTTCATAATATTTCCAGCTCCATTTGTCTAACTGCAATTTACATTATTTCAATTTGATTTATAGCTGGATAGAATGTTACTGTGAATATGTGACGTATTTTCATCTTCAGTTTATTATTTACAAGACTTTTATTTTTTAGTTTCTATTCTCTAGGTATAAGGAACAGAGCAACAACAAACATGGTTGAGCAAGTATCTGTGAAGGAGGATGCTGAGAATTTGGGGCCTGTGACGTAGAGTAGCATGGCTAGGTCTTACTGAAATCCACTTTTAGCTTTTTGAGAATAATCCACAGTAATTTTTTTAGGTGCTGTACTTGTTTTCAATTCCAGTAACAGTGAATGAGAGTTACCCTTTCTTTACATTGCCAACAGCATTTCCTGTCAACCATTCCCTTGATCTTAGGCATTTTGATATGTGTTGTATGAATTTTCAAGATAATTTTAATTCACATTTCTTCAATTGATAAGAATTTAAAGATTTTAAAAGATATTTATTCAGTATTATCATTTCTTTCAGAACTCTTCAGGTATACAGTATTTAAGAATTAGGTAATTGTTTTTGATTCTGTTTATTTACTTCATTTTATATTCTTGGTATTAATCGTTTATCAGATGTATGTCTCTAGCAAAGAATCATTTATATTTTGTGCTCTTCCTCTTCAGTTGATTGATGTTTCCTTGCTTATCAAAGATTAAATGATGTAACTCAAGTATGTAGAAAGAACAGACAAAACCTGTATCTAGTAGAGGGGAAGAAATATTTAAAATCAGAGATACTATTAAAACTAAAATAACAAAGAATAATCAAATCTAGTACCCTACTTTTACATTTTTTGAAGTTATTATTTTTACTTATTACAATTTATTCCTTTTGTATCCAAGTGGTAGCCCCCTTCCTCATCTCCTCTCTGTCCCACCCTCCCTCTGACTTCCCCCCCACCTTTGTCCTTCACTTAGTCCAATGATAGGGGAAGTCCTCCTCCCCTACTACCTTACATCTTGGCATATCAGATCTCTTCAGGACTGTCTGGATCCTCTTTCTCTGTGGCTTAGTTAGGCAGCCTTGCCTGGGAGAGGTGATTAAAGAGCCAGCCACTGAGTCCATGTCAGAGACAACCCCTGATCACCTTACTAAGAGATCCCCATGGAGACTGAGCTGCCTGTGGGCTACATCTGAGCAGAGTCTAGGTCTTCTCCATTCATGGTCCCAGAGCCCAGATTTCTTGGCTCTGCTGTTCTTTGTGTAGAGCTCCTGTCCCTTCCAGGTCTTTCTATATCTCCCTTCTTTCATAAGATTTTCTGCACTCTGCCCAAAGTTTGGCTATGAGTCTCAGCATCTTCTTATATACCCTGATGGGTAGAGTCTTTCAAGATCCCTGTGGAAGGCTACTGTCCTGTTTCCTGTCTTCTCCTACTTCTGATGTCTATCCTGTTTCCCTTTCAAATGAATATTAAGCATCTTCCATATGGTCCAACTTGTTGTTTAGTCTCTTTAGGACTACATATTTTAATATGTTTATCCTATATTGTATGGCTAATATCCACATATAAGTGAGTATATACCATGTGTGTCTTTCTGCTTATGGGTTACGTCTCTCAGGATGATGTAAATAATAGTGTAAAATTATTAAAAATAATCATAAGAGTTTTTAAGAGTGAGAAATAACAATGTGCTATCCTCTGAGCCAAGCACTTGGGAGACAGAGGTAGGTGTATCTCCGGAATTCGAGTCTTCCTTCTCTTTATAGTGTATTCCAGGACAACCAGGGCAACATAGAAAGCCTGTCTATATGCACTATATGAAATACTTTACAATTAAACATTAGAAAGCATATCAATCAATTGTTAATGAGCTTATCAGACAGGTTCAGCAAAATCACAAATGATAAATAAATATGTATAAAATATTTCATTTTCCCCACATTTTTCTTCTAACAGATTTAGTGTGTCTGGTTTTTTGTTGAGGTCTTTGATCCACTTGGACTTTAGTTTCATGCAGGGTAATAAGTATGGATCTATTTGTATTTTTCTACATGTAGATATTCAGTTAGACCAGCACCATTTATTGACTATGCTATCTTTTTCCATTGTATGTTGTTGGCTTCTTTGTCAAAAAACAGGTGTCAATAAGTCTGTGGGTTTATTTCTGGGTCTTCTATTAGATTCCATTGATGCACCAGCTGCATGCCAGTACCATGCAGTTTTTATTACTGTTGCTTTATAGTACAGCTTGAGATCATGGTTGGAGATATCTCCAGATGACCTTTTATTGTAGAGGATTGTTTTAGCGATTCTGTTATTACAAATAAAGATGAGAATTTTTATTTCAAGGTTTTTAAAGAATTGTGTTGGCAATATGATGGGAATTGCATTGAATCTGTAGGTTGCTTTTGGTAAGATGGCCATTTTTATGATAATCCCAAGCTATGAGCATGGGAGATCTTTCCATCTTCTGATATCTTCTTCTATTTCTTTCTTCAGAGACTGGAAGTTTTTTTCATACAAGTCTTTGACTTACTTGGTTAGAGTTACAACAAGGTACTTTATATAAAGCAGAAAGACACACATGGAATATACTCATTTACAAGCAAATATTAGACATATAATATAGGATAAACATACTAAAATCTGTACACCTAAAGGAGCTAATCAAGAAGGAGGACCCTGGATAAAATGTTCAACCCTCATTCAGAAACACAAAGGGGATGGGACATTGAAAGAGGGAAAAAACAGGGAGCAGGACAGGAGCTTACCACAGAGAAACTCTGAAAGACTCTACCCTGCAGAGTATCAAAACAGATGCTGAAACTCATAGTCAAATTTTGGGCAGAGTGCAGGGAATCTTATGAAAGAAAGGGGAGATAGAAAGCTGTGAAGAGGACAGGAGCTTCACAAGGAGAGCAACAGAAGCAATAAAATCTGGGTGCAGGGGTCTTCTCTGAGACTGATACTCCAACCAAGAACCATGCATGGATATAACCTAGAACCTCTGCACAGATGTAGCCCATGGCAGCTAAGTATTCAAGTGAGTTACCTATAATGGGAACAGAAAGTGTCTGACAAGAATTCAGTGCTGGATTTTTGATCACTTCTTCTTGAGGGGGAAATAGCCTTACCAGGCCAAGGGTAGGACGATGCAGCCAGTCCTCATGAGACCTGATATGATAGAGTCAGATAGAAGGGGAGGAAGACCTTCCCTTTCAAAGGACTGGGGGAGGGTTATGGGAGAAGAAGAGGGAGGGAAAGTGAGAGAGGGAAGGGATGAGGGAGGGGGCTTCAGCTGGAACACAAAGTGAACAAATGGTAATTGATGAAAAAAAAAAAACTTTTCATCATCCTGATCTAGCGAGGAAATGAAAATTAAATCTACCATAATATTCAGTCTTCACCTTCCATCTGACCTTAACTATCAGGTCTCATCAGGACTACATTCAACGTTCTCCTCTGTTTTTGTCTTCTTCCAATGTCTATCCTGTTTGTCTTTCTAAGTGAGGATTGATCATGTTAGCCAGGGTCCTCCTTCTTGTTTACTTCTTTAGGTGAAGAGATTTTAGTAGGCTTATCCTATCTTACAGGTCTAGTATCCACTTATAAATGAGTATATACCCTGTGTCTTTCTGCTTCTGGGATACCTTACTCAGGATGATCTTTTCTAGACCTCACCATTTGCCTACTAATTTCATGCAAAAAATCAACTAATCCAATTTAAAAAATAAGGTATGGAGCTTAACAGAGAATTCTCTGTAGATGAATATAGAATGGCAGAGAAACACTTAAAGAAATGTTCAATGTCTTTAGCCATAAGGGAGATGCAAATCAAAATGACACTGAAATTTCACCTTACACTCATCAGAATGCCTAAGATTAAAAACTCAAATGAAAATACATGCTGGAGAGGTTGTGGAGAAAGGAGAACCCTCCTCCATTGTTGGTTGGAATGTAAACTTGTACAACCATTTTGGATATCAATCTTGCATTTTCTCAGACAATTAGAAAGAGCGCTTCCTCAAGATCCAGCTATACCACTTGTAGGCATATATCCAAAATATGCTCATGTTCCAAACAAGGACATTTGTTCAACCATGTTCATAGCAACTTTATTCGTAATAGCCAGAATCTGGAAACAACCCAGATGTCCCTCAGTTGAGGAATGGATGCAGAAATTGTGGTACATTTACACAATGGAATACTACTCAGCAATTAATAACATGGAAACTATTCTTAAGTGATGGTCCTGTTTTAGAAAGTAAACCCTGCATTTAGTCACTCATCTTTAGATATTACTTATAAGTTATATTTAATTATATATTAGTATGCAGCTATTTATACATATTCACACACACATACACCCATGTATGTGGACTGGTGCTAAGCATACTTGAGGAAGCAAAAGCAAGGAAGTGACCAAGAAATGAAAGCAGAGGAACTGGAAACTAAAGAGTTTAAGAAACACACGTGGAATGAGATGGCAATGAGGTCTAGTCTAGGTTGAAATGTAAAGTGACTTAATAGGGTTGGGGTGGGATAAAATTCCTGTTTGTCTAGATTAAAATGCTATAATGAAACCCATTACATTTTATATTAATTTAAAAAATGGAGCTAGTGAGAAGCATAGGTGATTGCATACTTGACATGTCAATGTGTCAAACAAGATGAGTTCCATTCCTAGATCCATGAAGAGGTACAAAAGAGTTAATACTTGAGAATCGTTCTTTTATCCAACCAGTTCTCCTCCACAGGTAAGCATGCACACACTTGTGGGTGCACACACCTACGCACATTCACACACTGAAATTTTAGTAATATAGAAAAATGGTAAAATTGCAATGACAAATACTCTAGAAAATGAACAAGAATTGTCATCAACAACAACCAGGCTTCATGAGTGATGTGTTTAATGGCTTTGTTTTTTCACAAAATTATCACTTAAATATAGTTCAATTTTATTTTGTAAGAAATTTCTGTGTTCTTTGTAATCTCTAGCAAGATAAGCATCATTAAAATTTTTTATCTTTTACAATTTATATGTAAAATTAAACTCCATATTCCTTAAAATTTTTTCTTAAACTCTGCAACAATAAACTCAATTACTTGTTTTTCCTATTCCTAAATGTTAGGGAGGCTTATCACAATCTGTTGTTTCATAAATGAGAAATTAATTTTGTTCCATATGGTTAAGAACTATTGTCTCATATTCATTATACAGTGATTATATTTGCTAGAAAATACAAGAACACAGTTATCTCTGCTTTTGTCAAAGCAGGGACATGTTCAGATCAAGGCTATGGGTTGCTAACTCTTGTTTTTATTTTCATGGTAATTTGGAGATTGTCCTATTACTGTCCAGTCCATCTGGCTCGTCTTTTTTTTTTCTGATTTACATGTATGTCCTTTTTACAGATCATTGAAACTGAGTAGATTATTTCTACTTCATGAGATCACTCAGGCTGTGTTGTATAAAATGATGCATCATGCTCAAGAGACCTTTTCATCTAATTCCTGCTTCACAGGACAAAATAGAAAAAAGGAGCTATTAAAAGATTGTTCTAAAATAAGTTAATAAATAAAAGACTGTTCTGAGAATTTATTTTTTAAGATACACTAATAGTGATACTCTTAATTTTTTAATTAAATTTTTATTTTTTGTATTAAATACATTTTATTTACTTTGTATCCCAGCTGTAGCCCCTTTCCTCATTCTCTCCCAATCCCACCCTCCCTCATCTTCTCCCTACCCCTCTTTAAGTCCACTGATAGGGGAGGTCCTCCTTCCTTCCATCTGACCCTTGCTTTCAGATCTCATTAGGACTGGGTGCAATGCAATCTTCTGTGGCCTGGCAAGGCTGCTCTACCCTTGGGGTTGGGGGAGAGTCAAAGAGCCAGCCACTGAGTTCATGTCAGAGACAGTTCCTGTTCTCCTTACTAGGGTATCCACTTGGATACTAAGCTGCCATGGGCTACATCTGAGCAGGGGTTCTAGGTTATATCCATACATGGTCCTTGGTGAGAGAATCAGTCTCAGAAAAGACCCCTGTGCCCAGATATATTTGGGCCTTCTGGAGCTCTTATCCTCTCCAGGTCTTACTAACTCCTCCTTCTTTCATATGATTCCCTGTACTCTGCCCAAGGTTTAGTTATGAGTCTCAGCATCTGCTTTGATACACTGCTTGGTAGAGTCTTTCAGAGGTCCTCTATGGTAGGCTCCTGTCCTGTTTCTAGGCATATATCCAAAATATGCTGATGTCCACAACAAGGCCATTTGTTCAACCGTGTTCATAGCCAGCTTTATTCATAAGAGCCAGAACGTGGAAACAACCCAGATGCCCCTCAGTGGAGGAATGGATACAGAAATTGTGGTACTTTTACAAAATGGAATATTACTCAACATTTAAAAACAAGGAAATCATGAACTTTGAAGGCAAATGGGATCTAGAAAAGATCATCCTGAGTGAGGTGTTCCAGAAGCAGAAAGACACACATAGTATATATTCATTTATAAATGGATACTACACCTAAAAGATAGGATAAACATACTAAAATTTGTACACCTAAAGAAGCTAAACAAGAAGGAGGACTCAGGGTAAGAAGATCAATCCTCACTTAGAAAGACAAAGGGGATGGACTTCGGAAGTAGGGGAAAACAAGTAACAGAAGCTCTCTTAATTTTTGACACTTGGGTGCATTTTCTGCATGTGTTCTATAAGTATTTTGTACTTTGTTCAACTTATACACACAATTTTGTTAACCCATGTTACTGGATGTAGTATTGTATCTGTGGGATTAAAGCATTGGTTACTGTTTTACAAGAGAATCTCATTATGTAATTAATCTATGCCTTGAATTTGTGTTTATCCTGCTTCATCTTCCTAAGTGCTGAGTTTACACATGAATCTCACCACAGACATTTTGTTTCGGACATGGATGTACTGAAGATTTACATCTGTTCATGTGTTCTGATAATCTTCTTGCTCAAGATAAAATATCTATTCACTGATTTTGAAGTTAAATAGTGAGCCACTTTGCTCACTTTAATCACTCTCTAGTCTATGATGCATGCTAAACTTTTTATAGAAATGTATCCTCATAAAAAGATATAGAAACATTCAATGGTAAATACTTATATGAAAACAGTAAAACCTTATAAAGTAAAAGATAACAAGATTTAAAACAGTGTTTCCAAACATCATAGGTCAGGTACACATATGAATTCACAAAGAATGTCACAATATGCAGAACTGTACAAACTAAAGCCAGACAAAATCCCAGTGGCTACAAATTCCAGCTCACAGCCAAGAAACTATTTTCACCTGAGAGCTGCTGAGATAAGGAAAACCAGTTTCACGAAGGGAGTGACTCTGAATATATATCCACACTCCAGGCCAGGGTCTATGTTAAGAGTAGTCAGCCAACACAATTGCACTCCACTTTCTTAAAGAAAATGAAAGAACATAAAATTGAATGGGTATTGAAGTAATGTATCTGGAAGGAGTTAAAGGAGGGGGCAGAATATAAAAAATACATTATTGGAAATTTCCAAAGAATAGTAAAACATTAAAGTAATTAAAAACGTTTTAAATTTAAATCACTTTCACTTTCACTCTTTTTTAGACTCTCATACAATGTTTTTGTAATTATGCATCATATATTTATACACTGTATCACACCAACACATAGAAATAGAACCAGATGTATATGCTTAGTGTCACACATATTTATAAACGTATAAAGAAGACTACTTAAGATAGTATAAGCTCTCATGGAGTACATCCATGGAGAATACTTAATTTCCTGTTTTTAGTATCCTTTACTTTCTTTTTTTAAAATTATTATTATTATTAGTTACATTTTATTAACTCTGTATCCCAGCTGTATCCCGCTCCCTTATTCTCTCCCATTCCCACCCTCCCTCCCTCAGCTCCTTCCTGCCCCTTTCCAAGTCCATGGATTAGGGGTTTCATCTGGCCCTGTTTTATCAGGTATCTTCAGGACTGGCTGCAAAGTCCTCCTCTGTGGCCTAGCAGGACTGCTCCTCCCTTGGGGGGTGGGGAGGTCAAAGAGCCTACCATTGAGTTCTTGTCAGAAATAGTCCCTGTTCCCCTTACTATGGCAAACCAATTGGTTATTGAGCTACCACGAGCTTCATCCAACAAAGGTTCTAGGTTATATCCATACATGGTCCTTGGTTGGAGAAACAGTTTCAGAAAAAAACCCTGTGCCCAGATATATTTGGTCCTTGTGGAACTCCTATCCTTTCCACGTCATACTAACTCCCCTTCTGCCAAAGGTTTGGTTATGAGTCTTAGTATCTGGTTTGAAATGCTGCTTGGTAGGGTCTTTCAGATGCCTTCTGCAGTAGACTCCTGTCATATGTCCTATGCACATCTCATTTGTCTTTCTAAGTGAGGATTGATCATGTGTCAATTAGGAATAATGCTTCCTCAAGACCCAGGTATACCACTGCTAGGTATATACCCAAAATTTGCTCAAGTACACAACAAGGACATTTGCTCAACCATGTTTGTAGCAGATTTATTTGTAATAGCCAGAACCTGGAAACAACCCAGATGAACATCAATGGAGGAATGGATACAGAAATTGTGGTATTTTTATACAATGGAATAGTACTCAGCAATCAAAAATGAGGAAATCATGAAATTTGCAGG
Source organism: Meriones unguiculatus (assembly GCF_030254825.1). Taxonomy (NCBI): domain Eukaryota; kingdom Metazoa; phylum Chordata; class Mammalia; order Rodentia; family Muridae; genus Meriones; species Meriones unguiculatus. The sequence continues at coordinate 80,346,917 of NC_083350.1, read as the reverse complement.
CAAATGGTGGGATCTAGAAAAGATCATTCTGAGTAAAGTATCCCAGAAGGAGAAAGACAAACATGGTATATACTCGCTTATATAGACCTACAAGATATGATAAACATAATGAAGTCTATACACCTAGAGAAGATAAACAAGAAAGCGGACATGGGGTAAGATGACCAATCCTTTCTTATATTTCTTTATATTTCTTATAGTTCCTCATTTAAGATGGGGCCTTGTGGCAGTATCACCATCCATACTGGAAGGTCAATTGGTATTATAATTATACACATCTTGTTTAGATAACAAAATTGATATTTCATAGGCACAAGTTCCCAATTCTATGTAGAAGGTACTAACTGACTCATGGCTGAGGTCCTGATTCATCAGGTTCTGCCATCTATCATCCTCACTTCCACACTTTTCCCTGTGTCTTTTTATGGACATGGATTATAGATGCATCAATTAGGATTCAGTGGCAAATGGTTGATTCTCTGTATTATGAGTGTTGTGGATTTTTTTTGTCTCCATCTGCTGTAAAAAGAAGCTTCCTTATAAGAAGTGAGAGATATACCCACATGTATCTGTAAGTATACGTATTTACAAGCAGTGACAAATTATACTGATTTTAATAGTGGCTCTTTAATAATTTCCCTCAGAGGGGTGAGCAGCCTTGACAGGCCACAGAGGAGGAAAATGCAGCCAGTCCTGATGAGACCTGATATGCTAGGGTCATATGGAAGAGGAGAGAACTTCCCCTATCAATAGACTTGGAGAGCTGCATGGGAGGAGATGAGGGAGGGAGGGTAGGATTGGGAGAGAATGAGAAAGTGGGCTACAGCTGGGAAACTGCCGGAGCCCGCCAGCAGAGTTGAACGGTTCTTGAGTGAGGAGTGAGAATTAAAATTAATACACACAGCACACAGGAGGCCTTTTTAAGAAGGTCCTACAGCCACAGCAAAAAGCAGCCTTAGCAGCAAGCAGCCACAAGCAGCAAGTCTCAAGCCTCTGCAGCAACAGCCCTGACCTTTCTATTTATTTTGGAGGGCCTTTTTTTCCAGAGTAAGAACATCTCAGAACAATGGGTTAATTTCCACAAGGAGCCTGAGGAAGAGTTGTGAACATCACAAGCTATCCCACCTGCTGTCACAAACAAAAGGAGATGGACTTGCAAATTCTTCCTCAACTTCAGTGAAGGCCTGGTAAAAGCAGTCTTTCCACTGAGAATTAAATATCAAAGCAGCTGCCAGAGGTACGGCTCCCGACAGGAAACAAAGTGAATAAACTGTAATTAATATAAAATAATAATTTAATAAAAATACAAATAGAAAAAAGTGGCAGAAATAGTTTCTCCACTAGGCTCAATGACATCAACAGTCATAGGTAGGTAGGCTATTTACGCTGAGAGGCATGAATTTCCTCAAATTAAGTGGCCCCCAAGATATATTTAAATGTGTATAACACCCTTACAAGTTAAGGAAATTTCACTTAAAACTACATTGATATTTCAAATAACCCCAGTCCAGAAAAACCAAAAAAGTAAAAAAATAAAAAAATAAACAACCAAAAAGAAACTGTCAATGAGTGCTGGAGTGCTGGTGAGATGGTGAGGAAAAGAAAGCCTCATTCAGTGTCACTGGGATTTTAAATCTGTGTAGTGACTAAGAAAATCACTTTCAGAAACTTTTTAAAGCTTGAATATTCATAACACAAATTTCAGGTTGTATATCACATTTGTAGTATTTCTACAAAGAAATAAAATAAATTTTATTTTGTAAATTTGTACAAAAATAAGTGACATATGTCTAGGATTAAAGGCAATACTCTTGTAAGGTCTGTGCTGAGAGGATAGTATTTGATACTGGTATTGTGTTTTCTATTTTACATTCTTATTCTAATATATTTTTCAATGTAAGTAAGTAACATTTTATAAAATAAAACATTGTTAGTTATTCACTGTTATCTTTCTATTAAAAATGTATATACCTATGCAAGAGTGTGTGTGAAACTATCTGACATACTGGTGATATAGTCTTTCGTGAAAATGTTAAAAAATTAAAATGTTTTACTAAAGGTAAAAATAACTGTAATCCTCAGTAAGGACAAATGACTTTATGTCTTCTAATTCACACATAGTCTTGTATGACAATACCATAATGTCTAAGAGCGTTATTGATAAGAATGGGAAACAAAACAAAACTACTTACTTGAGTGTGCTGTGGACGGAGAAAATTCACTTTAGTAGAAACATTATTATTAGTTCAATAACTTGAGTCAACTAATTTTGCTCAAGTAACATGAGAATATGATTTTCAAATGGGAAATTAGATCATGTCTGTTTAATGAACTTAATTATTAAAGACTTGTATGTCAATATAAATAAAAATAACTTACACTACTCAAGTTTTTATATATGTACTTACTCAGATATATTTTATGCTTATATTTATATATATTTCAGAAAACATTAAAATGTATATTTTACTATTATGTTTTACTATTTAATGCACAATACATATGTATGCATGTATACAAATTATGCATATATTGGCATACATATTTTAAATTTTTAATTATGCTTTATTTATTAGACTGTGATTATGTGTGTACGTGTGTGTGCATGTATGATCATGCTGTCTTAGGGTTTGCTTAGAAAAAACCCACCAGGATCAAGGTTGTGCTGCACAACTTTAATCCCAGCTTTGAGAAGGAAGAGGCAGGTGAATCTGTGAGTTCAAGACCAGCCTGGTATTCAGAGGGAGTTCTAGGACATGCAGGGCTACACAGAAAAATTCTGTTTGGAAAAAAAGCAATTTGGAGAGGAAAGGGTTTATTTCATCTTAAAGCTTCTAATCCATCAGCCAGGGAATTCAGGGCAGGAAATCAAGACAGGAATCTGAAGGCCAAGAACTGAAACAGATGAGATGGAAAATTGATGTTTACTATCTTGTTTCTCATGGGTGTTATTTATAGCATTTAGGACCACTATCCCAGCAGTGGTACTGCCCACAGTGAGCTGGACACCCCGCTCATGCCCAACAGCTTTGCTTATAGAGGCACTTCCTCAACTGACCCTCTCTGAGATGACCCAAGCTTGCATGTTGACAAGCTAGTAGCTGGCACAATAGAGCTGTTGTCAGCTTGACACATCACTGTTCAACTGCATACACACAAGCCTTCCTTTTTCATTCTTTTACCAAGATTTCAGGTTAATACTACAGTATAAGGTATGCTGGCTTTAAAGCTCCGTGGTCCTAAAATATTCAAACACTTTGAAACTTCAGTCTCTTTGAAATGTTCAAAGATTCTCTAAAACACCAAATGTCCAAAATTCTAGTTCCTCTAATATCTCTCTAAAATTTCACAGTTTCCCGACAGCATCCATAATATCAAAATTGTCTCTTTCTGTAATATCGGAAACAAACAAACAAAAAACAATAATATAACTCAAATACTTTCATATTTTGGGAAAGAAAACCAGGGTAATATCAAAGCTGAAACAAAGTAATACCAAATTCCAACAGTGTAAATAACTCAGGGTCCGATATTTGAGATTCACTCCTAATCTTCAGACTGGGACTACTCCAAGGTGCAGTTGTCCACTGTACTGGCATATCCACTACAACTGGCCTGAGCATTCTCTAGGAGCCTCTCACATGACCCCTTCAGGGGTTCTAACCAAGCTACACAGAGTAGTCTCAACTTCTACCCAGTACATCTTGAATCCTGGGCATCTCAATCTGAGACTGCACCATCAACAATGGCTCCTTCTGGAAATTTAGTCATGACATCTTCAATGTATTCAAAACCAATAACAGTTCAATGATTCTTATACATTACCAAATTTGTGAGTAAGCATGAATTGCAAATTGGAAACTCTTTGGACAATGGTGTCTGTATCCTGACCTGAAGAAATACTTAGAGATGTACAATACCCAATGATGCTGGTCTCTTTTTGATCATGCCTGATTTCTAATATCAAGAAATTAGCCTCAAATGTATCAGAAAAGAAAAAGCTTTATTTTATTGGTTCTGATCTTAAGCTAATGACAGCCAATATTTTAGTTGGCTATAGGCTTGCTGTATATTGCCTTTACTATGTATAGGTATGTGCCTTGTATCCCCGATCTCTCCAAGACTTTAAACATAAATGGGTGCTGGACTTTGTCAAATGCTTTTTCAACATCTAAGGAGAAGCATTCTCCTTCAGTTTGTTTATGTGTTGGATTACATTGATGAATTTCCGTATGTTGAACCACCCTTGCATGATTAGGATGAAGCCTACTTGGTCATGGTAGATGATATCTTTGATGTGTTCTTGGATTCGGTTTGCAAGTATTTTATTAAGTATTTTTGCATCAATGTTCATAAGAGAGATAAGTCTGAAGTTCTCTTTTTTTGTTGGAACTTTGTGTGGTTTAGGTATCAAGGTGACTGTGGCTTCATAGAATGAGTTTGGTAGTGTTCCTTCTGTTTCTATTTTGTGGAATAGCTTGAGGAATAGCTAATTGGTGTTAGCACTTCTATTAAGTTCTTGTAGAATTCTGCACTGAAGCCGTCTGGCCCAGGGCTTTTTTTGGAGGGGAGACTGTTAATGACTGCTTCAATTTTCTTGGGAGATATAGGGCTATTCAGTCTTTCTACCTGCTCTTGACTTAATTTTGGTAGATGGAATCTGTCAAGAAAATTATCGATTTCATTTAGATTTTCAAATTCTGTGGCATATAGGCTTTTGTAGTATGACCTAATGATTGTTTGGATTTCCTCAGTGTCTGTAGTTATGTCCCCATTTTCATTTCTGATTTTGCTGATTTGAATAGCTTCTTTCTGCTTTTTAGTTAATTTGGCTAAGGGTTTGTCTATCTTGTTGATTTTCTCAAAGAACCAGCTTTTTGTTTCATTGATTCTTTGAATAGTTTTATTTGTTTCTAATTGATTTCAGCCCTGATTTTGATTATTTCCAGCCATCTGCTCCTCTTGGGTGTATCTGCTTCTTTTTTTTCTAGGTTTTTCAGTTGGGCCATTAAGTTGCTTGTATGTGATGTTACAGATTTCTTCTTGCAGGCACTTCGTGCTATAAATTTTCCTCTGAGCACTGCTTTCAATGTGTCCCATAAATTTGGGTATGTTGTGCCTTCATTTTCATTGAATTCTAGGAAGTCTTTAATTTTTTTCTTTATTTCTTTTTTACCCAGCTGTCATTGAGTAGTAAGTTGTTCAGTTTCCATGTTCGTGTCGGCTTTTTGTTGTTTCTGTTGTTGTTGAGGTTGAGCTTTAGTCCATGGTGGTCAGATAGTATACAAGGGATTATTTCAATCCTTTTGTATCTGTTGAGGCTTGCTTTGTGACCCACTATATGGTCTATTTTGGAAAAGGTTCCATGCGGTGCTGAAAAGAAGGTATACTCTTTTGAGTTTGGGTGAAATGATCTGTAGACGTCTATTAGGTCCATTTGATTTAGGGATTCTGTGAGTGCTTTTATTTCCCTATTTGGTGTCTGTCTAGTTGATCTGTCCCTTGATGAGAGTGGGGTGTTGAAGTCTCCCACTATTAAGGTATTAGGATCAATGTATGATTTAAGATTTAATATTGTTTCATTTACGAATGTCGGTGCTCTTGTATTTGGGGCATAGATATTCAAGATTGTGATGTCCTCTTGGTGGATTTTTCCTTTGATGAGAATATAGTGGCCCTCCTTATCTTTTTTTGATTAACTTTGGATGAAAGTCTATTTCATTAGATATTAGGATAGCTACTCCAGCTTGTTTTCTGGAAACATTTGCTTGAAAAACGTTTTTCCAGCCCTTTACTCTGAGGTAGTGTTTTTCTTTGTTGCATAGGTGTGTTTCTTGGATGCAACAGAATGTTGGATCCTGTTTCCGCACCATTCTGTTAGCCTGTATCGTTTTATTGGCGAGTTGAGTCCATTGATATTAATAGATAATAGTGACCAATGCATGTTAGTTCCTTTTGTAATGGAGTTGGTGATCTTACCCTGTTTCATTGCTTGTTTTCTTTTCATTTTTGTTGGGATATTATCTGTATGCCCTGTTTTCTTGGGTGAAGTTTTTTTTCATTGGATTGGAGTTTTCCTTCTAGTATCTGTAGGGTTGGTTTGCTGTGTAGATATTGCATAAATTTAGTTTTGTCATGGAATATTTTGTTTTTATCCATCTATGTTTATTGAAATCTTTGCAAGGTATAGTAGTCTGGGTTGACATTTGTGATCTCTTAGAGTCTCCATGATACTTGCCCAGGCCCTTCTGGCTTTCATAGTTTCTGATGAGAAGTCCGGTGTGATTCTGATAGGTCTACCTTCATATGTTACTTGGCCTTTTTCTCTTGCTGCTTTTAATATCTTTTCTTTGTTCTGTAGATTTAGTGTTTTGACTATGATGTGACGTGATATGTTTCTTTTCTGGTCTAGTCTATTTGGAGTTCTGTAGGCCTCTTTTATGTTTATGGACATCTCTTTCTTTAAGTTGGGAAAATTTTCTTCTATGATTTTCTTGAAAATATTTTCTGGACCTTGGAGCCTGGAGTCTTCTTTTTCATCAATTCCTATTATTCTTAAATTTTGTCTTTTCAGAGCATCCTTGATTTCTTGGATATTTTGTGATTGGAACTTTTCTGATTTTACTTTTTCTTTGAGAGAAGTATCCATTTCTGCAAGTGTGTCTTCAGCTCCAGAGATTCTCTCTTCCATCTCTTGTATTCTGTTGGTGATGCTTACTTTTGTGGCTCCTGATCTTTTCTCCACGTTCTCCAGCTCAAGGGTTTTCTCATTTTGTGTTTTCTTTATTGATTCTAATTCTGTTTTCATGCCTTGCACCATTTCTTTCATGTGTTTGAATTTGGATTCCTGTCTCTCTACGATGGTCTCTATTTCTTTGTTCATTTCTTTTTTATATGCCTCTAATTTTTACCTCTACTTGTGCCTCTATTTGTTTGGCTATGTTTGCCTGTGTTTCTTTAAGAATTTTGTCTATTTCTTCTTTCTTTACCTCCAATTGACTGGCCAACTCTTTGAAAGATTTGTTCATTTCTTCCTTATGAGCCTCAAATAATTGTGTAAACATGGCTTTAAAGTCATTTTCCTTTGCTTCTGATGAATTAGAGTATCCATCAATTTTGGGATTTGCTGGTGAAGTCATGATGTCCTGATTTATGTTGGAAATGTTCTTTTGCCTACCCCTGGCCATTGGCTTATCTGAAACCTTCCCTGTTTGTTTTTGGATTCTGCAGATTTGACCAGTACTGTCTCTCTCTGGCATGTGGAGAGTTCTTCAGGAAGCTGAGAGAGGTCCTGTGTCCTCAGCATGTGCTGAGGACTAGCTGTACCTGTGGGAGAAAAGTATGAAGGTGCAAACGGGGCAAATGCAGGCGCGCGAGCGTGTGTGCCTGCGTGCGTGCGTGTGTGTGCGTGCGTGCGTGTGTGTGTGTGTGTGTGTGTGCGTTAGTGTGCGTGGGCGTGTGTCTTGAGGGACAGAGTGATGGATAATGTTGAACCCTTGAGTGTGTGGGAGGGGCTCTGCACTGTATATGTGGCAGGTGCTAGTGATGATCGCAGCGCCATTTCTGGCATTAACTGCCTTAACTCCTCAATTAGACCCACAGAGCAGGAACTTCAATGTCCCAAGTGCCCCTCTGTTTCCCAATGTGGGTATATGGGTGGGAGGGGTTTTGATGCCTGGCTTCTGTTTTAGAAGGACCCAGGATCTGGGGATCTGCAGATTCTCAAGGGTGCACTCCCTTACAGGCAGGTCACTTGGCAGAGATCAAGGTATCTAGGCTCTCTGCTCTCTGGTTTGGCCCTGCTTCTTTGATGTGCTCTGCCAGCTCTGTGTTGCTGTCACTGCCAGGTTATGAGGTCTTGCTGCAGCTGGAGATTTCAAGGTGGTCACATCAGTAGGGATCGGGGTAACCGGGCTCTCTGTTTTCTTGTTTGGCCCTGGTTAGTCTTAAGCTGGAGGGCTGATGTGCCTGCCAGCTCAGTGCTGCTCTGCTGCCAGGTTAGGAAGGTCCACTGTAACTGGAGACTGGGTTGCTAGTCCAGATGCTTTCTGGAAAGTCCTGGGGTCTCTTCACTGTGCTCTCCAACTTGGGAGGCCCAGTGCCTCTTGTGCCTAGCTTGTATGGTATTTCTGCCTGGTTTTGGTGAGTATATAGCATATATTCTGTCACTATGGATTGGGCGGGCCGTCAGTGATCTTGATCCTGTGGAGCTAGTATGGCGTCTAGCAGACTCGGGCCCTGGGAGGATGGTGCAGCCATGCAGGTCTGGGACTCCAAGATGGTACTGCTGGCATTTGCTGCTAAAGGGCTTGGAGCTCTGCCTCAGTGGCTGCAGACCCCAGGCAGTTAGGTCTCTGCTGAGAAAGATGAGTCCGCTGTGCTGAGGAGGAGGTAGGTCTGGGGGAGGGGAATCCCGGGCGATCAAAGGATCGTTTCTCACCTTCCCCAAAGAAGTCCTGGATGACCCGAGACCAAAGTTTTCACCTCCTGGGATGTTCCCTGTTGTTTAGAAAGCCTCACTGTTGTTTTCCTGGGTTAGAGGTCCTTCCACTCACCAACTCAGCCGTTTAGCTCTTCCACAGCTCAGAAACTGTGTGTGCTAATCGCCATCTTGGCTCCCCCCCCCCATCAGCCATAGTTTTATATACTTGAATTCCTGCTTCTCAAATGATAGAGACCATATTCTCTATCGTAATGATGATGATGGACTCGCCCTATGAAATTGTAAGCCCTCAATATGCTTTCTTTGTCTATAAGTGTTTGGTCGTGGTGTTTTATCACAGTAATAGAAAAGTAACTAAGTCAATAGGAAATAAAATCTTTTCAATATTTTTGATGACTCAGTGAATTATTATGTATTATGTAAGTGGACTATATACAATGTAAAATGTTTTCTGTTCAACCACTACATATATAATAAAAGTAATGAAGGAGAAATAAACTATAGGCTACAAAAATATTTTTATATTATTTACAGTTTATTCATTTTGAATCCCAGATGTAGCCCCCTCCCTCATTCTCACTCAATTCCACCTTGTTTCCTCATCTCCTCCCATGTCCCTCTCCAAGTCCACTGATAGGGGAGGTCATCTTCCCTTTCCAACTGACCCTAGCTTATCAGGTCTCATCATGACTGTCTGCATTGTCCTCCTCTGTGCTCTCCCCTCAGTAGGAGATGATCAAAGAGGCAGCCACTGAGTTCATGTCAGAGACAGTCCATGTTCTCCTTACTAGTGAACCTACTTTGATAATGAGCTTCCATGAGCTACAGCTGAGCAGGGGTTCTAGGTTATATTCATGAATGGTCAGTCCTTGGTTAGAGTATCAGTCTCAGAAAAGACCCTGTGCCCAGATATTTTGGTTCTGTTGTTCATGTGGAGCTCCTGTCCTCTCCTGGTCTTATTATCTAACCCTTATTTCACTCTGCCCAAAGTTTGACTATGAGTCTCAGCATCTGCTTTGATACACTGCTGGGTAGAGTCTTTCAAAGGTACTCTGTGGTAGGCTCTTGTCCTGTGTCCTGTTTTCTCCTTCATCCAATGACCATTCTATTTGTGTTTATGAAGGAAAATTTATCCTCTTATCCATGGTCCTCCTTCTTGCTTAGCTTCTGTAGGTGTTCACATTTCAGCATTTATCCTATATTATATGTCTAATATCCAGTCATAAGTGAGTATACACCATGTGTGTCTTCTTTCTGTTTCTGGGATACCTCACTAAGGATTATGTTTTTCTAGATCCCACCATTTGCCTGCAAATTTCATGAGTTCCTTGTTTTTAGTTGCTGAGTAGTATTTGATTGTGTAAATGTACCACAGTTTCTGAATCCTTTCCTCTGATGAGAGACATCAGGCTTTTCTCAGGTTCTAGCTATTATGAATAAAGCTGCTACATGGTTGTGCAAATGTCCTTGTTGTGTACTTGAGCATATTTTGGATATGCTAGGAGTGATATAGCTTGATCTTGATTGTCTGTGAAAGCACCAGATTGATTTCCAAAGTGGTTGTACAACTTCACATTCCCACCAGCAAAGGAGAAGGGTTGCTCTTTCTCCACATCCTCTCCAGCATGTATTGACACTTGAGTTTTTGATCTTAGCCATTCTAATGAGTGTAAGGTGAAATCTCAAGGTTGTTTTGATTTGCATTTACCTGATGACTAAGGACATTGAGCATTTCTTTAAGTGTTTCTGTGCCATTCTCTGCAGAGATTTTTTTTGTTTATCTCTGTACCCCATTTATTAAGTGGAATATTTGTTGCTTTTTAACTTCTTTAGTTCCTTATAAATTCTGGATAGTAGCACATTGTCAGATATAGTGTTGGTGAAGATCCTTTCCCAGTCTGTAGGTTGTCATTTTGTTCTGATGACAGTGTCTTTTTTTTTTTTTTACAGAAACTTTTCAGTTTCATGAAGTCCCATTTATTGATTGTCGCTCTTAGAGCCTGTGCTGTTAGTGTTTTGTTCAGGAAGTTGTCACCTGTGCCTATGAGTTCTAGGCATTTCACAAATTTTTCTTTTACCTGATTTAGTGTGTCTGGTTTTCTGTTGAAGTCTTTGATCCTCATGGACATTAGTTTTGTGCAGGGTGATAAATATGGATCTATTTGTCTTTGTCTACGTGTGGACATCCAGTTAGACCAGCTCCATTAGTTGCAGATGCTATCTTTTTTTTCATTGTGAGATTTTGGCTTCTTTGTCAATAATCAAGTATCTGTAGGTGTATGGATTTATTTCTGGGTCTTCTATTCGATTCCATTGATCCACCATTCCATTTCTTTGCCAGTACCATGCAGTTTTTATTACTATTGCTCTGTAGTACAGCCTTAGAATAGGGATGCAGTTATCTCCAGAAGATCTCTTGTTGTACAAGATCATTTTGGAAATTCTGGGTTTTTGTTTTTGTATATGAAGTTGAGAATTTTTCTCTCAAGTTCTGTAAAGAATTTTGTTGGTATTTTGAGGGGAATTGCATTGGATCGGTAGACTGCTTTTGGCAAGATTGCCATTTTCTCTTTATTAATCCTACTGATCCATGAGCACTGGAGAGCTTTCCATCTTCTGATGTCTTCTTCAATTTCTTTCTTCAGAGACTTCAATTTTTTTCAAACACATCTTTCATCTGCTTGGTTAGAGTTATACCAAGGTACTTTGTGTTATTAGTGGCTATTGTGAAGGGTGTTGTTTCCCTAATTTCTTTCTCAGCCCTTTTGTCTTTGGTATATGGGAGGGCTTCTGATTTTTTTTTTTTTTAGAGGTAATTTTGTATCGAGCTACTTTTTATCAGCTGAAGAAGTTCTCTGGTTGAATTTTTAAGATTGCTCATGTATACTATCATATCATCTACAAATAGTGATACTTTGACTTCTTCCTTTCTGATTTGTATCCCCTTGATCTCCTTTAGTTGTCTTATTGCTCTAGCTAGAAGATCAGGTACTAGGTTGAAGAGATATACAGAGAGTGGGCATTCTTGCCTTGTCCCTGATTTAAGTGGGATTGCTTTAAGTTTCTCTCTGTTTAGTTTGATGTTGGCAATAAGCTTCTTGTATGTTGCCTTTACTATGTTTACATATGTGTGTTATATCCCTGTTATTTCCAAGGCTTTAAATATGAACGGGTGTTGGATTTTGTCAAATGCTTTTTTGGCATCCAAAGAGATGATCATATATTTTTTTCTCCTTCAGGTTGTTCACGTGGTAGATACATTGAAAATTTTCTGTACATTGGACCACCCTTGCATGCCTGGGATGAACCCTGCTTGGTCATGTTGGATGATAGCTTTTATGTGTTCTTGGATTTGGTTTGCAATTATTTTGTTGAGTATTTTTGCATCAATGTTCAGGAGATAGGTCTGAAGTTGTGTTTTTTGTTGAGTTTTGTGTGGTTTAGGTATCAAGGTGACTGTGGCTTCACAGAATGGGTTTAGTAGTGTTTCTTGTGTTTATATTTTGTGGAACAGTTTTTAGAGAATCAGAGTTAGCTCTTTTTTGAAGGTCTGGTAGAATTCTGCTCTGAAACTGTCTGGGCTTGGGCTGATTTTGAAGAGAGACTTTTGATGACTGCTTCTATTTCCATGGGGATATAGGACTATTCAATCTTTTAACCTGATCTTCAATTAATTTTGGTAAATGGAATCTTTTAAGAAAATTGTCCATTTCATTTAGATTTTCAAATTTTGTGGCATATAGGCTTTTGTACTAAGACCTGATGATTGTTTGGATTTCCTCATTGTCTATTGTTATGTCTCCCTTTTCATTTCTGATTTTGCTGGTTTGGATAGTTTCTCTCTGCGTTTTAGTTTGGCTAAGGGTTTGTCTATCTTATTAATTTTCTCAAAGAATCAGCTCTTGGTTTCATTGATTCTTTGAATTGGTTTATTTTCCTTTTCTAATTTATTGATTTGAGCCCTATGTTTGATTATTTCAAGCCATCTGACTCTCTTGGGTGTGTCTTTTTTTTTTCTAGGACTTTCAAGTGAGCCATTAAGTTTCTTGGATGAGATGTTTCAAATTTCTTAATGAAAGCACTTAGCACTATGAATTTTCCTTTTAGCAATGCTTTCATTGTGTCCCATAACTTTGGATATGTTTTGCCTTCATTCTCATTGAATTCTAGAAAGTTTTTAATTTCTTTCTTTTTCTGTTTCCTAATTCAGTGTTCACTGAACAGTGAGTTGTTCAGTTTCAATGTGTGTATAGGTCTTTTGCTATTTCTGTTGTTGTTGAGGTCTAGCTTTAGTCCATGGTGGTCAGACAGGACACAGACAGTATCTTCTTGTATTGGTTGAGATTTGCTTTGTGACCAATTATATGGTCTATTTTGAAGAAGGCTCCATGAGGTTCTGAAAAGAAGGTATAGTCTTTTAAATTTGGGTGAAATGTTCTGTAGACATCTATTAGGTCCATTTGATTTAGGACCTCTGTTACTGCCTTTATTTCCCTATTTCCCTTGGTGAGAGTGGAGTGTTGAAGTCTCCCACTATTAAGGTGTTGGGATCAATATGTGATTTCAGCTTCAATACTGTTTTATTTATAAATGTAGTTGCTCTTGTATTTGAGTCATAGATGTTCAGAATTGTGATGTCCTCCTGGTGGAACTTTCCATTTGTGAGAATGAAGTGCCCCTCCTCATTCTTTTTTTATTAATTTTGGTTGAAAATCTATTTTATTAGATATTAGGATAGTGACCCCAGCTTGTTTTCTGGGTCTATTTGCTTGAAAAACATTTTTCCAAGCTTTTATTCTGAGGTAGCATTTATCTTTGTTTTAGAGGTGTGTTTCTTGGATGCTGCAGAATGTTGGATCCTGTTTCTGCAACCATTCTGTTACTCTATGTCTTTTTGTTGGAGAGATGAATCTATTGATGTTAATAGACAACAGTTACCAATGCATGGTAGTTTCTTTTATTGTGGTGCTGATGGTGTTACTGTGTTTCATTGCTATTTATTTTTAATTTCTCATTGTGAAGTTATCTATATCCTATGTTTTCTTAGGCATAGTTGTTTTCATTGGATTGGAGTTTTCCTTCTAGTGTCTTCTGTAAGGCTGTGTTGATGTGCAGATATTGTTTAAGTTTAGTTTTATCATGTAATATTTTGTTTTCTATATCTGTGTTTTTGAAAGCTTTGCTGGATATTGTAGTCTGGGTTGGCATCTGTGATCCCTTAAAGTCTGCATGACATCTGCCTTGGCCCTTCTGGCTTTTATAGTTCCTGTTGAGAAGTCTTGAGTGATTCTGATTGCTCTACCATTACATGTTACTTGTCCTTTTTTCCTTGCTCTTTTTAATATGTTTTCTGTATTCTGTAGATTTAGTTTTTTGACTGTGGTATGACAGTGAGGAGTTTCTTTTATGGTCCTATTGTTTTTGGTGTTATGTAGGCCTCTTAAATGTTTATGGACATCTCTTTCTTTAATTTGGGAAAATTTTCTTCTATGATTTTCTTGAAAATATTTTCTGGACCTTGGAGCCTGGATTCCTCTTCATCAATTCCTATTATTCTTAGATTTTGCCTTTTCATGGCATCCTTGATTTCTCGGATGTTTTGTGTTTGGGACTTTTCCAATTTTACTTTTTCTTTGAAAGAAGTATCAATTTCTGCAAACGTATATTCAGCACCTGAGATTCTCTCTTCCAACCCTTGTATTCTGTTGGTGATGCTTACCTTTATGGTTCCTGATCTTTTCTCCATGTTCTCCAGCTCCAGAGTTTTCATGTTTGTTTTTCTTTATTGATTCTAATCTTCTTTTCATGCCTTGCACCATTTCCTTCATCTGTTTGAATGTGGATTTCTGTCTTTCTTTGATGGCTTCTATATTTTTGTTCATTTCCTCCCTATATGTCATTAATTGTGCCTCTACTTTAACCTCTATTTGTTTGGCTGTATTTGTCTGTATTTCTTTGAGAGCTTTGTTCATTTCCTCTTTATTTGTCTCCATTTGTGTAGCTATATCTTTGAGAGATTTGTTCGTTTCCTCTTTATATATCTCTAATAACTAGATAAGGATGGCTTTAAAATCATTTTCCTGTATTTCCAATGAATTGGAATATCCACTGATTTTGGGTGTTTCTTGTGAAGCCATGATGTCCTGAATTTTGTCATATGTGTTCTTACGTCAACCTCTGGCCATTTGCTTATTCATAACCTTCAGTGTCTCATCCTGGATTCTGTACTTCAGACTGTGTCCTTCTTTCTCTGGTTTCTGGAGTATTCTTCAGGAAGATGAGAGAGGTCTACTGGTTTGAGAGTGTGTTTTTGTGTTTTAGCATGATAAACACAAAATGCTAAGTGAGGAAGGTCTCAGTCATGAGTGCACAAATGCAGTCAAACAAGCGCCAGCGTGTGTGTGGAAGTGTGTCTTGAAGGACAACATGGTAGAGAGTATAGATGCCTGGAATGTGGGGCATGAGAGAGTGCAGGCACAGGAGGGATGTGGTCACTGGTGCTGTATGTGGGAGCAATGTGCATGTGAAGATTCCTGAATACCTCAGTGACCTACAGGCCTGTCATACTGTTTTTCTGGTATTCAGCTCTGTCTGGGCTCCAGGAATTGTTTGCCTGGACTCCAGTGGTAAAGCCACAGAACGGAGGCTTCCATGTTGAGAACTCTGTTCCAAGAATACCTATGTTGCCCACAGTAGGACTGTGGGTGGGAGGGATCTAATGTCTGGCTGATAGTGTAGAGGGACTCTGGATCTGGGGCTCTGTATACACTCACTTGAAGGTGCACCCACTGTTAGCAGGACCATTCAGAAAACACAAGGGTTCCCTCTGTTTTCTACTCTCAGATTTGGGCCTACTGAGGCAAATGCAAGTGTAGGAGATTTTTCAGCTCAGTGGTGCTGCAGTAGCAGAACTTGGAGGCTGGTATATCAGTCCACTGGGAGTCCAGCCACAGTGGCAGAACTGGGAGGCTGCTAGTACAGATACCTGCTGGGAGGTCCTCGAGGGCCCATAGATCTGGCAGCCTACCACTGAGGGACTGGGAGGCCCACCATCTCCATCTCAGTCACTGAGCAGGGAGTTCTGTGGTAGGAGCCACAGGCACTGTGGGTTTCCACCACCAAGGAGGGAGGCCCGACAAGGAGAAGAGCAGGCAGAATCGAATGTTTGCCACTCTTAGTCCATAGAGAAGTCTATGGTTGAGCTGGATCCAAATAGCAGGTTGTCCCTGCTTGCCCAGAAAGCCTCAATGTTGATGTTCTGTCTTCTGCTGCCCCTCCACTCACCAGTTTCAGAGTTTCAGACCTGTTGCCCCTAAGATTCGGTGAATGCTGGTCGTAGCCAGCTTGGATCCCCCTGCTTCCTCTTAAATTGACCTTAAATCTCACTAGCAAAGCTCACATCCTTATCCAGCGTTATTTTATTTATTTATTTATTTACTTACTTACTTACTTATTTACTGTTTTAAAGGAATCTGCCAATAGATTCTTATTGTTTATTGAAATCATGTTATTTTTCAATTTTAAAGTTTTAGGAAACATTTTTTTGGAAATATCAAGATACTAGTGGGCATATCTGATTCTTATTATATAGAGCAGAGCACACACATTAACTATATAGCTTTATGAGACATTTGTATATTAATGCAATTTAGGGTATGCACGTTTGAGGCTGCAGAAGGAAAATGCAGAATAAAATAAAAGACTATTAAGTTGAACTATTAATTAAGGTATCTATAAAGTAAGATGTGTGCATGTTTCTGGTGAATAGAGTTAATTGTGTGTAAGACTGCCCTGAAATTATGGAATAAAGTGGTAACATTCTGAAGGAGCCAGAAGTGAGGAGCTACTAAGTGGCTGGCTAGAGTAAAGTAAATACGAAAGTTTTCTGTTTGTTTGTTTATTTGTTTGTTTTTCCTTAAGCCTAGCTTCCCAATTTTGAAATGCACTCACACACATACTATAATATTTTATTATCTCACTCACTGGCAATTACAATTATTATGAATTTGTGATTTTATTAAAACTGAGCTTTCTTAATTTCAATATATGAAATATTAGTTTTAGAATTACAAATGCCAAAATATTAATTGCAGTCATAATAAAACAAACAAATAAAGATGTGATTACTTTACATTTTATTTTCACTCATTTCCTCAGTAACTTTGCATATACAATATCAGTAAGTTGAAACATAATCATCCATTATTATAACTATTCAGGCCACAATATTTATTTTTCCAACTTCAATGTTTATTTTTGCATTAAATTAAAGGCTACATTAGACCCATGGCTAAGAGAAAATGTTAGCTTAACTTAGTGTTTCAAATAAATACGTAGTTTTCATATGTGGCTCTGCACTGAATGAAGACTGATTGTCTTTACAGCTGTTCTTGTTTCAAGACTGTGTTTCTGTAACATCCCTGCTGTCCTGAAACTTGCTCACTTTATTGACCAGATGACCTCAAACTCACAGAGATACACTCTCCTTTGCTTCCTGAGTACTGAGATAAAAGGTATGTCACTCTCTGCCTGACCCTGAATCCTCCACTTTGTCATTGACTTTTAAAAAACCCTGCACTGCACACTGGAAAATCCATCTTCTACCACAGTCCAGACCTGTTCTTACACATATTACTTTCATTGCAGCCAAATAAGAAATCATTAGGCACACATCCTGAAATAAAATTGTAACAAATACTATATGTATCCATCAGTACTGGGATATAGAACTCTGCGTTTTGGTTTGTTGTGTTTTTCTGTAGTGGTCTCTTATGTCACAAAGAGAAGTTTTCTTTTCCTTTTTTTTAATTTTAATTTTTTTCTTTACAATTTATTCATTATATATCCTGATTGAAGCCCCCAATCTCAACTTCTCCCAGTCCCACCTTCCTTCCCTCTACCCTCCATGCCCTTCCCCTAGTCCACTGAAAGGGAGAGTACTCCACTATAGGCATTTGCTCACAGCTTGTTAAGTCTCTTCAGGACTGCCTGGATTCTCTTCCTCAGTGGCCTGGCAAGGCTGCATCATCAGGAGTGAGTAGCATTATACAGACAGAATAGATTATAGTTAAGAAATTTATCCCAAGATTCCTTTTCCATGGAGCTATTTACTGACACCATTACAGCTTCCAGGTATTTATGAATCAGATCAAACCAAGACTCTAAAAGCACACAACACAGGTGAATAAAGGGAATAACAATCCAGCATTTATTAATTGGTAAAATTATATGGGATGAAAAAGAAAAAGTAAAAATTTTACAGACAGATACTTGCCAGTTATCTCTCACTGAGATAGAGACTGAGTACACAGGCAAGATTTGGAAGAGATTCTTCTGTACTGTCCATTACTAGAGTCAGCTCTCATTTGATGCAGGATACACATAGATGCATGATAGCATGAAAGGGAATTTTACTTCATTAAATAGCAAGAAAGTTAGAATTTGTTCACCAAGCTGTCTATTGTGAGCTAGGAGTGTTCAAAGTTGCCAATGGATTGCCACTGAGCTAATTAGAAGACTGTTGTAATGCTCGAAGGATTGATTGTGAGGCTGCTGGTGGTAGTGCCACTGTAATTTACTGTAGATGACCACCACAGAGATTCAGCAGACCACCTAGCATTACACCAGCAGGAAAGTGACAAGTACATATAAATTTTAGTTCTGAGACTAAAAAGAAGAGCCATATAAAAAAAGAACTTGGAGGCTGAGGCAAATTAACTTTACAAGTGGTACAAAAGCTGGGTTACTTGTTGATGTGAACTGAACAATTTTACAATATTTATGATGATTATATTAAAGAGATTTGCAAACATTTAATAAAAAAGACTATAAAATTTTATAGTAAAACAGTTGGAAATTTTATAGATATTTATGTATAATTATATCAATAATGTGAAAAGAATTAAAAATTCAAGATGGGATTTCTATAAATTACAGTCATGTGCAATATCACAAATAAGCAGTACCTGATAATCCAGAATTGTTTGGTTTTATTTATAAATGTCCATGCATGTTTTACATGTGAGTAAGCTACCATGTGATGCTTCAGCACAGGATGTTGAGAATAATGCTGCTGTTTGTGTATGGCGTGAACATTATCTCTTTATGCTTTCAGTAGCAATAGCTAATTTTTGTAGATCACACAATACTGGGGCCATTAATTTCCCATTAGGGAAGGTTTTGGAGGTAGTTCAGGAGAAACGGTCTCTCTCAGAGGATATATAATCTATTTGCTGATACTGGGGGGGGGGAGATATTTTCTTTGCAGTATAATCATTTGTAACTATCCCATGCTCACAAAAGGAAACCCTCATCCATTCTTCATTGAGGAGTCCTAATTAAACACATTAGTATACCAATCTATACTTCACAAAATTTCTTTCTTTGTCTGTTATCAATGCTTTTTCTGGACAAAATAGAAGTTTGCTTACTTTTATCTGAGAAATGTTAGTATGACACAGAAATGCAAAGTGTAAATGCGTTCAAAGCAGGGCAAATCTATTTATCTCCTCAGACAACTACCATTTCTTTGTGATGAAAACATTCAAAACCTTTTATTTTAGTTTTAAAAATATATGGCACATTACTATTATTTATATTTATCCTACTGTACAAGATTACACCAGAACTCATTTTTCTGTGAGTCTGTGGCCAGTTTTTTCTCATTTTTTTCATGTTGTTTTTCCTGTATCTCCTAACAGCCATTGTACTTTCAACCTCTACAAGATATTTTGCTTTAGATTATATCTATGAGGAAATAACATTATTTTTCTTTCAGTGCTTGGCTACCATAATCACATTTTGTTCTATGCATAATACAAATTATAGGATTTTACCATTTTACACAGTAAATGACATTTTACTGTGTATGGATAAAACATTTTCTTCATCTATTTACCTACTGATAAACATTTATGTTTTCTATATTATTTGGTTAATATAGATAGTATTCTAATGAATATGGGAATGCAGGTGTTCTTTAAAACAGTGATATCCATTTCCATGAGATATGTGCATAGCAGTGGAATTGCTAAATTGTATGGGTGTTTTCTTTATAGAGTTTTAGGGGTCATCTATTGTGTTTTCCATAATGAATGACTTATCTTTTTCTTGTACAGTTAGTATAAACTTGTGAATAATTTGGTGAACATTTTTAAAATGAAGTAAATTAAATATACAGTGAAATAAATACAAAATATGAAACAAAATGTGTTTGTGTTTTAATAGCAAATGATAACACAGGTTTAAAAAACTTTGAAAACTTCAAAACCGGACAGAGATATATTTACGGAAGATATGTTTAAATCTCTTATAGACACGAATTTTTCAATGCTTTTTGAAGTGTCAATTTTCTCTGAATCTTTATAGAAAAAAAAATCAATGTAAGCCAAATTCTAATAAATTTCAAAGAGACAGAGGTGATGGAAAAAGGAAAGGACATTTTCCAGAGAAGCCAGGGCCCAAAAGCAACAACAGCTGAAGTCAGACAACATACCAGTGCAGAGCAAGGAAAGCGGGTAAAACTTCTTAGTCTTAGCCAAGAAGCAATTCAAAATTGACAGCTACTGAGAGACAGAAATTTGGCTTTCTTCAATACTGGCACTGGTTATAATCAAGGGCAAACAATGCTCACAAATAGTCAATCAACAAATATAGACTAGATGATTTATTTTTGTTTTACTTTATTTTTAATGATGAAGAATGAACATGAAATTGGGTGGGTGGGAAGGTGGGGAAGGTTCTGGGTAGATTTGGGGAAGTATGGATAATATTATCAAAACACACTGTGTAAAAATCTGAAAGAATAAGTAAAAACACAAAAGTAATATATATATATGTAACTTGCACAAAGATAGGGGCAACATGGTTTGTGTGAGGAAATAAATCCCTTAGGTGCTATGACTTTTGTTTGGTGTCTTTCTTCCTGCAGTCAGAAAAAATAACCTTGTGATAGCACAGGGGTATTCCATAATGTGCCAAGACATGGATTTTTAAATTAAAACTTTTTATATTATTATTATTATTATTATTATTATTAACAATTTATTCACTTTGTATCCCAGCTTTAGCCTGCTCTCTTCCCAGTCCCACCCTCCCTCATTCTTCCATGTCTTGTCCCTCTCCTAGTCCACTGATATATATATATATATATATATATATATATAGATTATATTATTCAACCTGTATAATGTTATTTGTATACATGTATTCAAGGTTGATGACTTGATACTGGATAATCAATTGGCATGCTCATGCCTGAAGAAGACTATTTGTCCCACATTCAGCATTTCTTAGTTACCAGTGGTTCTTTGTGTATGGCTGAGGTCTTGTGGGCTCTCCCTTGTCCAATTTGGCATGGCTGTTGGTACCCTCATTGTTTAGTTCATGTTTGGAGAGTCATAATGATGAGACTTTACAGGTGTATCTTCCCACATTACCGGGACACAATTTCATAATCTCCCAGCAAACTCCTTGATCCTCTGGCTCCTACGTCTTTTTGCCTCATCTTTCCATAATGCTCTTTGAACCTCAGATACAAAAGTGTTCTGTAGATGTACCCATTGTCACTGAGATACACAGGTCAGAATGTTTATTGGTTGTGGTTTTCTGTAGCAGTCTCTTTTTGTAAAATATAAGCTTCCTGGATGAAGTGTAATTTCTTGAGTTTTAGAAAACATAAGATGGTTATACAGTTTATAGTCTAAGGTTATTGTATAAAAGGGTTAGTAAAATTAATTTTTCTCCAGAGGAGAAAATGAATAAGTAATTCATGACAATTTATATTTAAAATAGATGTTTTTTTTTTATTTCAACACAATTCATAGTTTATAATAATTATCTCAATTAGTACAGCCCAATGTATCTTTTTACCATTACTTAGAAATCACATGTAAAACCAATAAGGCAATAAAGGCATTCTTGAGTATTAAAATATATATATATATATGTAAATAAAGTAACTTATTATAGCTAAAATAAAGTTTTAAAGAAAAATGAAAAAATACACTATGCAATTTGAAGACTTTGTATAAAGTCTTTTTTTTACTTGGTAAGTAAAAAAATCAGTAATAAATAACTTAGACTTTAGAAATCAAACCACATGTATGATATCAATTATTTTATGATAAGGAACAGTGAACAAAGATACATATGTTTTATAAAAAATAGTATTGGAAAAAGTTATTCTAGAAAATAAAAAATGATTTTTATTTCACTGGCACTATATACACAAAATTGTAGTAAGTTTTTTATTTATTTTACCCACATAAATAAACAAGAAACACATGAAACTTTGTATGAGTTTGAGAAAAGAGATATAAAAGGACTTTTTTCATTTACATAAGCCAAAACTAGTAAAAATGCAGTTATGTAACCTAGTTTACACAGATTAATCTGCCATAACTCTTGTACCTAAGGTTCACTGATTATTTCAGAAGAAGGGTATGAAAAAATTGCATGAACTAGAAGAATGGGAGATTTCCTGTCAGATTGCATCTCCTAGGAAGGTCAGAAAAACCAACACTCATGAAACCAACATGTCTGACAACATTATCTGAAAATGGATGATACCAACAGAAATACTGATGAGGAAAGAGAAATCTCAGAAGGCCTATCCCTAGACCAAATATATAAATGCAATGAAAGAATGCCAAGAGTGAGAGTAATAGTTCTCCCCAGGAAATAGTCAACCAACCCAGTAGCAAGGGAACACTCCTGATAATGTATAATTCAATGGACATTTTGTGGACAAAGCAATATATATATATATATATATATATATATATATATATATATATATCAAGCAATAGGAAGGTTTTACTCAGAATAAAAAATTCAGTGGTTCAGTGGTATTTTTACATAGTATCACAAAAAATTGATGATGTTTAAGAACTTTATAATTACACCAAAGTAGAAGATAATTAAAAGTAAATTTAACTTAAGATAATTAAAAAAGAAAAAGAAGAAAAAAGCCTTCTAGAGGTAATCTTCATGCCAAATTTTAAGTATGCTAGGGAGGTATTGTCATAATTGTGGCACAGTAATATAAAAAAAAAGATGCAGCCATCAAATGTTAATTTAGGTAATCTCATATACCACCACACAGCTACAGGCACCTGTTTTTTTTTTTTTCACTTACTGAAATTTGATTTTTTTTTAATATATAATACATTCTGATTAATGTTTTCCCCTTCTTCTACTTCTGCAAGGTCCTCTCCACATCTCCTCTTATCCAAATTCTTTCCTTTGTATCTCTAAGGAGAAGAAATCAACAGGCTTCTAAGAAGATACTAATAATAATAAATCACAAATGTATAACAAATTATTAAGTAAAAAAGAAGCAAGAAGGATACATGGAAGGGGTTCAAAGCAGGAAAGAAAGGGGAAAATGAAATTATATAATAATCTCAAAAATATATGAAAAATACCATGCATAATTCATTACATGCTGATAAATCAATCAAAATAATGACATTGTGATGTCCCCTAAATTAATGCACTAAATAAAAGTTATTCCTTAAAGAAATACTTGAAAACAAAATAAAAATTAGACTGGATATTAAAGAAAAAATACACATCTAGAAACTGAAGTACAAACAGGCGTGCACCTAAGGTTCATTCATAGTAGACTAAAATGGAGACATAGTGATTATGCACCAATGGAATAATATCACACTGTTAATAAATTATTATGCTATTAATTCAGGCTCATACTCGGTTGATCAAAAGTGGCCAGACACTAAAATTTTACATAATTTTCTGTGTAATAGATCCAGAAAAGTTTCGATAGACAGCATGATATGACAGCTTTTCAGAGAAGAATTAGAAAAGTCAGGATGGTTTTCATTGTGCTTTCCATAATGTGTCCATTAATTTACAATAATTAATAAAATTGTCAGTAAAAATAATTTTTTATTAAACTGAATATTTAGATTTTTATTTTATTTTAATTATACCATGATATAAAAATAGATAATTGCAGATTGAAATAAAATGGAGACTGTGGAACTGGTAGCCATGGCTTCCTTTAACCCTCCACCTAGGTGGGGAGGAATAGAATCTAATCAGGAGGTTACTAACCCAGGCCACTATATTAAACACCCTCTAAAGAATGGGGGGGCACTCTGTTTTTTTTTTCCACATTTTTAATGATGAAAACAAAACTTTACAAGCAAATCCTCAATTGATCTCTAACTTAGATGCTGTTGAAAATTTTTGGGCTCTATACAAACGTACCCATTGTCCAGTAATTTAGAGCCTGGTTTTAACTAATGACTTTTTCTTTTCTTTTTTTAACTTTTATTAATTACACTTTATTCACTTTGTATCCCCCCATAAAACCCTCCTTCCTCCCCTCCTAATCTCACCTTCCCTCCCCCTCTTCACACATGCCCCTCCCCAAGTCCACTGATAGGGGAGGTCCTCTTCCCCTTCCTTCTGATCTTTTTCTGTCAGATCTCATCAGGAGTGGCTGCATTGTCTTCCTCTGTGGCCTGGTAAGGCTGCACACCCC
The DNA here is from genome assembly GCF_030254825.1 of Meriones unguiculatus. NCBI lineage: Eukaryota > Metazoa > Chordata > Mammalia > Rodentia > Muridae > Meriones > Meriones unguiculatus. Next base: position 80,322,963 of record NC_083350.1, on the reverse strand, counting down.
TCAGGGGGAGGTGATCAAAGAGCAGGCCAATCAGTTTATGTCAGAGGCAGTCCCTCTTCCCATTACTATGGAACCCACTTGAACAATGAACTGCAATGGGCTACATCTGTGCAGGTTTTAGGTTTTCTCCATGCATGGTGCTTGTTGGAGTATCACTTTTTAAGGACAGTATTGAGCCTATGTAGGAAAGCCAGAACAACAAGCAGAAAGATGATGACTAATTACATTAAACAAACAGCAGAGACTAAGTAGCCTGTGTTGCATTTGGCTAGAGACACTGGCATTATCAGAGACTCTTTTGTTGAGTACAGTGAAAATGTATGTAGAACTGTGGTTAATCTTAGGGCTAAAGATGACAAGATAGTAATATGGAGTTTTGAATGTAAAAATAGAGATACAGTCACACACATAGGGAGGGTATGAAGGGAAAGGTTAAGATGTCCTCCAAAGACAGTAACTGGTTATCAGTTCCACAGAGACTCAGATATGAAAAGTGACTCCATCACTAAAAATAGGCTTGTTTTTAAGAAGATATCTTCTGACTTTTCTCACAGTAAACTGAATCATGCAATCAAGATTGGTAGCTTAGCCAAAGCCTCTTCAAAGCACAGTAGACTGTATTGAAGCTGATTACATGTTGCTAAGATACAAGAGGTCTCATTTATTCACCTTTTTCTTGTACTTCTATATTCATTCTCCCCCACCCCACCCACAATTTCTGCTAGTGTGTACACTATACCAATCAATAAATTACAGTATAAGTCAACCTGGAACGTTCAGGTGTGTTCTTGGCCCTGTCTGTAACAGCTGGCTAAAATTACCTTGATGAACTCTTTTGCCTTTCCACAGAATTTGCAAAAGTACTTTCATTTATATTACCTTTTTTTTCCTTTTCTTTCTTTTTTTCTGTTTGTTGGTTTGTTTGTTTGTTTTTTGTTTTTGAGACAGGGTTTCTCTATGCAGCCTTGGCTGTCTTGGACTCACTTTGTAGCAATTCTGGACTTGAGCTCACAGAGATTTGCCTGCCAGAGCCTCCTTAAGTACTGGGATTAAATGAATGGGACACCATGCCTGGCTGCATTTCTATTATGTTATTAGGAAAAGATCTGCTTCTGTTACACCCAGGATCAAATTTTGCTGGTTTGAGAATCTGAGTACAGCTTTCTCGCAACCTCTTGTCCTTTTATAACATTGTCATTGCTGTCTTCTTGAGAGCTGCTAGATTTTAATTGATTTACTTCTATCCTCAATAACATAAGTGATACTGATTCAGTTTTTCATTTCTTGTGATTTTGTGTCTATTCTCATATAACAATAATGATATTGTTGACCATGACCTGCCTTCTGATAGAAGGGTGTCAAGGAAACCCACAACTCCAAAGACTGGGAAAGTATAACAGCTCTGAGGTGGAACAGTTTCTCAAGGGTATCCTGAGATACCCTTGAGATCTCAGGAACCACACAAATCTGGGGTAGGACAACATCCCTGTATTGTGAAAGAAAGGTGGAAAAAACATAAAATTTGTTGAAAAGATAAAGAATTAGAAAGATATATTTAATTGTCACAAATATGAACTTCATTCAGAACAGTATTTTTTTGTTACACTACGATGAGCAATTCTGATGCATTTTAAGGAATTTTTGAATGAGGGAGTCCCAAATTTTCCTACTTTCCACCACAAATGCAGAAGGTAAGCTCTTACCATACCTTCATTTGCTTTTTAAATCAATTTTGTTTTCTGAGTGATACAAGTAACTATTAAACATGTTACTATTCAGCTTATCTGTTGACTTATTCATGCTCATTTTAAAAACTATGATACAAAAAAACTAGAATACAAAATGAAATAAGATGTAGATTTTGATAACAAGAACAATCATTAGGCCTTACTACTAAAGTCTATATGCCACAAAATTTGAATATCCAAATATAATGGACAATTTTCTTGATAGATTCCATTTACCAAGATCAGGTAAATAAATTAAATACTCCTATATCTCCCAATGAAATAGAAGCAGTCATCAAATGTTTCTCTTCAGAAAAAAAAAAAAAAGCCCAGACATAAATGGATTCAGCGCAGAATTCTACCAGACCTTCAAAGAAGAACTAACTCCAATTCTCTTCAAACTATTCCACAAAATAGAAACAGAAGGAATATTACCAAACTCATTTTATGATGCTACAGTCACTTTGATACCTAAGCCACACAAAGATCCTTCAAAAAAGAGAACTTCAGACCTATCTCTCTTATGAACATTGATGCAAAAAAAATACTCAATAATGTACTTACAAACCGAATCCAAGAACACATAAAAGATATCATCCAATATTACCAAGTAGACTTCATCCCAGGCATGCAGGGGTGGTTCAAAATATGGAAATCCATCAATGTAATCCCCCATATAAACAAACTTAAGGAGAAAAACCACATGATCTTTGATGCTGAAAAAGCATTTGAAAAAGTCCAACATCCATTCATGTTTAAAGTCTTGGAGAAATCAGGTGTTCAAGGCACATATTTAAACATAGTAAAGGCAATATACAGCAAGGCTATAGCCAACATCAAACTAAACAGAGTATCAAATCAATCTCACTGAAATCATGGACAAGGCAAGGCTTCCCACACTCTCCTTATCTCTTTAATATAGTACTTAAAGTTCTAGTGAGTGCAATAAGAAGAGTAAAAGAGATCAAAGAGATACAAATGGGGAAGGAAGAAATCAAAGTCTCACAATTTGCAGATGATATGATAATGACTAACTCCAAAAATTCAACCAGAGGACTCCTTCAGCTGATAAACACCTTCACCAAAGTGGCTGAGTACAAAATTAACTCAAAAACATCAGTAGCCCTCCAGTATATGAAAGACAAAAGGGCTGAGGAAAAAAAATTAGAGAAACTAAACCCTTCACAAGAGCCACAAATAACATAAAGTACCTTGGTGTAATGCTAACCAAGCAAGTGAAAGACCTGTTTGAAAAAACTTCAAGTCTCTGAAAAAAGAAATTGAAGAAACTATCAGAAGATGGAAATATCTCCCATTTCAAGGATCAGTAGGACTAACATACTGAAAATGGTCAAACTGCCAAAAGCAATCTACAGATTCAATGCAATTCCCATTAAAACACCTACAAAGTTCTTTAAAGACCTTGAAAGAACAATTCTCAACTTCATATGGAGAAACAAAATATCCAAAATTGCAAAAACAATCCTGTACAACAACAGATCATCTGGAGAAATCTCCATCCCTGATCTCAAGCTCTGCTACAGATAAATAGAAATAAAAACGGAACAGTATTGGTACAGAAACAAAATGGTAGATCAATGGAACCTAATAGAACAACCAGAAATGAATCCATACACCCACAGATACTTGATTTTTGACAAAGAAGCCAAAAACATACAATGGAAAAAAGACAACATCTTCAACAAATGGTGCTGCTCTATCTGGATGTCTACAGGCAGATAAATACAAGTAGATCCATATTTATCACCCTGCACAAAACTAAATTCCAAGTGGATCAAAGACCTCAACAGAAAACCAGACACACTAAATTGGTTAGAAGAAAAAGTGGGGAAGACCCTAGAACTCACCGGCACAGGAGACACCTTCCTGAAGAGAACACCAACAACACATGCTCTAAGATCAACAATCAATAAATGAGACCTCATGAAAATGAAAAGCATCTCTAAAGAAAAGTGCACTGTCATCAAAACAAAATGACTACCTATAGACTGGGAAAGGATCTTCACCAACACTATATCTGACAGAGGGCTTATTTCCAGAATATATAAAGAACTAAAGAAGTTAGAAAGCAATAAATCAAGTAATCCAAATAAAATGGGGTACAGAGCTAAACAGAGAATTCTCTGTACAGGAATATAGAATGACAGAGAAACACTTAAAGAGATGCTCAATGCCCTTAGCTATCAGAGAGATGCAAATCAAAACGACCCTGAAATTTCACCTTACACCCATCAAAATGGCGAAAATCAAAAAACTCAAATGACAACACATGCTGGAGATGTTGTGGAGAAAGGGGAACCCTCTCCCATTGCTGGTGGGAATGTAAACTGGTACAACTACTCTGGAACTGCTTTCTCAGATAATTAGGAATAGTGCTTCCTCAAGACCCAGCTACACCACTCCTAGGCATATATCCAAAATTTTCTCAAGTACACAGCAAGGACATTTGCTCAACCATGTTTGTAGCAGCTTTATTTGTAATAGCCAGAACCTGGAAACAACACAGATGTCCCTTGAAGGAAGAATGGTATAGAAATTGTGGTACATTTACACAATGGAATACTACTCAGCAATTAAAAACAAGGAAATCATGAAATTTGCAGGCAAATGGTGGGATTTAGAAAAGAGCATCTTGAGTAAGGTATCCCCGGAGCAGAGAGGCATACATGGTATATATTCATTCATAAGTGGATACTAGAGGTATAATAAAGGATAAACTAAAATACTAAAATATGCTCTCCTAAACTAAGCAAAATATTAGACATAATTAGCATTGCCCCCTAACCTAAGCAAAATATTAGAAATAATTCTCACACTAGTTATCAAAACTGTTGTAATAGTGTACTAGTGTTTGTATGCATTAAATTTATTTTATAGAAATTTCATTAAATCCTTGGATTCTTTTGGTATGAAAATCATTTTTTTTATTTTTCATCAATTACACTTTATTCATTCTGCATCCCCCCATAAGCCCCTCCCTCATCCCCTCCCAATCCCTCCCTCTCTCCTCCCTCTGCATGCATGCCACTCCCCAAGTCCACTAATAGGGGAGGTTCTCCTCTCCTTTCTGATCTTAGTCTATCAGTTCACATCAAAAGTGGCTGCATTGTCCTCTACTATGGCCTGGTAAGGCTGCTCCCCCCCAGGGGGAGGTGATCAAAGAGCAGGCCAATCAGATTGTGTCAGAGGCAGTCCTTCTTCACATTACCATGTAACCCAATTGGACTCTGAACTGCCCTGGGCTACATCTGTGCAGGGGTTCTGGGTTATCTCTATGAATAGTCCTTGGTTGGAGTATGAGTCTCTGGGAAGTTCCCTGTGTTCAAATTTTCTGGTTCTGTTGCTCTCAACCCTCAGATTTCACCTTACACCCATAAGAATGGCCAAGATCAAAAACTCAAGTGACAACACATGCTGGAGAGGTTCTGGAGAAAGGGGAATGTTCTCCACTGCTGGTGGGAATGTAAACTTGTACAACCACTCTGGAAATCAATCTGGCGCTTTCTCGGACAACTAGGAATAGCACTTCCTCAAGATCCAGCCATACCACTCCTGGGCATATATCCAAAAGAGGCTCAAGTACACAAAAAGGACATTAGCTCAACCATGTTTGTAGCAGCTTTATTTGTAATAGCCAGAAGCTGGAAACAACCCAGATGCCCCTCAACTGAAGAATGGATGCAGAAATTGTGGTACATCTACACAATGGAATATTACTCAGCAATGAAAAATAAGGAAATCATGAAATTTGCAGGTAAATGGTGGGATCTGGAAAGGATCATCCTGAGTGAGTTGTCCCATAAGCAAAAAGACACACATGGTATATACTCACTCATATAGACATACAACATAGGACGAACCCACTAAAACCTGTGCATCTAAAGAAACTAAGCAAGAGAGAGGACCCTAACTAAAATGTCCAATCCCCATCTGGAAAGGCAAAGAGGATGGACATCAGAAGAAGAAGAAAACAGGAAACAACCTAGGAACCTACCACAGAGGGCCTCTGAAAGCCTCTCCCCTACAGACTATCAATGCAGATGCTGAGCCTGATGGGCAACTGTTGGGCAGAGTGAAGGGAATTTTATGTAAGAACTGGGAAATAGTAAGAGCTGGAGAGGACAGGGTCTCCACAAGGAGAGCAACAGAACCATGAAGATCATTTTTAAAATATTAAACCACACTTCCGTGAGCATGGGTATACTTTCCATCATCTTAAGTCTTTTTAAATTTTTCCTTCAATATCTTGAAGTGTTATTTTACAGGTCTTTCGTTTCCTTGGTTAAAATCAGTTCACTATATTTTACTTTGTGATTTGAGGCTACTGTGATAGGCTTTCTTTTCATTTGTACATAGGAAAATACTAATGTTTATGTATAATATTGAATCCTTCTACTTTGCTGAAAATATTTATTGATGGAGAAGGATAAGAGGGAGTTATTTAGAATCTTTTATGTGTAAAATCATAATATCTCAAAAAATATTTGTTAATTTTCTTTCCTATTACATTCTTATTGTTCTTATTACTTCAAGCTCTACTGTTTTAATGGAGACAGAAGAAAGATCTAGAAAGACCTGGAGAGGACAGAAGTTCCACAATGAGAGCAACAGAACCAAAATATCTAGGCACAAGTATCTTTTCTGAGACTGATACTCCAACTAAGGACCATTCATAGAGATAGCCTAGAACCCCTGCTCAAATGTAGCTCATGACAGCTCAGTATCCAGGTAGGTTCCCTATAAGTGGAACAGGGACTGTCTCTGACCTGAACACAGTGGCTGGCTCTTTGACAACCCCTCCCCTGAGGGGGAAGTTGCCTTGCCAGGCTACAGAGGAGGACAATGCAGCCAGTCTTGATAAGACCTGATAAGCTAGGGCCAGATGGAAGGGGAGGAGGACCTCCACTATCAATAGACTTGGCGAGGGTCATGGGAGGAGATGAGGGAGGGAGGGTGAAATTGGAAGGGAATGAGGGAGGGGCCTACACCTGGGATATAAAGTAAATAAACTATAATTAATATAAAATAATAATTTAATTTTTAAAAATGCAACCTCATGAAAATGAAACCTTTAAATGTAGAAATAAATGCTATTGTTTCAACAAAGCAGCAGCCCACAGAATGTGATAAAATCTCATCAATTATTCATCTGACAGAGAATTATTGTTTAAAACATATAAAGAATGAAAAAAGTCCTCTCTGTGCATGGTCCTTAGATTAATCAGTCTCTGCAGGACTGCCTGAGCCCAGATATTTTGGCTCTGTTGGTCTCCTTGTGCAAAATGGATATAAAATTAACAGTCTCTCAAAAGATGAAACACAAATCAATGAGAAACACTTAAAATGCACATTACACTTATTCATTAGTGGAATGAAATTAAAACTTTTGGGGGTATTCTCTTACCTCAATGAGAATGAAATTATTATTAAAACTAATGACAGAAAATGCCTATAAGGATTTCAGGAAAAGGGACCACTTATTCACTGCTCTTGGGAGCAAAATGTTGCCCCTTTACAAAACAGTATGGAAGTCCCTTAAAAACCTGAAGCTAGCTCTACCATGGGATACAAGTATACCACTCCTGGGATTATATCCAAAAACTGTATAGCAGAAGGATACTTTCTCAGTCATGTCCATTGCTCCTTTCTTAATCACAATCAGAATTTGGAAACAGCAAAAATGTCTATTAACTGATTAATACATAATGAAATTGGGGTTCATTTACAGAATGGAATATTATTCAACTGTCAAGACAAACGAAGTTACCAAATTTTCAGGTAAATGGATGAGAGTGTAAACAATTATCCTGATGGTGGTAACAAAAGCCCAGAAAGACAACCATTATATGTTGCATTGATCAGGATATTTGATTTTCACTCTTTCCAAATAAAGTGTAATATTGTGTTTATTACAGAAGTTTTATCCAGCACAAAAAGTTTCTGTGATTAATGTTTTCCATAGTTCTCACAGAAACCATTTGTAATCTTACGACTGCTACTTCTAGGTGGTGCTTTCATAACATGTAGAAACAGCCAGTAAAGCATGTTCCAGCCTTCCCTTCTTTAGTCCAATGATAATAGGGTACACTTACTTTGGCTTTATTGTAACATTTGATTTCCATGAGAAAAACTTACCCCAATCATCACACAATGCAGCCAATTCTATCAGGTATTCTCCACTACCTAAATGTAAGGCACAATTGCTGAAGATATAAGCTAATTATCCTATTGAACATACATATATACCAAACATAAAGATAGAAAAAACATGAAGTTTAGTGAAATAAATTATATCAATTATAAAACAGTAACATATAGCAAAGAAAGACTTTTATTTATTTATTTTTATTAATATATTTATTTTTTATATTAATTACAGTTTATTTACTTTGTATTCCAGCTGTAGCTCCCTCCCTCATTCCCTCCTGATACCATCCTCCCTCCTTTTTCACCTCCCTGCCCCTCTCTAAGTCCACTGATAAGGAAGGACCTCCTCTTCTTCCATCTGACCCTCATTTATCAGGTCTCTTCAGGACTGGCTGCATTGTCCTCCCCTGTGGCCTAGCAAGGCTGCTGCTCCCCCGGGGGTAGGGAGGTCAAAGAGGCTGTCACTGAGTTCATGTCAGAGACAGTCCCTGTTCCCAGTACTAGGGAACCCACTTGGATACTGAGCTACCATGGGCTACATCTAAGCAGGGGGGTTCTAGGTTATATTCATTCATGGTCCTTGGTTGGAGAATCAGTCTCAGAAAAGACCCCTGTGCCCAGATATATTTGGTCCTTGTGGAGTTCCTGTCCTCTCCAAATCTTACTAACTCCCCCTTCTTTCATATGATTACCTGTACTCTGCCCAAGGTTTGGTTAAGAGTCTCAGTGCTTTGATACTCTGCTAGAATCGTTCAGAGACCCTCTGTGGTTGGCTCCTGTCCTGTTTTCTCCTCTTCTAAAAGACAATGTCCATCCCATTTGTCTTTCTAAGTGAGGATTGATCATCTTACCCTGGGTCTTCCTTCTTTTTAAACTTCTTTAGGTGTACAGATTTTAGTACATTTATCCTATCTATTAGGTCTAGTATCCACTTATAAGTGAGTATATACAGTGTGTGTCTTTCTGCTTCTGGGATACCTCATTCAGAATTATCTTTTCTAAATCCCACCATTTTCCTGCAAAATTCATGATTTCCTTGTTTTTAATTGCTGAGTAGTATTCCATTGAGTAGATGTACCACAATTTCTCTATCCATTCCTCCGTTGAGGGACATCTGGGTTGTTTCCAGGTTCTGTCTTTTATGAATAAAACTTCTGGGAACATGGTACTTAAAGAAATGCTCAATGTCCTTAGCCATCAGGAAGATGAAAATCAAAATGACCCTGAGTTTTCACCTTACCCATCAGAATGGCTAAGATCAAAAGCACAAGTGCCAACACATGCTGGAAAGGTTGTGGAGAAAGCAGAATCCTCCTCCATTTTTGGTTGGAATATAAACTTGTTCAACCACTTTGGAAATCAATCTGGCACTTTCTCAGACATTTAGGAATAGCACTTCCTCAAGATCCAGCTATACCTCTCTTAAGCATATATCCAAAGATGCTGAAGTATACAACAAGGACATTTGCAAAGGAAGACTTTGAACATCCTTCCCTGCTTTCAAATGTATGAAGAAAATATTAAAGCAAATAGGCCTATTTTTATTTATTTACAATATCATTTTAGGTAACTAAATATGAAAAATGTTGTACTATGAAAAGTAGGTTATATTTAACACTTTATATTTCTGTTTGAGGACAATTTACATTATATTCACACTAACAGATAGATCTAGAAAGTATCACATTTTAAGAAATGTAAAGAAGTATAGATGAACTAATTGTTTATGATTTGCAGCAAGAGAAATGTAATCTGAAATAGTAACATAATTCACAAATTTATCCCATGGCTGGCTAGTCATAGATGAACAGGAAACTTGTTCTTTGACAAGGAATGTCACATATGTGAAAAAGAAATTGAAATAATGTTAAAATGGACAAATAATGAGTTATGTGCATAAAATAGTGAGAAAAGTCAGAATTATCTACTCTGTTTAAAAATAAACTTTTAGAATCAACCTCCCTAAAAGAATGAATGAGCAGAAATTCTGTTTCTATGACCACTGTAAAATATTTTTTTAGAAGGTTCCAAGATGGTGGCAAACAGAGCATACCATTTTGGAGAGGCAGAGGACATGAATCTCCGAAATTGGTGAGTGGAGAGACAATCGAAACTAGAATTTGGACTTTGGGGATTGCTAAAGGTGAGGGGACACGACAGAAGCATGAAGTGCTAGTAGATTTAGATCGGCTGCGGGCTTCTCTGGGAACAAAGTGGGGCATTTCCCTTGTCTGGGCCTCCTGTGCTGGGAAGCCTGCACACAGCACCAGGTAGCTGAGTCCAGAGCTCACAGGCTGGGGACTAAGACAGCAGAAACAGTGCTCCAGGCCCCTTAGCGCAGTGGATGGCTGTAACTGTCCACTGAACAACACAACTTGGACACACATGCAAGGAGCCCACACCTCGGGCCCTGCCTAGGGCCCTCTTGCTGAGCTCCGAACCCAAGGAGAGTCCACATCCCTCTACCCCGCAGGATGCGATCATGACACAAGAAGCACAGCGGACCTCAAGTCCCTCCGGAAATCCCATGCAGCCAGAGCACACACACCTCCAGAAAACCCGCCCCGCCAGAGTACACCCAGCATAGTAAATCCCGCCTTGCAGTAGATCACACACCTCCAGAAACCCACCACACCTGAGGAGCGAACCCACTGCCAGCACCACAGCACAGACCCAAACACAGAGTGCCACCCACAGATACTCAGTCCCGCAATACAATCCCTCCTGGATCCCACATCCTCAAAGCTCAGTACCTGGGGCCCAAGACAGCTATGGCAGGATTTCAGGCCCCGAAGCCACAGTGGAGAGCTGTAACCGCCTGCTGAAGGCCACCCCTCAGAGCACATGTCTGAGGAGCCCATGCCCTGCCTAGTGCCTTCTTGCCAAGCTCTGGACCCTCAGAGCGCACCCCCCACCACTATCACCACCTGGCCCCTCCAGAGTGCACACACAGCCAGAAACTCCACCTCGCCAGATTGCATACCCCAAGAGTGCCAACCACAGAGACTCAGATCCGCAGTACAATCCTTCCCAGATCCCATGTCTGCAAGTGGCAGTACTGACTACACAGGGCTACCCAGCTAGTGATTGTATGGGCCATCCAACCCCTCAGTGGCAGATAACCAGCTGAATAGCCACCAAAGCCTAGCAGACCTGCAAAAACAATACTTGCCTGCAATCTTCAACAGCGCTTGTGATCCCTTAAGTGCCTGCAACACTGTCAGTGCTTGCAAGGCACCCCTCTCACACACTGAAGACCTCTTCATTCTACAATACCCTGTCCCTTAGGACACACCTACAAGCACACACTCAATCATAAGCTACCCCACATTTGCCCTTCTGCGCCTTCGAACTTTCCTCCTACAGGTATAGCTGTATCACCAATGCACACACTGAAACCACTGGACCTCCGCCATTTTCCTGAAGAATTCTTCAGACACCAGAGAAAGACCAGTCTGATCTGCAGAATCCAGGAACAGTGAACACTCCAGATAACCAAATGGCCAGGGGTCGGCAAAAGATATCAGTCAATGTAAATCAAGATATTATGGCTTCACCAGTAACCCCTAAAATTAATGGATACTCCAACTCATCAGAAACACAAGGAAATGATTTTAAAACTATGATTATCCAGTTATTCGAGGCACATAAAGAGGAAACCAACAAATCTCTCAGAGAAATAGCCATACACATTCAAACAGTTAAAGAGGAAACAAATCTCTCTAAGATTTGGTCTCCCAAGTGGAAACAAAGAAAAATGAAGTGAACGAAGCTCTTAAAGAAACACAGGCAAATATAGCCAAACAAATGGAGGCAGAAGTAGTGACATTAAGAGAGACAAAAAAATAGAGACCATCTTGGAGACACAGGAATCCATATTCAAACAGATGAAGGAAATGTTGCAAGGCATGAAAACAGAATTAGAATCAATAAAGAAAACACAAACTGAGAAAACCCTGGACCTGGAGAACTTAGATAAAAGAGAAGGAACCACAAAGTAAGCATCACTAATAGAATACAAGAGATGGAAGAGAGAATCTCGGTGCTGAAGATACACTCGCAGAAATTGATAATTCTCTCAAACAAAAAGTAAAATCAGAAAAATCCCAAACAAAAAACATCCAAGAAATCAAGGATGCCATGAAAAGGCAAAATCAAAGAATAATAGAAATTGATGAAGAGCAGAATTCCAGGCTCCAAGGTCCAGAAAATATTTTCAAGAAAATCATAGAAGAAAAGTTTCCTAACCTAAAGATAGAGATGTCCACAAGCATACAAGAGGCCTACAGAACACCAAATAGACTAGATCAGAAAAGAAATCCTCATGCCACATCATAGTCAAAACACTTAATCTACAGAACAAAGAAAAGATACAAAATGCAGCAAGGGAAAAAGGCCAAGTAACACATAAAGATAGACCTATCAGAATCACACAGGACTTCTCATCACAAACTATGAAAGTCAGAAGGGCCTGGGGATATATGCAGGCTCTAAGGGACCACAGAAGCCAACCTAGACTACTATGCCCAGCAAAGCTTTCAATCAACATAGATGGAGAAAACAAAATATTCCATGACAAAACTAAATTTAAGCAATATTTGAACAGCAATCCAGCCCTACAGAAGATACTAGAAGAAAAAATCCAATCCAATGAAAACAACTACACCCAGGAAAACATAGGTTATTGATAATTTCCCAACCAAAATCAAAAGAAAACAAGCAATGAATCACAGTAACACCACCAACTCCACAATAATAGGAAATAACATTCAATGGTCATTAATATCTATCAACATCATTGGACTCAACTCTCCAATAAAAGACAGACTAACAGATTGGGTGCGGAAACAGGATCCAACATTCTGCTACATCTAAGAAACACACCTACATAACAAAGATAAACACTGCCTCAGAGTAAAAGGCTTAAAAACATTTTTCAAGCAAATGGACAAGAAAAAAACAAAACAAAACAAAAAAAAAACAAGCAGGAGTAGCTATCCCAATATCTAATAAAATACACTTTCAACCAAAACTTATCAAAAAAGACGTAGAGGGGCACAACATTCTCATCAAAGGAAAAATCCACCAAGAAGACATCACAACTTTCAATATCTGTGCCCCAAATACAAGAGCACCTACATTCGTAAATGGAACATTATTAAAGCTTAAATCACACATCAGCCCCAACACCTTAATAGTGACAGACTTCAACATCCCACTATGACCAATGAACAGATCATCTAGACAGAAGCCAAACAGGCAAATAAAGGCACTTACAAAGTCCTAATTCAAATGGACCTAATAGATGTCTACAGGACTTTTCACCCAAACTCAAAAGAGTACACATTATATTCAGTACACATTATTTTCAGCACCTCATGGAACCTTCTCCAAAATAGACCATATAGTTGGTCACAAAGCAAGCCTCAACAGACACAAGAAGATTGAAATAATCCTCTGTATACTATCTGACCACCGTGGACTAAAGCTGGACATCAACAACAATGGAAATAGCAAAAAGCCTACATGACATGGAAACTTAACAACACACTGCTCAATGACAAGTGGGTTAAGGATGAAATAAAGAAAGAAATTAAAGACTTTCTAGAATTCAATGAAAATGAAGGCACAACATACCCAAATTGATGGGATACAGTGAAAGCAGTACTTATAGGAAAACTCATATAACTAAGAGCTTTAAGAAGAAATTTGTAACATCTCACACAAACAACTTAATGGCATAACTGAAAGCCCTAGAAAATAAAGCAGAAACACCCAAGAAGAGCAGACAGCTGGAAATAATCAAACTCAGGCCTGAAATCAACCAAATAGAAACAAATAAAATAATTCAAAGAATCAATGAAACCAAGAGCTGGTTCTTTGAGAAAATTAACAAGATAGACAAACTCTTAGCCAAACTAACTAAAAGGCAGAGAGAAAATATCTAAATTAGCAAAATCAGAAATGAAAAGGGGGACATAACTACAGACAATGAGGAAATACAAACAATCATTAGGTCCTACTACAAAAGACTATATGCCACAAAGTTAGAAAATTTAAAAGAAATGGACAATTTTCTTGATAGATTCCATCTAAGAAAATTAAGTAAAGACCAGGTAGAAAGATTGAACAACCCTATATCCCCCAAGCAAGTTGAAGCAGTCACCAACAGTCTCCCTTCCAAAAAAAAAAGCCCAGAGCCAGATGGTTTCAGTGCAGAATTCTACCAGACCTTCAAAGAAGTGCTAAATCCAATTTTCTCCAAATTATTCCACAAAATCGAAACAGAAGGGACATTACCAAACTCATTCTATGAAGCCACAATCACCTTAATACCTAAGCCACACAAAGATCCAACAGAAAAAGAGAACTTCAGACCTATCTCTCTTATGAACATTGATGCAAAGATACTCAATAAAATCCTTGCAAACCGAATCCAAGAACACATAAAAGACATCATCCACCATGATCAAGTAGGCTTCATCCCAGGCAAGCAAGGGTGGTTCAATATTTGGAAATCCATCAATGTAATCCTCCATATAAACAAACTGAAGGAGAAAAACTACATGGTCATCTCCCTAGATGCTGAAAAAGCATTTGACAAAGTCCAACACCCATTCATGTTTAAAATCTTGGAGAGATCAGGGATACAAGGAACATACCTAAACATATTAAAGACAATATTCAGCAAGCCTATAGCCAACATCAAACTCAGCAGAGAGAAACATAAAGCAATCCCACTGAAATCAGGGACAAGGCAAGGTTTTCCATTGTCTCCATATCTCTTCAACATAATACTTGAAGTCCTAGCTAGAGCAATAAGACAAGTAATGGAGATCAAGGGAATACAAATTGGAAAGGAAGAAGTCAAAGTTTCACTATTCACAGATAATATGATAGTATACTTGAGTGACCCCAAAAATTCAACCAGAGAACTTCTTCAGCTGATAAACACCTTCAGCAAAGTGGCAGGAAAGAAAATTAATTAAAAAAAAAAATCAGAAGCCCTCCTGTATACCCAAGACAAAAGGGCTGAGAAAGAAATCAGGGAAACAACACCCTTTACAACAGCCACCAATAACATAAAGTACCTTGGGGTGACTCTAACCAAACAGGTGAAAGACCTGTTTGAGAAAAACTTCAAGTCTCTGAAGAAAGAAATTGAAGAAGACATCAGAAGATGGAAATATCTCCTGTGCTTATGGATTGGTAGGATTAACATAGTGAAAATGGCCATTCTGCCAAAAGCAATCTACAGATTCAATGCAATCCCCATAAAAATACCAACACAGTTCTTTACACACTTTGAAAGAAAAATTCTCAACTTCATATGGAGAAACAAAAAAACCCAGAATTTCTAAAACGATCCTGTATAACAACAGATCATTTGGAGGTATCTCCATCCCTGATCTCAAGTTGTACTACAGAGCAATAGTAATAAAAACTGCTTGGTACTGGCATAGAAACAGAAATGTGGATCAATGGAACAGAATAGAAGACCCAGAAATAAACCCACATACTTATGAATACTTAATTTTTGACAAAGAAGCCAAATCCATTCAATTGAAAAAAGACAACATCTTCAACAAATGCTGCTGGTCCAACTGGATGTCTACATGCAGAAAACTGAAAATAGATCCATATTTATCACCCTGCACAAAACTAAAGTCCAAGAGGATCAAAGACCTCAATAGAAAACCAGATACTCTAAATCGATTAGAAGTAAAAGTGGGGAAGACCCTAGAACTCATTGCCACAGGAGACAAATTCCTGAACAGAACACAATCAGCACAGGCCCTAAGAGCAACAATCAATTAATGGGACCTCATGAAACTGAAAAGCTTCTGTAAAGCAAAAGACACTGTCGTTAGAACAAAACGACAGCCTACGGATTGGGAAAGGATCTTCCCCACCCAACATCTGACAGAGGGCTGATATCTGGAATATATAAAGAACTAAAGAAGTTAAAAGGCAATAATCCAAGTAACCCAATTAAAAATGGGGTATGGAGCTAAACAGAGAATTCTCTGTAGAAGAATATATAATGGCCAAGAAACACATAAGGAGATGTTCAACATCCCTAGCCATCAGAGAGATGCAAATCAAAACGACCTTGAGATTTCATCTTACTCCCATCAAAATGGCTAAGATCCAGCTATACCACTCCTTGGCATATAACCAAAAGATGTTCAAGTACACAATAAGGACATTTGTTCAACCATGTTTGTAGCAGCCTTATTCGTAATAGCCAGAACCTATGTCAACAACTCCGATGTCCATCAACAAAGGAATGGATACAGAAGTTGTGGTACATTTGCACAATGGAATACTACTCAGCACTTAAAACAAGGAAATCATGAATTTTGCAGGCAAATAGATGGATTTAGAAAAAATCATCCTGAGTGAGGTATCCCAGAAGTAGAAAGACACACATCGTATATACTCACTTATATAGACCTATAAGGTATGATAAACATACTAAAATATGTACACCTAAAGAATATAAACAAGAAAGAGGTCCAGGGGTAAAATGATCAATCCCCACCTAGAAGGACAAAGGGGATAGACATTGCAAATAGGAGAAAACAAGTAACAGGACAGTAGTCTACCACAAAGGGCACCTGAAAGACTCTACCTAGCAGTGTATCAAAGCAGGTGTTGTGACTCATAACCAAACCTTCGGCAGAGTGTATGGAATCATATGAAGGAAGGAGGAATTTATATATCCTGGAGGGGACAGGGAGCCCCACAAGGTCCAAATATATCTGAGCACAGGGGTCTTCTCTGAGACTTTTTATCTAACCAAGGACCATGCATGGATATAACCTACAACCCCTGCTCAGACATAGACCATGGTAGCTCAGTATCCAAGTGGGTTCCCTAGTAAGGGGGGCAGGAATTGTTTCTGACATGAACTCATGAGTTTCCCCTCTCCCCTGAGGGAGGAGCAGCCTTGCTAGGCCATAGATAAGGACATTGCAACCATCCTGAAGATACCTGATAGGCTAGGGCCAGACGGAAGGAGAGGAGGACACCCCCTCTCAGTGGACTTGGAGGGGCATTGAGGAGATGAGGGAGGGAGGGAAGGAATGGGAGGGAAAGTGGGAGTGGGCTACAGCTGGGATACAAGTGAATGTATAAAATTATTTAAAAATAAAAAAATAAATTAAAAAAAAAAGAAAACACAAAAAAAACATTTCTTTAGTCCTTAAATTTTCTAATGTGATTTTGAACATAGTGCTTGTTTCCCATGGAAATGATGACAAGATCTTGATAGTTACAAAAAATGAAAATTAGTTTCATTGAGTTAAGTTAAATACATAGAATATTATAATCCAGTAACATTATTTACATATTTACATATATGTAAACATTGTTTACATGTATTTTATATATCTCTTCAGATAAAACGCATTGTAAACGGGCAATGGTGGCACATGCCTTTAAAACCAGTACTTGAGAGCCAAAGGTAGGTGGAGCTCTGTAAGTTGGAGGCTAGCCTGGTCTGCAGAGCAAGTTCCAGGACAGTCAGGACTGCACAGGGAAATACTATCTTGATAAACATATATGTGTGTGTGTGTGTGTGTGTACATATGTGTATATGTAAATATATCGTGTTGAGTTACTATAATGATACTTGTATGTATATTTTCAGAGTTGACATTTTAACACTGGAAAAACACCACTGATACATCATGTAACCTTTGAATTAGTTATTTGTTGAAAACTTTAACAACTACAATTAAAAGAGAGAAAATGCAATAATTAAAGGGGGGTTTCCTATCATTGAGCACTTTACTACTCTTAGAAGCAATTAAAGTTTTAAATCTTTTTAATTGCCTTTCTGCTAAAGTACCAAGTTTCCCGTGAAACATATTCATTTATTTTATATTCATGGTGGGAAGACATATTTGTCAGGTAAACAAGAAAAGATGCATTGCTTTTAATTAAAAGAACACATGTTTCACGATAGGTAAAGCAAAGATAAGGAAGGCAAAGACTTGATAGATTACCAGGTTCTACTGCTCAGCCCTCCTTTCGTCATCTCCTTACTTATCTAGAGTGTATGTTGGGTCGGAGGTTGATCATTTGATAGTGCAGTGGCCTGACTATAAATATTACACAACAGAATCTGGAGTTTAATAATTTCTAATGTTGTCATGAAGTATGAGAATTGCCACTCAAAATGACACCTGGCTTATTTTTGTTGTTGTTTTTCTTAATGAATGAATTAATGAATTATTTAAAGCCTACTCACTATGGTAAACATTCACAACTGAATTCACACTCACACTTTCTGGCATAGGGAAATTCAGTGTTCTCCAACGGAGTGACATTGGGCATATCAACCACTACTAAACATCCTGATGATTGCGAGTATTTGACCAACATGTAATAGACTCTTTGATTTTGTGTGTGTGTATGTGTGCTTTTATTTGGTTATAGTTTGGTTAGTCATTTGGGGGTGGTATTTCATTTTCTCATCTTTGTTTTAGTGGTTTTGTTTTTATAACAATTTTTGCATGTTTTTTTGTTTTTTAAGAACATAAGTTTGTGTGGGTAGAAAAGAGGAGAGGATGTGGAAGGATTAGAGCTCGACAAAGAATAGGATCAAAATATATTTAAAATTAAAACTTGTTTTAAATAATAAAAGATAATAAAAATAAAAACTAGAATGATTTTCTTGTTGATATTAAAAATTTATAAATATATGTACATATATATGACAACTTTAAGAAATACTTAAAGTTATGAAACACAAATTACTAGGCAGATAGGTAGGACAGTTTTTGTTCTAAAATTTCTTGCTAGTACTTAATGAGAACCTCCTACAACAGACACTGTTAATTGTTGCTGCTTGATATTCTTCTTCTCAAATAGTGTAAGTTATGATGATATCAACAGTCACTCCTCATTAGAAACTGTATTTGTTTCCTTTCATGTACTTAGTTATGAGTGTATGGCAATTAGATGTGTCATAAAGTTGTATGCACAAATTCTTTAGTTTTATACTGCATAATATTGATTGCTTTTTCTTTGACATTTTAAGTTCTGTGAACATAACTGTCAACTTTATTGTTAGATTAAGCCTAGTTACTTAAAATAATTTTTAATTGGAATAACAGAAAAGTCTCTGAAATGTTACAACCATTATTGAAGAACAATATTTGCACATATTTTCTAGACATGAGTTTTTATAATTTACTCATTTAGGTAACTTTAGGACTAACTCAGCACCAATTAAGTGTAATTTGGTATGGCTGAAAAGATAAGTATGTACTTTAACTCTTTGCATTTTCAAATTATCTGTGATAGAGAAGTGGCTGAAAATTATCTTTGATTTTAAAACAACTCTACCTGTAAATGAGGAGGGACCATGTTTAAAAAAACCTCAGAGAGTACCCTCTTATGATTAGGAAGGAGTGAGTTAAATTAAATGCCATTGTTTTCAATGGCTATTTGGGAATTTCTATTTATTTGTTCTCTATTATTGAAAATAGATTTTTTTCTTTGCATAATATATCCTGATTCTGGTTTCATCTCTTTACTACTTCGAATTTCCTTACTTCCTCTCCCATCTAGATCAACTTTTTCTGTCTCTCATTGGGAAACAGACAGGCGTATACAGGATAATAATAAATAAAATAAAGTAACATAAAATAAATGGAGACTAACGCATCATCATTTGACAAGAAAATCGATCAGAAGAAAATAAGAGACCTAGAGAAAACACAAGAATCTGAAGTGCAAGTTTCTAGTTTCTTTGAAAACTCAGTTGTGTCCTGTCATGTTTTGTTGGAAGTTGTCTTGTGAGAGGGCACTTGATGTTCTGCTGTGACCTCTCTTGGGCTAGGGGCATGACTTTGGCCAGCTCAGAACATCCTTGTGTGGACCTTAGAGGAGTTATATAGAACCCTGCAGACAGTGAGAGAAACCTTTTTGGATCAATATCGCAGTGCAGGTGGTCTTCATTCTTCAACACCTCATTGACTTGTCCTGATCTGCTGAACTGGACTGATTCATGCTCCTGTTTGGTGTTGGCATTTGCACTGGGCTGCTGGTATCTGGGCAGAGAAGAGTGGACTCACCCCAAGGAAATACTTCTAAAAACGTCTACAACCCCTTTTCTTCAGAACCTTCTTTCTCCCATACCTCTGGTCAGTGGGTAAGAAGGGAAGTAGACGCATGTTAGAACCCTAAATAAAGTTAATTTGCTGAAAAATCTAAGCCTACATCAGGAATCTCATAAAAATCAGTAAACTGAAATTCATTAATATAGATGCTGAGGAGCCTATGGGCCCTGTGTATGCTGGTTCAGTCTCTATGAGTTCATAAGAGCTTTGCTCATGTTCATTTAGGAAGACTTGTTTTCTTGGTGTCCTCCATAGCCTCTGGATCTCACACTATCTCCTTTGCTGCAGAGTTCCCTGAGCTCTGTGGTAGAGGGTGATTCTAGCAAGATATTATGCAGAGAGTGAGCGAGCTTGGAATTTTTTATGTAAAATTTCATTTTATATTCTAAGTAATAATCATGGCTCAAAGAAAAACAAATAACAAAAAATGGATGTATTAATAAAAAAATGGAAAAATGATAATTTGACAAAGTGATGCAATACGGTGTTTGATTGCACTGGACAAAAAGAACTTTAAATTTAGTCCTGCCTTTTAAATGAAAAAATTTTTTTTCCTGTGGCATGACCTTTGTATTTTAAAGTTCTTTCTTGAAAGATAGAAGTGAATAGTTAGGTCACATTGGCTAAATTACCTTTTATCTTCTTGTACATAAGATTAAGGATAATCTCAGGAGCAGTTTTTATTTAAATTAGCCCTTGAATGATGGTTACATGTATGTTCCCATTAGATGTGATTTGCAGAGTGAAAATATAAGCTCCGTGCATTCTGAAATAATAGATGTGGCATTGAATGAATTTAGTTTACGGGAATCATAGTGTAATAACATGAACAGGCACAACGAGTGAAACAGGTAATTTGGAAGTAGTAGAATGTTTAATAAATTGATAGTGACTCCCATTCCTTTTTAAATGTTGTGTTGAAATTTACATTCTTCATTGACTATGTGTCAGCCACATAATATATAACCTAGACTATGATAGTGACCAAGAACCCTAAATTACATATCAATATTATAGGAAAAAGATTGGAAACAAAAATGATAAACAACAACAAAAATATTAATAGGGGGAGCAGAAAAGAATAATTTAAATTACAATTTAACCAAGGTAATATGTTAATGTAACTTAGATATCTTGAATTGTTAGTGACTTAAATTATGTATGTAAAATCACAAAATAATAAACAACTTGGTATCTGTATCATCAAAATCTATCAGCTGCTTTTCATAGGATATTAAAAGACTTTTTATATAAAAATATTTCAATTAATTATGATATGCCCAATTTTTGTTTCATGTCTACACATGTATTTTTATTTTGTCTTAAAATTTTCTTGTTTTTAGTAATAACTAAATTGAAATTCTAAGCTATGATTTTTATAATGTTTGTAAAACAGTTTGTTCTAGTGGCAACATTTTTACATTTTGACCTCCTCCTTTATTTTAATCTAAATTTAATTTTCCCCTTCATTCAATTCAAGTTATTCTTGCAATTGAGAAAGAAGATACCTGTCTATTCTGTTACTGTAGATTAGAAATCTATGGTAAAAACAGTAGATAGTATCAGTAATGATTTAGATATCAGTCCATGTTTTGTGGAGCAATCTTAAACAGTTATCTTGTACTTTATGGTTGAGGATAACTGAGTTTGTATGACTGTGTCACATTAGTGACATTCAATTATTGATTTTAATTTTTCATGTTTTATTTAGGAATAAAGTGTCTGTACACATTTATGTTTGTGTGGATACATTTTCATTTTCATTAGAGGTAAAAGTTTATGAGATTGAGTAGATCTGGTAATATATTGATAACCTACCAAAAAAAGCTTACAGAAGGTTTCCTAATGGTGGCATCATTCACTACAATTCAACATATCATGTTTAAAAAATGTTTTGGACCAATTATGTAATTGTTTTTTTTTTGTCCACTCTGAAATATGTATAGTAGTTTCTCACAGAAGCTATAGTTTGAGCTTTCCATGAAAGTTGCATGATATTAAATATATTTTATTTTTATTAGCCATTTCTATGCGTTTGCCTATGTATAATATATGTTTATATTATATAATGCATGAATTATTCTCTGTGTATAAATACATTTTATATCATTGCAGGAAAGAACATAATGGATACCCTGGAGTTAACGTCATAGGCTGTTATGAGTCTCCTGACATGAGTCCGGGGGACTAATTTGACTTCTTTAGAAGAACAGAAAAAAGTTTTAAGTGCTGAGCCATGCTTCAAAAATGTCCTTATATATCTTTTATCAGACATATTATATATTTAAACATATTGCCTTCTAATTGCCTTGGATTTATTTTCTTTTCATTTATTAATAGAAGGTTTTTATATCTTTGAAAATTACAAAATATTTTTGTTTGTTCTACTCCTCCAACTTCTCCCAAATCATTCCCACCTCTGTCTACCCAACTTCATTTTCTCTGTCTCCATGTCTGTCTCAGTCTCTCTGTCCTTGTCTCTCTCTCTTACGCACATGCACACACACACACACACACACACACACACACTTTCATTGACTCCATTTTGTATTGACCAACTACTCTTGGATGTGAGGACTGGCCTAGTATGTGGACAACTTACCGGGGATGAAAACACTAACAACTTGACTATCTGCTGACATCTATCAAATGCCAGCATCTCCTTAGCTGAGCACAGGACTTTCTTTTATCTACTCCTTCACATTGGATTTATTTTTTTGAATTAAGCTTACAGGGGTTTTTCTGAGTACTGCAACATTCTGTGGGAGATCCTATGTAGAAATTTCTTACTGTGTCAAGAAAAAGGTGTTTCCTTGCAGTGATTTACAACCTTTGTCTTTTACACTATTTTTTTTCTGTATTATTTTCATGAAGATCCATGAAAACTGATGGGAGAGTTGCAATACAGACATCATATTTAGAGCTGAGAATTTCTAAGTCTTTTGTTCTCCGAATATTGGCAAACTGTCAATTTCTGTTTTAATTTCTTTCTACTGATAGAAGTTGTTTCACCAGTGAGGAGTAGGAGTTGCACTTATGAATGATATAACAATAAATATGTCATATAGAAGTCATTATTAGGTACTCTACTAGGGCTTATAACCTGTTTAGCTACATATTGTTGACCTCTTGGCAATGATAGGTATGGATTCAAGTCTTTGAGAAAGCCTTAAAATCAACATAAAAAGTATTGGTTACTTCCCTAACCTTTGTGTCACTATTGCAACACTCGGCTTACAGTTACAGAGCAGCCATTACTGTAGGTAAGATGGTTTGCATCTTGATGAGATTGGTGTTTTCTTCTCTTATGGTAGCATGCATGAGAACTTCTTATCCTTTGTAAATCGGTCAGCAAGGATAAAATAGCTACCCCAACCAATAGACCATGCATGAAGAGGACCTAAAACCACTGCTCAGATGTAGTCTATAGAATCAGTCTCCCAGTGCAGTCCCTAGTAAAGGAAGCCAGAGCTACCTCAGGCATGGACTCAGTGGCAGAATCTCTGATCACCTCCTCCTGGGGAGTGTAGCCTTGCCAGGCCACAGAGGAAGATAATGCAGCCAGTCCTGATGAGACCTGATAGGGGAGGGGCAGATGGAAGGGGAGGAGGACCACCCCACTCAGTGGACTAGGGGAGGGGAATAGGAAGAGAAGAGGGAGGGAGAGAGGGATTGGGAGGAGAAGACGGAGGGGACTCCACAGGGATAGAAAGTTAATAAATTGTAGTAAATACTAAATAAAAAATTAAAAACATGTGGCAGTTTTCAGCAACAGGACCTTACTGCCACATTCTGGGGTTAGACCAAGAACAATGGCAATAGCCTGCAATGTTAATGTTGGGTTAACTATGGGGCCAGATATTCAACAATTCAGAAAGAGATAATCAAATGTTTGTTACGATACTTCATTTCTATGTCTTATAGTGCAGTTTCTAGTGAGATTTTATTCTTTACAGCTAATTAAAAATTAGATTTATTTATTTTTATTTTAGTGTATAAGTGTTTTACCTATGTGTGCAGTGCCTTTGGAAGCCAGAAAAGGATGTTGAATCCATTAGCACTGGAAATACAGATTGTTTTGAGCTGCTATGTGGGTGCTGGGAACGAAACTCAGGACATCTGCAGGAACAGTCAGTGCTCTTAACAGTTGAGTCAGCTATTAAGCACAATACTTATTTTTTAATTTATATAACTGATTTTTTCTTTTTTTGTGTTCTTATATTTTACTATATTTTATAAAATCTTTTTCCCTAAATATGTGAACAACTTCAAGTATTCTATGAATTTTAGTGTGTGTGTGTGTGTGTGATGTCTTCCAAAATAATTATCATTATATTAGTTTTCTAACATTAAAATAAACTATTACCTAATATAAATTTTATTGCAAGTATGTGGATATAAGATATCTTACACGATTCTCACTAGGTATAAATTGAGATTTTGTTTGATATGGCTAGTCCCTTATTTCCATATAAAATCTTTCAGGTGTTTTCTTTTGATGGTCTCTTGAAAATCTCTGAATTTTAATAAAATAGTTTCCTATATACCTTAGCAAGTACTTTGAACTTTGCCATTTGTAATTCTAGTTGAAATTGTAGATTGAATCCTTAATAAGAAGTCTCTTGGAAAGTTCCACTATTCTTTAGTATGTATTATTATAAAACTGATCAAATATGCAATGATCTGTAATTGCAAAAGACAAGAACACAAAGAAGTATTTTAAATAATTTTCTCCAAATAAGAGGTTTACTAATTAGACTTTCATTACAGTGACAAAAGTAATGATAATGGGAGACACAATGTAATGGGAGAAGACTTTATTTTGGCTCCTGTTTCAGAAGGTTTAGTTTATTGTTGCTTCATTTCTTCTTTTTTTTTTCATATCAAACAGAAAAAAAAATACAGTGAGTATATCCAAAACAAATGGTACTTTCTTACTGATGTAGTGTCTCTAACCAGCTCCTTTTACCTGAAGTTTTCCAAAAATACTGCCATCTAATGCAGAACGGGCAATTTCCACAGATTTCTGTTGGTAAAAACTTGCCCTATGTTCATCTCATAATGGAACACATTTAAATTCCTCTTCAAGAGTCCTAATGTTTGATCAATTACAATACTCCTGAAGAATCCAAATTCATAAATTTCATAATTTAAATAATAGTAAATAATAAAAAAATTTGATAAAAATGCTTAGTAGTTAAACCCCCAAACAACTACAGAGATTATGACTCCCAATAAATAGTGGAACATAGTAAATTATTCCCAAATCAAAATTGAAAAACATGTGCCTAGGAGAATGGTACAAAAGCAAGACTGAGAACAGCAAAGCAAACAGTAAATACTTTAGGTCCATACTCCGGTATATGTGTTGTTATGAATTCAGCTCTAATTGGCTTAGATACCACTATATCTTATATTTTTGACAACTGTAGTATGTGAGCATAAGTTAGCAAACAAGAAAATTGCAATAAAATGTTTGTATAAAAATTAGAGCAGTTTCTGTATAATTATATTTACACAGCCTATCCAATCCCTATACTACCAACATAGCTTCTCTTTTCGGTGAGCTCTAATTTCTGCCTGCAAAACTGATAGGCATTATCTGTTCCTGGACTCTCCCATGTCCTTGAGTGCCCACTGAAGTTAATGTTTTTCTTTTAAAGTGTCATGTATCACTCTTCAGAATGTTCATACAGTGAATCCAATCACTATCAGCTGTCTATTGTATTTCTTCAAGTCTTCTAATGATACCTAACTGGAAGCTTACAATGCAATGCAACCTAGCATTCAATATACCTGAAAATTGGAATATCATTGATAATACTTTCTTCTGACAGAAATTAATGTGTTACCTAAATCCTTTCAATCATAGTTGTATTGGCATCTGAGTACCTAAATACTGAGCACGAAAAAGGGCACCAAACTCACGACTTTGTGCCACCAATGTACAAAACAATGACTGTAATGTTTTTAATGTAAATGGCCTAAACAGGGTAATATATTTGAATGTTTACACACTAGGGCATGAAACCATTTGAGAAGGATTAGGATGTATTGCACTGTTAGAAGAAATGTCTCTCATGGTTGCATATAAGGTTTCATAAGCCCACTCCAAGCCTATTACCCCCCTCTGCTTTCTGCATGGGAAATAGGTTACAATGCTTTCAGCTATGCAATAGCCCCATGGCAGTCAACTTCCCACCATGATGATCATAAATTATCTATCTCAAACTATAAGCACTTTCCCAGTCAAATGCATCCTTTTTATGAAAATTATATTGGTCATGGGTGTCACTTCAAGAGAACAGTAACGGCGTGGGGGGGGGGGGGCAAAATGGCAGCAATCACTGCGCATCATTTTTGAGAGCCAAAGGACTCAAAACTTCGAAATTGCTGAGTGGAAGGGCATCTGAAGCCGGAAAATTGACACTGTGGCTCCCTGAAGGAGGGAGACAGCACAGGAGGAGAGAACTCTGATTCAGGTCAGACATGGACATCGCTGGGATTGGAGACAGGCCCTTTCCTTCCAGCCTCCCTCCCTTGGAGAAGCCGAGCCACAGAGCCAGCACCAGTGCTGCCTGAAAACAGAGACAGCAGAGGCAGGAATACTAGCACTGCAGCTTCAGCAGACAGCCTAACCCACTTCCTGAGCCAGAGATCCACAGTAAAAGGCTGCGTGGGCCCCATGCTCCAGAGCAGCCAGCTGTACCCACTCTACAGAGCCCGACTATACTGTGCTTAGTTTCTCAGTGGCAGACGGACTCAGTGGCTGTGCAGTGCAGGATGTGGAGGACCTGCAAAACCACTCAGGCACACCAAGCACCGAACCACTGTACTGGCCACACAGGACTCCCTGGCAGACACGTGGACACCCGAGTTTCGCAGCCGAAGCTGGATTCCCGGGTACAGGAGCTACAACACCACTGAGCTGTCTGAGTGCACATTCCGATCTGCAGATCCAAACCAGCCAGTAGAGACCAGGAGGATCCCCTGTGCTTTACAATCTGAACTGCTAGAGAGTGAGTGTGCCCCTAGTGCTTGCAGACCCCAAGATCCAGGGTGCTTCTAAGCAAGCAGCCAGACTTCAGAAATCTACCGACATATCCACTGCAGGGGTGAGGGTGGTGGTGGAGGGAGGGTCGGGAGGAAACAGAGGGTATCCTGGGACATGGAAATCCTGGCTGTGTGGCGCCACCAGTCGAGTTTAGGCAAATAACTCCTGGAGCTCAGTTAGAGACAAATAGAGACATAACCAGGAAATTTGTGCACACTATCTTAACCAGTACCTGCGATAACTTCAGCACCCGCGACCCCTCCAGTGAACACAAGGCGTTCTTCCATCACACTGAAGGCCTCTACATTCTCGAGTACCCTGTCCCTCAAGGCAAACTTCCATGCACACGCACAGATACACGTTTGTTCTTCGGTGCCCCTGGAATTCCCTCTCACAGGTAGAGCTGAAGCATCAATGCACACACTGATACCATTGGACCTCTCGCATCTCCCTGAAGAATTCTCCAGACACCAGAGAAAGACAGAACCAATCTGATCTGCAGAATCCAAGAACAAACAGAGAAGGTTACAGATAAAGAAATGGCCAGAGGTAGGTGAATGAACACACCCAACAAAAATCAGGAAATCATGGCCACACCAGCAACCCTGAAAATAAATTGATACTCCAATTCTTCTAAAATACAGGAAAATTACCTTAAATATATACTTATGCAGTTATTACAGACACATAAAGAGGAAACAAGCAAATCTCTCAGAGAAATAGCCATGCAAATAGAGAGACAAGTAGAGGTAAATTTAGCGGCATACAGAGAAGAAGCAAACAAAAAACTAGAGGCCATCATACAGAGATAAGAAGCCACATTCAAACAGATGAAGGAAATGGTACAAGATATAAAAATAGAATTAGAATCAATAAAGAAAACACAAAGAGAAAAAACCATGGAGCTGGAGAACTTAGAGAAAAGATCAGGAACCACAAAAGTAAGCATCACCAACAGAATACAAGAGATGGAAGAGAGAACCTCTGGGGCTGAAGATACACTTACAGAAATTGATATTTCTCTCAAAGAAAAAGAAAAATAGAAAAGTCCTAAACGCAAACATCCAAGAAATCAAAGATGCCATGAAAAAGCACAGTCTAAGAATAATAGGAATTGATGAAAAAGAAGACTCCAGTCTCCAAGGACCAGAAAATATCTTCAAGAAAATAATAGAAGAAAGTTTTCCCAATTTAAAGAAAGAGATGTCCATAAACATACAAGAGGCTTACAGAACACCAAACAGACTAGACCAGAAAAGAAAATCCTCACGTCACATCATTGTCAAAACAGTAAATCTACAGAACAAAGAAAAGATATTAAAAGCAGCAAAGGAAAAAGGAAAAGTAACATATAAAGGTAGACCTATCAGAATCACACCGAACTTCTCATCAGATGTGTGAAAGCCAGAAGGGCCGGGGGAGAGGTCATGCAGGCTTTAAGGGACCACAGATGCCATCCCAAACTACTGTACCCAGTAAAGCTTTCAATCAACATAGATGGGGAAAACAAAATATTCCATAATAAAACTAAATTTAAGCAATTTCTACACAGCAAACCAGCCCTACAGAAGTTACTAGAAGGAAAACTCCAATCTAAAGAAAACAACTATACCCAAGAAAACATAGAATACAGATAATGTCCCTACATAACTTAAAAGAAAACAATCAATGAATCACAGTAAGACCACCCACACCACAATAAAAGGAACTAACATTCATTGGTCACTCTTGTCTATCAATATCAAAGAACTCAACTATCCAATAAAAAGACACAGACTATCAGAAAGGATGTGGAAACAGGATACAACATTCTGCTGTATCCAAGAAACACACCTATACAACAAAGATAAAAACTACCTCAGAGTGAAGGGCTAGAAAAATATTTTCCAAGCAAATGAACTCAGAAAACAAGCTGGGTAGCAATCCTACTATCTAATAAAATAGACCTTCAACCAAAATTAATAAAAAAGATGAGGAGGGGCACTACATTCTCATCAAAGGAAAAATCCACCAAGAGGACATCACAATCCTGAACATTTATGCCCCAAATAAAAGAATACCTACATTCATAAAGGAAACATTATTAAAGCTTAAATCACACATTGATCCCAACACCTTCATAATGGGAGACTTTAACACCCCACTTTCACCAAGGGACAGATCATCTAGACAGAAACCTAGTAGGGAAATAAAGGCACTTACAGAGGCCCTAATTCAAATAGACCTAATAGATGTCTACAGAACTTTCCACCCAAATTCAAAAGAGTATGCCTTCTTTTCAGCACCTCATGGAACCTTCTCCAAAATAGACCATATAGTTGGTCACAAAGCAAGCCTCATCAGATACAAGAAGATTGAAATAATCCCCTGTATTCTATCTGACCACCATAGATTAAAGCTGGACCTCAACAACAATAGAAATGACATAAAGCTGACACTCACAAGGAAACTGAACAACTTGCTACTCAATGACAGCTGGGTTAATGAAGAAATAAAAAAATTAAAGACTTCCTAGAATTCAATGAAAATGAAGATACAACATACCCAAATTTATGGGACACAATGAAAGCAGTGCTCAGAGGAAAATTCATATCAGCAAGTGCCTTCCAGAAGAAATTTGTAATATCTCATACAAACAACTTAATGGCCCAAATGAAAGCCCTAGAAAAAAAAAAAAAAAAAAAAAAAGAAGCAGATATACCCAAAAGGAACAGACTGCTGGAAATAATCAAACTCAAGGCTGAAATAAATCAATTAGAAACAAATAAAATAATTCAAAGAATGTATGAAACCAAGAGCTGGTTCTTTGAGAAAATCAACAATTTAGACAAACCTTTAACCAAACTAAATAAAAGGCAGAGAGAAGCTATCCAAATCAGCGAAATCAGAAATTAAAAAGGGGACATAACTACAGACACTGAGAAAAATCCAAACAATCATCAGGTCCTACTACAAAACCTATATGCCACAAAATTTGTAAATCTAAAAGAAATGGACAATTTCCTGTATAGATTCCATCTACCCAAATTAAGTCACGCTCAGGTAGAAAGATTGAACAGCTCTATATCCCCTGAGGAAATAGAAGCAGTCACCAACAGTCTCCCTTCTAAAAAAATCCCTTGGCCAGATGGTTTCAGTACAGAATTCTACGAGAACTTGAAAGAAGTGCTGATTCCAATTCTCTTCAGACTATTCCACAAAATAGAAACAGAAGGAACTTTACCAAACTCATTCTATGAAGCTACAGTCACCTTGATACCTAAACCACACAAAGACCTAACAAAAAAAGAGAACTTCACACCCATCTGTCTTATGAACTTTGATGCAAATATACTCAATAAAATACTTGCAAACCGAATCCAAGAACATATCAAAGATATCATTCACCGTGACCAAGCAGGCTTCATCCCAGGCATGCAAAGATGGTTCAATATACAGAAATCCATCAATGTAATACATCATATAAACAAACTGAAGGAGAAAAACCACATGATCATCTCCTTAGATGCTGAAAAATCATTTGACAAAGTCTCCAACACCCATTCATGTTTAAAGTTTTGGATAGATCAGGGATACAAGGCACATATCTAAACATAGTAAAGGCAATATACAGCAAGCCTATAGCCAACATCAAACTCAATGGAGAGAAACTTAAATCAATCCCACTGAAATCAGGGACAAGGCAAGGCTGCCCATTGTCCCCATATCTCTTCAACAGAGTACGAGAAGTCCTAGCTAATGCAATAAGACAAGTAAAGGAGATCAAGGGGATTCAAATAAGAAAGGAAGAGGTCAAAGTTTCACTATTTGCAGATGATATGATAGTATATATGAGTGACCCCAAAAATTCAACCAGAGAACTTCTTCAGCTGATAAATACCTTCAGCAGAGCAGCTGGATACAAAATTAATTCAAAGAAAGTCAGAAGCCCTCCTCTATACCCAAGACAAAAGAGCCGAGAAAGAAATCAGAGAAACAATACCCTTCACAACAGTCACCAATAACATAAAGTACCTTGGGGTGACTTTAACCAAGCAGGTAAAACACCTGTTTGATAAAAACCTTCAAGTCTCTCAAGAAAGAAATCGAAGAAGATATCAGAAGATGGAAAGATCTCCTGTGCTCATGCATTGGTAGGATTAACATAGTGAAAATGGCCATCCTGCCAAAAGCCATCTACAGATTCAGTGCAATTCCCATCAAAATAACAACACAATTTTTTACACACCTTGAAAGAAAAATTCTCAACTTCATATGGAGAAACAAAAAAACCCAGAATTTCCAAAACGATCCTGTATAACAACAGATCATTTGGAGGTATCTCCATTGCTGATCTCAAGCTGTACTACAGAGCAATAGTAATAAAAACTGCATGGTATTGGCAGAGAAGCAGAAAAGCATATCAATGGAACTGAATAGAAGAACCAGAAATAAATCCAAACACCTATGAATACTTGATTTTCGACAAAGAAGTCAAAACCATTCAATTGAAAAAAGAAAGCATCTTCAAAAATGGTGCTTGTCAAACTGGTTGGCTACATGCAGAAAAATGAAAATAGATCCATATTCATCACCCTGCACAAAACTAAAGTCCAAGTGGACCAAAGACCTCAACATAAAACCAGATACACTAAATCGGCTAGAAGAAAAAGTTGGAAAGATCTGGAACTCATTGGCATAGGAGACAGCTTCCTGAACAGAACAGCAACAGCACAGGCTCTTAGAGTAACAATTGATAAATGGGACCTCATGAACCTGAAAAGCTTCTGTAAAGCAAAAGACCCTGTTGTAAGAACAAAAGAACAGCCTACAGACTTGGGAAAGGATCTTCACCAACCCTATATCTGACAGAGGGCTGATACCCCGAATATATATAGAACTAAAGAAATTAAAAAGCAACAAATCAAGGAATCCAATTAAACAAGTGGGGTACGGAACTAAACAAAGAATTTTCTGTAGAGGAATATAGAATGGTAGAGAAACACTTAAAGAGATGCTCAATGTCCTTAGCCATCAGAGAGATGAAAATCAAAACAACCCTGAGATTCCACCTTACACCTGTCAGAATGGCAAAGGTTAAAACTGCAAGTGACAACACATGTTGGAGAGGTTGTGGAGAATTGGGAACCCTCCTCCACTGCTGGTGGAATTGCAAACTTGTACAACCACTCTGGAAATCAATCTGGTGCTTTCTCAGACAATTAGGAATAGCACTTCCTAAAGATCCAGCTACACCACTCCTAGGCATATATCCAAAAGATGCTCAAGTATACAATAAGGGCATTTGCTCAACCATGTTTGTAGCAGCTTTATTCGTAACAGTGAGAACCTGGAAACAACCCAGTTGGCCATCAATGGAGGAATGGATACAGAAATTGTGGTACTTTTACACAATGGAATACTACTCAGCAATTAAAAACAAGGAAATCATGAAATTTGCAGGCAAATGGTGGGATCTAGAAAAGATCATCCTAAGTGAAGAATCCCAGGAGCAGAAAGACACACATGGTATATGCTCACTTATATAGTCCTATAATATAGGATAAATATACTAAAATATGTGCACCTAAAGAAGATAAACAAGAAAGAGGACCCAGGGTAAGATGATCAATCCTCACTTAGAAAGACAAATGGGATGGACATTGGAAGTAGTAGGAAACAAGAAACAGGACAGGAGCCAACCACAGAGGGCCTCTGAAAGACTCTACCTAGCAGTGTATCAAATCAGATGCTGAGACTCATAACCAAACCTTCTGCAGAGTGCAGGAAATCATATGATAAAATGGGGAGTTAATATGACCTGGAGAAGAAGGAGCTCCATAAGGACAAAATATATAAGGGTATGGGGCTCTTCTATGAGACTGTTTCTCTAACCAAGGATCATGTTTGTATATAACCTAGAATCCCTGCTCAGATGTAGCCCATGGAAGCTTAGTATCCAAGTGGGTTTTCCTAGTAAGGGGAACAGGAACTATTTCTGACATGAACTCGAGGATTGCCTCCTTTACTTTCCCCTGCCCCCGAGGGAGGAACAGCCTTCCTAGGTCACAGAGGAGGACAATGCAGCCAGTACTGAACATTCCTGATAAGCTAGGGTCAGTCAGATGGAAGGGGAGGAGGACCTCCCCTAGAAGTGGACTTGAAAAGCGACAAGGAGGAGATGAGGGAGGGAGGGTGAGATTGGGAAGGAATGAGGGAGGGTTTCATTTCATAGAGCAGACTCTAAATTCAACAAAATATTGGTCCCAATGGAGGAAAAGCAACTAACACCCCTACCCAGCTATTACACATATGAACCACAACAATGACCAGCATGCCTTGATAACCCTAAATGTGTAGTATAGGCCAGAATACATTAGTGGTGACCAACAGCTCTTTAGTAGCACTTACAGTCTGAAAAACAAGATTGAAATCCTGAATAGTACTGAAAACAAGGCAATTTCCTACAGCTAGTAAGCAAGTAGATTTCAGAAAAGAACCTACATCCACCATTTTAACAAACCAGCAGAATATACAACTACATTCCAAATATTTGTTTTTATACCTACAGATCAGTGTCATCCTTATCATTCATCTAGAAAATGTCACTTTACAGAATATAGAGACTATTAACCACAGCCAATGAAATTCAGAATTTTGGAGCACAGACCTAGTACATATATTGAAAAAAAAAAATTCCTGAAACTAAGGATCAGGGAATATTTTAAAAAATGGGGTTGAAAAAGTAAGAGTTAGAGGATTAAAGGATTTGCTTTGATATTGTGTCTTCTAGTAATGTTATAACTTATATCAATAAAGTTTGAACAGCATGACTTCCAAGGCGTGAGATGAGAGAGCACAAAAGGAATATACATTTCAAAGTGGATGGGGAAAAAGATGCCTCAGTTCTATACAAAGAGCTGTAGGCAACTAAGGGATACTGAGAGTGGAAGAAATAATCTTCCTCAGTGAAGATCACACAAATCAGTTATCCAATACCAAATAGTCATCCCTGAAAATTAGATACAAATAGCGTTATATAGATTGATTATTATTTAGGATCTATGTATGTTTACACATATGAGTTCATGTATAATAACAATAAAAAAGAGAACATAAAGTTGAATCAGAGCATGAAGAGGTATGTGAGAGGCTTTGGATACAGTAAGAAAAAATGGAGAAAATGATACAATTATGTTGTAATCTAAAAATAAAAAATATTGAAAAATAAATTAATTTTAAAGTATTTCTTGTGTGTTTTTATACTGTACCATATTTGTAGGTAACAAATAGGAAACATTATAAATATCTATAGTTTACAAGTAGGAACACAGGTCTATTCTCATAAAAACACTAAGTAATCTTCGCAAACAAATACACAAGATTAGCCTACAAAATATTTTCAAGAAGTAAGCATATCTGAAGACCTTGTGTAACCTGTAGCTTCAACCAAAATGACCACTAACAACTTAAATTTGTTGATCACATCTCTCTCATACAGAGTTTAACATTTTTGCTCATACAAAAATTAATTTTTTATAAATATCTAGTAGCAAATATTGCTGATATATTATTCATAGTATTCTACCAGAAATTAAGACATGGCTGTGGCTTAAGAATCTGTGACTTAACATTTACCCAAAAAGATGATGCCAAATGTTCTTAGGAAAATTTGTGAGAAAAAGGTATTTTGTGAATTTTCTTGCTTTCTATTTTTTTCTCCTTTGCTTTTATCTCCAAATACCTGTGTTCCATAGCTACTCATAAATAGACATTATCCTCTTTTTCTAAAACAATGCTCTCATTTGTTAAAAGGATAGTCATAGAGAAAAACTACAGAAATTTTTGTGGTTAAAAAGTTATTTCCAGATAGTACGCTATAGTTTAACTGCATAAAAGTGAGTTATATAATTTTATAAAATATATTCTCAGTTCATATTGCACATATTATTCTGAGATTATCGTCCTTAACAAATCACACATTAGTAATGTTTCTTCTAGTCCACAAAGACCTAAAGACAAATTAGACCCAAATGCAGCATAAAGAAATTTAGTAATGAATGAAAAGAATCAACTGGTCAGTACATTAATATTAAAGAAAATAAGAGTGGTGATGTAATATATCAAATTTTCCTTGTCTGTTCTTGGGAACTTCAGTTGTTCCACAATTTATGTGAGTAGTGTTTATGAATAGTGGTGCAGTTATCATTGATGCTCAGGTATACCTGTGGTATGTTTCCTTGGAGTCCTTAGGATAAATACCTGAAGAGAACTGATAAGCTAGGATCAGATGGAAGGGGAGGAGGCCCTCCCCTATCAGTGGACTTAGAGAGGGGAGGGAGGAGATGAGGGAGGGAGGGTGGGATTAGGAGGGAATGAGGGAGGGGGCTACAGCTGTGATACAAAGTGAATAAATTGTAACTAATATAAAAAATAAAAATTTAATTAAAAAATACCCATGAGTCTTGGAGCTGAATAATACAGTAGTCCTATTTTTAGTTCTCTAAGAAATATCCACATAGGCTCTGTTGTTCTCCTTGTAGAGTTCCTGTCCCCTCCAGGTCTTTCTATCCTCCTCTTCTTATATAAGGTTTCCTTCACTCTGTCTAGTTTGGCTATGAGTCTTTGAATCTTCTTCAATAACCTGGTGGGTAGAGTCTTTCAGAGGTCCACTGTGGAAGGCTCCTGTCCTGTTCTCCTATTTCCGACGTCTATCCTGTTTGTCTTTCTGAATAAGGATTAAGCGGTTTTCCTAGTTGTGGTTTAGCTTTTTTAGGACTGTAGATTTTATTATCCTGTATTATATGGCTAATATCCACTTATAAGTGACTATAAATCATATATGTTTTTCTGCTTCTGGGATACCTCACTCAAGATGATCTTTTCTAGTTCCCACCTGCAAATTTCATGATTTCCTTGTTATTTGCTGAGTAGTTCTATTGGGTAAATGTACCACAATTTCTGCATCCATTCCTCTGCTGAGGGATATCTAGACAGTTTCCAGATTCTGGCTATTACAAATAAAGGTGCTATGAACATAGTTGAGCAAACTTTCTCATAAAATGGTGGGGCATCTTTTGGGTATTTGCCTACAAGT
The DNA here is from genome assembly GCF_030254825.1 of Meriones unguiculatus. Lineage (NCBI taxonomy): Eukaryota > Metazoa > Chordata > Mammalia > Rodentia > Muridae > Meriones > Meriones unguiculatus. The sequence goes on along the minus strand of NC_083350.1, from coordinate 80,286,804 downwards.
GGTATAGCTGGATCTTAAAGTAGCACTAATCCTAATTTTCTCAGAAAGCGCCAGACTGATTTCCAAAGTGGTTGTACAAGGTTACATTCCAACCAGCAATGCAGGAGGGTTCCCCTTTATTCATAACCTCTCCAGCATGCATCATAGCTTGAGTTTTTGACCTGGAGGGTACAGGAGCTCCACAAGGAGAAAAACAGAGCCAAAATACCTCCAACCAAGGACCATACACAAAAAGGACCTAGAACTCCTGTTCAATGGAAGCCCATAGGCTGCCCAGTTTCCTAGTGGGTTCCCCAGTAAGGTACAGGGGCTGTCTGTGACACGAGCTCAGTGGCCAGCTCTTTCATCACCTGCCCCGTGGGCCTTGTCAAGCCATGGATGATTCAGGCAGTGTTGATGAGACCTGATAAGCTAGGGTCAGATAGAAGAGGAGGAGGTCGTCTCCTAACAAGGGACTATGGAAGGGGCATAGGGGGAGAAGTGGCTGGGTGGGTGGGACTGGGAGGAGATAACAGAGGGGGCTGCAGCAGGAATACAAAGTGAATAAACTGTAATAAAAAAAGACTAGGAACTAATAGATCAATGTGCTCACATATTTTAAGGATCCAGACATAGTGTCACATTCTTATAATTCCCATACCCTGGGGCAGAGGCAGAGAAGTTGGCATAATTTTCAGATTGGCTGTGTTGATGTATTTAGAAAAAAAAAGCAAGCAAGAACAATTTTCGGAGGAAGAATATTAAGCTATTAAGGAGATAGAAGAAACAAATACCAAACATTCCTTGAAAGTGGTGATGAAACTTAAGGGGTGGAATATATGAAGATTAAAATAATGAGTAGAAAATGAGAAACAAGAGAAATATTCATAATGATTTCCATAGAGACTGAACACTAGTTTTCTATTTCTATCAGTACTATATACAGATTTCTTTAATCCACAGTCTCACCAGAATTTCCTACATGTTGTCTTTCTATCTGAAATTTGGAATGGGATGATATAAGATATAAAATCTGGATCTTTTAAAAATATGTGTTTATCTGTATAGTGCTTTACCTACATGTATGATATTAACATGCATAATTGATGTCACCAGAAGTCAGAAAATGGTATCAGGTCCACAACACCTGGAGTTAGGGATTGCTGGTAGCAGCTAAATCCAGGACTTGTCTAAGTGCACTAAGTGTTTTTAAAAACTGATTAATTGTTCCACTCTCTAAAATTAGAATCTTAAAAGAAGATAAATTTTAATTTCTCTGATTGCTAGTGAGTTTGAAGATTTTAAAATATTTTTAGAATTCACTTATATTTCATTTTTGAGAATTTCTGTTCATTTCTTTTCCTTTTAGTTCATTTATTAACAGGACTCTTGTAAATTTGATTTTTTTGATAAAAAATAATGGAATTCTGTCATCTACAGGAATATAGATGCTATCAAAACAATCATATTTAGCAAATAAATGTTAGAAAGAAATGTTATATCTTATCTCTCATTTATGATTTGACCTTTTTATATGTTTCCATAAAATCTTACACCCATTTGTAAAACTATAATATGAATAAAATTATATAGAGCAAAAAAAGAACAGATGTGCCAAAGAATGAGAAATGTATATGGTCAATGCACAATATGTATTTCCATATCATTTTCTTAAAATGTATTACCTAATCTGCCATTATCATGCAATGTGTGTTATAGTGGTTCTTATAATTAATGTGACTGAAAGTGTGGAGAAAGAGTATTCTGGTGTACATTTGATGGCAAAAGTGCAAATTTCTGTGGCTATTGTAAAAATTTGTTCCTTAAGAAGTAAAACTTTTGTAAGATATGTCTATTACACTTCTGGGTGTCTGTTTGTCCAAGGATACAAAATATGTATCATGAAAAAATTGAATTTTTATATTTATTGTAACATTACTCACATTAGCTAAGTTATCCAAATAACCTAAGTTATATCACTGAATGGATGAAACTACATATATATATATATTTATGCATTCATACATATATATGAAACTACATATATGTTATATGAAAGATATAATTCACTTAACTAAAGTAATTATTTCATAATGCATATTATACATATCTTGACATTTCAGTATTAATATACATATTTTAATAGTAGGTTATATCATGATAAAGCTGAAAATAAATATCTAAACCTGTTAAGTTAAAAATAAAAAATAATGAACATTTCTATGATTTAATATCCTGAAGTTTAATTGAGCCACTCATAAAATTACAGTATAAAGATACAAAGAAATTTCCTGTTACACAAAGATAAAATAGACCTTTATGCCCCAAAAGACAAAGACAAAATACTATTTGTGGATTTTATATGTATATAAAAGATATATGATATATATATAATATATGTATATATGATACATATAAGATATATATATAAGATATGATATATATAAGGTATGTATCTTATATGCACATATAAGATACATATCATATATATATGTGAATTTAGATACACAGTAAGAGAACAGAAAGAAGAGAGGGTCTCACAAGAAGCAGCAATAAAAGAGTGTTATAAAGAAATAATGTAGAAACTATAATAGGAAGATTAAATAAGGAGGGGGAGTCACTGTAAAGAGAAAAAAGAATAAAGCAGAAATTGTGGAGAGAAAAATAAATACTAAATTCCTTTGAAAAGCTATATGAAAACCTACTACTTTAGAATCTTTCTAGAATATATAAATATATGAAGTGTATCTCAATGGAGTCACCATATATCCATGTATGTATATTAGATAGATAGATAGATAGATAGATAGATAGATAGATAGATAGATAGAAGAAAATGCCCTAACTAGACATCTTATGGCACTAAGTAAGTCCTCAAGTGCCTGGCATAGGATTTATCTTTCTGTTTGATTCTGGTTAGAATCTTCTGGATCCCTCCAGATATTAGAGAATATGATTGTTCTCCACGACCTCCTTCTGCAAGGCCCTCCCGATTTAAAGAGTCTTATATTTGTCATTGACAGGGAGAAGTTTAATTACTGCCTAGCCAGATTTGTCTCTATTGACTAGCATTCATGGTGATCAAATACTACTGGAAGACAAAGGTATTTATCAGTATCACCAAGCTATATACACTATGATTTACCTGAGCTACCATTTTCAAATAGATGCTGGCATTAGAGTGACACAAATGTTACTTAAGTAAAGAAACACATTTAAAATTATATTTAAGGTTGGGTTTATCAGATGGAACCCTTACCAGACACTGATAGCATAATTAAGAACCAGAGATTGGTCATAGGTCTATAGGAAAACTTAATATTATAACTTTGACGATGGGAATAAACTAAATCCTATTAACATACTGCTATACACAGATGTACAGTTTCCTCCAAAACTGAAACACCCTATCCATCAGGGATAAGCAGTTACTTAAGCAATAAGGCAAACAACTCAGATAACTTCAGGAAGTCCCTGAAACTGAACAGATCCACTAGATCCTTCCTTCCCAGAGTAAGCAAACCAAGCTACAAAGACTTTGAGATCAGTCCCACTGCCTAAAGTATGCAGAGACCAGAAAATCATCCTGGAAGAGGTTTATATCAAATGAATCAGTTAGAGATAACACTTTCCAAACTATTGAGCTACCTTCAGAATGGACATTATGTTTCAGGTTCCCAGCTTTTGTGAAATGTAACCCGTGCTGAGATGGGCTTTAAAGATATAGCTGTTTTTTTAAATCCATTTCTGTTCCTGTAAATAATCCTTCCTCTCTACTCCTGTAAGTAACACCAATAAAACTCACGGTATCATCAAGTTAGACTTTGGTAATTTCTGTACTTTCATCTATCTGGACTGAGTAAATATGTGCTGTACCTCCCCAGGAAAAAAAAAATTGTCACACAAACTAAATCAGGGCCTCATTCAACCCTCATTAGACATATCTCTTCTTACAATATAATAGAATCGATGACAAAATACAGAGACCCACAACTTAGCAATATGCAGAGATTGTGAGACTTTGGCAGAATAGGTAGCTACATCAGACTTTTCCCCACATGGCTTAGGGTTCTATGCTGAAGAAGAACTGAAATAAATGTAAGCTTCAAAGTTGATGAAAACTGTGTCTTCCAGAGACAACAGGGTTTTTGAACATATGATCTCAGAGCACTAGACCTGTACAAGTTTCAATAAGTGTGGATCCCAATAGTTAGAGAGGGAAGTAGACATGGGGTCCCACCCCAAACAAGATGCTATTTGACACTGATACTCTTAGCAAGTGAAAAATCATTTTTTTCAATAGAGTGTCACTGGAAGCATCGACTGCACTACAGGACAGGGACCCATACCTTGGAGTACTTTTACAACACAAAACAAACTCCAAAGTCTGCATTTGTTTGGATTTTTGTAGACTTTTTATTTTGTTTTTGTAGTTTTTGTTTTTATTTAAGTTTTTGAGTTTCATTTTTGTGTTTTGTTTTGTTTTTGAAAATCAATAGCATAGAGTTAGGTGGGTAATGAGTTAAGGAAGTACGGGGAGGTGTTGGGGGACAGGGATGTACATTTATTATAGTAAGTCATTTTAAGTAAAAATGGTTTAAAAAATAATCCTGTGTGGAGTTTAACTGCAAAAATGAATCATTTCCTCAAGAGTAAATCGATCCTCTGGAAAGCTGACCAAGAAAATAGACTTCCAGAGAATTTGAGCTGAATTCTTAATGCATCATATAATCAAAACTGGGATTTCATGGTCATTGACTTTTCATAGATCTTGACAGCTTCAAATTTATTGAAATAAAAACATTATTATAATTTTACCCTTGTACTGAATGTAATTGTTCTTGAATATAATTGTCAGTTTACCAACTTCTGTAACTTGATTTTATTATTATTTCTCCGTGTCTTTATAAACAAAAAAATTCTTGCTAAAACTCAAGTGCTCTTAACACAACATCACTAAACACTTTCCAGGCCACAGAAAAGGACAATGCAGCCAGTTCTGATGAAACCAGATAAGCTAGGGTCAGATGGAAGGGGAAGATATCTCTCCCCTATCCATGTACTTGGAGAGGGGCATGGGAGGAGATGAGAAAGGTAAGGTGGCATTGAGAGGGAAAGAAAGAGGAGGCTATAGCTGGAATACAATGTGAATAAATTGTAATTAATATAAAAATAAAAATTTAGAGCTAGTTGGGGGCAGAGCCAAGATGGGGACAAGCACACACAGTTCCTGAGCTGTGGAAGATCTAAACCATCGGAGTCGGTGAGTGGAAGGTCCTCTGAACCCAGGAAAACCAACAGTGAGGCTTTCTAAATGAGAGGGAACATCGCACGAGGTGAGGACTTTGATCTCAGGTCACCCGGGAAAGAGAGAAACTATCCTCTGATCACCAGCACTCCCCTCTCACAGACCTTTCCCCTCCCCCACACAGTGGATTCACCGAGATTCTCAGCGCAGACCTAAATGCCTGGGGTCTGCAGTGGCTGAGGTGGAGCTTCTACCCTTTAGTAGCAACTGCTAGCTGTACCAGTCTCGGAGTACCAGAGACCCGCGGAACCAGACCCACGCGGCACCATCCTCCGAGGGTCCCGGACCGCTAGCCACCATACTGGCTCCTTAGGATCTCCCAGCCACTGACTGTACTCCCCACCCAATCCCACAGTGACAGGTAATATGCTAAATACTCACCAAAACCAGGCAGAAACGCCATAAAAGCTAGGCACACCAGGCACTGGGCCTCCCAAGCGCGGAGAGCACAGTGGAGAGCCTGCAGGAATTCACAGAAACCATCTGGACTGGCAAACCAGTCCCCAGCTAGACTGGCAAACCATCCCCCAGGTTAGAGGGACTTTCTAACCTGGCAGCAAAGCAGCATTGAGCTGGCAGGGCACATCAGGCCTCCAGCTTAAGACCAACAAGGGCTAAACCAGAGAGCAGAGGTCCCAGATACCTCAACTGCTGCCGACCACCTAAAGATCTCCAGCTATAGGGAGGGGCAAGATGGCGGCGTTGGGAGGACTCTCATTCTGAGCAGCAGCAGCAGGATCAGCACAGTGACCAGTAATCAGAACTCGCGGCCATAAAACACAGTCATTGTGTTTCCCAGGTGAGAGGATACACCACGGTGGGGGATTCAATCAGCTTTTAACTCACCCGGCTAAACCGCGGAAGAGATCCCGGTTCCAACAGATGCTCCCAGCCACCAGCCCCAGCCCCAGCCCCAGCCCCAGCCCAGAGCCACAAGCCAGTGTCTCTGGTCATGGTCCCAGACTGAACAGTGCGCACCACACTATCAGAGACTGGAATTTTCAGTCGAGAGATAACCCCAGGGTACAGGAAACGATTGGGACCGGCCTTAGGTCACCCAGATATCCCCTGGAATAGACTCGGGTTCCACAGGCACCCCAGGACCTAGCCCGGAGCCAGAGCCAGGGACCCAGGCTCCAGCACAGAGCCCTGCCTGCCTGCATGACTGATTCGCCACCTGAGATAAAACTGTGGGCACCAGGGCACCAGCGAATGAGTTTCACTGTCCGGTGCAAACACACAGTGAGGGAAACGGCTAGTCTGATTTCAGAGCACTCAGCCGACACCTCCACCCCGAAAAGGTCTCGGGAAAATTACCCAGTTTAGGCAGACACCCAGGCTCCCAAAGGCCAGAAAGGCAGACACAGGCAGTTTCTGCGCGCCAGACAGCTGGCAGAGACTGAGCAGTGCGCACCAGGGCAAAAAATAGACTGGGAGTCCCTGTCTCCAGAGAATCCACAGGGAAGGAAGGAAACTGTACTGACTTATATCACCCAATCCTTCCCTGGAAAAAGTCTAGCAGACCCGCAGGGCCAAGCCGCCATCACTCAGCTGTGCTCCAGACACAGGCACAAACAGTTGTTGCGCGCAAGATGTGCAACTGGGTCACAGCAGCTGATCATTAAATTTACAACAAGAAACCCAGAAACAGGGCAGCTGCCCTCAGGACTTCCCTGGGTGAGAGGTGAACCCTCTCGACTAACAAAGACCACAGTTACCACTCAGGTCTATATCCCTGAGGTGAGCAACTCCTGAAAAAACACCAGCCATCCAGGGACTATACCCAAAAAGCTGAGAAGACATCCTTCAGGAAAAACCAGCTTTCTGCAAAAGGGATTCTCTCCACCACAGGATCCCCAGGAACCACCAGAAAATAACCCCAAACACCTAAGATAACACAATGGGCAGAGGCCAGCGTAAAAGCTCAAGCAACAAAAGACAGACCAATATGGCATCTCCAGAACCCAGTTACCCAGGGGCAAGTAGCCCTGGACACCCCAGCATAACTGAAATCCAAGAAGATGACCTAACAACTATGCTCATGAAGATGATAACAGAGGAAACAAATAAGATACGTAAAGACATAGAGGAAGATAAACTCAAACAGAATATTGCCATCTGTAAAGAAACAGAGGAAGCTGCAGCGAAACAGTTTATGGCCTTTAGAAAGGAAATGCTTAAAGCACTGAATGAAATAAAAGAAACAGAGTTGAAGGAACTAAAAGAAAAAGAGGAAAACACAATCGGACAGGTGAAGGAAGTAAACAAAACAACTCAAGACCTGAAGATAGAATTGGAAAAATTAAAGAAAACACAAATGGAGGAAAGAATGGAAAGGAAGAATCTAGGGAAGAAAACAGGAACTACAGAGGTAAGCATAACCAACAGCCTACAAGAGATGGAAGAAAGAATCTCAGGTGTAGAAGATACAATGGAAGAAATTGATGTATCTGTCAAAGAAAATGTTAAATCCGAAAAATTCCTGACACAGACCGTCCAAGAAATGCAAGACAATATGAAAAGACAAAACCTAAGAATAATAGGTATAGAGGAAAAAGAAGACTCCCTTCTCCAAGGCCCAGAAAATATTTTCAACAAAATCATTGAAGAAAATTTCCCCAAGCTAAAGGAGAGGCCAATTAGAATACATGAGGCCTACAGAACACCCAACAAATTTGACCAGAAAAGAAAATCCTCCCGCCACATAATAATCAAAACAGTAAGTATACAGAACAAAGAAAAAATACTAAAAGCTGCAAGGGAAAAAGGCCAAGTAACATATAATGGCAAACCCATTAGAATCACACCTGAATTTTCAACAGAGACTATGAAAGCCAGAAGAGCCTGGACAGATATCATGCAGACCCTAAGAGAACACAGATGTCAGCCCAAGCTACTATACCCTACAAAACTCTCAGTCCTCATAGATGGAAAAAACAAGATATTCAATGACAAAAACAAATTTCAACAATACCTACAAACAAATCCAGCATTACAGAAGACACTAGAAGGGAAAATAAAACCCAGGAAAAATAGCTACATTCAAGACAACACAGGAAATAAATAACCTCACTTCAGTAAAACAAAAAGCAACCAAACACACAACCTGATGACCACAGCCAACATCAAAATCAAGGGATCTAACAGCCATTGGTCATTAATCTCTCTCAACATCAATGGACTCAACTCTCCAATAAAAAGACACAGATTAACATAATGGATACGTAAACTAAACCCAACAATCTGTTGCATACAAGAAACACACCTAAGACACAAAGATAGACATTACCTGAGGGTAAAGGGTTGGAAGACGACTTTCCAAGCAAACAGATCCAAGAAGCAAGCAGGAGTAGCCATTCTAATATCTGATAAAATAGACTTTCAACCAAAATTAATAAAAAGAGATGGGGAAGGACACTTCATACTCATCAAGGGAAAATTCCACCAGGAAGACATCATAATCCTGAACATCTATACCCCAAATACAAGAGCACCCACATTTGTTAAAGAAACATTGATAAAATTTAAAGCACATATAGATCTCCACACATTAATAGTGGGAGACTTCAACACCCAACTTTCAACAAAGGACATGTCAACAAAACAGAAATTAAACAAAGAAAAAATGTCTCTGACAAAGGTCATGAATCACATGGACCTAACAGATATTTACAGAACTTTATACCCAAACACAAAAGAATTTACCTTCTTCTCAGCATCTCATGGAACCTTCTCCAAAATAGACCATATAGTGGGTCACAAAGCAAGCCTCAACAGATACAAGAAGATTGAAATAATAACCTGTATCTTGTCTGATCACCATGGAATAAAGCTGGACCTCAACAATAACAGAAATAGCAAAAAGCCTACACACACATGGAAACTGAACAACTTGTTACTAAATGACAGCTGGGTCAGGGAAGAAATAAAGAAAGAAATTAAAGTCTTTCTAGAAATCAATGAAAATGAAGACACAACATACCCAAACTTGTGGGACACAACGAAAGCAGTGCTAAGAGGAAAGTTCATAGCACTAAGTGCCTTCAAGAAGAAATTCGAGACAGCTCATTCAAGCACCTTAATGGCTCACATAAAAACCTTAGAAAAACAAGAAGCAGACACAGCAAGAAGGAGTAGGCGGCTGGAAATAATCAAACTCAGGGCTGAAATCAATCAATTGGAAACAAATAAAACAATTCAAAGAATCAATGAAACCAAGAGCTGGTTCTTTGAGAAAATCAACAAGATCGACAAACCCTTAGCCAAGCTACTAAAAGACAGAGAGACACCACCCAAATCAACAAAATCAGAAATGAAAAGGGAGATATAACTACAGTCACTGAGGAAATCCAAACAATCATTAGGACTTACTTCAAAAGTCTATATGCCACAAAATTTGAAAATCTAAATGAAATGGACAATTTTCTTGATCGATTTGATTTACCAAAGCTGAATCAGGACCAGGTAAATCAACTAAATAGTCCTATATCCCCCAATGAAATAGAAGCGGTCATCAAAAGTCTCCCATCCAAAAGAGCCCAGGACCAGATGGCTTCAGCGCAGAATTCTACCAGACCTTCAAAGAAGAGCTAACACCAATTCTCTTCAAACTATTCCACAAAATAGAAACAGAAGGAACATTACCAAACTCATTCTATGAAGCCACAGTCACCTTGGTACCTAAACCTCACAAAGACTCAACAAAGAAAGAGAATTTCAGGCCAATCTCCCTCATGAACATTGATGCAAAAATACTCAACAAAATGCTTGTAAACCGAATCCAAGAACAAATCAAAGATATTATCCACTATGACCAAGTAGGCTTCATCCCAGGTATGCAGGGGTGGTTCAATATACAAAAATCCATCAATGTGATCCAACATACTAACAAAATCTGAAAGAAAAAAACCACATGACAATCTCCCTAGATGCTGAAAAAGCATTTGACAAAATCCAACATCCATTCATGTTTAAATTATTGGATAGATCAGGGATACAAGGCACATATCTAAACATAGTAAAGGCGATATACAGCAAGCCTATAGCCAACATCAAACTAAATGGAGAGAAACTTAAATCAATCCCACTGAAATCAGGGACAAGACAAGGCTGCCCACTCTCTCCATATCTCTTCAACATAGTGCTGGAAGTCCTTGCTAGAGCAATAAGACAGTTGAAGAAGATCAAGGGGATACAAATTGGAAAGGATGAAGTCAAATTATCACTATTTGCAGATGATATGATAGTATACATGAGTGACCCCAAAAACTCTACCAGGGAACTCCTACAGCTGTAAACACCTTCAGCAAAGTGGCGGGATACAAAATTAACTCAAAAAAATCAGTAGCCCTACTGTATACAAAAGACAAAAAGGCTGAGAAAGAAATTAGGAAAACAACACCCTTCACAATAGCCACAAATGACATAAGGTACCTCGGAGTAACCCTATCCAAGAAGTCAAAGACTTGTATGAAAAAAATTTCAAATCTCTGAAGAAAGAATTAGAAGAAGATATGAGAAGATGGAAAGATTTCCCATGCTCACGGCTTGGGAAGATTAACATAGTAAAAATGGCAATCTTACCAAAAGCAATCTACAGATTCAATGCAATGCCCATCAAATTACCAACACAATTCTTTACAGAACTGGAAAGAAAAATTCTCAACTTCATATGGAATAAAAAGAAACCCAGAATTGCTAAAACAATCCTCTACAATAAAACATCTTCTGGAGGTATCTCCATCCCTGATCTTAAGTTGTACTATAGAGCAACAGTTTTAAAAACTGCATGGTACTGGCATAGAAACAGAATGGTGGATCAATGGAACCGAACAGAGGACCCAGAAATAAACCCACATACTTATGTACACCTGATCTTTGACAAAGGCGCCAAAACCATACAATGGTAAAAAGATAGCATCTTCAACAAATGTTGCTGGTCCAACTGGATGTCCACATGTAGAAAAATGAAAATAGATCCATACTTATCACCCTGCACAAAACTGAAGTCCAAGTGGATCAAAGACCTCAACATAAAACCAGACACATTAAATCAGCTTGAAAAAAAGTGGGAAATACCCTAGAACTCATTGGTACAGGAGAAAACTTCCTGAACAAACACCAACAGCACAGGCTCTAAGAGCAACAATCAATAAATGGGACCTCATGAAACTGAAAAGCTTCTGCAAAGCAAAGGACACCATCACCAAAACAAAGCGACTGCCTACAGATTGGGAAAGAATCTTCACCAACCCTTTATCTGACAGAGGACTCATATCCAGTATATATAAAGAACTAAAGAAGCTGAAAAGCAGCAAACCAAGTAATCCACTTAAAAAATGGGGAACAGAGCTAAACAGAGAATTCTCTGTAGAAGAATACCGAATGGCAGAGAAGCACTTAAAGAAATGCTCAACCTCACTAGCCATTAGGGAAATGCAAATCAAAACAACCCCGAGATTTCACCTTACACCCATGAGAATGGCCAAGATCAAAAACTCAAGTGACAACACATGCTGGAGAGGTTCTGGAGAAAGGGGAACCCTTCTCCACTGCTGGTGGGAATGTAAACTTGTACAACCACTCTGGAAATCAATCTGGCACTTTCTCAGACAACTAGGAATAGCGCTTCCTCAAGATCCAGCCATACCACTCCTGGGCATATATCCAAAAGAGGCTCAAGTACACAAAAAGGACATTTGCTCAACCATGTTTGTAGCAGCTTTATTTGTAATAGCCAGAAGCTGGAAACAACTCAGATGCCCCTCAACTGAAGAATGGATGCAGAAATTGTGGTACATCTACACAATGGAATATTACTCAGCAATGAAAAATAAGGAAATCATGAAATTTGCAGGTAAATGGTGGGATCTGGAAAGGATCATCCTGAGTGAATTGTGCCAGAAGCAAAAAGACACACATGGTATATACTCACTCATATAGACATACAACATAGGACAAACCCACTAAAACCTGTGCATCTAAAGAACCTAAGCAAGAGAGAGGACCCTAACTAAAATATCCAATCCCCATCCGGAAAGGCAAAGAAGATGGACATCAGAAGAAGAAGAAGAAACCAGGAAACAACCTAGGAACCTACCACAGAGGGCCTCTGAAAGCCTCTGCGGTACAGACTATCAAAGCAGATGCTGAGCCTGATGGGCAACTGTTGGGCAGAGTGAATGGAATTTTATGTAAGAACTGGGAAATAGTAAGAGCTGGAGAGGACAGGGTCTCCACAAGGAGAGCAACACAACAAGAAAATTTGAACATAGGGAACTTCCCAAAGACTCATACTCCAACCAAGGACTATTTATAGAGATAACCAAGAACCCCTGCACAGTTGTAGCCCAGGCAGTTCATAGTCCAATTGGGTTACATAGTAATGTGAAGAGGGGTTGCCTCTGACATAATCTGATTGGTCTGCTCCTTGATCACCTCCCCCTGTGTTGGAGCAGCCTTACCAGGCCATAGTAGAGGAAAATGCAGCCACATATTATGTTAACTGATAGACTAAGGTCAGAAAGGAAAGGAGAACCTCCCCTATCAGTGGATTTGGGGAGTGGCATGCATGCAGAGGGAGTAGGGAGGGTGGGATTGGGAGGGGAGGAGGGAGGGGCTTATGGGGGGTTGCAGAATGAATAAAGTGTAATTGATGAAAAATTAATAAAATAAATTATCTCCAGCTACAATAGGACTTCCTAACCTGGCAGTGGCAGCAGCACTGAGCTGGTGGAGCACATCAAAGAAGCAGGACCAAACCAGAGAGCAGGGAGTCCAGATATCCCAATCCCTGCCAAGAGACCTGCCTGAGAGTACACCTAGTCCTCAGCACACGCTGAGGATACGGGACCTTTTCAGCTTCCTGAAGAACTCTCCAAACACCAGAGAGAGACAGTACCAGTCTGATCTGCAGAATCTAAAAACAAACAGGGAAGGTTTCAGATAAGCCAATGGCAGGGGCAGGCAAAAGAACACTTCCAACATAAATCAGGACATCATGACCTCACCAGCAGACACCAAAATCAATGGATACTCCAATTCATCAGAAGCAGAGGAAAATGACTTTAAAGCCATGCTTACCCAATTATTTGAGGCTCATAAGGAGGAAATGAACAAATCTTTCAAAGAGTTGGCCAGTCAATTGGAGGTAAAGAAGGAAGAAATAAACAAAATCCTTAAAGAAACACAGGCAAACATAGTCAAACAAATAGAGGCACAAGTAGAGACAAAATTAGTGGCATATAAAAAGGAAATGAAAAAAGAAATAGAGACCATCGTAGAAAGACAAGAATCCAAATTCAAAAAGATGAAAGAAATGGTGCAAGGCATGAAAACAGAATTAGAATCAATAAAGAAAACACAAAATGAGAAAACTCTTGAGCTGGAGAACTTGGAGAAAAGATCAGGAACTACAAAAGTAAGCATCACCAACAGAATACAAGAGATGGAAGAGAGAATCTCTGGAGCTGAAGACACACTTGCAGAAATGGATACTTCTCTCAAAGAAAAAGTAAAATCAGAAAAGTTCCAATCACAAAATATCCAAGAAATCAAGGACGCTCTGAAAAGACAAAATCTAAGAATAATAGGAATTGATGAAAAGAAGACTCCAGACTCCAAGGTCCAGAAAATATTTTCAATTAAATCATAGAAGAAAATTTTCCCAACGTAAAGAAAGAGATGTCCATAAATACACAAAAGGCCTACACAACACCAAATAGACAAGACCAGAAAAGAAACACATCATGTCACATCATAGTCAAAACACTAAATCTACAGAACAAAGAAAAGATATCAAAAGCAGCAAGGGAAAAGGCCAAGTAACATATGAAGGTAGACCTATCAGAATCACACCGGACTTCTCATCAGAAACTATGAAAGCCAGAAGGACCTGGGCAAGTATCATGGAGACTCTAAGAGATCACAAATGTCAACCCAGACTACTATACCCTGCAAAGCTTTCAATCAACATAGATGGAGAAAACAAAATTTTCCATGACAAAACTAAATTTATGCAATATCTACACAGCAAACCAACCCTACAGAAGATACTAGAAGGAAAACTCCAATCCAATGAAAACAACTTCACCCAAGAAAACAGGGCATACAGATAATATCCCAACAAAAATGAAAAGAAAGCAAGCAATGAAACAGGGTAAGATCACCAACTCCATTACAAAAGGAACTAACATGCATTGGTCACTATTATCTATCAATATAAATGGACTCAACTCGCCAATAAAAAGACACAGGCTACCTGAATGGTTACAGACACAGGATCCAACAGTCTGTTGCATCCAAGAAACACACCTCTACAACAAAGAAAACACTACCTCAGAGTAAAGGGCTGGAAAAACGTTTTTCAAGCAAATGTTTCCAGAAAACAAACTGGGGTAGCTATCCTAATATCTAATAAAATAGACTTTCATCCAAAGTTAATCAAAAAAGATAATGAGAGCCACTATATTCTCATCAAAGAAAAAATCCACCAAGAGGACATCACAATCTTGAATATCTATGCCCCAAATAAAAGAGCACCTACATTCGTAAATGAAACAATATTAAAGTTTAAATCATACATTGATCCTAATACCTTAATAGTGGGAGACGTCAACACTCCACTCTCACCAAGGGACAGAACAACTAGACAGACACCAAATAGGGAAATAAAAGCAGTCACAGAATCCCTAAATCAAATGGACCTAATAGATGTCTACAGGACTTTTCACCCAAACTCAAAAGAGTACACCTTCTTTTAAGCACCGCATGGAACCTTCTCCAAAATAGACCATATAGTGGGTCAGAAAGCAAGCCTCAACAGATACAAAAGAATTGAAATAATCCCTTGTATAATATCTGACCACCATGGACTAAAGCTAGACATCAACAACAACAGAAACAACAAAAAGCCGACATGCACATGGAAACTGAACAACTTTCTACTCAATTACAGCTGGGTAAAGAAGAAATAAAGAAAAAAATTAAAGACTTCCTAGAATTCAATGAAAATGAAGGCACAACATACCCAAATTTATGGGACACATTGAAAGCAGTGCTCAGAGGAAAATTTATAGCACGAAGTGCCTGCAAGAAGAAATCTGTAACATCACATACAAGCAACTTAATGGCCCAAATGAAAACCCTAAAAAAAAAAAAAAAAAAAAAAAAAAAAAAGAAGCAGATACACCCAAGAGGAGCAGACAGCTGGAAATAATCAAAATCAGGGCTGAATCAATTAGAAACAAATAAAACTATTCAAAGAATCAATGAAACAAAAAGCTGGTTCTTTGAGAAAATCAACAAGATAGACAAACCCTTAGCCAAACAAACTAAAAAGCAGAAAGTAGCTATCCAAATCAGCAAAATCACAAATGAAAATGGGGACATAACTACAGACATTGAGGAAATCCAAACAATTATTAGGTCATACTAAAAAGCCTATATGCCACAAAATTTGAAAATCTAAATGAAATGGACAATTTTCTTGACAGATTCCATCTACCCAAATTAAGTCAAGATCAGGTAGAAAGACGGAGTAGCCCTATATCTCCCAAGGAAATTGAAGCAGTCATTAACAGTCTCCCTTCTAAAAAAAGCCCTAACCAGGTGGCTTCAGCGAAGAATTCTACAAGCCTTCAAAGAAGTGCTAACAACAATTCTCCTCAAAGTATTCCACAAAATAGAAACAGAAGCAACACTACCAAACTCATTCTATGAAGCCACAGTCACCTTGATACCTAAACCACATAAAGATCCAACAAAAAAAGGGAACTGCAGACCTATCTCTCTTATGAAAATTGATGCAAAAATAATCAATAAAATACTTGCAAACCGAATCCAAGTACATATCAAAGATATCATCCATCATGACCAAGTAGGTTTCATCCCAGGCATGCAAGGTGGTTCAACATATGGAAATCCATCAATGTAATCCACCACATAAACAAACTGAAGGAGAAAAACCACATGATCATCTCCTTAGATGCTGAAAAAGCATTTGACAAAGTCCAACACCCATTCATGTTTAAAGTCTTGGAGAGATCAGGGATACAAGGAACATATCTAAAGATAGTAAAGGCAATGTACAGTAAGCCTATAGCAAACATCAAACTCATTGGAGAAAAACTTAAATCAATCCCACTGAAATCAGGGACAAGACAAGGCTGTCCATTGTCCCCATATCTCTTCAACATAGTACTTGAAGTCCTAGCCAGAGCAATAAGAAAACTAAAGGAGATCAAGGGGATACAAATCAGAAAGGAAGAGGTCAAAGTGTCACTATTTGCAGATGATATGATCCTATCCATGAGCGACCCCAAAATTTCAACCAGAGAACTCCTTCAGCTGATGAACAACTTCAGCAAAATGGCAGGATACAAAATCAACTCAAAAAAATTAGAAGCCCTCCTGTATACCAAAGACAAAAAGGCTGAGAAAGAAATTAGGGAAACAACACCCTTCACAATAGCCACTAATAACAATAAAGTACCTTGGTGTGACTCTAACCAAGCAAGTGAAAGACCTCTTTGAGAAAAACTTCAAGTCTCTGAAGAAAGAAATTGAAGAAGATATCAGAAGATGGAAAGATCTCCCGTGCTCATGGATTGGTAGGATTAACATTGTGAAAATGGCCATCCTGCCAAAAGCAATCCACAGATTCAATACAATTCCCATCAAAGTACCAACTCAATTTATTACAGACCTTGAAAAAAAAGATTCTCAGCTTCATATGGAGAAACAAAAAACCCAGAATCTCCAAAACAATCCTGTACAACAGCAGATCATCTGGAGGTATCACCATCCCCAATCTCAAGCTGTACTACAGGGCAACAGTAATAAAAACTGCATGATATTGGCATATAAACAGAAAGAGGATAAATGGAACCGAATACAAGACCCAGAAATAAACCCACACACATATGAATACTCGATATTTGACAAAGAAGCCAAAACCATTCAATGGAAAAAAGACAGCATCTTCAACAAGTGATGCTGGACCAACTGGATGTCTACATGCAGAAAAATGAAAATAGATCCATATTTATCACCCTGCACAAAACTAAAGTCGAAGTGGATCAAGGACCTCAACATAAAACCAGATAGTCTAAATAAGTTGGAAAAAAATATGGGGAACAGCCTAAAACTCATTGGCACAGGAGACAACTTCCTGAACAGAACACCAACAGCACAGGCTCTAAGAGCAACAATCAATAAGTGGGACCTCATGAATCTGAAAAGCTTCTGTAAAGCAAAAGACACCGTCATCAAAATAAAATCACTGCCTACAGATTGGGAAAGAATCTTCACCAACCCTTTATCTGTCAGGGGGCTAATATCCAGTATATATAAAGAACTAAAGAAGCAGAAAAGCAACAAACCAAGTAATCCATTTTAAAAAATGGGGTATAGAACCAAGATCAAAAACTCAAGTTACAAAACATGCTGGAGAGGTTGTGGAGAAAGGGGAACCCTCCTCCATTACTGGTGGGAATGTAAACTGGTACAACCACTTTGGAAGTCAATCTCGTGCTTTCTCAGACAATTAGGAGTAGTGCTACCTCAAGACACAGCTATACCACTCCTAGGTATATACCCAAAATTTGCTTAAGTACACAACAAGGACATTTGTTCAACCATGTTTGTAGCAGCTTTATTTGTAATAACCAGAACCTGGAAACAACCCAGTTGTCCATCAACGGAGGAATGGATACAGAAATTGTGGTATTTTTACACAATTGAATACTACTCAGCAATCATGGAGGAAATCATGAAATTTGCAGGCAAATGGTGGGATCTAAAAAAGATCATTCTGAGTGAAGTATCCCAGAAGGAGAAAGACAAACATGGTATATACTCAATTATATAGACCTACAAGATATGATAAACATAATGAAATCTACACACCTAAAGAAGATAATCAAGAAAGCAGACATTGGAGAAGATGATCAATCCTCATTTACAAAGACAAATGGGATGTGCATTGAAAGTATGACAAGTGTCTACCACAGAAGGCATCTGAAAGACTCTACCTAGCAGTGTTTCAAAGCAGACAATAAGACTCATAAGCAAACCCTTGGCAGAGTGCAGGGAATCATATGAAAGAAGGGGAGTTAGTATGATATGGAAAGGATAGGAGCTCTACAAGGACCAAATATATCCAGGCATAGGATCTTTTCTGAGACTGACACTCAACCAAGGACCATCTATGGATATAACCTAGAACTTCTGCTCGCATGTAGCCTGTAGTAGCTCAGTAACCAAGTAGTCTCCCAAAGTAAGGGGAACAAGGACTATT
The DNA here is from genome assembly GCF_030254825.1 of Meriones unguiculatus. NCBI lineage: Eukaryota > Metazoa > Chordata > Mammalia > Rodentia > Muridae > Meriones > Meriones unguiculatus. Next base: position 80,268,220 of record NC_083350.1, on the reverse strand, counting down.
TCTAACAGGATCTCAAGGACAGGCTCTTTGACCTCCCTACCCCCCCAGGGGAGGAGCAGTCCTGTTAGGCCACAAAGGAGGACTTTGCAGCCAGCCCTGAAGATACCTGATAAAACAGGGTCAAATGAAAGGGGAGGAGGTCCTTGGAAAGGGGCAGGGAGGAGACCAGGGAGGGAGTGTGGGGTTGGTGAGGAATGAGGGAACGGGATACAGCTGGGACACAGAGTTAACAAAATGTAACTAATAAGAAAAATAAAATTAAAAAATATTAATAAAAAAACTAGTAAACATTAAATAATAACTATAACAAAACTACCAACCAACCAAATAAAAGTTGATTGTGTATGTATGTAAGATATTTTTAATGTATATTGTATGTGATACTTTCTAAGATGAATTCAATCACAGATTTTCCCTTCCCGTTATTTTTGTATTTAAACAGTTTAGGGAAATATTTAGAAAATCAGCAGAAAGAGCAGCCATTTTGAAAGACACAGAATCTGGTTGCTCAAGCATGTCTTTGGGAAAATGCATCACTTTTCCCCTGTAGCTCCCTCCCTCCTCTCCTCCCAATCCCATCCTTCCTTCCCCTTCTCCACCCATGCCCCTTCCCAAGTCCACTGATAGTGGAGGTCTTCCTCCCTTTCCTTCTGATCCTAGTCTATCAGGATTCATCAGGACTGTATTGTCTTTCTCTGTGTCCCAGTAAGGCTTCTCCCAACTCAGGGAGAGGTGATCAAAGAGAAAGCAAATCAGTTTATGTCAGAGACAGTCCCTGTTCCCATTACTATGAAACACACTTGGACAATGAAATGCCATGGGCCACATCTGTGCAGGGGTTCTAGGTTATCTCCATTAATGGTCCTTGGTTGGAGTATCAGTCTCAGAAAAGACCCTTGTGCCCAGATTTTTTGGTTCTGTTGCTCTCCTTGCAGAGCTCCTGTCCTCTACATGTCTTACTATTTCCCACTTCTTTCATAAGGTTCCCTGCACTCTACCCAAATGTTGGCCATAAGTCTCAGCATCTGCTTTGATAGCCTGCAGGGTAGAACCTTTCAGAGGCCCTCTGTGGCAGGCTCCTGTCCTGTTCTCTGTTTTCTCTTTCTTCTGATGTCCATGCTCTATGCCTTTCTCAATGGGAATTGAGCATTTTACCAGAGTCTTCCTTTTTGATTAGTTTCTTTAGGTGTACAGTTTTTGGTATGTTTATCCTATATTATATGTCTAATACCCACTTATGAGTAAGTATATACCCTGTGTGCCTTTCTCATTCTGGGATACCTCACTACAGATGATCTTTTCCAGTTCCCACCACTTACCTGCAAATTTCATGATCTCCTTGTTTTTTATTGCTGAGTAATATTTCATTGTGTAGATGTACCACAATTTCTGTATCCATTCCTCAGTTGAGGGGCATCTGGGTTGTTTCCAGCTTCTGGCTGTTACAAATAAAGCTGCTACAATCATAGTTGAGAATATGTCCTTGTTGTGTATTTGAGCATATTTTGGATATTTGCCTAGGAGTGGTATAGCTGGATCTTGAGGAAGCGCTATTGTTATTGTGATTTTTAAGCTAAGTAACAAAAAATAGGTTTGAAAGCTTGCTGGAGGTTATAAATCATGTAGATCATGTAGGTAGTCCAATCAGGAAAGGAACTCATTCACATAAACATTATTTTAAATAATATGTATGAAGTAAGGTAACATTTGGTATGTAGAGATACAAAAGTCTAGACACTCTGCAAGTACTTTAAGGACACATTTTTTAAAAGATATTTTCTAAATGGCTCAGCAGATGGTGCAAGCAACCTGGAGGAACTAACTATTCAGAGGAGCTAACTGTTTAAAACACATATTTGCTGATCAGGCACAGAATGAATAAAAAATAGAAACAATATTTTGCTTTTGTGCTGCTACTTCAAGGTGAACGAGAATGAATGATTAATCACCTGCCTACATTTGGCTTTGTTTATGAAATCTCACATGATCAATAATTGATTGTTCTCAGAATGTAACCATACACAGACAATTAAAATAACTTGGCCTTTCCTTCTAGCAAAGAAAAGAATGTGCATTTATGTTGAAGAAAATGAGGTATCCACTAAGCATATTGGATACACATTTAAATGGCAAAATGCCTATATTTATATTGGGAGTTATTGTATTGATCCCAATAAAAAACAAAAGGGGCACTTTATGCATACATAGAACTTTTAATGGAATTTAATAGTATCATTTATTAACAGGTGCTTTGTAACAGTTCTCTTCATAATTAAGCTTGTTAAGACATAGACAGTTTAGAGAAAGGTAAAAATAACAGAAATTTAAAAAGAAAGTGAAACATTCCATTTTACAGACAGGCTTAATTTAAAGAAGTAAATATGCAAAATAGCTTGAGGAACTCTCTGAAACTAATTGTATTTACTAGACATTTCTTCCTCGAGGTTATATAATTAGTAAGTAGTCCTGAAAGACTCTCAAAACAACCAAAGCTGCCTGAGAGAAACAGAGACAAGCCCAGATGTCTGGAAGACATTCTGATCAAGGGAAAAGGACACTCTGCAGTCTAGAAACTGTGAAGTACGCTCCAGGCTTCAGTTTTCATGAGATGGAATGAACTTTTTTAAGGACACTGGTTTCTGTCAGTGACTTATCCTCCTACAAGTGACCCTATCAACATTTCTGTATCCATGTAACACTAATTAATCACGATGTTGGTTTTTTGGTGGTATCTTTGTTACTTTTCTATTGTGGTGTCAAAATACTATGGACAATGTAATTTTTTTTTAAAAAAAGAACATTTAATTTGGTTAATTGGGATAATAGTTCCAGGTTAGGATATTTTATATCAGAATGAATATTTGGTAAAATGAGTTTCTATCTTCATTCACAAGAAGGCAAAACACACTAGGACTGTGGTAAGCTTTTAAACTCTCAATGCTATGCCTGTACCTTACCTTCTCCAGCAAACTACACTCCCACCAATTAGGCACAAAATATTCAAACATATGAGTCTGTTTCACACTCATTCAAACAGCCACATTCCTCCCTCTGGACCCCCACAGGCTCCTGAAGATATCACAATGTAAGATGAATGTGGTTCAACTTCAAAAATCTGAACCACAACAAGTTTGAAACCCAGCAGAGCAAACCCCAATTCATATATCTTTATGGTGACGTCAGAAGACTTGGATGGCTTCACCCTTCCAGCTTTGCTGCCTATAACATACTCATTGATCTTGGGTTGGTCCCATTCCCTATATACAGTTATACTTGACATATATCCCATAGCTCTGTCATGTCCAACAAAGGCTGAGGTCCCCAACACAATCCAGCCTTCAGTTTCACAGCTTCAAACAATTGCTTATCAATCAGGGACTCCATGCAGTGACTCACATGTCTTATACCTCCTTACACTTTGTAAATATTTCCATTAAGTGGGACCAGTTATTCAAAAATATAAGCCTATGTAGGCCATTTTAACTTAAAGCACTGCAGGTTGTATTGTATAACAAAGCACTACTGTGTTATATTGTGGGTTCCATATCTATGGTTAGTAGACATTTGTTATTATCCTTCCATAAATTGTGTCACTGAATTTTCTTAGAAATATTGGTTTAATTTTATCTAGGTATTTTAGCATATTTTTAAGAAATAATATGCTAAATTTTAAATATACTCATTGGTGACTATCAATTTTTATATTCTATGGGGAAAATCCTTACTTCAATTGGCATGGTATTATTGAATTTTTCATGGATTTTAAGTACAGCTTTTTTATAATTTTTTTATTATTTTAGGTTAATTAAAAGTTATTTACTTTATTTCCCACCTGTAGCCTCCTTCCTCAGTCCCTTCCAAACACACCCTCCCTCCCTCATTTCCTCCCTGCTCCTCTCTAAGTCCACTGATAAGGGAGGTCCTCCTCCCCTTCCATCTGACCCTAGTTTATCAGGTCTCATTAGGACTGGATGCAATGTCCTCCTCTGTGGCCTAGCAAGGGTCCTTCTCTCTTGGGGTCACAGAAGGTCAAACAGCTTTCCACTGAGTTCATGTCAGAGACAGTCACTGTTCCCCTTAATAGAGAAACCCACTTGGATACTAAGCTGCCATTGGCTACATCTGAGAAGGAGTTCTAGGTTATATCCATGCATGGTCCTTGGTTGGAGAATCAGTTTCAGAAAAAACAAAACAAACAAACAAACAAAAAAGCAAACCTGTGTCCAGATATATTTGGTCCTTGTGGCGCTCCTGTCCTCTCCAGGTCTTACTAACTCCCCCTTCTTTTATATGATTCGCTGCACTCTGCCCAAGGTTTGGTTATGAGTTTCAGCATCTGCTTTGATACACTGCTAGGGAGAGTCTTTCAGAGGCCTTGTATGGTAGGATCCTGTCCTGTTTCTTGTTTTCTCCTACTTCCAATGTCTATCTAATTTGTCTTTCTAAGTGAGGATTGATCATCTTACCCCAGAACCTCTTCTTGTTTAGTTTCCTTAGGTGTACAGATTTTAGTATGTTTGTCTCACTTATAAGTGAGCATATATTGTGTGTGTCTTTTTTTTTTCTCTCTCAGAAAATTAGGAATAGTGCTACCTCAAGATCTAGATATACCACTGCTAGGCATATATCCAAAATATGCTCAAGTACACAACAAGGACATTTGTTCAGCCATGTTTGTAGCAGCTTTATTCATAATAGCCAGAACCTGGAAACAACTCAGCTGTCCCTCAATGGAAGAATGGATACAGAAAATGTGGTATATTTATACAATGGCATACTACTCAGCAACTAAAAACAAGGAAATCATGAAATTTTTAGGCAAATGGTGGAATCTAGAAAAAAAATCATCCTAGGTGAGGTATCCCAGAAGCAGAAAGTAAAGCCTTTTTGATAAAGAGATAATTAAATATTGTCATATTATTGTATAATACATAAGGAAAATTGATGGATCATATAAATAATACAAAGGTATTTTCCTTCATGTCAGAATTGGCTGATTGTATTGAATTTGTGTTCTGGATTTTTGCAGATCCACAGTTGCTGAGATGTGGAGAGTGGGGATTTATTTGCTGAGCAACATCTCTTTTCATGATAGCCACAAAGAATAAGGCTAGGACAAAACCTAAGAAGAGTGAGGCTGTGTTATGAAAAACAGAGTCTGTATATTCTGATACTATACAGGACATAGCCCATTTCAGAGTTGGGTTTCATGTTATTGTGAAACATAAAACTTGGAGTGGAGTTCACTGCAGTAATTATGATTATCTCAGTAATAGGATCAGAACAAACTGCGCTTATATACAAGTTGCCATAACTACTTATTTTTCCCTAATAATGCAGGCTTGACCTGAGTTCAACCTTGTAAATTCCTTTTGCAAAGTTGAATTGTCTGTTTGGGAAGTAAATATCACATGACTTAAGTATTAGATTGCTTAGAAGTTATTTTGTATGTTTCATGGTCTGGCATATGATATGCACTAAATAAATATTTTATAAATAGATTGAAAGAACTAATCACAATTTCTTTCATTGTTTTTATTACTACAATTATTCACTTAGTATCCTGGAAGTAGCCCCCTCCCTTGTCCCCTCTCAATCCTACCCTCCCTTCCATGCACCTCCCACAGTTGTCCTTCCCTTCTATCTGATCCTAGCTTATCAGGTCTCATCAGGACTGACTCTTGATCTGGGGCCTGGTACATCAGCACTCCCCTCAGGGGGAGTGATCAAAGAGCCAGCCACTGAAATTATGTCAGAGACAGCCCCTGCTCCCCATACTAGGGAACCCACTTGGAGGCTGAGCTGTCATGGGCCACATGGGCAAGAGGTCTAGGTTATCTCCATGCATGGTTCTTGGTTGGAGTATCGGTCTTTCCAAAGACACCTGGGCCCATATTTTTGGTTCTGTTGGTCTCCTTGTGGAGCTCCTGTCTACTCTAGGTCTTTATATCTCCTCTTTCTTTCATAAGATTCCCTTTACTCTGCCCAAAATATGGCTATGAATCTCAGCATCTGCTTTGATACCCTTCTGGGTAGAGTCTTTCAGAGGCTTTCTGTGGCAGTGCTTTGTGGTGAAAGGGGAACCTTCCTCTATTGCTGGTGAAAATGTAAACTTGTAGAGCCATTTTGAAAATCAATCTGGTGCTTTATCAGAAAATTAGAAATAGTGCTACCTCAAGATCCAGCTATAACACTCCTAGGCATATATCCAAAATATATGCAAGTACACAACAAGAGCACTTGCTCCACTACATTCATACTAGTTTTATTCATAATAGCCAGAATCTGGAAACAGCCCAGGTGTCCCTCAACTGAGAAATGGATACAGAAATTGTTGTACATTTACACAATGGCATATTACTCAGCAATTAAAAACAAGAAAATCATGAATTTTGAGGACAAATGGTGGGAACCAGAGAAGATCATCCTGAGTAAGGTAACCCAGGAGCAGAAAGATGCACATGGTATATACTCACTCATAAGTGGATATTACTCATATAATATAGGTTAAACATACTAAAATCTATAGTCCTAAAGAAGCTAAACAAGAAGGAGGACCCTAAGAAAATTGTTCAATCCTCACTCAGAAAGTAAATGTGATAGACACCAGAAGTGGGAGAAAACAGGGAACAATTTCTTTCTTTTATAACGTTTTTATGACATTGAGTATAAATTTCAGATTCTCAAGGATTCTTGAGTCATATGCTGCTAATGAAGTATATTTCCCAAACCTGGGAAGTTTGTTTTATAGAATGCATTTTTATGCTATTTCAATTTAAAAAGTTTTGATCCATGTACTGACTTGCACTCACTTTTATCTTTGTTCAAATAAAATATTTAATGTTAAAAAAAAAACTCACAGACACATTCAAAAATATTTAATGTTACCAAAATTAGATATCAATATTTTATTTCAGCTTTTATAGGTTAATATTAAGCATAACAGCTTTATTTGTAATAGCCAGAAACTGGAAACAGCCCAAATGCCCCTCAGTTGAGGAATGTATACAGAAATTGTGGTACATCTACACAATGAAATATTACTCAGCAATAAATATCAAGGAAATCATGAAATCTGCAGGTAAAGAGTGGGAACTGGAAAAGATCATCTTACGTGAGAAGGAGAAAGACACACAGGGTATATACTCATTCATAAATGGGTATTAGACATATGAGATAGGATACGCAAACTAAAATCTGTATGCCTAAGGAAGCTAAACAAGGAGGACTCTGGCTAAGATGCTCAGTCCCCATTCAGAAAGGCAAAGAAGAGAGACATCAGAAGAAGGAGAAAACAGGGAACAGGTCAGGAGCCTGCCACAGAGGGCCTCTGAAAGGGTCTACCTTGCAGGGTATCGAGGCAGATGCTAAGACTCATAGCCAAACTTTAGGCCGAGTATAGGGAATCTTATTTTAAAAAGTGGGAGATAGTAAGACATGGAGAGGACAGGAGCTCCACAAAGACAGCAACAGATCCAAAAAGTTTGGGCACAAGGGTCTTTTTCTGATACTCCAGCCAAGGACCATTCATGGAGTTGGCCTGAAACTCCTGCACAGAGGTAGCCCATGACATTTCAGTGTCCTAGTGGGTTTCATAGTAATGGGGACAGGGACGGTCTCTGACAGGAACTGATTGGCCTGCTCTTTGATCACTTTCCTCTGAGGGGGTACAGCCTTACCAGGCCACAGAAGAAGACAATGCAGCCAATCCTGTTGAGACCTGATAGACTAGGATCAAAGGGAAGGGGAGGAGAACTTCCCTTATCAGTGGACTCTGGGAGGGGCACAGGTGGGGAAAAGGGAGGGAGGGTGGGGTTGGTAGGGGAAGACAGAGGGAGCTAAAGGTGAGATACAAAGTGAATAAACTGTAATTAATAAAAATAAAAGAATGACAAAAGATCAAGCACCTATATAAATAATTACAGACACATGTATATACGTATATACACATATATGGAACAATATATTATCTATATGAATCATGAATACAGCCTACTTCATCATTTAAAAGAAAGAGGACATTCACTCAGAAATGTTGGCAGACACTTTTAATCTGAATATGGGAGGCAGAAATACATAGATCTCTGTGAGTTTGAAGGCCATCTTAGTCAATTTAATATGTTTTAGGTCGACTGGTCCTACATAGTGAGAAAGTGTCAGCAAACAACAAGAAAACAAATAGAGATATTACATAAATAAGTGTAGACGCCTGTCCAGTTAGAGTCTATGAATAAAACAGTAGGATGTGTAGAAGATTGCTAAGTTAATAAAGTGCCTACTGTGCAGGTAATTAGGATCTTAGTTTGGATCTTGTGTAACACTGTGCAAACAGCACATACCTGAAATCTCTGGTTGATTGGAAGAGGAAGGGAATTTCAAACACTTGTCTTATCAGTCTAGTTAATGAGCTATATAGGCTCAATGAGAGTCTTTGTCTCAAAAGACAATGTGGCAAGCAATCAAATAATGTAATAATTTTATACTTATTTTAATAATTTCATACTTGCTTTTGTTTGGTGTTTTTTCAACTCTTGGTATTCTTATTTTAATTTCTCCAAGAAATTAAAAGCACATGTTCTCAGTTTTTTGTTTTGTTTTCTTTTGTTGTTTTTTTTTTTTTTTGCTTAGATTTGTGACAATGATTCAGTAATGACACATCTCACAATATTGGTGCTTAAATACTATCTGTAAAAAGAGCAGGAATGCAATATAATGAGGAATAGAATCTCAGGTAAGATAGTGCTTCACTAAGAGCCAGCAAAGAATTTGTTAAAGCTAAGGAGGTATAAAGGGTAATATGACTTATCTTTATCTTGTACAGATTTTGGTAATATAAAAGAATAAATCCAAGAAAAGATGGAAAATGACTTAGAAATAAAACAGAAGCCAACATGAAAAATAATACTGATTTATTTTCACTTTACAATAATGAGGTAACAAATTAGTACAAGACAATATGTTGTTTTTTATTTTTGGTAGTGGTGTTAGTAATTGTCACATATAAGAATGAACACAGAATTATTTTAAGTTTTACTTAATGACTACCAATGTTGCAGACAGACTTTCATCTGTGTGTAAATATTCATTTGAAGCCTTTGGTGGTAAGGAGTGATTCAAAATAAGTTTCATCCTCCAAGATGAAAGTACCATATACAATTCATTTCTTATCTTAAGAAATTCAAATTTTATCATCAGAAAGAATATTGAGGTCAATTCATACATATTTTTATATACTTTTGGTAATATTAAATGTGACCTACTATTTCTACCTCCAAAATATATGTTTATATGACATGCATCAAGAAACAAGATCCTAATATAAAATATTGTATTAACAGTGCTATTTTCTGTTTCTTGTCTGTTAACTCTCGTGTATCCAGTGCCAATTACCCAGAAAATGTCTTGAAACACAGACATAGAATGTACTTTTATTCTTTCTTCTATGTCTTTCACAGTTCTCTTTTTTTTTCAGTCATTTTCCCTGTTACTCATCTGAAAATTGATGATTTTGAAATCACTTCATGTAGTTATACTATGGAAGTTTATCTATCTATCTGTCTGTCTGTCTGTCTATCTTGTAAATAAATCTCCCATAAATAGAAAATATCTATTTTAATGTATATAAGGTTTTTGGCCTAACTCCTTGTAAGACTAATGTGCTCAGATAAGAAAAACTGCAAATAAAATATAGCTAAATGAATGTTCTAAAATTTTATAGTTACTTTATTATGTTCTCATTTTTTAATTAAAATATAATTTTATCATTTACCCTTTTCTTTCTCCAACTCCCCATGTATAATATCCCTCTTTGTTTCAGAACATTCGTGATCTCTTATATGTCATATGTTAATATATGTTATATACTTACACATATAATCTATAACTCCCAAATATATAACTATACCTTCCTTGCCAAATAATGTTACCTGTGTGCATATTATTCTTAGGCTAAGCATTTGGCAATAGATAACCACTTGAGTGTCTTTTCTCTGGGAAATCTTTCTACTGCTCTCAGCATTCCTTAGTTGCCAGTACTTCTTTGTCTAGTGTTGTGGCTCTGTGAGATTCTTCCTTCCTCAAAATTAATAGCATACATCCCAAAACAACATTATTATAAACTATATAAGAAAAGGAGAGGTTGGAATCCAGTTTTCAGGCAAGACAAACGAACTTGAAAGAAAGCCATGATTTTGACTCATATAAAAGCTGACATACACTGATCAAGTATATGAACAATTTCAGTGTTATGCCTTTAACTGGAAAATTATTCCAATATTGAAGAACAGCATTTCAGTTTTAGAAACCAGTTGGTTTTAGGAAATGAAGCATTCATCTTACTGGATTGAGACAAGGGTATGCCCAAGCTTGAAATCAAAGAATTTCAATGTATGGGATTATGTTTCAGAGAAAATACAGTAGAGTTAGGGTACAGCTTTGTATAGTGCATATTTCAGAATGTAGAAATACATGTATATATACATATCCACAACTGTTTTGTGTCCTGATATGACAACTAAATTAATTGTGTGTGGGGGGGGTGGAGAGATGGCTCAGAGGTTAAGAGCACTGTCTGTTCTTTCAAAGGACTTGAGTTCAATTCCTAGCAACCACATGGCAGATCACAACTACCTGTAACTCCAGTTCCAAGGAATCTAACACCTCCACACTGATACAAATAAAATTAAATAAATTAATTGTGGATTTTACTAGAGTTAGAAATTATTTTAGTGTGTTGCTTCACTTGAGGCTAAGATTCTATTGGCAAATCTAATAAAATAAATAAATCACTTTTGCTCAGATTGTATAAGTAGTCATAAATATCTGCCTCTACTCATACACACAAACAGACAGATACACACACACACACACACACACACACACACATAAATGAGTACTCTTAGTAAGGACAGGAAATTTGTTTAAAAAATTTCTGAGTATAAAAATACACATATTCTGAAATTTAATCTACAAATTAGCACAATATTGACTTATAAATTACACACATATTCTGGTCCACTTCTACATATTAAATTATCTCTAAATCATTATAATGCCTAAGGAAGAGTAAATGTTATATAAGTATTTAATATCACTTTTGTTTAGAGCTAACTTAAGGAAGTAATCATAAAACATATTATGTGTAAATGTCATTAATTTTCATCTTTTTCCAACTGGACTTGGTAGAGGGAATGCAAAGATACAGGATCTTTCTATAAAAAAAGGTGAGATTACACATGTATACATTATGTCCATTGTGTATATTACATTTATGAAATATAATTTACTACATTACTTACTATGCTGTTTATATTGCATGTAGTAACACATTATATGTGAATATATTTAATATAGAATGCATTTTTATTGTGTTAATGTCTGTTGACCCAGATTATTAACAAACTTACTTTATTTATGGTTATTAAATGCTTCTACTTCCCTTCCAACCACCCAAAACACGGTAGGAGGAGAAGGTTAGTGGAGACAAGGGCCACTGTTTTCCCTGCTACTTCCCCCTGGGTGGGGTGTTAGGATTCTTTTCGGGCAATACCAATACCGGTCGTCCAGAAATTCAGAAGTCCAGGTAACCAACAAAACAGCAAACAGTAGCAGGACATATCAGCGGCAAGCAGTCCTCCTCCAAGCAGCTGCACCTTCCTCCTCTGGACTATCATATTTTTACCTCTGAAAGTCCTCATCATTCAACTAATTCCACTTGACAAAGACCACACTCCACAAAAGACATTTAACAGATGTGGACACACTAAAATCCCCAACTTGGAATTTTAACAAAAACATGTTTACATATCATAAACCAAAACATCCACAACAAATGTCTGCATTTCAGTGTCATAGTTGGGAAAGTCTATTGTAAAAGCCAATAGGAAATTCAGAATAATACTATCAATTATGAAATTCAGGAGAGGGGATTTACAGGATGTTTTGTTGTATTAGTAAACCACTTTCAATTAATTTAATCATTTCTTCACAAATTATCTTATGTATTTTTGCCTTATTAGGTCAATTTTATTAAAGATATTAATTACATATGCAAAATATCTCCTGAGCAACACCTACATCAGTGCGCAATAAAATAACTGGAAATTATTGGGTAATCAAATCCACCTACAATAAGCAAAATTCTCATCTACTGTCTCCAACAAACAAGCAGGTCATAGCTCCACCCTAGATTAGAAGGTGCATGTAATCAACTGCTGCAGAGAAATAGAGAAATAATTTTATCAGAAGTATGCACTTAATAAGTTATCCAAACCAGTGGTAATGCCAAAACACATGAAAACACGAGGAACACTAAATAGACTGAAATTTTGGAGGAAATGTGAAGATGCAGAGCAAAATTTGGAGGTAGAAACTTAAAGGTGTGGCAATTATGTAAATATGATATTGATATAGGAAATTTTAAGGAACTATGGATTTAAATTTAAAGTGATGTATATTGACACTTGAAATATATTTTGGAAGGTTATGCAAACATCCTTTTTTACTAAGCAAGCCATTGAATTAAAAATGTACTGATATTTGAGACTTAAATTTAAGATGAGTGAAACGTTCTGTTGCTGGATACAAAATTAACTTAAAAAAATCCGTAGCCCTCCTTTATACAAATGATAATTGAGCTGAAAATTATATTAAACCCCTTGCAATAACCATAAGTAGCATAAAATATCTTGGTGTAACAATAACTGTGCAAGTGAAAGAGCTGTATGACAAGAAAACTTCTCTGAAAAAAGAAATTGAAGAAGATATCAGAAACTGGAAATATCTCCCATGTTAATAGATAGGTAGGATTAACATAGTAAAAATCTTACCAAAAGAAACCCTCATTTCAATGTGACTCCCATCAAAATTCTCAGTTCTTTACAGATCTTGAAAGAGAAATTCTCAACTTCATATGGAAAAATTTTAAAAAAAAATCAAGGATACCAAAACAATCCTGTAGAACAAAAGAACTTCTGGAGGTATCACGATCCTTGACTTCAATTTGTACTACAATGCAATAGGAATAAAAAGTGCATGGTATTGGCATAAAAAAACAGACAGGTTGATTGATGGAATCAAATCAAAGACCCAGAAATAAGCCTACATATGTATGCATACTTAATTTTTTGACACAGGAGCCAAAACTATACAATGGAAAAAAGAATCTTCAACAAACAGTGCTGTTATAACTGGATGTCTACATGTAGAAGAATGCAAATAGATCCATATTTATCACCCTTCACAAAACAAGTCCAAGTGGATGAAAGACCTCAACATCAAACCAGATACTCTAAATCTAATAGAAGAAAGAGTGGGGAATATCCTTGAATGCGTTTGTAAAGGATTCAACTTCCTGATCCAAATACCCACAGCTCAGGCACTAATATCAATCATTGATAAATGGGACCTCTTAATACTGAAAGGTTTCTGTAAGGCAAAGGACCCTGTCAATAGGACAAAACAGGAGCCAACAGAATGTGAAAAATTCTTCACCTGACCTACACCTAAAAGAGTGCTAATATCCAAAATTTTTAGAAAAAAATAGATTAAAAAGCAACAAACAAATTCCAATTAAAAAAAATGGGGTACATAGCTAAACAGAATTCTCTACAGAGGAATCTCTAATGACCAAGAAAGACTTAAAGAAATGCTCAGTTTTCTTAGTCATCAGGGAAATGCAAATCAAAACAACTCTGAAATTCCATCTTACACCCATCAGAATGGCTAAGATCAAAAACTCAAGTGACACCTCCTACTGGCAAAGATGTGGGGCAACGGGAATCCTCCTCCATTGCTGGTGGGAGTGAGAACTTGTATAGCCACTTTGGAAATCAATCTGGTGCTTTTTCATAAAAAGGGGAATAGTTCTACCTCAAGCCCCAGCTATACCTCTCCTAGGCACATACTGAAATGATCCTCTGTCATATCACAAGGACATTTGCTCAACTATGTTCATAGCAGCCTTATCCATAATAGTCAGAAACTGGAAAAAAAACTAACTGTCCCTCAACTAAAAATATGGTAACTTTATACAACAGAACACTCTGCAGCTTTTAAAAACAAGGAAATCATGAAATATGCAGGTAAATGGATGGAACTAGAAAATATCATCCTGAGTGAGGTAACCCAGACCCAGAAAAACATACATGGTGTGTACTCACTTATAAGTGGATATTAGCCATATAGTATAGGATAACCATACCACAACCCTACAATCCAAAGAAACTGAATAACAAGGAGAACCCATAGGAGGAAGCTTGAATTTCACTCAGAAGGGGAAATAAAATAGACATTCAAAGTAGAAGCAAAGAGGGAAGTAGGTGGGTGAGGGGCTGGCGATGGGAAAGAGGGCAGTAAGGAGGTACAGGAAAAACAGGATGAAGGATATATCGCTGAGAGATGGGAAGCCATTTTGTTGGAATCTCTGAAACAAGCTGGAGACCTTCAACATGGTAGACTACTGGGAAGATATAGGGTGACTCTAGCTGAGACTCCTTGCAGCAGATGATATGGAGACCAAAGTGGTCACTCCTATGGCTAAGCAGGACTTCCAATGGAAGAAGGAGGGCAAAACTGTACCCACAAAACTTTTGACCCAAAATTTACCCTGCCTACAAGATAGCAGGGATAAAGATGTAGCAGAGTTTGATGAAATGGCCAACCAATGACTGACCCAACTTGAGACCTACCCCATGGAGAGAGCCAACCCCTGACACTATTATTAATAATTTGCTATGCTTGCAGACATGAACCAAACTAACTGTCCTCTGAGAGGCTCTGCCCAGCAGTAGATCAAAGAAGATGCTGAGACTCACAACCAAACACTAGACAGAGGTCTCGGAATCTTGTGGAAGAGTTAGGGAAGAATAGAGGGAGCTGAAAAGGACAAGAACTCCATCAGAAGACCAACAGAGCCAACTAAGTTAGGCCCATGGGGGTTCTCACAGACTGAACCATCCTCCTAAGTGCATACATGAACTAGACCTAAGGCCTCTACACTTAATGAGCTGACTGACAGCTCAGTCTTCATGAAGAGGAGGCTGTCACTGACATGGATGGAGTTGCCTGATATTCGATCACTTTCCCCTAGTTGTGTGGCTTTGTCTGGCCTCAGTGAAAAAAGATGCTTTCAATCTTGTTGGGACATGAAGTGTTGGGATGTAGATGGAGCCTCCCTTCTCTGAAAAGAAAGGAAGGAGGAATGGGGAAATAAGGTCGGAAGGTGGGACTGGAAGAAAAGGAGGGAGTGGGCTGCAATTGGAATATAAAATGAATGAATGAATGAATTAGAGAGAAAAAAGAAAGTAAGATGGGAGATAAAACAATGTTACTACTCTTCATGCTTTGTAAAATTTGCTGTATAGCACTGATGAAATTGTGGAAGGTGATATTACTTCTTCCCAGTGAAATTTTGCGTTTCCCTCAAACTCATGTTTAGCTACCATTCTCCACGTGAAGATTTAAAATGATCCAATAGATTCTGAAGTAATATGTCAAACAATGACAGTCTAACTTATAGTGTGGAGAGTGACAGCGGCTAAGGTCTCTCCATTTTGTGTCAAAAATAGATATGCTAATGTCAATGGAGAGTAAAGAAATCATTGTTATTTAGTAACAGAGATAATGCCACATGATTACTATTCTTGTCTGGGCAAATATGTATGATAATGTGTTCATTATTGATTCTTTCTCTGTAGGACTTCTGCTTTGGCTCATTGCTCATTTTAAATGGATCAGTAACTCACTTGAGTTGTCAGTGCCTCCTCACTTAGCTTTACAGCATTTGTTTACAGCATCTGCTCAGCAATAGGCTCTTTTATGGATGAGCTCCTATGACTATGAGGGTTTAATGTATAATGAAGGTTTACATTGTGACTGCTACAAATTTATCATGCCCACAATGGAGTTGTTTGAAGACAGCAGTAGAGTACTGTACATTATTTTATTCTATATCCCCAAATCATACAAAACATAGTATCTAAAATATAATATTTATTATAGGAAGGCTAATTGAGTAAAATAATATGTAACAAATGATGAAAAATAATATTCCCATTGATTTTCAAACAAAATATGCTATGTGCGACGGGCGAGATTCTTGCTCTCTACCTAAAATTCAAAATAATTCTTTAATTCTGACAATATTCTCCATTTCAATATTTGATTTTCTACATATTTTCTATTTATCTTATCTTGAACATTTCACCAAACATTATTCTATTATTCAATGACTTAGTTGGCATTATTTAATGTCAGTATAACAAAAGAACACATAAAAAGTTGCTTGATAAATAATTTACTTACTATATCTAAAAATCAACCCTATATAGGCATGTGCTGGGTTTTGACTTTAAATATCACAATAAATATGTATTTAATTTTTTTTCACTTTACTAAAAATATTTTTTTTTCTCATATAATATCCAAGTAGGGTTATTCTTCCCTCTTTACTTCACAGTTTTTTGACATATTCTCCTTTATCCAGATGCACTTCCTTTCCATCTCTCATTATAAAATACATAATCTTCTAAAGGAAAATAATAAAATGAAATAAAACTAACACACCAGAAAAGGACAAAACAAACAGATGAAAAAGAGCTAAAGAGAAGACATAAGAAACAGAGACCCATTCATTCACGTACTCAGAAATTCTGTAAACACTAAACTGGAAATCATATTGTATAGGCAAAGGACATATAGAGTAAAAAGAGAGAATATATGTATATATGCACATTATATATTATAATGCATTCTATAATATATAACATTGTATATTATAAATAAATGCATAATAAAATAATAAAAAATGAAAGGGATAAAGTTGAAAAGAAAGAAAAATATGGAAAAGGTTTAACATGACATCATAAGACAAGGAATCTCCAATGATGTCACCAATGAGTTTGTTTTCTTTTGGCCATCTACTTTTTGATATGCAGCCTATCCTTAAGAAAGGAAAGAATACACATCTCCCCATCATCCTTAACCCAGAAGCAATGTCCAATTGATAACCAGTTACAAATGAAAATATGGTTTCCTCCAAAGGAGTCTCTCTGGAGAAATAAATTGACTTTTTATTTTAAGGAGTCTCAGATAGTTCAGAATGGCATTGCATTCTGGTGGAAGGTGATTCGTCCTGTAGATAGACTTTGGATCCATTCATCTTTCATATTTAGAATGACAGGCTTGCCCCACTAAGCCTGGCTTTCTCAACAAACCTAGAAAAAAATTTCATTGGGTATTTTGTGAAGCAGAGCATTTTCAGGTTTTAATTAAAATACTCATCCTCTTTTTATTTACAAATAACATTTTAAAAATCTCTTGACAGAGTTTTCTATTTAGAAAGATGACATTTTTATGAGTAGACTATTGCGTAACAATATTATGTTCCAGCATCTGTGACACTAAATCATGATCATTACCTGTTTGCGGCCAGTTCCAGCTCCAATAATTGTTACCAAAGGCAAAATGAAAAGTAATCTCTTTTATTTCAAGAGATTATTTTAAGTATGATAAATATATGCTTGAACAGAGTAAATATGAAAGAAAAGATAATTACTATTTTTACCATTCAGTTAAAGTTAAATGTTCTTATTTTCAAGCACTTCCCCCCCAAACTTTCATATCCTCAAATGAAAGCAAGAATTAATTGTCTTGCAGCTTTCTACTTTTGATAAGACTCATATGTGTCTTAATTATTATGAGATATTTCCAAGGTGGAAACTAGAAAAGATCACCCGAGTGAAGTATCCCAGAAGCAGAAAGACACACATGGTATATACTCACTCATTTTTTTTTCTAAAGAGAAAAGTTTGCATTTTTATTAAGAAATTAAAATTTAGGTTTTGAAGCATTTGTAGTTTTAAATAGTATATGTCTTACATGTCCCAAGTAATACAGTTCCAAAACTCCTGAAGATTGAAATTCAACAGAAATTAACTAATAAACTCAGAAATTTACAACAAATCTTTACAAGTGTCCTGCTTTAAAAGAATTTCCTAAAATATACTATGACTTCAAGCAGATAGTCAAAAATGAGCAAAATCACATCTAAATAGGAAAAATACTTTCATTTGAAAAAAATTAATGTATATAACTGCCTTTTAGCTTTTCCTTTGTTTGTGAGTGTCTTATGCACACACACGTACACATACACACACAAATAAAACAAATGATGTGTTATAACAATTTATCAGTTAGAAACAATTTAAAACAAAAAGAGGTAAACATAAAGAATCAATGGTTTTCTTTTTCCACTATGACAATGCCACAACAATAGGCAACAATAAAATAAAGCTGTGAGGCTATGCATCTTGCTACACCTTTACTGACCATTGCAGAAAGAAAAAAAGTGTAGTGACAATTTTGGTTTGATTTTTTTTGTTGTTGTTGTTGTTGCTTTTTATTTTCTTTTTATAATATTTTATTAATTTTTTATTTTTATATTTATATTTTATATTTAATTACATTTTATTTGCTTTGCATCCCTCCCTCAATCTGTCCCAGTCCTACCCTTCCTCCCTCATCTCCTTCCATACCCTTCTCCAAGTCCACTGATAGAGGAGGAACTCCTCTACTTCCGTCTGACCCTATCTAATCAGGTCTCATCAAGACTGGCTGCATTTTCCTCCTCTGTGGCCTGGCAAGGCTGCTCCCCCCTCAGGGGATGGTGATCAAAGAGCCTGTCATTGAGTTCATGTCAGAGACAGCCCCTGTTCTCCTTACTAGGTGGCCCACTTGGATTCTGAGCTGCCGTGGGCTACATCTGAGCAGAGGTTCTAGAGGTTCTATACTCACTTATAAGTGGATATTAGACATATAATATAGGATAAACATATTAAAATCTGTACACCTAAAAAAGCTAAGCAAGAAGGAGGAGCCTGGGTAAGATGACAATCCTCACTCAGAAAGGCAAATTGGAAGGATATTGGAAAAGGGAGAAAACAAGGAACAGGACAGGACCCTACCACAGAAGGCCTCCGAAACACTCTACCCTGCAGTTTATCAAAGCACATGCTAAGACTCATAGCCAAACTTTGGGCAGAGTGCAGGGAATCTTATGAAGGGGGAGATAGAGAGACCTGGAGTGGACAGGAGCTTCACAAGGAGACCAACAGAACCAAAATATCTGGGCACAGGGGTCTTTTCTGAGACAGATGCTCCAACCGAGGACCATGCGTGGAGATAACCTAGAACACCTGCACAAATGTAGCCCATGGCAGCTCAGTGTCCAAGTGGTCACCCTAGTAAGAGGAACAGGAGTTGTCTCTGACATGAACTCAGTGGCTGGCTCTTTAACCACCACCCCGTGAGGGGGGAGCAGCCTTACCACGCCACAGAGGAAGACAATGCAGCCAGTCCTGATGAGACCTGATTGGCTAGGGTAAAAGGGAATGGGAGGAGGACCTCCCTATCACTGGACTTGGGGAGGGGCATGGAAGGAGATCAGAGAGGGATTGGGAAGGGATGAAAGAAAGGGCTACATCTGGGATACAAAGTGAATAAACTGCAATTTATTAAAATAAATAAAATTAAAAATAGCAGTAATGTAACATTCACTCATCTATTCATATTAATACACAAATATTTATTAGTATGTTATGCCTTCTTTAAGATGTATTTTTAAATTTATACTCTTTATCTGTGTGTGTGTGTGTGTGTGTGTGTGTATGTGTGTGTGTGTGTGTGTGCTGGTATGCATATTTCACAGAATGCATATGGGAGCAGAGGACTTCAAAAGCAATTTCTTTTTAGTCCCATGAAGGTCCCAGGGTTTAAAAGAATATTTTCAGACTTGACAGCAAGTTTCTTTATCTACTTTATCTAATAAGCTATCTTTCCATCTCAATATGATAACTTCTGAAATAAATAACTTTTATTATTTATGTAGAAAATGAAGTAAAGCATTCAGTAATATAGAATAATACAAGCAAAATTGATTTTTTGGACTTGGAAAGATGAAGTTACAAGTTTAAAAACAAAATTACATAAAACTCAACTTATTATTTATGTTTATATGAGATTATAATTAAACTGACAGATTTTCCAAAAATATTTTAAAATACATTATGTGTATGTTCCTTAAAAAGTAGCCAGGTAACAGTCACTTTATGAAATCAAAACAATAATCATAATCAAATATATCAAATATTTCTGCCCCTAACTTAGTGTTTTCAACCTGTAGGTCACAACCCCTTTTTGGATCAAAGGTCTCTTTCACAGTGGTTTTCTATGACCATTGGAAATATCAGTAGAAAATTACAGTTATGAAGTTTAAATACATATAATTTTATGAGTGGGATCACCACAACATGAGCAAATTTATTAAAGGGTCACAGCTTTTAGAAGGTTGAGAAGCACTTCCCTAATTCTTTTACAGTGTCAAGTTGACAGTTGGCCATTATTTAACTGTTTTTCAGCTCATTGTTCTCACCATCATTTCATAAAACTATTGATTTAACATTCAAAAATCTACTTAAAATTAATTATTATGAATGGATCATTTTATAGTAGCTTGGAGAGGCAATAAATGAATTTTTAGCAGTGGCTCAATCTAATAGCTTTTTTAATAGTTTTTTTTTTTTAAAAAAAAGAAGATAGAGAAAATGACAAAATTTCTCATGATGTAACTGTGAAATGAGGTGTAAATCTATAGGACTAACAAATTTTCCTCTTATTTATTTTTCTGGTCAATCCTTCATAGTGCTTTAGTTAGGGTTGTATTGCTGTGAAGAGACACAGTATCCACAGCAACTATTACAAAGGAAAACATTTAATTGAGACTGGCTTACAGTTTCAGAGGTTTAGTCCATTATCATCATGGAAGGAAATATGGAAGCATACATGCAGACATGTTGCTGGATAAATAATTGTGAGTTCTATGTCTTGATCCTCAGGCAGCAAGAGACTGTGTGTCATACTGGGCATAGGTTTTAGTATATATGACAGCAAAGCCTACCTGTACAGTGATTCACATTCTCCAACAAGGCTTTAAGTAATCCCTCATTTAGGAAGCCACACCTAATAGCACCACCACTAAAGCCAAACATTCAAACACATGCATTTATGGGGGCCATTCCTCTTCAAACCACCACACATAGCCTAAAACTCAGTGATATATTTATTACATAGTATGTGATATTTCCTTCAGTCTTTCAAGTACTTATGTGTAATTATAAGCAGTTAAATGCAGAGTTGTCTTTACCTAAGGGAATAAGTGTAAGAAAAAAGATTAATGTCTATCAAAATGAATCATAGTGTGGAAAAACCTGCCTTCCATGCAAGCCTGGTAACTGATTCGGTTCCCAGAATCTACACGGATATGCAAAGAAAGAAATTTCTGCAAGTTATCCTCACCGCAGCGTCATAGTAAGCACACACCTATACATCACACAGTCCAGAAACATATTCCTTAAACAAAGAAACAAACAAACAAATGCATGAACTTAAGAGCAAATGCTTTTCTGGACAAGGAACAGGAAATCTTGTAGCAGTTATTCTCTAAAGAGTCTTTAAAGGTAGGAAGTACCCAATACATTAAGTTCACCATATTCTATGGAATGATGAACATAAGAAGATTTAAGTAGTTAAGTATTAGTCTGCCTTCTTCCTTTTAGTGATGGTGAAATAGTTATTAAAGAAGAACCTGCAAATTTTATGATTTCCTTATTTTTCATTGCTGAGTAACATTCCATTGTATAGATGTACCACAATTTCTGCATCTGATCTTCAGTTGAGGGGCATCTGGGCTGTTTCCAGTTTCTGGCTATTACAAATAAAGTTGCTACAAACATGGTTGAGCAAATGTCCTTGTTGTGTACTTGAGACTCTCTTTTGGATATATGCCTAGGAGTAGTATGGCTGGATCTTGAGGAAGTGCTATTCCTAGTTGTCTGAGAAAGCACCAGATTGATTTCCAGAGTGGTTGTACAAGTTTACATTCCCACCAGCAGTGGAGGAGGGTTCCCCTTTCTCCACAATCTCTCCAGAATGTGTTGTCACTTGAGTTTTTCATCTTGGCCATTCTAATGGGTTTTGGTGGGACCTTGAAAGGATCATCCTGAGTGAGCTGTCTCAGAAGCAGAAAGACACATACACAGTATATACTCACTCATATAGACATATAATATAGGATAAACCTACTAAAATCTGTGCATCTAAAGAAACTAATCAAGAGAGAGGACCCTGACTAAAATGCTCAATCCCCATCCAGAAAGGCAAAGAGGATGGATATCAGAAGAAGAAAACAGGAAACAAGCTAGGAACCTGCCACAGTGGGTCTCTGAAAGGCTCGGCCCTGCAGACTACCAAAGCAGATGCTGAGACTTATGGCCAACTGTTGGGCAGAGTGCATCGAATCTTATGTAAGAAGTGGAAAATAGTAAGATCTGGAGAGGACAGGAACTCTACAAGGAGAGCAACAGAACCAGAAATTTGAACACAGGGATCTTCCCAGACACTCATACTCTAACCAAGTACCAAGCATGGAGATAACCTAGAACCCCTGCACAGATATAGCCCATGGCAGTTCAGTGTCCAAGTTGGTTCTATATTAATGGGAAGAGGGACTGCCTCTGATTTAAACTGGTTGGCCTGCTCTTTGATCACCTCCCCCTGAGGGGGGAGCAACCTTACCAGGCCACAGAAGATGACAATGCAGCCACTCCTAATGAGATCTGATAGACTAAGATCAGAAGGAAGGAGAGGAGGACCTCCCCTATCAGTGGACTTAGGGAGGGGCATGCATGAAGAAGCGGGAGAGAAGGTGAGATCATCAGGGGAGGTGGGAGAGGTTTATGGGCGGATACAAAGTGAATAAAGTGTAATTAATAAAAGTTTAAAAAAAAAAGAAGAGCCTGCTTTACAGGCAGGAAATTTTTCTTTAAAATTTTTCTACAAGTGAGTAATTTCACTTGTAGAGTGCAGAGAGTAATTTCACTTGTAGAGTGTAGAGAGCATGTAAATGATATGGCTGAGAAATAGTACTTCATTCTGCAAGATTCCTCTAATGGCCTTCCCTCCTGTTACAGCATTTAGGCAATGCTACAGGGATTAAATAAGGATTTCGAATTTCCAAAATGGCGGCAGCCAGGGAGTACTGTATCTGAGTGGCGAAATATCAGACTGTGGTTATAATTAAGTAACCTAGCAATGAACCCCAAAACACTGACAATGGTAGGTGCTTCACCTGGAGAGGGGGGGACATACTGGGTGCAGGAAATGCATGGTTCCAGCCAAGCCCATCTCCAAGACACTGTATGGGACATGATGCTTTCTGCCTAGCACAGTGTGGTCTGGTGGTACCTGTACACTGCCTCCAGCTTACATGAGTGCAGGATGTATATCTCCTCCAGCAACCAGACTTTGGATCATTTCTACTCCCCAACCTAGTTACTGAAGCCAACCCCAATTCATGGGGCCCAGGGGCCAAGAACAGCCCAAGGACTGCTGCCACCCACAAGGTGCTTTCTTCATATCTGCACACAGGCCTGCAGGTCCAGAAGTGCTTCATCCCTCAACCAGATTACTTTCTTTATCCCAAGGGCACTGTCTGGACAGGAGGCAACACCTCAACCCCAATCCAGGGTTTTTCTGGTCCCTGTGTAGAGAAAAATTTACAGGTTCCTGGGACCATTATGGCAAATCCAAGGCAAATCTGAGTGCCAGGAGCTCAGTGCATGCTGGTCCAGTAAGCAGCTGTGTGGCTGAATCTTAACCCATAACACCAGCTTAAATCACACATCAAACCCCATACATTAATAGTGAGAGATTTTAACACTGCACTTACTCCAATGGCCAGATCATCAAGACATAATATAAATGGGGAAATAACAAATCTTATGTATGAATCAAATGGACCTAACAGATATTTACAGAACATTTCACCCAAACACTAGAGAATATACCTTCTTCTTAGCACCTCATGGAACCTTCTCCAAAAGTAACCATATACTGGGTCAGAAAACAAACCTCAGCAGATATAAGAAGTTTGAAAAAAAACCTCTGCATATTATCAGACCACCATGGATTAAAGTTGGAAATCAACAACAACAAAAACAATAGAAAGACTACAAACTCATGGAAAGGAAACAACTCCCTACTCAATGACCACTGTGTCAGGGAAGAAAGAAAGACTTCCTAGTATTCAATGAAAATGAAGACATGACAAATCCAGTCTTATGGGACACAATGAAAGCACGGCTAGGAGGAAATTTCATAGCACTAAGTGCCTCCATAAAGAAATTGGAGAGATCCCACAGTACTAACTTAGGAACACACCTGAAGGCTCTTGAACAGAAGAATCAAACACTACAAAGAGAAGTAGACAACAGGAAATAATCACTCTTAGGGCTGAAATCAATAAATTGGCAACAGAGAACAAAAATCAAGGAAAGCAAGAGCTGGTACTTTAAGAAAATCAACAAGAGAGACAAACCTTTAACTAAACTAATTTAAAAAAGCAGAGGAAGAGTACACAAATTAACAGAATCAGAAATTAAATGGGGGACATATTAAGAGACACTGAGGAAATCCAAAACTTCATTAGTCTTACTTCAGAAGCCTGTTTTCAACAAAATTAGAAAATCTAAAGAAAATGGATAATTTTTTATGAATCTTTTTTTATTTTATTAATTACACTTTATTCATTTTGTATCCCCCCATTAGCCCCTCCCTCATCCCCTCCTGATCCCACCGTCTCTCCCCTTTCTGCATGCATGCCACTCCCTAAGTCCTCTGATAGGGGAGGTTCTCCTCTCCTTTCTGATCTTAGACTATCAGTTCACATCAAAAGTGGCTGCATTGTCCTCTACTGTGGCCTGGTAAAGCTGCTCCCCCGTCAGGGGGAGGTGATCAAAGAGCAGGCCAATCAGATTATGTCAGAGGCAGTCCCTCTTCCCATTACTATAGAACCCACTTGGACACTGAACTGCCATGGACTACATCTGGGCAGGGGTTCTAGGTTATCTCTGTGAATAGTCCTTGGTTAGAGTATGAGTCTCTGGGAAGTTCCCTGGGTTCAAATTTTCTTGTTCTGTTGCTCTCCTTGTAGAGACCCTGTCCTCTCCAGCTCTTACTATTTCCCACTTCTTACATAAAATTCCATTCACTCTGCCCAACAGTTGGCCATCAGGATCAGCCTCTGCTTTGATAGTCTGTAGGGCAGAGGCTTTCAGAGGCCCTCTGTGGTAGTTTCCTAGTTTGTTTCCTGTTTTCTTCTGGCTTTCAGGAGCCCTCTGTAGAAGGTTCCTAGGTTGTTTCCTGTTTTCTTCTTCTTCTGATGTCCATCCTCTTTGCCTTTCAGGATGGGGATTGACTGGTTTAGTTAGGGTCCTCTCTCTTGCTTAGTTTCTTTAGATGCACAGATTTTAGTGGGTTTGTCCTATGTTGTATGTCTATATGAGTGAGTATATACCGTGTGTGTCTTTTTGCTTCTGGGACAACTCACTCAGGATGATCCTTTCAAGGTCCCACCATTTACCTGCAAATTTCATGATTTCCTTATTTTTCATTGCTGAGTACTACTCCATTGTATAGATGTACCACAGTTTCTGCATCCATTCTTCAGTTGAGGGGCATCTGGGCTGTTTCCAGCTTCTGCTATTACAAATAAATCTGATACAAACATGGTTGAGCAAATGTCCTTTTTGTGTACTTGAGCCTCTTTTGGATATATGCCCAGGGGTGGTATGGCTGGATCTTGAGGAAGCGCTATTCCTAGTTGTCTGAGAAAGCGCCAGATTGATTTCCAGAGTGGTTGTACAAGTTTACATTCCCACCACCAGTGGAGAAGGGTTCCCCTTTCTCCACAACCTCTCCAGCATGTGTTGTCACTTGAGATTTTGATCTTGGCCATTCTCATGGGTGTAAGGTGAAATCTCAGGGTTGTTTTGATTTGCATTTCCCTAATGGCTAGTGAGGTTGAGCATTTCTTTAAGTGCTTCTCTGCCATTCGATATTCCTCTACAGAGAATTCTCTGTTTAGCTCTGTTCCCCATTTTTTAAGTGGATTACTTGGTTTGCTGCTTTTCAGCTTCTTTAGTTCTTTATATATACTGGATATGAGTCCTCTATCAGATAAAGGGTTGGTGAAGATTCTTTCCCAATCTGTAGGCAGTTGCTTTGTTTTGATGATGGTGTCCTTTGCTTTGCAGAAACTTTTCAGTTTCATGAGGTCCCATTTATTGATTGTTGCTCTTAGAGCCTGTGCTGTTGGTGTTCTGTTCAAGAAGTTGTCTCCTGTACCAATGAGTTCTAGGGTATTCCCCACTTTTTTTTTCTAGCCTATTTAATGTGTCTGGTTTTATGTTGAGGTCTTTGATCCACTTGGACTTCAGTTTTGTGCAGGGTGATAAGTATGGATCTATTTTCATTTTTCTACATGTAGACATCCAGTTGGACCAGCACCATTTGTTGAAGATGCTATCTTTTTTCCATTGTATGGTTTTGGCGTCTTTGTCAAACATCAGGTGTCCATAAGTGTGTGGGTTTATTTCTGAGTCCTCTGTTCGGTTCCATTGATCCACCATTCTGTTTCTATGCCAGTACCATGCAGTTTTTAAAACTGTTGCTCTATAGTACAACTTAAGATCAGGGATCGAGATATCTCCAGAAGATCTTTTATTGTAGAGGATTGTTTTAGCAATTCTGGGTTTCTTGTTATTGAAATGGATAATTTTTTTGAAACATTTCAGTGAACAAAGTTAAATTAAGAACAAGTAAACAGTTTACACAATCCTATAACTCCTAAGGAAATAGAAGTCATCAAAAGTCTCCTAACCAAAACAAAACCCCAGGTCTATATGGTTTTAGTACAGAAACCATCTAACAGACCTACAAAGAAGAGCTAATACCAATACTCTTCAAACTATTCCACAAAATAGAAACTGAAGGAACATTACCTGCCTCATTCTATGAAGTCACAGTAACTCTGATACCTAACTATATAAACACTCAACAAAGGAAATTTTAGACTAATTTCACTCACAAACATTGATGCAAAATTATTTAATATAATACTCGCAAACTGAATCCAAGAACACATCAATTACATCATCCATCATGATCAAGTAGGCTCCATACCAGGGGTGCAGGGATGTTTTGTAAGACCTGGGGTCTCACAGCTCAGGCGTTCAATTGCGCCCTTCCCAGAAACTTCCCCAGACCAAGACTCATTGCAAAAGCAAGAGGTTTATTAACCATTGTACAACGGGGTCACCCCTGCTGGTCAGCAAAGAGTGGCACCGGGAGACAAAGGCCTTTAGGTTTTTAAAATTGCAGGAAATTTGAAGTTGTAGTTTTGGCAATTTAGGATTGGATGAGGAAGTTATAAAGTAAGAAAATTGGTTAGTCTTAGGTGTTCAAGCTTGGCCAGTCCTGCCAAGTGTGGATGCAGCTGCAATTTAAGGTGGGGGTGGTTAGCTCATCCTTGAAGATTAGGGCTTTGGGCTCTTGGCTGGAGGTCAAAAGCTACTCAGAAGAAGTCTAGGTTTGTTGCTAAGAAACGCTATCTCAAGGAAAAGGGTCTCTGGAAAGGTACTAAGCGGCTTTATTTTAACCTGGACCTAAAACTCAAAACTATAGGCTTTAGAAGACATATAGGTTACAAAGTTAGTCTAACCCTTTCAGGTTCAACATATGAAAATCCATCAACATAATCCACCATGTAAAAAAACTAAAAAGAAAAAAAAATGATATGATTTTCTCATTAGATTGAGAAAAGGCCTTTAACAAAGTCTAACACCCATTTCATGATAAAAGTCTTAGAGAGATCAAGGATCCAAGACCCATGCCTAAAAAATAAAGGCTATATACATCAAGCCAATAGCCAACATCAAATTAAATGCAGAGAAACTCAAAGTGTTTCCACTAACATCTGTGACAAAATAAGGCTGCCCACTCTCTCCGTACATGTTCAATATAGTACTTGAAGTCGAACCGGGAGCAATAAGACTACTAAAGGAGAATCAAGGGGATACAAATTGGGAAGGAAAAAGTCAAAGTATTGCTATTTGCAGATGACCTGATATTATGCATAAGAGACCCAAAAATTCTACCACTGAATTCCACAGCTACAAACAGCATCAGCAAACTGTCTGGATACAAGATTAATTAAAAATAAAATAGCCCTCCTGTACACAAATGACAAACTGGACAAGACACACAGGGTATATGCACACTCATAAGTGGATATTAGACATAGAATATAGGATAAACATACTAAAATCTGTATACCTAAAGAAACTAATCAAGAAGGAAGAGTCTGGGTAAGACGCTCAATCCTAATTCAGAAAGGCAAAGAGGATGGACATCAGAAGAGAGAGAAAACGGGGAACAGGACAGGAGCCTACCACAGAGGGCTTCTGAAAGAAAACCCTCCAGGGTATCAAAGCAGATGCTGAGACTTGTAGCCAAACTTTGGGCAGAGTGAAGATGGGAGATTGTAAGACCTGGAGAGGACAGGAGCTCTGCAAGGAGAGCCACAGAACCAAAATATCTGGTCACAGGCGTCTTGACCTTGTTTCAACACAACACTAAACAGGATCTGTATTTCTACATTAGCATGCAGACCTTCACCTAGTAATTGAACCTTAACAACACACACACAATATACAGTCTGACTAAGTCAGCCTACAGTTGAAGACTCTCTCCAGCATCTGAATGGCTGCCATTTTGCAATATCTTCAATCCTTTGTGTACTTTTCTCATTTGGAACCACCTCTTTTGGTGTTATTGTAAATTCCAGATTGGATTGCTCTGAAGGCTCTCTACTTTTATTCATAGATTCCCCCCACCTCTGTTCTATTGCCTTTAATTTAGTATATAATTTCTCAGTCTTTTTTATCTCTGAGTCTGTCTCATCTTGTTCTTTCCCAAAGAGGATATATAAAACTAAAATTGTCACTGAAAAAATTATTTGTATGCTAAGCAAAACAATCTCAAATGGTATCCAGAAGCACTGTGTCATTGTGTCTTCCTCAATTTTTAACACGAAAAAACTATCTTTTTAAAACTCAAAACCTCTCCCTAAGGACTTTCCTTAGATCCAACTTCCCTTCTAGACCTTACTAGTTCAGATGCTTGAGGCTTCTCTGTCTGTCTCTAGCTCTTGCTTCCAGGGAGAGGACTTTTTTCTACCTCCCTCACTGGATCCTGACCTCTTCCTCACTCTGGGAAGTTATTGGGTCCACAAATGTTTGCTCCTCAGACTAGCAAGAATACTTCTCAAAGGAATTTTTTTTTCTGCCTTGGCTAGCAAAGTCTGGCTTTGAGAAGCTTGTTTGTTAAAGAGCCATCTTTTCTTTTTTTCTACCGGAAGAAATTACCTCTCCGGTTTCTACGTATTATTTTTTTGTTTTTCTGCTGCCTCCTAGAGGCCTTGCTGCTCTGCAGGGGGTCTTTCTGATCAGGAGTCTGTGTGCTCCTTGTTTAGGACCTGCTGTTGCTTTGTTTTTAAGGACAGAACTAAGAAACTGCTGTATAGTTTTACTTATATTAAGTTCTTGCTAGTTTACTGTAAATTCTGCCACATGGTATGCCATTTGTTGCTGATTATAAATATTTACTGTTGATTTATCTTTTAGTTAAACAGCAGTTATTCTTAAACAAGCTGCATACCCAAATCAACACACAGAGACTAGGAGTTACTTAATTAACCTAGAGCACAATTCTGGGCAATAATTAATACACTTTAAACCTCCAAGCACACATAGCTTCCTACCATTCAGTTTCCCATGTTATTCTTGCTTTTAGTCATATTTTAGGTCTGGTTCATTCTTCTTGTCCTGCCCTCTCCTCTTGGATCTCTCCCCAGATCTCTCCTTCCACTCTTTCTTTCTCCTCTCCTCCCGACCAGGATGTTTCACACTAGTCAGTTGCTCAGTATTGGCTTGTTGTTTTTATTGGCAACACAGAGAACAAATGGTGGTATGTTTGCACAGGTGATGTTTAAGCAGGTGATGATTAGAATTAGCAGCACATTGCAATGTCTGCACTGAAACCAGATAGTGGAGTAGAGAAATCAACATTTGAATGAACAAGGGTAAATTGTATACATTCCACAAGAACATTATACCAACACATTTACTTTTCAAAAAGTATGTTTTGCAAAAAATTTTCAGGTGCTATCATAAGTCCTACACTTTAGAAATTAGTGTGTTTGTATATGCCTTATATGCATAATGTTTCACTTGAAGCAAATTTATGGACATTATAATAAAACAGTTTTTGGCAAATCATCATTTGCTACTTAGTCATCTCAAACACTTAAATATTAAGTTATATTTGGGTAAAATAAAATAAATAGAATAATGACTGCAAATGTTTATTGATAAGAGTGTTCAGAGTTGTAGGTTTTCAAAATTCTTATCCTTTCAAGCATATTCTTTTGAAATAATATGAAAAACAAGATAACTTCCTTGATACATACTCTACAACTCTAGTTTATTTACTACATAATTTGCTGCAACTTAATAATGCAAACTTTACTAGATCATAACTATTCCAAAATTGTGTTGATTAGATTTTATGATACTTATTAAGAAGTTGCAAGATCAGTATATACCTATATGCAAATACCTTAAAATTCCTTGAAGTAGCTAAGAACATATACATAAACAAATATTATGTAAATAAAATAATTTAGACCAGGGAGAGTTCGGAAAGAAATACAAAGGCTTAGAAATAGCTTTCATCTCGTACCCTCATCTGAGGAAATAAAATCAACGTTTACACTATCCTGGGTTGTTTTATGAAGGTGAATATTGTACTTTCAAGGACTATAAAGAATTGTGTTGGTGTTTTGATGGGAATTGTGTTGAATCTGTAGATTGCTTTTGGTAAGATGACCATTTTTACTGTGTTAATTCTACAGATCAATGAACATGGAAGATATTTTGCTCTTTTGATATCTTCTTTAGTTTCATTCTTTGGAGACTTGAATTTACTATCATACAGGACTTTCAATTGTTTGTTAGAGTTACACCAAGAAATTTTTGTTTTTAATTTGTGGCTACTGTGAAATGTGTTATTTTCCTAATTTCATTCTCTGCCCATTTATCCTTTGTTTATAGCAGGGATTTTTTTTCTTTTTTTACAAAATTTTGTATCCAGCCACTTTGCTGAAGGTGCTTATACTTGTAGTAATTCCCTGGTAAAAATTTTGGGGTCACCCATCTATGTACAATCACATCATCTGCAAATTGTAATACTTTGACTTTTTCATTCTAATTTTTATCCCTTTGATATCCTTAGTTTTCTTATTGCTCTAGCTGAAAATTCAAGTGCTATATACAATAGTATATTGTCTGATTTTAGTAGAGTTGCTTTCATTTTTTTTTTCCTGTTAATTATATATTGACTATTGGCTTGCTGTATATCACCTTTATCATGTTTAAATATGTGCCTTGTATCCCTGGTTATTAGATTTTGTCTAGGGCTTTTTCTGCATGTACCATGTTGATTTTCACAAAGTACGGGCTCCTGGTTTGCTTTATTTTTGTTTTTAATTTATTGATTTCCACTCTGAGTTTGATTGTTTCTTCCCTTCTACTCCTTTTGGATGTGTATGCTTTTTTATGTAGAGCTTTTATGTGTGTTATTAAGTTGCTAGTATGAGACCTCAGTAATTTATTCTTGAAGTCACTTAGTGCTATGAACTTTCCTCTTAGTGAAAGGATCAGAGTAACTTTGTAACCTATATGTCTTCTAAAACCTACATTTTTGAGTTTTAGGCCCAGGTTAAGCTAAAGCCTCCTAGTACTCCTCCAGAGAATAGAGGAATGTGACCCTAGCCATCTGTGAAAACAGAGATAAAAAAAGCGAACAAGCAATGACCTTCGCCCAGCAAAAAGAATGACCAGACTTTAGTCTGTGAGATAGGGTTTCTTAGCAACCAATCCAGATGGCCTCAAGCCTTTTTCTAAGTAGCCCTGACCTCAAAAGCCCACAGCCCCAATCTTCAAGGATGAGCTAATCACCCCTCACCCCACCTTTAATTGCAGCCACATTCACACTTAGCAGACCTGAAACTTGAGCACCTAATAGTAACCAATTATTTTAGAAGTCGATTACCTTATAGCTTCTTCATTCAATCCCGAGTTGCCAAGGCTAAAACCCATGAGCTACCCCACATTTTCCCCTATAAAAACCCAAGGCTTTTGTTGCTTGGGGCTGCTCTTTGCTGAATTATAGGGTGGCCCCATTGCACGATGGCCGAAAAATAAACCTCTTGCTGTTGCAATGGTCCATCTCTGGGTCTTCTTAACTGCCTCATGATTTGAGCCTAACATTAGCTCTGCTCTCATTGTGCTTCATAAGTTTGAGTATGTTGTGCATTCATTTTTATTGAATACTAGAAAGTCTTTGGCTAGTTTCGATATCTCTTTCATGATCCAGTGGTCACTGAGTAGAATGTTCTCCAGTTTCCATGAGAGTTTAGACTTTTTATTGTTTCTGTTGTTGTTGAAGTTCAGCTTTAATTCATGGTGATCTGATAAATTACAAGAGGTTATTTCATCTTCTTGTACCTGTTGAGACTTGTTTTGTGACTGAGTATATGGTCAATGTCAGAAAAGGTTTCATGAGGTGTTGATAAGAATGTATATTCTTTTGGTTTTGGCTGAAATGTTCTGTATGTATCTGCTCCGTCTATTTGATTCAGAACGAACTTCTGTTAGTTTTATTATTTATTTGCTTAGTTTCTGTCTGGATGACCTGTACATTGCTTAGAGTGGGGTGCTAAAATCTCCCAGTATTAATGTTTGATCTAAGTTTTAGTGATATATCTTTTACAGATATTTGCTTGTTTCTAGATATTTACTATCTGTTCACCCTAGAATGTGTATTTCTGTGATAAACTAGACTTGTTTCTGACATAGCCATGGGTCTGACTGATTAACCATTAACCTGTATAAGTTAATTATCCTTAACAGTTTGTAATAGCAGCTTTTGAAAAGACTGGAAATAAACCTTACATTTGTAAATGATTGTATAGATCCAATTCCTCATATCTGAGTAGAAACATACATACATATGTGTATCATAAATAACCTTAAATTTGAATAAATATATAAAATTCTATACTCATGTATTTAAAAGTAAAACCTCATTTACCAATATATAGAATTCTATACCAATGAATTAAAAACAATATTTGAAAATGGCAATAGTTTTATAGTTGAAGGGAAATTTAACAATCTATCCTTTTCTAGAAAAATAAACAGTCCACAGTCTCGAAGAAGCTAAGTAAGAAGAGCCCAATGGAGGTTGCTTGAATTCCACTCAGAAGGGAAAATACAATAGACATGTAAGTGGAGGAAGAGGAAGAAGTGGGTAGGTGAAGGTATGTAGAGGGAACAAGGGCAGGGTGGGAATTAGATAAAGAGCATGGGTGGGGCATCTCTGGGAAAAGCTGGAGACATGCAACAGGATAGATTCCTGGGAGGATATGAGAGTAACTCTAGCTGAAATTCCTAAGTACAGGGATCATGGAGACTGAAGTGGTCAAGTCCTCCTAGCTTGGCAGGACTTCCAGTGGATAGATAGGAACACCAAAAGCCTCCCAAAAGCCTTTGATTCAAAATGTACCCTGCCTACTAGATGTGCAGAGAAAATGATGTATCAGAGATTGAGGGAATGCCCTACCAAAGACTGTCCCAGCCTGAGACCCACCCATTGGAGAGAGCCAGCCCCTGATGCTATTAATGATGCTCTGCTGTGCTTACAGACAGGAGTCCTTTGAAAAGCTCTCCCTTGGAGTAGATCAAAACAGATAGTAAGACCCACAGCCAAACATTAGGCAGAGCTAGAGGAGTGTTTTAGAAGAGTGGGGGAAGGACAGAAGGACATGGAGGGGACAAGAGTTCTATAAGAAGACCAACAGAGGCAACTAACCTAGGCCCAAGGGCAATTACAGAGGATGACAGACCAACCAAAGAGCTTGCATGAACTGGACGTATGCCCCCTATACAGATGTAGCTGATGGACATTTTAGTTTTTATGGAATTTTCTAACTAGTAGAGCAGGGTCTGTATATGACAAATACATTGTTGCTTGCTTTTAGATCACTTTCCTCTAGTTGAGCTGCCTTGCCTGGATGCGCTTGGTCTGATGTTAATTGATGCGCCAACGTGGGTTGGTATGTGGGAGGAGGGGGAAGGATGACCATTTTCTGAGAGAAGGGGAGGAAGGAAACAAGAAAGAGGTTGGGAGAGTCAACACTGAGGAGAGGAGGAAGGGGCTGGGAACAGGATGCAAAATTAAAAAAATAATCAATATAGTAACAGAAAAGAAAAGAGAGTTATATAGGAATATCATAGATATATAGTATCTCTATATATAGTATAAAAATTTTAGGAAGTAAAGATAGGAGTGATGTCTCATATTTATTTATTTTTTTATGAAGCCTAATAAATTGGATTTTTTAAGAGCTGGAAAATACAAATAGTAAGCCTGGCTTTTCTTTTCATTTTATTTTATTTTTATTAATTACAGTTTATTCACTGTGTATCCTCCCTGTACCTCCCTCCCTCCCTCCTCCCTTCCCAATCCCACCTTCCTTTTTCCCCACCCATGTCTCTATCCTAGTCCACTGAAAAGGGAGGTCCTACTCCCCTTCCCTCTGATCCTAGTCTATCAAGTCTCATCAGGAGTGGCTGCATTGTCTTCTTCTGTGGCCTGGTAAGGCTGCTCCCCTCTCTGAGGGAGGTGATCAAAAAGAGGGCCAATCAGTCCATGTCAGAGACAATCCCTGTCCCCATTACTATGGAGGCCACTTGGATACTGACCTGCCATAGGCTACCTCTGTGCAGAGGTTCCAGGCCATCTCCATGAGTGGTCCTTGGCTGGAGTACCTAGCAGAAGAGCTTCAGATGGCAGAAGCAATTTCTGTCAAAGTTTACTTATTTTGTTATTTCTAGAAGTGCAAATCACTCAGGAAATGTTTCATGTCCTCATCTACAGAAATACCTACTTGCCATGGTCAAACTAAAAAGTTCCCTCCAAATTTTCTTCAGTTGTGATCATAATAGACACTATATAACTCAGAGGACAAACAAGAAACTTTGGAGATCCAAGGATGTGGTACCTTCTTAACATGATAGGATTGATCACTGAACAGCACCAGCTTAGAGTCAAAACCAAAACATAAACTGTCAGCTATGTCATAAGGTAAAGACAGGGCAGAGTGTGATATATTCAACAAAAGGTATAAGGAGTAGGACACTTTTAAGTTTTAGATGTATACAGAGATAACTGAAAATATTTCATATGTTTTCAAGAAAGTTTCAACTGGTTTGTATTTCTATATCCAGTCTTCAAAAAGCTAGAATTTTGTTCTGAGGATTCTTTATTTTTATACTAGTACCTGTCTTTATGAAGATGGCAGGCAAAAAATGATCCTTTGTAAATAACAGCACGTAGACATATAATTCTGAACTATAAAATCATATCTAAATTTACTATTCAAATTATAATAATCAATTAAACTAAAAATAAATATGGTAACAAAATAGAAATATTTGAAACAGAATGAGAAAATGGATAAAATAGATGTATTCTAAATATGTTTATTTACCACAGGAAGATTACTGGGAAAAGGAACTAGATACTTCTCTGTCTGTGGTATTGGTAATATTCTGAAAAAATTGTTCAGTACTCTCTGTGGTTTGTAAAGTGATTCTCTCTGTGTTTGGCAAATTCTCAAATAAAATTTTCAATGATAATGTCCAATTTATAATGCATACTTACATATCATGTGCAGATACACATTTCCATTATGTTTCAGATTTTTAATAATTTTGAATGGGTTGTATATACAATACTTCAAAACAGATGTGAGGGTACAGTCTTGGATGGAATAATTTTTTTAGCAAAGGCAAAAATTAGATCCATGAGATAATAATGTCAAATTATTAATAAAGCCTAAGAAGAGTCTCAGAGTTTGTGTGACACTTGCATTGTATTCGGATTCAATGACTGTCACTTATATCCTACAGTTTTGGTCAGATGCAAGCTGCTTAGAGAGTTGAGAATTGGAGGAGTCAGTTTCTTTTTATTTTTTAATTTTAATTTTTATTTGTTTATTTACATCTCAGTCATAGCCCCTCCCTTCACTCTTCCTGTAACTGCCCTCCCTCCCTTTTTTCCTTATCCCCTCTCCCCTACTCTTCAGAGAAGGGGAGTGTCCCATTACCACCCCATCTTACCAAACCAAGTCACATAAGGACTGAATGAATCCTCTTTCCCTGTGGTCTGGCAAGGTAGACCCACTAGGGTAAGTTGTCAAAAAGCAGACAACAGAGACCATGTCAGAATCAGCCCCTATTCCCTTTACTAGGGAACCCATATCAGGACCAATCTCCACATTGGCTACATCTGTGTATGGGCCTAAGTTTAGTCTAGTCATGGTCCTAGTGAGGAGACAGTTTTACTGATAAGGTAGAGTGAAGTTTGCGTGTGACTAGCTTTGATTTGCAATCCCCAAGACTGTATTTCTTGACAATTTAGGTGACACTACAATGGATGATTTATTTTCATTTATGATTTCTAATAGGAGATTGTATAGCCTAATATAGAGCTCTGACTATATATGAGGAAAGTTTTTCACTGTTATTACATCTTATTTTGTATATGGTTTCCCTTTAGTATGAAAGAGGAATTACTCCAGTACCTACTTGAGGTATCAAACATCAACCATTCCTAACTTTTCTGTATAGTATTTACATGTAGACTTGGCATATGGGTTAAAGCAGCTCTAAGTTTCTTATATATATGGTAAAGTATAAGAAGTTTTATATGATATTGTATGAGGCAACATCAGGAAAGCCTCTGTACTAGTTTAGTACAAGTAAAAGCTGTTTTATCTCATAAACTTTTTAATGTGCTGCTTGACTTCTTTAATACAAATTCAGTAAACAATGAGGGATAAGTATTTTGTCAATATTGTCACATATTGTTATTAAAATAGAAGATAGGAATGTATAAATTATTATATAATTATATACTTGGAAAAATCAATATGCATTGAACTGAATATATCAGAAATAGTTACAAATATATTTTATGTAGTAAAATAAGTGTGTGCACACATATTTTAAAATAATAAAGTATAAATTTAGATTTTTTGTTTATTTATTTATTTATTTTGTTTTTTATTTTATTCTTTGCCTGTTGTAAAGAGAAAACAAAGGAAATTGTTGCCTTGAGCTTCAAATGCTGTCTATATTGCTTATCACTACATAAGATTAAGATATCTTTTGCATGAACATGTCAGCACATTAAGTTTTTTGATTACTGGTATTGATCACATGTAGAAGACCATATGCTTAGCAATTTCTGATTTTTAAGAATGTGCCTCTCGAAAATTCATATTTTCACTCATCATAAGACTATTCATTTTTATTCTTAATAGAGAGTACTGAAAAGTGCTAGAGATTATGTATTATGTATTTTAAGAACTGTGTGTTTATATATATATGTGATTAGAGTTAGAGAGCAAAGAGGAAAAATATATTGGCAAAATGAAATTGTCATAAAATCCAGGTTTACATATTACTAGCCAGTATTTTCTATGAATGTACCATTTAAAGTCTTGAGAACTGTGGATAAAAATGTTATTTTTCTAGAATATTACTGTTTGTATACAGGGAACATTGTGGGACTGGTCTATCTGAAAGTTTACAAGCCTAGATCTGCATTGCTCATTAACTGAGTAATTGTGTTTCAGTCCAGATTATTGATTGAATGGAACAAAACATTTGCATTTTCCATGCTGCTATCAGAGAAAGTTAGTGTTCGAGACGATAGTATAAAGCCACATTTATTCATAATGAGGTCTCTGATAAAACAAAGATTCGGATGTTGGCAGTGCATAGAACTACCATTGGAGTTTTTCTGTCATCTTCATATTTTACTTCCATTCAAAACCAAACATTTTAAAGTATTATCAGACAATATAGCTAAGTTTTCACAACTTCTTCAAGGAAATAAAAAGGTATTACAAATGAGATTTATTATATTTATTTATAATTTGTTTTTTAGGTCTTTGTAAATTTTATGTTTGTGCTTGTTATATGGACTACTCCCTCAACTATTTCCAGATTACTCCTTCCTCATTCATCCACTTTAATTTGTGTCCTCTATTTTTTGTCACCTATTGAGTCTAGTTTGTCGAGCCCATATATTCCTGGAGATATAAACTTCCACTGAATTGTAGTTGACTTACTATGGATAAACTGTAAAGAACACTGACTGTCTTTCCATGAGTTATGGATTACAGTTGCTCCTTACAG
Source organism: Meriones unguiculatus (assembly GCF_030254825.1). Classification (NCBI taxonomy): domain Eukaryota; kingdom Metazoa; phylum Chordata; class Mammalia; order Rodentia; family Muridae; genus Meriones; species Meriones unguiculatus. The sequence goes on along the minus strand of NC_083350.1, from coordinate 80,229,938 downwards.
AAGGGTATGGCTTCATGTCCATCTCTGATTTCTCTTCTTTTTTTCTTTATTATTATTATTATTAATTGATACACTACAGTGTGATTTAATCTTTAGTAGTGTTTCCTTTAAAAATATAGTTGCACCTGAGTTTGTGGCATAGATGTTATAAATTGAAAAATCCTCTTGGTGGATTTAGTCTGGGTTGGTTTCTGAGAAATTGCAAGACATCTTCCCAGGCCCTTGGGCTTTTATAGTATCCATTGAGAAGTTGGCTATAATTTTAATGGGTCTGCCTTTATATTTACTTGTTCTTTCGCCTTGCAGCTTTTGGTAATCTTCTTTTGTTCTGAATCTTTAACTTTTGCTTATTATGTGGCAATGTGATTTTCTTTTCTGGTACCATATATTTGGTGTTTTCTATTATTCTTATACCTTTATAGGCACCTCATCCTTTAGGTTATAAAAATTTTTTCCTATGATTGTGCTGAAAATATTTTCTGGGCCTTCAGTTTGGAAATCTTTTCCTATTGCTGTTATTCTTTGGCTTGGTCTTTTCATAATGTTCCACATTTCCTGGTTGTTTTGTTCCAGGAACATTTTAGATTTAACATTTCCTTTGACTGCTTTATCATTTTTTTATTATTATATCTTCTTTGGCTTAGATTCTCAATTTCATCTCTTGTATTCTGTTGGTGATGCTTGCATCTGTAACTCCGTTTTTGTACCTAGGTATTCCATCTCCAGGATTACCCCAGTTTGTGTTTCTTTATTGCTTTGATTTCTGTTATCAGGTCTTGAAATTTTTTTTTATTTATTTCCCCTATTTCTTTCTTTCTTGGCTTTCTTTAAGAAATGTATTTATTTCTTCCAATTGTTTGTGTTTTCCTGAATTTCTTTAGGAGATTTATTCATTTCTACTTAAGGACCTCAATAATAAAGGTGGTTTTAATATTTGTCTTGTGCTGCTGTGTTGGAATAACCAGGGGTTACTATAGTAGGATAGCTGTGTTATGGTGGTGACATATTGTCTTGGCTATTTTTTATTGTGTTCTTGTGCGGGACTCTATGCATGTGGGTTTGGGATAATTAAAGATCTAGGTGCTTATTTCTGAGTATGTCTTTGTTGGATGGAGGTTTTGTCCATTGGTTTCTATTTTCTCTATGACCTTCTGAACTATGGGATATGGGCTTCTCACAATCTGAGTGGTCTCTAATAGGTCTTGGAGTCTCTGCACTAGTTGGAGGTTGTTGCAAGGCACCTATAATTTGCTGGACTGGGGATCAGTAGGGGACCCATGGTAGTGAGGAGTGTGGCAAACAGGCAGCCTATGTGTGGACTTCTTTTAATCTAAGCAGTCTTTGGTAGATCAGGGAGTCTCAGTCTTAGTTGGTGGCTGAGGAATGGCAACTAAGAGGATGGAGATCTGTGAACAGTATGGGCAGAGGCCAAAAGAGTGGGAAATTTTTGTGAAGATACAGCCTGTCTAGGCTCCTCTCAGTCTGGATGGTCTCTGGTAGAGTCTCATACTACCCTTATTTGCCACAATAAAATCTAGTAGAAATGGCTACTCATTTAGCTCACTGTCTCATACAGGCCATAACTTTTCTAATATCTCACTTGTTCAAACTCCTTACCTTTTTTTTTCTAACAAAAAATAAGTAATTTACATATGTTCCAAGTATAGTACCTGGATACAGTTAGAACTTAGAGACTGTTTTCTTTTGATCTTTTTTAAAAACAAATCCATCAAATCAAGAACCTTTTTCAAGTACATTTATAAATAAATAAATAGTATTTGCAAGTACTAACAAACTAATAATTTCAATAAACTTTTCTTTTATCAATAACTACCTAAATATCTAAGATTTTAATTTTCTCTTTAAAAAAGACATTGCTCTATTCATTCCATAAGCACTCTCTTACACACGGTTTCTTCCATGCATGTGACACAGTATAAATGAAAGAAAATAAAATTTAAAACTGAAGAAGGAAAAAGATAGTTCTTTCCCTGAAATCTAGTTGAAAACTTTTCTGGTAAAAAAAGCAAGAATTCTGGAGCAATTAAGAGTTGTTTAAGGTCTTTTTCCTTTCCTAACAGAAAACAAGAAACCATACATACATAAAAAGAGTATTAAACTTGTGCAACTCTAGTTGCTTCTGTTTTTAACCTATTCGAGAATAACTACATACAAAACATCTCCAGAGCCATTCTGTAATCTCATCTAGCTAAATAGGAAAAAATAGGTATATAAGGTATTATGACCACATTTTAAGATATAACTCCATAGCTTTGAAAATTATATGATAATGCTGATTAATTGTAACTCTCCATTGCAGTGCCAGTACCCATACAGAACAATGTCTTTATTTCCTGTTACTCTGTCCAAGAGAAGCCAACAGTCCCCCATCTACTACTTCCAAATCCATGCCTTCTTCATTACCAACTCAACTTTGCATCATTTAAAAAACTCCTGGAGATCAGTTAGTACTGTACAAGCACAATTATTTTCAGATGTATGATCTTCCACTGGAGCATGGTTGACTTAACTGGAGCTTCACTCTTAAAGAAATTTGTCTGTCCTTCTCCCTGCAACTTAAAACTTTCAAAACTCCACAGGTATAGGTAGGATTACAGGACTACCTATAGTCTATAGGTATATAGTATATAGGTATATAGTCTATAGGACTATAGGTAGGACTAACCCCAAATTTTTCTGCTGGAAGTTTGGTTGCTTTGTGCTGGCATGGATAATGTTCACGGTGTCAAAACTGCTGTAGGCGTTTATGTGAAGTAGTTCTGCTATGTCCAGAATATAGTGATTCCTGATAGTCATCTACCATTACTGGCTCTTAACTTTCTGCTTCATTTTCCACAATGATGCCTGAGCTTTGGGAGGAAGTATGTATCTTCCTTGTCAGGCTGAGAATTAATCAATTTTTTAATCCTTTGTTTCTTGGCAGTTTGTGTGTCTTGGGTGTTAAGCACGATCTAATGCAAATGAAAGATATTCAGACAAGAGATGATACATGAATTAATCTGTAGATACAGGTAAGTCGTTAGCATTCAGTTTAATACTGTGTCCATTTTATAGCATGACAATAGCAAGTTATCTCCCTTCAAGGCTATGTTGTGTTTTGTGACATGTTCTTGTGCCAATAGTCATGTTGGTATGGGTTACATCTTGTAAACTGCAACTTAAACTCAATAAAATCATGGTTTCTTCCTCCAATGATATTTGCCCCATAAATACACCAATGAGAATGTCTTTTCAAATTATTATTGTAGCCTGCAAAGTTGCAATATATATGATTAATGGTTACCCCTCCCCCAATACCCACCAGTAGCCTGCATAGCAACTTCCAATACTATGAAAACTAGCCAGTAAAAATGAGATCTCAGAGTCTACTACATGAGGATTTATCCATTCCCCATGATTCAAATACATGTTATATTGAGTCACAGGGTCTTACCATCACATTTGTTTTTAAATTATTTTTTATTGAAAATGGACTTTTCCCTTATACAATATATCCTGATCATGTTTTCCCATTCCCCAACTCCTTCCAACTCCTTCTGCAACACCTCTAATTTCCCCAAGAACCACATCAAAAATGGGCATTCCTCCAAAAAAACAACAACCAAACAGGACAAATCAAGATGCCATGAAACAAGGCAAAGCTCTTGTATCAAGAGTGGACAAGAGAACCAAGGGCAGGCGAAAGATCTGATTAAGTCCATATATATATATATGGACTTAATCAGATCTTTTATATAAATATGTAAATTATAATTTATAAATTTATATGAATATATAAATTTATATAAACATATAAATTTATATAAATATAATTTATATATTTATATAACATATTTATATATTTAGTTTATATATATTTAATTCTTTATTAATTACACTTTATTCACTTTGTATCCCCCCTGTGGTTCCCTCCCTCTTCCCATCCCAATTCCTCCCTTCCTCCACCTTCTGCATGCATGCCCCTCCCCAAGTCTACTGATAGGGGAGGTCTTCTTTTCCTTCTTTCTGATCCTAGTCAAGTAGGTCTTATCAGTAGTGGCTGTAGTGTCTTCTTCTGTGGCCTGGTAATGCTGCTTTCCCCTCAGGGGGAGGTAATTAAAGAGCAGACCAATCAGTTCATGTCAGAGACAGTCCTTGTTTCTATTAAAATGGAACCCAATTGGATACTGAACTCCCATTGGCTACATCTGTACAGGGGTCTTAGGTTATCTCCATGCACAGTCCTTGGTTGGAGTATCAGTTTCAGGAAATACTCCTGTGCTCAGATTTTTTGGTTCTGTTGCTCTCCTTGTGGAGTTCCTGTCCTCTCCAGATCTTACTGTTTCCCACTTCTTTCCTAAGATTCCCTGCACTCTGCCCAAAGGTTGCCCATTGGTCTCAGCATCTGCATTGATAGTCTACAGGGCAGAGCCTTTCAGAGATCTTCTGTGTCAGGCTCGTGAATTGTTCTCTCTTTTCTCCTTCTTCTAATGTCCATCCTCTTTGCCTTTCTGGATAAGAATTGAGCATTTTAGCAAGAGTCCTCCCTCTTGATTAGTTTCTTCAGGTGTACAGATTTTAGTAGGTTTATCCTATATAATATGTCTATATGAGTAAGTATATATCATGTGCATCTTTGTGCTTCTGGGATAGCTCACTCAGGATGATCTTTTCCAGATCCTACCCTTTACCTGAAAATTTCATGATTTCCTTGTTTTTATTGCTGAGTAATATTCCATTGTGTAGAATACCACAATTTGTGTATCTATTCCTCCACTGAGGGGCATCTGGGCTGTTTCCATCATCTGGCTATTACAAATAAGGCTGCTATAAACATGGTTGAGCAAATGTCCTTATTGTGTACTTGAGACTCTTTTAGGTATATGCCTAGGAGAGGAATAGCTGGATCTTGAGGAAGCACTATTCATAGTTGTCTGAGAATGTGCCAGATTGCTTTCCAGAGTGGTTGTAGAAGTTTACATTCCCACCAGCAGTAGAGGAGGGTTCCCCTTTCTCCACAACCTCTCCAGCATGTGTTATCTCTTGAGTTTTTGAGCTTAGCCATTCTGATGGGTGCAAGGTGAAATCTTAGGGTCGTTTTGATTTGCATTTCCCTGATGGCTAATGAGGTTGAGCATTTTTTAAGTGTTTCTCTGCCATGCGATATTCCTCTATTGAGAATTTTCTCTTTAGTTCTGTACACCATTTTTTAATTGGATTACTTGTTTTTTGCTGTTTAACTTCTACCTTCTACCAAGGAAGTCAAAGACTTGTATGAAAAAAATTTCCAGTCTCTGAAGAAAGAATTAGAAAAAGATATTAGATGAAAAGATCTCTCCTGTTCATGGCTTGGCAGGATTAATATAGTAAAACTGGCCATCTTACGAAAAGCAATCTACAGATTCAATGGAATTCCCATCAAATTGCCAAAACAATTCTTTACAGAACTTGAAAGGAAAATTCTCACCTTCATATGGAACAAGAAGAAATCCAGAATTGCTAAATCAATTCTCTACAGTAAAAGATCTTCTGGAGGTATCTCCATCCCTGATATCAAGCTGTAATATAGAGCAACAGTTTTAAAAACTGCATGGTACTGGCATAGAAACCGAATGGTGGATCAATGGAATAGAATAGAAGACTCTGATATAAATCCACACACTTATGGACAACTGAATTTTGACAAAAAAGCCAAAACCATTCAATGGAAAAAAGATAGCATCTTCAACAAATGGATGTCTACATGTAGAAAAATGCAAATAGATCCATACTTACCACCCTGCCCACAACTAAACTCCAAGTGGTCAAAGACCTCAACATAAAACCAGACACACTAAACCTGTTAGAGGAAAAAGTGGGAAAGAGCCTTGAACTCATTGGCACAGGAGACAACTTCCTGAACAGAACACCAACAACACAGGCTCTAAGGGCAACAATCAATAAATGGGTCCTCATGAAACTGAAAAGCTTCTGTTAAGCAAAGGACACTGTCGTCAGAACAAAAGGACAGCCTACAGATTGGGAAAGGATCTTCACCAACCCTATATCTGACAGAGGACTAATATCCACTATATATAAAGAACTAAAGAAATTAAGCATCAAAAATCAAGTAATCCGATTAAGTTCTTGAGTATGACAAATTGTAATGCCAACACTCTCTAAGGTTTAATGGTCTTTGGTACCTCACTGGCTATAACACCAAAAGATGTGACAAATTATCAGCACTGAGCTTTTTATTTGTTAGTCAGAGTTGTCTTGGAGGGGAATCATTGCTCTGTTATGATGTGACTCAATTTTAACTCATATATATATATATATATATATATATATATATATATATCTTTATTCAGCACATGGCTATAATAAGGTCCTCTGCAGGAGCACAAAAATAAAAACCACATATTTAGGTTTGACTCTATCAATTATACTAGTAATATATTTCTTTTCTATATTAAAATATTTGAGTTTTTAAATATGTAAAAATTTTACTTTACTTTTCAAATTTTTATTAAATATACTGAATATTTTTTGAACATTTCATGTTTTCAATTTTATTTTTTTATTATTAGTTACATTTTATTAACTGTATCCCAGCTGTATCCCGCTCTCTCATTCCCTCCCAAACCCTCCCTCCCTCCCTCATCTCCACCCTGCCCCTTTCCAAGTCCACTGCTTGGGGAGGACCTCCTCCCCTTTCATCTGATCCTGTTTTATCAGGTATCTTCAGAACTGGCTGCAAAGTCTTTCTATGTGGCCTAGGAGGAATGCTCCTCCCTTGGGGGGTGGGGAGGTCAAAGAGCAGCCATTGAGTTCCTGTTAGAAGTAGTCCCTGTTCCCCTTACTATGGGAAACCAATTGGTTACTGAGCTCCACGGGCTACATCCCAGCAGAGGTTCTAGGTTATATCCATACATGGTCCTTGGTGGAGTGTCAGTCTCAGAAAAGACCCCTGTGCCCAGATGTATTTGGTCCTTGTGGAGCTCCTATCCTTTCCATGTCATACTAACTCTCCCTTCTTTCATATGATTCTCCAGCCTTGTACTGAATATTTATCTCAGTATTTTACTCACTAAAATATTGTATTCAGAATAGGTATTGATAAATGTATGTATTACAATTTTATTTATTCATAATATAAAACATGTAATACCAGATATGCTATTGAATATTTTGAAAATTTTTATGTGAAAACATAATTATATTATATTCTTTACCCTTTTCTTTCTTCCACGAACACTTTTCATGAACCTACTCTTGGACTTTCAAAATTTCATGTTCTTTATTACTCTAATTACTGTTAAAATGTACACAGAGCTTTAAGTGGAGTAAGATTATAAAGGTAAACCATATATGACTAGAAACTAACATTTATTTACTCTGAGGACTTTCAAAAGTTATGAGTCTTCACATAAATTACTATTTCATGCATGAAGTGCTTCAAAGCAAGGTTGAGAAAAGTACACATTTATGAGCAGAGTTATAATGTTTAGGAGTTGGTTTGCTAACATTGCTGATTAGCTAAACAACACCAGTAAGTTTTTCCATTGGGCCAACGTTTTGTCCTGTCATGAGTTTTAGTCCAGGATTCTACTACCAGGCAGAATATATAAACTGAGGAGCAGCCTCAATAAATATAAAAAGATGTTTACACACAGTGAGCACATGTCGCTGGTCAGCTCTGTACTGTACACATTCATTCTCCCATGCTGGTTAAGATCATTTATTCCTTTACTCCTACTGCAGTTATTATAATACTTACAGTACCATGGAAGCAAACCATACTTGAATTTCATTTGGGAAAAAAAAAAACAACAAAAAACCCAGAATAGCTAAAACAATCATATACAAGTCTTCTGGAGATATATCTACATCCCTGATCTCAAGCTGTACTAAAGAGCAACAGTAATAAAAACAGCATAGAAACAGAAGGGTGAATGAATGGAATCAAGTTGAAGATCCAGAAATAAACCCACACACCTATGGATACTTGAGTTTTGACAAAGAAGGCAAAATCATACAAAGGAAAAAAAAGACAGCATCTTGAAAAATTGGTGTTGGTCTAACTGGATGTCTACATGTAGAAAAATGCAAATAGATCCATATTTATCACCCCGAAGAAAACTAAAATCCAAGTGGATCAAAGACCTCAACATAAAAGCAGGCACACCAAACCTCTTAGAAGAAAATGTGGGGAAGAACCTTGAACTCATTGGCGAAGGAGACAACTTTCTGAACCGAACACCAAGGGCTCAGGCTCTAAAATCAACAATCAATAAATGTCACCTCATGAAATTGAAAAGCTTCTGTAAAGTAAAGTACACTGTCAACAGAACAAAATGACAGCCTACAGATTGGGAAAGGATCTTCACCAAACCTACATCTGAGAGAGGGCTGATATCCAGAATATATAAAGAACTCAAGAAATCCAAAGTATTTTTTAAAAATCCAAGTAATTTAATTTAAAAATGTGTTACAGTTTTCCTTATCAATTCTCACTCTTCAAGACCTGGGAAATTTGTAAAAGAAGAGGTTGAAAGAGTATAAGAGCCTTTGGACATAGGAGACAATAAGAAAGAAAATAATGCCTTCCAGACACAACAGGATTAATGCACATATAAACTCATGGAGTCGGTGACAGCATATACAGAGTCTGCACAGGCCCATGCCAGATGAGTTTCCAGAACTGAAAGGGAGAAATTGATATAATTTCTAATCCTAATCACAAACTAAGAAGCTATTTCTAAGTGGCAACCACTAAAAAAGAAAAAAGGTTTCTGCAGTGGCTTCTCACTGGGTATAAAACCATGCTCATGGTTTTTATTATGAAAGGTTGTTACATTTCGTTAAGGAATTTCTTCCTTTATTTAGATAATCAAATGTTTCTGTCTATTAATCTAATTATGGAATTAGATAACATTTAAGGATTTAGTTATCTTTAGCCTTTCCTCTCTCATTTCTTTTTTTATTTCATGAAATAACTTGAAGTTTTCTGGTTTCAGTTCTTCTTTAAATTTCTTGTAGAAATATGACACTAAATGTCTTTCAGTTTGGTGACTTTTTAAAATCATTTGACATATTTTATTTTTACTTTCCCCTTTAATTAAAAATAGATTATTTTAATACAGTGTATCTTGACTACAGTTGCTCACCCTTTACTACTCCAAGTTTCTCTCCACCTCCGATCTCATCCAGATCCACTGCTTTTTTTTTTTTCTCTCAGTGGAAAAAAGAACAGGCTTCTAAAAGATAACAAATTTAAATATAATAAGATACTCAGCAATTAGAAACAAGGAACTCATGAAATTTGCAGGCAAATGGTGAGAACTAGAAAAGATTATCCTCAGTGAGGTGACCCAGACCCACAAAGGCAAACATTGTATATACCTACTTATAAGTGGATATTATATTTATAATATATGATAAACATACTAAAATATGTAAACCTAACAAAGCTAAGGAAGTAGGACCCTGAGTAAGATGATCAATCCTCTCTCTGAAAGGCAAACGGGACAGACATCGGAAGTGAGAGAAAACGAAAAAGGACAGGAGCCTACCACAGAGGGCCTCTGAAAGACTCTACCCTGCAGTTCATCAAAGCAGATACTGAGACTCATAGCAGATGGCAGGGAATTTTATGAGTGAAGGGGGAGATAGAAAGACCTGGAGGAGACAAGAGCTCTACAAGGAGAACAGAACCAAGAAGTCTGGATACAGGGTTCTTTTTTGAGACTGATAGTTCAACCAAGGACCATGCATGGAGATAACTTAAAACCCCTGCACAGATGTAGCCCATGGCGTCTCAGAATCCATGTGGTTTCCCTAGTAAGGGGAACAGGGGCTGTCTCTTACATGAACTCAGTGGCTGGTTCTTTGATCACCTCCCCCTGATGGGGGAGCATCCTTACCATGCTACAGGAAAAGACAATGCAGCCAGTCCTGATGAGACCTGATAAGCTAGGGTCAGATGGAAAGGAAAGAGGCCTTCCCCTATCAGTGGACTTGGAGTGGGGCAGGGAGGAGATGAAGGATGGAGTATGGGATTGGAAGGGAGTAAGAGAGAGGGGCTACAGCTGTGATACAAACTGAATAAGCTGCAATTAATATAAAAATAAATAACATAAAAAATAGATTAAAAAATACAACTAAATTGAACAAGACAAACAAAAAAAGAGTGCCAAGAGAAAGCACAAAAATCAGAGACCCACTCATTCATATGTTCAGGAAACCTGAAATTCTACTAAACTGAGAGAAGTTTATAACATTTATACAGAGGACTTGATGGAGCCCTGTGACTGCTCTCTGCTTGCTACTTCAGTTGCTGTGAATTAATATTTACTTCGGTCTGTTAATTTAAAAAACATTTTTCTCCTGGTGTCCTTGATCCTGTCTGGCTTGTATATATTCTTCCTCCTTTTTGTGTGCTTTTCTGAACCCAGAGTAGACAGATTTGACAGAGATATCCTGTTTAGGGCCATGTGTTCCAAATTGTCTTACTCTCTGCATATTGTCTAGCTGTGAGTCTCTATATTTGTTCCCATCTTCATCAGAAGAAAGTTTTTCTAATGCTGGCTGGAAAAAAAAAAAGAAGCCCTGATCTATGAGGATAGCACAATATCATTGGAAGTCATTCAATCTATTGTTACATTTTATTTAGACCAGTAATACTTGTTTTTATCCTATGTCTTTGGTTAAGTAGCCTCTGGTTCTTGCTCACTCAAGCAATATTGTGTGTGTGTTCTATGTTATGGGGACTTGTATTTTCCTGAAAAGAAAACAGAATCAGAATGAATGTGGGAGAAAGGAGAAGGGAACCTGGGAGGGTAGAGTGAGGAAAACTGTGCTCAGGTTGTACTATTTGAGACAAGAATCTAATTTCAATAAAAATAAGTAAAAAAATTAAAAGTCTCTGTCAGGTGACAATTCAAGAGAGAAAAGAATGGAGGGTCAGAAGCTCCCAGAGATGACAGTGAAATAGGACAAAGCAAGATACAAGCCCAAGAGCAAGAAAAAAGTCAGAAACACACCCACTACCACTGTTCGGAATCCCACAAAAATACGAAGCTTACATCCATAACACATAGACAGAGGATTTGGCATAGATCCACAGAGGCCCTAGGTTTGCTGTTTCAGTCTCTGGAGAGTTGATACAAGCTCTGCTTAGTTGAGTTAGTGACCCCTATTCTCCCGGGGTCCTCCATTCCCTTTGTTGCCTAGACTCCTTCCTTCCCCTTTTCATGATGGTTCCCCTATCTCCCAGGTGAGGGATCTGATGGACACCTCCACTTCAGAAGACTCTCCTCTGAGGAGAGGCACTAACCTGTGAGTAAAGCAGAATATCATTAGGAACTATTTCTTTGTGTGTGTTTTTTTGTTTGTTTGTTTGTTTTACCTGTTGTGTTTGTTTCTAGTCTATGTCTCTGGACTACCCAGTACCTTTCACTTCTTCACACTAACACAGTTTTATCTCTACTAACAGGGGTCTGTTTCTTAGAAGTTGGATAACCAAAAAAGTGGCTTATCTATTTTTTTATATACTCTGCTACATTCAGTCGACTAACAGGGGAGTTGAAACTGTTAATATTCAGAACCATTACTAATAAGTATTTATTTATTGATTTTTTTAATTTTATTTTTCTTTTTAGTTACATTTTGTTAACTCTGTGTCCCAGCTGTATCCCTCTCCCTCATTCCCTCCCCAACCACACACTCCCTCCCTGGTCTACTCCCTGCCCCTTTCTAAGTCCACTGATAGGGGAGGACCTCCTCCCCTTTCATTTGACGCATTTTATCTTTATCTTCAGGGCTGGCTACAAAGTCCTCCTCTGTGGCCTAACAGGACTGCTCCTCCCCTGGGGGAGGGGGTCAAAGAGCCTACCCTTGAGATCCTGTTAGAAATAGTCCTTCTTCCCCTTACTTTGGAAAACTACTTGGTTACTGAGCTACCACGGGCCACATCCGAGCAGAAGTTCTAGGTTATATCCATAGATGGTCCTTTGTTGAGTTTCAGTCTCAGAAAAGATCCTGTGCCTGGATATATTTGGTCCTTGTAGAGCTTCTATCCTTTCCATATCATACTAACTCCCCTTCTTTCATATGATTCCCTCACTCTACCAAGGGTTTGGTTATGAGTCTTAGTGTCTATGAGTCTTAGAGTCTTAGACTCTACTTCTAGGTAGAGTCTTTCAGATGCCTTTTGTGGTAGAATCCTATCATACTTTCAATGCACATCCCATTTGTCTTTCTAAATGAGGATTGATCATCTTCGCCTGTGTCCACTTTCTTGATTATCTTCTTTAGGTGTGTAGATTTCATTATGTTTATCATATCTTGTAGGTCTATATAAGCAAGTATATACCATGTTTGTCTTTCTCCTTCTGGGATACTTCACTCAGAATGATCTTTTCTAGATCCCACCACTTGCCTGCAAATTTCATGATTTCCTCCTTTTTGATTGCTGAGTAGTATTCCATTGTGTAAAAATACCATAATTTCTGTATCCATTCCTCCGTTGATGGACATCTAGGTTGTTTCCAGGTTCTGGCTATTATGAATAAAGCTGCTACAAACATGATTGAACAAATGTCCTTGTTGTGTACTTGAGCAAATTTTGGGTATATACCTAGGAGTGGTATAGCTGAGTCTTGAGGTAGCACTACTCCTAGTTGTCTGAGAAAGCGCTAGATTGACTTCCAAAGTGGTTGTACAAGTTTACATTCCCACCAGCAATGGAGGAGGGTTCCCCTTTCTCCACAACCTCTCCAGCATGTGTTATCACTTGAGTTTTTCATCTTGGCCATTCTGATGGGTGTAAGGTGAAATCTCAGGGTCGTTTTGATTTGCATTTCCCTAATGGCTAATGAGGTTGAGCATTTCTTTAAGTGTTTCTCTGCCATTCGATGTTCCTCTTTCGAGAATTCTCTGTTTAGCTCCGTTCCCCATTTTTTAATGGGATTACTTGGTTTGTTGCTTTTCTGCTTCTTTAGTTCTTTATATATACTGGATATTAGCCCTCTGACAGATAAAGGGTTGGTGAAGATTCTTTCCCAATCTGTAGGCAGTCGTTTTGTTTTGATGACAGTGTCCTTGGCTTTACAGAAGCTTTTCAGTTTCATGAAGTCCCATTTATTGATTGTTGCTCTTAGAGCCTGTGCTGTTGGTGTTCTGTTCAGGAAGTTGTCTCCTGTGCCAATGAGTTCTAGGCTGTTCCCCACTTTTTTTTTCCAAACTGACTTAGAGTATTTGGTTTTATGTTGAGGTCCTTGATCCACTTTGACTTTAGTTTTGTGCAGGGTGATAAACATGGATCTATTTTCATTTTTCAGCATATAGACATCCACTTAGTCCAGCACCATTTGTTGAAGATGCTGTCTTTTTTCCATTGAATGGATTTGGCTTCTTTGTCAAATATCAAGTATTCATAGGTATGTGGGTTTATTTCTAGGTCTTCTATGTGGTTCCATTGATCCTCCGTTCTGTTTCTATGCCGATACAATGCAGTTTTTATTACTGTTGCCCTGTAGCACAGCTTGAGATCAGGGATGGAGATACCTCCAGATGATGTATTGTTGTACAGGATCGTTTTGGAAATTCTGACTTTTTTGTTTCTCCATATGAAGCTGAGAATCTTTTTTTCAAGGTCTGTAAAGAATTGAGTTGGTATTTTGATGGGAATTGCATTAAATCTGTAGATTGCTTTTGGCAGGATGGCCATTTTCACAATGTTAATCCTATCAATCCATGAGCATGAGAAATCTTTCCATTTTCTGATATCTTCTCTGATTTCTTTCTTCAGAGACTTGAAGTTTTTCTCAAAGAGGTCTTTCACTTGCTTGGTTAGAGTCACACCAATGTACTTTATGTTATTAGTGGCTATTGTGAAGGGTGTTGTTTCCCTAATTTCTTTCTCAGCCTTTTTGTCTTTGGTATACAGGAGGGCTTCTGATTTTTTTGAGTTGATTTTGTATCCTGCCACTTTGCTGAAGGTGTTCATCAGCTGACGGAGTTCTCTGGTTGAATTTTTGGGGTCGCTCATGTATACTATCATATCATCTGCAAATAGTGACACTTTGACCTCTTCCTTTCCAATTTGTATCCCCTTGATCTCCTTTAGTTGTCTTATTGCTCTGGCTAGGACTTCAAGTACTATGTTGAAGAGATATGGAGACAATGGGCAGCCTTGTCTTGTCCCTGATTTCAGTGGGATTGATTTAAGTTTCTCTCCTTTGAGTTTGATGTTGGCTACAGGCTTGCTGTATATTGCCTTTACTATCTTTAGGTATGTTCCTTGTATTCCTAATCTCTCCAAGGCTTTAAATAAGAATGGGTGTTGGACTTTGTCAAATGCTTTTTCAGCATCTAAGGAGATGATCATGTGGTTTTTCTCCTTCAGTTTGTTTATGCGGTGGATTACATTGATGGATTTCCGTATGTTGAACCACCCTTGCATGCCTGGGATGAAGCCTACTTGGTCATGGTGGATGATATCTTTGATATGTTCTTGGAATCAGTTTGCAAGTATTTTATTGAGTATTTTTGCATCAATGTTCATAAGAGAGATCGGTCTGAAGTTCTCTTTTTTTTGTTGGATTTTTGTGTGGTTTAGGTATCAAGGTGACTGTGGCTTCATAGAATGAGTTTGGTAGTGTTCCTTCTGTTTCTCTTTTGTGGAATAGTTTGAGGAGAATTGGTATTAGCATTTCTTTGAAGGCTTGTAGAATTCTTTGCTGAAGCCATCTGGTCCAGGGGTTTTTTTGGAGGGGAGACTGTTGATGACTGCTTCGATTTCCTTGGGAGATATAGGGCTATTCAGTCTTTCTACCTGATCTTGACTTAAATTTGGTAGATGTAATATGTCAAGAAAGTTATCCATTTCATTTAGATTTTCAAATTTTATGGCATATAGGCTTTTGTAGTATGACCTAATAATCGTTTGGATTTCCTCAGTGTCTGTAGTTATGTCCCCATTTTCATTTCTGATTATGCTGATTTGGATAGCTTCTCTCTGCTTTTTAGTTAGTTTGGCTAAGGGTTTGTCTATCTTGTTGATTTTCTCAAAGAACCAGCTTTTTGTTTCATTGATTCTTTGGATAGTTTTATTTGTTTCTAATTGACTGATTTCAGCCCTTAGTTTGATTATTTCCAGCCGTCGGCTCCTCTTGTGTGTATCTGCTTCTTTTTTTTCTAGGTTTTTCAGTTGGGCCATTAAGTTGTATGTAAATGGTGTTACGGATTTCTTCTTGCAGCACTTAGTGCTATAAATTTTCCTCTGAGCACGGCTTTCAATGTGTCCCATAAATTTGGGTATGTTGTGCCTTCATTTTCATTGAATTCTAGGAAGTCTTTAATTTCTTTCTTTATTTCTTCCTTAACCCAGCTCTCATTGAGTAGTAAGTTGTTCAGTTTCCATGTGCGTGTCGGCTTTTTGTTGTTTCTGTTGTTGTTGATGTCCAGCTTTAGTCCATGGTGGTCACATAGTATACAAGGGATTATTTCAATCCTTTTGTAACTGTTGAGGCTTGCTTTGTGACCCACTATATGGTCTATTTTGGAGAAGGTTCCATGCGGCGCTGAAAAGAAAGTGTACTCTTTTGAGTTTGGGTGAAAAGATCTGTAGACGTCTATTAGGGCCATTTGATTTAGGGATTCTGTGACTGCTTTTATTTCCCTATTTGGTGTCTGTCTATTTGATCTGTCCTTTGGTGAGAGTGGAGTGTTGAAATCTCCCACTATTAAGGTATTAGGATCAATGTATGATTTAAACTTTAATATTGTTTCATTTACGAATGTAGGTGCTCTTGTATTTGGGGCATAGATATTCAAGATTGTGATGTCCTCTTGGTGGATTTTTTCTTTGATGAGAATATAGTGGCTCTCATTTTCTTTTTTGATTAACTTTGGATGAAAGTCTATTTTATTAGATATTAGGTTGGCTACCCCAGTTTGTTTTCTGGAAACATTTGCTTGAAAAACGTTTTTCCAGCCCTTTACTCTGAGGTAGTGTTTATCTTTGTTGCAGAGGTGTGTTTCTTGGATGCAACAGAATGTTGGATCCTGTGTGCATAACCATTCTGTTAGCCTCTATCTTTTTATTGGTGAGTTGAGTCCATTGATATTGATAGATAATAGTGACCAATGCATGTTAGTTCCTTTTGTAATGGAGTCAGTGATCTTACCCTGTTTCATTGTTTTCTTTTCATTTTTGTTGGGATATTATCTGTATGCCCTGTTTTCTTGGGTGAATTTGTTATCGTTAGATTGGAGTTTTCCTTCTAGTATCTTCTGTAGGGATGGTTTGCTGTGTAGATATTGCATAAATTTAGTTTTGTCATGGAATATTTTGTTTTCTCCATCTATGTTGATTGAAAGCTTTGCTGGGTATGGTAGTTTGGGTTGACATTTGTGATCTCTTAAAGTCTCCATGATACTTGCCCAGGCCCTTCTAGCTTTCATAGTTTCTGATGAGAAGTCCGGTGTGATTCTGATAGGTCTACCTTCATATGTTCCTTGGCCTTTTTCCCTTGCTGCTTTTAATATCTTTTCTTTGTTCTGTAGATTTAGTGTTTTGACGATGATGTGACATGATGTGTTTCTTTTCTGGTCTAGTCTATTTGGTGTTCTGTAGGCCTCTTGCATATTTATGGACATCTCTTTCTTTACGTTGGGAAAATTTCTTTCTATGATTTTCTTGAAAATATTTTCTGGACATTGGAGCCTGGATTCTTCTTTTTCATCAATTCCTGTTATTGTTAGATTTTGTCTTTTCAGAGCATCCTTGATTTCTTGGATATTTTGTGATTGGAACTTTTCTGATTTTACTTTTTCTTTGAGAGAAGTATCCATTTCTGCAAGTGTGTCTTCAGCTCCAGAGATTCTCTCTTCCATCTGTTGTATTCTGTTGGTAATGCTTACTTTTATGGTTCCTGATCTTTTCTCCAAGTTCTCCAGCTCAAGGGTTTTCTCATTTTGTGTTTTCTTTATTGATTCTAATTCTGTTTTCATGCCTTGCACCATTTCTTTCTTTTGTATGAATTTGGATTCCTGTCTTTCTACAATGGTCTCTATTTCTTTGTTCATTTCCTTTTTATATGCCACTAATTTTATCTCTACTTGTGCCTCTATTTGTTTGGCTATGTTTGCCTGTGTTTCTTTAAGGATTTTGTCTATTTCTTCTTTCTTTACCTCCAATTGACTGGCCAACTCTTTGAAAGATTTGTTCATTTCTTCCTTATGAGCCTCAAATAATTGGGCAAGCATGGTTTTAAAGTCATTTTCCTGTGCTTCTGATGAATTGGAGTATTCATCGATTTTGGGGTTTGCTGGTGAAGTCATGATGTCCTGATTTATGTTGGAAGTGTTCTTTCACCTACCCCTGCCATTGGCTTATCTGAAACCTTCCCTGTTTGTTTTTGGATTCTGCAAGTCAGACTGGTACTGTCTCTCTCTGGAGTCTAGAGAGTTCTTCAGGAACCTGAGAGAGGTCCCGTGTCCTTAGCATGTGTTGAGGACTAGCTGTACCTGTGGGAGAAAAATACGCAGGCACAAACGGGGCAAATGCAGGTGTGTGTGTGTGTGTGTGTGTGTGTGTAAGTGTGCGTGGACGTGCGTCTCAAGGGACAGAGTGATGGCTAATGTTGAACCCTTGAGTGTGTGGGAGGGGCTCTGCACTGTGTATGTCGCAGGCCCTAGGGATGATCGCAGTGCAATTTCTGGCATTAACTGCCTTAACTCCTCAATTAGACCCACAGAGCAGGAACTTCAATGTCCCAAGTGCCCCTCTGTTTCCCAAAGTGGGTATATGGGTGGGAGGGGGTTTGATGCCTGGCTTCTGTTTTAGAAGGACCCAGGATCTGG
This sequence comes from Meriones unguiculatus, assembly GCF_030254825.1. Classification (NCBI taxonomy): domain Eukaryota; kingdom Metazoa; phylum Chordata; class Mammalia; order Rodentia; family Muridae; genus Meriones; species Meriones unguiculatus. The sequence goes on along the minus strand of NC_083350.1, from coordinate 80,212,088 downwards.
GGTTCTGCAGATTCTCAAGGGTGCACTCACTTACAGGCAGGTCACTTGGCAGAGATTGGGGTATCTGGGCTCTCTGCTCTCTGGTTTGGTCCTGCTTCCTCGATGTGCTCCGCCAGTTCTGTGCTGCTGTCACTGCCAGGTTCTGAGGTCTTGCTGCAGCTGGAGATTTCAGGGTGGTCACGTCAGTAGGGATCTGGGTAACCAGGCTCTCTGTTCTCTGGTTTGGCCCTGGTTGGTCTTGAACTGGAGGGCTGATGTGCCCTGCCAGCTCAGTGCTGCTCTACCGCCAGGTTAGAAAGTCCTGCTGTAACTGGAGACTGGATTGCTAGTCCAGATGCTTTCTGAGAAGTCCTGGGGTCTCTTCACTGTGCTCTCCAAGCTTGGCAGGACCAGCGCCTGGAGTGCCTAGCTTGTAAGGCGTTTCTGCCTGGTTTTGGTGAGTATATAGCGTATTCTCTGTCACTGTGGGATTGGGCGGGCCATACCATCAGTGATCAATATCCTGTGGAGCTAGTATGGGGTCTAGCAGACCTGGGCCCTGGGAGGAATGTGCAGCTGCTGAGCAAATCTGGGACTCCTGAGACACCATGTACTTTTGGCCTTTGCTGCTAAAGGGCTTGGAGCTCAGCCTCAGGGACTGCATGCCCCAGGCAGTTAGGTCTCTGCTGAGAAAGACAAGCCGGCTCTGCAGAGAAGGAGGTAGGTCTGGGGGAGGGGAGTGCAGTGAGATCAAAGGATCATTTCTCACCTTCCCCAAACAAGTCCCCAGGTGACCAAAGTTTTCACCTCCTGTGATGTTCCCTGTTGCTTAGAAAGCCTCTCCGTCATTTCCCTGGCTTCAGAAGTCCTTCCATTCACCAACTCAGAAGTTAAGCTCTTCCACAGCTCAGAAACTGTGTGTGCTAGTCGCCATCTTGGCCTAATAAGTATTTATTAACTCATGTAACTTCATTGTTAATTTTTTGCTGTTCTGAGCTGTCCTGGTAGTGTTTATTTATTACCTGTGCTCTCTTGTGTGAATTTATTCTTCACTTCACAAAAAATGCCTTTTTCTTTTCCTCCGCAGTAGTTTCATAGTGATTAGAAATTCCTTTAACATGGTTTTATCTCCTCAAAATATTTTTAAAATATTTTCTAATTCTCTATAATAAAATAGTAAGTTAATGAATGAATTTATATAATATTAACTTACATAAGTTTGCTATAACCAACAAACATATAATTCTGTTATATTAACATTATGCTTAAAAGAATATCAATGCTATTTATTATTATTTTCTTTAAAACACTATTCTATCAACCCTCCCTGTTAAAATTTTTGAGAGTCCAAACATTTGACTTTTAAACTTGAATATTCTCTTCTCAGGCAGACTTTGTATATAAATAATGATACACATAGTTAGAAATGATGAAGTTGTTTGGAATATTGTTCTCCTTATATAGTAAAAATAGACTATGCTAATTTATCACAGAGGTGGAAAATGTTGAGTCTATAATCATTAAAATAAGAGAGCTGTAAATGATGTGTGTTTGTGACATTAGTCACTAAACTAATACTAAATTTCATATGTTTAAGGTTTTGACATAAAACTCAAGAGAAGATGTTTTTGGTGAAAACTTGGCTTATTAGTTCACTCCTGGTGACAGTTATATCACTGAAACAATTTATGTGAGTAAAAATTGTTTCAGATTTTAAAAGTTCAAAGAGCAATCAATCTAAGATACCTGTTTCCTTGAGACTGAAATGTTACCATGTGCTATATATTTGAATCCAAACACTTAAAGTTTTTCTGCTGATTCAGACCATAAATCAGAATTCCTCCCAATTCTTTTATGAGCTTACAGCAATGAATAATGGTATGAAGAATTTATGAGGGCAAAATCTCTACTAACTACATAGTTATTGCCTTTTCCAGAAGAATAAATCCTATCTACCTCAGACCAGAAGAATAAATTCTCAACACTGTAGGATTCATAACTGACAAGAGGAGTTCTGGACCCTTAATCATGGGTGATGTTTTCCGGTTCTAAAATGTAAAATTACAGTGAATGAGGAAGATTAATACGTATTGAACAATCAAGCCAACTATCCTTATAATATCTTTAAAATTGCATAAGTTATTCAGTTTTTGTATGTCTGAAATAATTGTGGAATTTGTGCCCCTTATGCAATATTATTTTCAGGTAGATGCTTTCATGTTCTTTGCACTTCCCATGCAATTTACTTATATCGTAAAAAATTATATTCAATGTTTACTAACTCAAAAACCCCATAACTGACTCAGTCACTAACACACTGGTATGAGGTAGTACTTTGCATATGAAACAAGAAAATTCACTTTTTAATTTTTTTTTAAAAACAGAGTCATGGAATTGCAAGTTCTACAGTTTACAGAAAGACATTATTACTTCACAGAGACTATAGCGCTACTCAGTAACATATAATTGTATATAATTTTAAGGCAAACAAAACAATGTCTTAAGGCTTTTCACATATGTGTGCTTAGATCTTTTTGTCCTCCTTTCTCCCTTCAGCCTCTCTTTTGTCCTCTTCAAAATTCTTTTCTGAAAACCCAAGTAGTCAGTCCTAAAATTATACAAACAATATAAACACACAGGTAAAATTGATTAGATTCAAATGTTTTATCTTTAACTTATATTTATATTTGTATATTATGTATACCTATAAAAGTAATAATACTAATTTAAGATAACCCACAAATATAAGTGGGGATATGTGAAAGATGTTGGAGGGAAAGGAGGCAGAATGATGTATGTACTGTATACTCAAAAATGAAATCTCAAAATTTAAAAGAAAAGAAATTGAATATATCTTGGAAATATTTTAAATTCTACAGAGATACATTCATGTATTGTTCTTCTTGGATAAAGTTACTGTTCATGTATGCTTCTTGTAATACTGTTACATAAATCTTTGTGATTTTGCAAACAAATATTTGATCAATGAAAAGTTTTCAATAGGCTTCTGAAATTTTATTTTTTCTTTGGCAATATGATATAGAGTTTAAAAAGTATACACAACTATTAAATAAGAACTAATGCCCCAAAAGTTATAAAGATGATGGCAATATGCTAGGATAGAACATCTGTGGCTCATTTTCAGTGACCTTCACTGCACATCAGAAGAGAAATGAGGAATATATTACCTTGATTCCTAAGGGGAAAAAAAGACAAAAAGAATACTGTACTTTATAATTTATATGGAATTTTTGATGTTGAACATTAAAAATTAAAACTGAGTCAGCTTTGCATTGTCTAATATTAGCTATTAAGTATGATGAGTGGGAGGATATGTGTAACTACAGGAAGGCTTTTTTTCTTTATAATTATTTTTTAACAAATTATTCCATTTCTCTGTTCTTTTAAATTATTTATTTTTATTAATTACAATTTATTCACTTTGTATCCCAGCTGTAGGCCCTCCCTTGCTCCCTTATAATACAACCCTCGCTCCCCCTTCTCCTCCCATGACCCTTCCCAGTCCGCTGATAGGTAAGGTCTTCCTCCCCTTGCATCTGATCCTAGACACTGAGTTCATGTCAGAGACAGTCCCTGTTCCCCTTACTAAGATACCCACTTGGACACTGAGCTTCTATGGGTTACATCTGTGCAAGGGTTCTAGGTTGTCTCCATGCATGGTCCTTGGTGGGAGTACCAGTCTCCAAAAACATCTCTGGGCCTAGAATTTTTGGTTCTGTTGTTCTCCTTGTGGAGCTCCTTTCCCCTCCAAGTCTTTCATCTCCCCCTTCTTTCATTGGATTCCCTGCATTCTGCCCAAAGTTTGGCTATGAGTCTCAGCATCTCCTTTGATACCCTGCTGGGAAGACTGTTTCAGGGGCCCTCTGTGGTAGGCTCCCTGTTTTCTCCCTCTTCCGATGTCCATCCCGTTTGCATTTCTTAGCTTCTTTAGGTATACAAATGTCTAATATCTACTTATAAGTGAGTATATAGCATGTCTGTCTTTCTGCTTCTGGGATACCTCACTCAGGATGATCTTTACTAGTATCTACCATGATTTTCTTGTTTTTAACACCTGAGTAGTAGTATTCCATTGTATATACATATATATATATATATATACATATATATATATACACATATATATATATATATACATATATATATATTTCACAATTTCTGTATCCATTCAAGTTTGAAGGACATCTAGGTTGCTTCCAATATCTGGTTATTATACATACAGCTGCTAAGAACATAGCTGAGCAAATATCCTTGTTATATGATTAGGCATCTTTTGAATAAATGCCCAGAAGTGGTGTAGCTGTGCATGGCTATTCCCAATTTTCTGAGGAAGCGCCAGACTGATTTCCAAAGTGGTTGTAGAAGTTTACATTCCCACCAGCAATGGAGGAGGGTTCCCCTTTCTCCACATCCTCTCTACCATGTGTTGTATCTTGAGTTTTTTTATTTTAGCCATTCTGATGTGTGTGAGATTTTTCAGAGTCATTTTAATTTTCATTTCCCCAATGACTATGGACATTTAAGTGTTTCTCCACCATTTGTTATTTCTATGCTTAAAATTATCTGTTTACCTCTGTACCACATATTTTAATTGAATTATTTGGTTTGTTGTTGTTTAATTTCTTGAGTGCTTTTTATATTTTTATATTCTGTCAGAATAGTGTTTGTGAAGATATTTTCTGAGACTGTAGGCTGTTGTTTTGTTCTCTTGATCATTTCCTTTGCTTTACAGAAGCTTTTCAGTTTCATGAGGTCCCACTTATTGATTGTTGATCATTAGAGCCTGAGCTCTTTATGTGCTGTTCAGGAAGTAGTTTTCCTATGCTAATGCATTCAAGACTCTTCCTCAATGTTTCTTCTAACTGATTCAGTGTTTCTGGTTTGAGGTCTTTACTTGTACTTTAGTTTTGTGCAGGATCAGAACTATGGATCTATTTGCATTTTTCTACGTGTAGACATCCAGTGAATACAGCACCATTTGTTGAAAATGCTGTGTTTTTTCTATTGTATGGCTTTGGCTTCTTTCTCAAAACTCAGGTATCCATAAGTGGGTTTATTTCAGGGACATTAGTTTGATTCCATTGATCCTTCAATCAGTTTCTATGCCATTTCCATGCCAGTTTTGTTACTGTTGCTCTATACAACTTGAGATCAGGGATGGAGATACCTCCAGAAGTTATTTTATTATGCAGGACGGTTTTAGCTATTCTGATTTTTGTTTAATTTTCCATATAAAACTGAGAATTGTTCTCTCAAGATCTATAAAGATTTGTGTTGGCATTTTGATGGGAATTGCATTGAATCTGTAGGTTGCTTTTGGCAAGATGGCCATTTTTACAATGTTAATCCTCCCAATCCATGAGCATGGTGGATCCTTCCATCTTCTGATATCTTCTTTAATTTCTTTCTTCAAAGATTTGAAATATTTTTTATACAAGTTTCTTGGTTAGATTTATACCAAGTTACTTTTTGTTATTTCTGGCTATTGAGAAGGATGTTTTTCCCCTATTTTCTTTGTTATTCCTTTGTCTTTTGTATACAGGGCTACTCTGGTTTTTTGTTTGTTTGATTTTGGTTTTTGTTTTTGAGGTAATTTTATATCCCACCATTTTGTTGAAGGTGTTTATTTTGCTGAAGAACTTCTCTGTTATAAATTTTGGGGTCACTCATGTGTACTATCATATCATCTGCAAATAGTGACACTTTGACTTCTTCCTTTTTGATGTATATTCCTTTATTTTATTTAGTTGTCTTATTGCTCTAGCTCAGACTTCAAGCACTATGTTGAAGAGCTATAAAGAGAGTCAACATCCTTGTCTTGTCCCCGATTTCAGTGGGATTGATTTAAGTTTCTCTCTATTTAGTTTGATGTTGACTATAGGCTTACCATATTGCCTTTACTATGTTTAAGTATATGCCGTGCATCCCTGATCTCTCTAAAACTTTAAACATGAACATATGATGGATTTTATCAAATGCTTTTTCAGCATCTAAAGAGATGATAATGTCATTTTTTTATTTCAGTTTGTTTATAAGGTAGATTACAGTGATGGATTTCTGTATATTGAACTCCACCTGAATGCCTGGGATGAAGCCTATTTGGTCATGGTGGATAACATCTTTGATGTTTTCTTCAATTCTTTTTGAGAGTATTTCATTGAATATTTTTGTGGCAATCTCATAAGGAAAATTGGTCTTAAGTTCTCTTTCTTTGTTGGGTCTTTGTGTAGTTCATGTATCATGGTGGCTGTGGCCTCATAAAATGAGGTTATTAAGGTTCCTTCTGTTTCTATTTTGTGGAATAGTTTAAAGAGTATTGGTGTTAGCTCTTCTTTGAAAGTCTGGTAGAATTCTGCACTTAACCCATCTGGCCTTGGCTTTGTTTGGAGGGATGACTTGTGATAACTGCTTCTTTTTCTTTGGGGAATATAGGGACTTTTTAATTAATTTGGCTGATCTTGACTCAGCTTTGGTAAAAGAAATCTGTGAAGAAAATTGTCCATTACATTTAGGTTATTCAATCTTTGTTGACTATAAGCTTTTGAAGTAGGTCCTAATGATTCCTCATATTTCCTCAGTGTTGTTATGTACCCCTTACCATTTCTGATTTTGGTGATTTGCAGAGTGTCTCTCTTCCTTTTAGTTAGTTAGTTTGCTTAAGGGTTTGTCTATCTTGTTGATTTTCTTAAAGAATCAGCTCTTGGTTTTGGTAGGCTTTTAGTCTTAAAAGACTCACTCCATTCCTAATGTGTTCTCTGTTTCCTGCCTATGAATGAAAACACGAGCCCTCCACTATTGCTTCAACTGCCTTCTACCATGTCTTTTGATTCCCCCACATAAGCTTTAAACCACTGGAAATTTAATCCGAATTAAATTATTTTTGTTGCTTTCTTTGTCCTAGTATTTTATCACAGCAATACAAAATAAATTAATACACAAGCCTTTGTTCCTTTTTTATTCAGCCCTTATTTCTGTAAGGATAGCTTTTCATGTCTATGATAATTTTAAATAATGTACATAGAAGTAATGATGGGAGTAGGGAATATCAGTATCCTGCAGAAAAAGAAAGGTTATTGTGCTAGGTTAAAGAACAGACATGTAAACCTATGGTTTAGAAATGATAATAACCATGCGCTATTTCTAAACACACGCACATAGCTGGATGTTGAGGAAAGGAGAGAGAGATGAAGGGAGTGAAAACAGTAGGGAGAGAAAGATGTTAGATTGCAGAGCTATAAGGAACAATTTCAGTAGGTCAAGTTTATACTATGAGAAATAAAATCTATTTGTCTGAGACAATTTTGACAGGAATGAATAAAGTTTACCTGATTCAATACTTTGCGACCTTATGTATATATTCATTATTTTTACATGCAGGCAAAATTTAGTGTTTCCGCTTTTGTTGGGATATTTTAGCACTTCTTTTAATCAAAACATCACTATTTTACATTTTTTTTATCAACTGCAGACATGCTTCTCTCTTAGACACATGGCCTTAGCAAAATATTTCTTCCATTTTACATATAAGTAGTATTTAGAATAAATACCATACCAAAAAAGCAAACAGTTTTTGAGTAGATTAAGATCAAGACATTTGCAACATCTGTATTAAGTATTTGCTGTATTTGTTAAGGAAGCATTATCTCAATGGAAAATCCTGGATTTAGTGGTTTTGTTTTGACTCTGTAGATACATAAACTTTTAAGAAAAAAAATTATTTTGCTTTTGATTTCTTGTGTTCCTTGTGTATTTTGGATGTTAGCCCTTTGTTGCATGTAGGATTGGTGAAGATCTTGTCCCTATTTGTAGACTGTCAAGCCAAATTTAAAAATGGGGCATAGAACTAAACAGAGAGTTCTCAACAGAGGAATTTCAAATGACCTAGAGGCACTTAAAGAAATGTTCAACTTCCTTACTCATCAATGAAATATACGTAAAAATGACTCTGAGATTCCATTTCACAGTCAGAATGGCTAAGATAAAAATCTCAAGCAACAGTATGTGCTGGCTAAAGTGTGATGAATGGGGATAAGCTTTTTACTCCACTCATTTAAAAACACCTATTTTCAATTAAAAGATGAACAAGTGGGAAATTGGTTTAAACTACATAAATACACATACCAATGCCCTGTGGAAAAATACTATTGTTGTAAAGGAACGTAACATTAAAATGGCTCCCAATGAACGATATTTTGTTAGACCTATTGATCCATGCCTTGCTTAGCTAATATCAGACAAGTGTTTTCTTGCAGTAGATGAAAACTAACACCAATATCCACAACTGGACAGTGCTGATAGAATGGTAGATTTGGAATACTAAGTCCTAAATGAAAGTCATTATCAAACTCCTCCCCATAGGACTCAGAAAACTATCTATGCAGAAAAGGAAGCAGATAGATTGTAGAGATGATTCCAAAAACATAAAAACAGTGTCTTAGAGACACAATTGACATATGCACATATGAACTTATAGAGACTGAGAATATGTGAACAAGAAGATATTTCTAATTTAAAACTATTTGCAAAGAAAACTTAGTTTTCTATCAGTGAAGTCTCACTGTGTATATCACTAACATCTGGGGATCAGCTCGTGAACAGCAGTAGATGTCCAAAACAGAGTAAACTCAATAATAATTTTGTGGAGTTTTTGTCTCATATGACATTTTTGAGGATTTGCTTGTATATTATGGTTCCTGATATTGTATGTTAAGGGGTTTGAGTTAGTGTTTGTAAGACTGAAGTGTGTCTTGTGTTTTTGTTTCTTGATGCTTCTAAAGAGAAAGAAAAAGCTTAGCACTGGATGAGGGGGGACTGGAAAATATCTGGAATGAGCTAGGGGACATAAAACAATGATCAGAATATAATGTTTAATTTTAATATAAGTATAAGACAGAAGGAAATTAAGGGGATTCTATAGATTAACATTAAAAGTAGAAAACTCTACCATCACAATTGCTTGATTATGTTAAGGAAGTTATTTAACACTTATCAGAAAAAATAGTGCACTGTTCAAATAATTATGGTGAAGGATCAAAACATTTAAGTTATGACTGTTATAAGAATACTTAAAAGCTACTTTCTGAGAATTACAAGTGTTAACAAAAATAATTAAGATTGCCAAATACTTTGAATTACTGTCTTTTAAGGTGATAATGTCACCTCAAATTTTTTGTCTTATTCCCTATAATCTAAAAGCAGAACAATGAAAGTTAAGACTAAAAAAAAATCAATGAGAAAGTTAAGTAAGAGCAACATCTTGGTGAGTTGATCATAAAATATAAAACAAAAAGCAGTGCTTTAAATGAGAGTAAAACTGTTCTAGCTTCACAGCCAAAGGCAAGTGCTATGGACATGATCTTTTTTTTTTTTAAATTCTCTTTTAAATTCTTACTTCATATAATAAATCTCGACCTTAGTTTTTTCTCCCTCCACTTCTCCAAGTCCCAGCCTCCACCTATCTTATCCCCCTCCTCCTTTTCATTTCAGAAAACAAAACAAAACAGAATATTGACAGAACACTGCAGTGCCCATAGGTGCTCAAAGAATATGAGGCAGCAATCATTGAGCCTGAATAGGTTTGACATAGGTCCTCTGCATTTGTGTTATTCTTGATAGCTTGGAATCTTTGTGGGACTTGATGTCCCTGACTCTTTTTCCTATTCTTGTGACCCTATATATCCTGTTGGGTTTCCTGGACCAGCTCTGATAACATAGGGTTTGTTTTATTACTTATTGTTCTTTGAACTTTTAAGGAGTATTAGAGCCAGAATAGCATAGTGATACTAGCAGCTATTGTTGGTTCCTTTTCTTTAAAAAAGTAAAATAAAATGTGTTATTACTTTTCATTTTATTATGCCATTATAAGGTACTTTAAATCAAGTATGTAGAAGTCAACATTCACATTTGGGGGAGGGGGGTTGTAAACATCTGACCAGCAACAAAATCAGGAAAATTATCAGATAACCCGTAGGAATAATATCTGTTTCTGTCATAAAATATTTGTTAAGGTATAGATATAAGAAAAGGTAAAAAACAGAACAGTAGCTTGAAAGTGACAAGATACCTATTCAAAAGTCTAAAAAATTAAGAATATAGTATGAAACAAGAAGCTTACAGAACAAAATATATATTCAAAATGCTAAATGTACAGAACTAACAAAGAATATTAAGAGCAGTATTAAAATATAAAATATTAAAGTATTATAAAATATAAAATATAAAAATATAAAAAGGCCAAGTTATGATGGGGAAGCGGTTTTGCATATGTTCATACAGGAGAAGAGAAATTATGCATTCCATCAAAACTAATAAAAATCAGAAAATGACAGAGGAAGACCACCTGAAGATATTGACCACATACAAGAAGAGAGAAATCAAGAAGACTAAACAGAACAAGTAACATAAATTGCTGATCCCTTTACATGGAAACAACTCTGAAACTGACTGAGACATAAAAAATGTCTCCAGCTAGAACTTCAATATTACATGGACAATAAATCTTTGGCTACAATATTCTTAAAATGTATTATGCTAACCCTTTAATTGACATAGATGACAAAATTGCTTTACAGTTTGGTTTCATCCTGCACATCCCAAACATCTGTATTTTTAGGGCTGTATAATACTTGTGAGACATTATATGTTTTCAGTACAAAGGAAGGGACACCTGGGATGCTGGATCAAACCTCACAGAATTTATCCTTTCAGCATGCTGAGACTTTGACACATCTGTTTCAGTATCTTGCATGTTCCAGCATTCTGCTTGTTTCTACCTTGCTTCAATTGCTGCTTCTTATCAAAGCCTGCTTCCAAGAGAGCTTTGAAGAAAGCTGATAATCTCGGTTGGTCCAGCATTTTAGACTATTCCAAAGAGGACTTCTATTAAGCCTGAAATTTCTCAACATTCAAAGACTGAACCACAAATGTTAATGCCTGCTTGATTCACCATTTTCTCAATTTCCTTTGTGCCCCCTAAGAGGGTTTCTGCATGTCCAAAAAGTCAGCTAGAAAAAATCATGAGAAAGACTTCCAATTTCCTTTAAAGGGGGCTGGGAAGGTTTTTGGTTGTTTTCTGGGGCTATGATGTTTATTGTCATTGGGAGATGGTTATAAATTGTTAATGATCTTATTCAGAGAGAAAGTGAGGTTAGAATATTAGGTAATGCAAGTTAACAGTTAGTTGATTAACTCATACTCATTTCAGACACTAGTCAGGAGTATACATCCTAGGGTTAACAGATAGATATGATTACATAAAAATAAATAAATCTTCAAAAATCTCAGAGACCTACCAAATATGACATTTTAAAAATGTCTTTATTATTTTAAAGATTTTTCTAGTATCAGGTCATCTCCTCACAGTACCCAGCCTACCTCAAAGAAGATGATGAGTATCAAAGAACTTCCATATGGAAGTTCAAATGGCTTCAAATGTATCAGACATACACCCAAGCAAAAAAAAAAAAAAAAAGTGCCTTTCTATCATGACCGACAGAATTCTGCTAATAATGGGCAAGCTTAAGTGCAGGACAACTTGACTGCCGAACTCTGCCAAGAAAGGGTAAGCAAGTCCTAAATAGTTCCTGTTTCTCATATATGTCTGTCAAATATTCTGAGCCAGAAGGCTAAAGATGATGCTCCAATGTTATATAGAGTTTTGTGTGATTGTTCAGGCAGCAAACTGTCTCTGTCATTTTTTTTTTAATTTATTTTTTGGAAGCTTGTAATGTTTTAAAGATTTAACATTCTGCTTGCACACCAGATCTTACTATAGATGGTTATGAGCTACCATGCCATTGCTGGAAATTGAACTCAGGACCTTTAGAAGAACAGTAAGTGTTCTTAACCTCTGAGCCATCTCTCCAGCCCATAACATAAACTTCCTATTTAATCCAGTAAATGATTTTATTCTCAAGTCTGTTGTGTTGAAGACCAAAAAGTTAGAGTTCCACAGTTAAGATTAATTTGTTTAGAATTTAAGAAAATGTTTTCATATAGGTAATAACAATAAGTATAAAAGTTAATTTAGGTATAAAGCTCTAAACTTGTCAAGATAGTATGATCAGATACTTTCTCCTAAGTGCCAAATATACATGGACTTTACTTTGTATATGTAAATTTTACGTAATATTTTTCATAACTTTTATAATTATTATTGCATTAAAAGAAAAGGAGTCTCTTATTGGATGTAAAGGTGGAAATGTTGGTATAATGTTCTTATGGAACGCATAAAATTTACCCTTGTTCATTCAAATGCTGATTTCTCTACCACACTATCTGGTTTCAATCAGGACATTTCAATGTTATGTTTATTCTAATCATCACCTGTCTCAAGTTTGTGTAAACATGCCACCATCTGCTCAACCTTGTTTGTAGCAGCTTTATTCATAATAGCCAGAACCTGGAAACAACCGAGATATCCATCAACGGAGGAATGGATACAGAAATTGTGTTACTTTTACACAATGGAACACTACTCAGCAATTAAAAATAAGGAAAACATGAAATTTGCAGGCAAATGGTAGGATCTAGTAAAGAACATCCTGAGTGAGGTATCCCAGGAGCAGAAAGACACATATGGTATATACTCACTTTTAATGGGTACTAGACGTTTAAGATAGGATAAACATACTAAAATCTGTACACATACAGAAGATAAACAAGAAAGAGGACCTGGGGTAAGATGATCAGTCTTCACTTAGAAAGACAAATGTGATGAACATTGGAAGTAGGAGAAAAGAAGTAACAAGAAAGGAGCTTACCGCAGAGGGCCTCTGAAAGACTCTACCTAGCAGTATTCTCTGTATTGTCAATAAAACAACCAGCCAATACTGAGCAATGGAGAGAATCAGGTGGGACATCCTGGTCTGGAGGGGAGGAGAAGGAAGTGACTGGGAGAAGTTGGAGAAGAAAGGTCAGCAGGAGAGGACTTGGAACCATGAGGAGAGATAAATCAGCCTTAAGATATAACTAAAAGCAAGTATGATGTGGGAAATTTGAATGGGAGAAAACTATACAGGCTTGGAGGTTTAGGATGGAGTATCTATTACCCAGCATTGTGCTTTATTTTAATCAAATAAATCCTAGTCTCTGTGTGGTAAAAGGGAAAACAGCCAACATCTATCAGAATTATACCAGATTTCTCAACAGAGAATCAAAAATCCTGACATACCTGGGTAGATATATATCGCAGATGTGAAGAGACTACCAATGCAAGCCCAGCAAAACTTTTAATCAAGATAAATGGAGAAAACTAGATATTCCATTACAAAAGTAAATTTAAATAATATCTATCCACAAACCCAACCTTACAAAAAATAGTAGAAGAAAAACTCCAACCCAAGGAGGTTAAGTACACCAAAAAATAAATTAATAGAGAGAAGATAGATAGATAGATAGATAGATAGATAAACAGAAAATAAATAACCCAACACCAGCAAGCCCAAAAGAAAGGAAGCACACACACACATACACACACACACACACACAATACCACTATCAACAATAAAATAACTAGTGTAAACAATTATTGGTCATTAATATCTCTCAACATTGACTTAAATCCACAGTGAAAAGACACAGGCTAACAGAATGGATGCAAAAAAACAGCATCCATCATTCTTCTACATGAAAGAAACATACCTCAGCAACAAAGATAGATGTTGTCTCAGAGTAAAGGGCTGGAAAAAGGATTTCTTTTTTATTTTTTTACTTTTTTACTTTTATTAATTACACTTTATTCACTTTGTATCCCCACCATAAGCCCCTCCCTCTGCCCCTCCCAATTCCACCCTCCCTCCCCTTTCTTCATTCATGCTCCTACCCAAGTCCACTGATAGGGGAGGTCCACCTCTTATTCCTTCTGATCTTAGTCTATCAGATCTCATCAGGAGTGGCTGCATTGTCATCTTCTGCGGCCTGGGTAAGGCTGTTCCCCCCTCAGGGAGAGTTGATCAAAGAGCAGGCCAATCAGTTTAAGTCAGAGGCAGTCCCTCTTCCCACTACTATAGAACCCACTTGGACACTGAACTGCCATGAGCTATATCTGTGCAGGGGTTCTAGGTTATCTCCATGCATGGTACTTGGTTAGAGTATGAGTGTCTGGGAAGATCCCTGTTTTCAAATTTCTGGTTCTGTTGCTCTCCCTGTGGGGTTCCTGTACTCTCCAGATCTTACTATTTACCACTTCTTACATAAGATTCCATGCACACTGCCCAACATTTGGCCATAAGTCTCAACATCTGCTTTGATAGTCTGCCAGGCAGAGACTTTCAGAGGCCCTCCCTGGTGAGTTTCTAGCTTGTTTCAGGTTTTCTTCTTCTTCTGATATCCTTTCTTTTTGCCTTTCTGGATGGGGATTGAGCATTTTAGTCAGGGTCCTCTCTCTTGATTACTTTCTTTATATGTACAGATTTTAGTGGGTTTATCCTATATTACATGTCTATATGAGTGAGTATATTCTATGTGAGTCTTTCTGCTTCTGGGACAGCTCACTCAGGATGATTCTTTCCAGGTCCCACCATTTACTTGCAAATTTCATGATTTCCTTATTTTTAATTGCTGTGTAATATTCCATTGTGTAGGTGTATCACAATTTCTGCATCCATTCTTCAGTTGAGGGGCATCTGGGCTGTTTTCCAGCTTCTGGCTATTACAAATAAAGCTGCTACAAACATGCGTGATCAAATGTCCTTATTGTGTACTTGAGCCCCTTTGGATATATGCCTAGGAGTGGAATGGCTGGATCTTAAGGAAGTGCTATTCCTAATTGTCTGAGAAAGCACCACATTGTTTTCCAGAGTGATTGTACAAGTTTACATTCCCACTAGCAGTGGAGGAGGTTCCACTTTCTCCACAACCTCTCCAGCATGTGTTGTCACTTGAGTTTTTCATCTTGGCCATTCTGATGGGTGTAAGGTGAAATCTCAGGGTCTTTTTGATTTGCATTTTCTTAATGGCTAATGACATTGAGCATTTCTATAAGCGTTTCTCTGCCATTCAATATTCCTATACAGAGAATTCTCTGTTTAGCTTTGTTCCTCATTTTTTAAGTGGATTACTTGGTTGCTCCTTTTCAGCTTCTTTAGTTCTTTATATGTACTGGATATTAGCCCTCTGTCAGAAAAAGGGTTGGTAAAGATTCTTTCCCAATCTGACAGAGGTGTTTACAAAGATCCAACAAACAAAGAATTTAAGGCCAATCTCCCTAATGAACATTGATGCAAAAATGCTCAACAAAATACTTGCAAACCGAATATAAGATCACATCAAAGATATCATCCACTATGTGCAAGTAGGCTTCATCCCAGGTATGCTGGTTTGGTTCAATATATGGAAATCCATCAATGTGATCCACCATATTAACAAACTGAAAGAAAAAAAAAACACATGATAATCTCCTTAAATGCTGAAAAAGGATTTGACAAAATCTAACATCCATTCATTTTTAAATTATTGGAGAGATCAGGGATACAAGGCACATATCTAAACATAGTAAAGGCAATATACAGCAAGCCTATAGCCAACATCAAATTAAATGGAGAGAAACTTAAATCAATACCACTGACATCAGGGAGAAGGTAAGGCTGCCCACTCTTTCCATATCTCTTCAACATAGTACTGGAAATCCTTGCTAGAGCAATAAGACAGTTGAAGGAGATCAAGGGGATACAGATTGGAAAAGACGAAGTCAAATTATCACTATTTGCAGATGATATGATAGTATACATGAGTGACCCAAAAAAAAACTCTACCAGGGAACTCCTACAGCTGATAAACACCTTCAGCAAAGTGGCCGGATATAAAATTAACTCAAAAAAATCAGTAGCAAAAGGGCTGAGAAAGAAATTAGGGAAACAACACCCTTCACAATAGCCACAAATGACATAAAGTACCTTGGTATAACCCTAACCAAGCCAGTCAAAGACTTGTATGAAAAAAATTACAAGTCTCTGAAGAAAGAATTAGAAGAAGATATGAGAAGATGGAAAGATCTCCCATGCTCATGGCTTGGCAGCATTAAAGAGATTTCACCTTACAACCATCAGAATGGCCAAGATGAAAAACTCAAGTGACAACACATGCTGGAGAGGTTGTGGAGAAAGGGGAACCCTCCTCCACTGCTGGTGGGAATGTAAACTTTTACAACCACTCTGGAAATCAATCTGGTGCTTTCTCAGACAACTAGGAATAGCGCTTTCTCAAGATCCAGCCATACCACTCCTAGGCATATACCCAAAAGAGGCTCAAGTACACAACAAGGACATTTGCTCAACCATGTTTGTAGCAGCTTTATTTGTAATAGCCAGAAGCTGGAAACAGCCCAGATGCCCCTCTACTGAAGAAGGGATGCAGAAATTGTGGTACATCTATACAGTGGAGTATTACTCAGCAATGAAAAATAAGGAAATCATGAAATTTGCAGGTAAATGGACCTGTAAAGGATCATCCTGAGTGAGTTGTCCCAGAAGCAAAAAGACACACACGGTATATACTCACTCATATAAACAAACAACATAGGATAAACCCACTAAAATCGGTACATCTAAACAAACTAAGCTAAAGAGAGGACCCTAAATAAAATGCTCAATCCCCATCCTGAAAGGCAAAGAGCATGGACATCAGAATGAGAAGAAAACAGGAAACAACCTAGAGGGCCTCTGAAAGCCAGAAGAAGAAAACAGGAAACAACCTAGGAACCTTCCACAGAGGGCATCTCAAAGCCTCTGCCCTGCAGACTATCAAAGCAGATGCTGAGCCTGATGGCCAACTGGCGGGCAGGGTGAATGGAATTTTTTGTATGAAGTGGGAAATAGCAAGAGCTTAAGAGGATAGGAACTCCACAAGGAGAGCAACAGAACAATAAAATTTGAACACAGGGAACTTCCCAAAAACTTATACTCCAACCAAGAACTATTCATGGAGATAACCTAGAACCCCTGCACAGATGTAGCCCATGGCAGTTTAGTGTCCAAGTGGGTTACATAGTGATGGTAAGAGGGACTGCCTCTGACATAAACTGATTGGCCTGCTCTTTGATCACCTCCCCCTGAGGGGAGAGCAGCCTTACCAGGCCACAGAAGAAGACAATGCAGCCATTCCTGATGTGATCTGATAGACTAAGATCAGAAGGAAGGAGAGGAGGACCTCCCCTATCAGTAGACGTGGGGAGGAGCATGCATGCAGAAAAGGGAGGTAGGGTAGGATCGGGAGGGGAGCAGGGAGGGGCTTATGGGGGGATACAAAATGAATAAAGTGTAATTAATAATAATAATAATAATTAAATAAAGTAATTTATAAAAAAAGAAAATCTTTACAAAATGAGATAATCTAAATAAAAATGGTTGATTTTCTTGATACATACCAATTGCAAAATTTAAATCAAGATCAGAGAAACAATTTACATAGAACTTTAACCCCCAAAGATATAGAAACAGTAATTAAAAACCTCCAAACAAAAAAAGTAAAATAAAATAAAATAGTGCTGGGCCAGATGGTTGTAACACAGAATTCTATAAGACTTTTAAAGAAAGACTAATACCAATACACCTCAAAATATTCCACAAAATAGAACCATAAGCCACATTGCCTAACTCATTCTATGAGGCCACAATTAACCTGATAATTAAACCATACCAAGACCTAACAAAGAAAGAGAATTTCAGACCAATTTACCTTATGAACATTGCTGTAAAAATGCTCAACAAAATATTTGCAAGCCAAATCCAAATATCATAAAAAATATCATCTACCTTGATCAAATAGGCTTCTTCCCAGGAATGCTGGGATGATTCATCAAACAAATATCCATGAATGTAATTCACTCTATAAACAAACTGAAAGAAAAAAATATAATAATAATAATAATTATATTTTTATTATAATGATAATCTCAACAGATGCTGAAAAAGCTTTTGACAAAATCCAAAATCTATTCAGGATAAAAATCTTGGCGATATTATGGATACAAGGGACATACCTAAACACAATAGAGGCAATATTCAGCAAGCCAATAGCCAACATCAAATTAAATTAAGAGAAAATTAAAGCAATTACACTAAAATCAAGGACAAGACAAGGCTGCCTACTCTCTCCATATCTATGCAATATGGAACTTGACATTCTCACTAGAGCAATAAGCCAACTAATGGAGATCAAGGGGATACAAATTGGAAGAAGTCAAAGTATTGCTATTTACCGGTGATACAATATATATAAAAGTGACAGCCAAAATTTTACCAGAGAATTGTTACAGCTGATGAACACCTTCAACAAAGTGGCTGAACACAAAATTAACTCAAAAAGTTAATGGCCATCACTTATACAAGCAATAAAGGGATTGAAAAGAAATTAGGGATATAATACCCTTCACAATAGCCACAAAAAATATAAAATATCTTGGTGTAGCTCTACCTAAGAAAGGTAAAAACTAGTATGAACAAAAACTTCAAGTATTTGAAGAAAGAAATTAAATAAGATATGAGAGAATGGATCTTGAGGTACATACTCACTTATAAGTGGATACTAGACCTGTAAGATAGGATAAACATACTAAAATCTGTACACCTAAGGAAGATAAACAAGAAAGAGGACCTGGGTTAAGATGATTAATCCTCACTTAGAAAGACAAATGGGATGGATATCAGAAGTAGGAGAATACAAGTAACAGGAAAGGAGCCTACCACAGAGGGCCTCTGGAAGACTCTACCTAACAGTGTATCAAAGCAGATGCTGAGACTCATAACCAAACTTTGGGCAGAGTGCAGGGAATCATATGAAAGAAGGAGAAGTTAGTATGACCTGGAGAGGACAGGAGCTCCACAAGGACCAAATATATCTGGACACAGGAGTATTTTCTAAGACTGATTCTCCAACCAAGGACCATGCAAGGATATAACCTAGAACCCCTGCTTGGATGTGGTCCATGGTAGCTCAGTATCCAAGTGGGTACCCTAGTAAGGGGAACAGGAATTATTTCTGACATGAACTCGTGGCTGGCTCTTTGACACCCCCCCCACCCAGTGCCCAAGGGAGGAGCAGCCTTGCTAGGCCACAGAAGAGGACATTGCAGCCAGTCCTGAAGATACCTGTTAAGTTAGGGTCATATGGAAGGGAAAGGGAACCTCCCCTATCAATGGACTTGGAAAGGAGCAGGGAGAAGATGAGGGAGGGAGGGTGGGATTGGGAGGAAATGAGGGAGGGGCTACAGCTGGGATACAAAGTAAATAACCTGTGATTAATATAAAAAAATAAAAATTATTTAAAAATATCAAAGGATGGAAAAAGGTCTTGACTGCGTGGAATACTACTCAGCTATTAAAAACAAGGAAATCATGAAATTTCAAGCAAAAGGATCATCCTGCATAAGGTAACCCAGACCTGGAAAGATATGAATGGTATATATTCACTTATAAGTGGATATTATTCATAAAGCACAAGACAGCCATCCTACAATTCAAAGACCCAAAGAAACCAATGGCTTAAAGGAGGATCCTTGATTCTCACTGAGAAGGGGAAATAGACATCTGAAGTAGATGGAAAGAGAGAACTAGATGGAAGATGGGGAGAGGGGGGTAACTGTGAAGGGGATCATGTGTGGGGAGGGGAAGAACCCAGGACAGAAATCAGTGGGGGCACATCTCTGAGACAGAGAAGGCTCCAAGGAGTCTCTGTGGGTGACCTTTTCTAAGTCTCCTAGCAGCAGGGAATGTAGAGCCTGAAACAGCCGCCTCCTATTAGAGAGGGAAACACCAACCCACCTAAAAATCCTTCCTCCCAAAATTTGTTAAACCTACAAGAAGTGTAGTGATAAAGATGGAGCAGAAATTGAGGGAATGGCAAAGAAATAAATGGCCCAACTTGAGACCCATACCATGGAAGAGATACTTTTAGACATGAGCTTAGCATAATTGTTTTCTGATAGGCTTCATCTAGAAACCCATAGTTAAACAACAGGCTGAACTTTAGGTGTTTTGTGCAAAAGTGGGAGGAAGGAGTGTGGGAGCTGGGATGGTCAGGAACACAAGAAGACCTACAGAAGAAGACCTACAGAGTCAACTCACCTGGGCCCATAGGGGTTCACAGAGACTGAACCACCAGCCAAGGAGCATGCATAGGCTGAATCTAAATCCCTTACATATACTTAGCAGGTGTGCAGCTTGGTTTTCAAGTGAGTCTCCTAACAATGGGAGTAGAAGCTGTCTCTTACTCTGTTTCCTGACTTTGGATCTCTTTCCCCTAGCTGGGCTGCCTTGTATGGCCTCAATTAGAGAGGATGCATTTAGTCCTACTGTGACTTGAGGGTGTCAGGATGCATTGGAACCCATGTGGGTTCTCCCCTTCAAATTGAAGGAAGTAGAGGGGAGAGGGTCACATGAGGGTGGGACTGGGAGGAGAAGAGGGAAGGGCCTGAGATCAGGCTATAAAGTGACTAAATAAATTAATGGAGAAATAAAATAAATTTAGTTTAACTGAATTATTTTATTTATAAACATAATTTGAATAGAGGATATTTAATTCATGACTCACTAAAATTCCTGAAGTCATTTGATTAAAAATGTGTCAATGACTTTTAAATCACAATAGTGCTATTAAATGAAATATGTAAATAAAAATGGTGATATAGAATCCATGCCTCAAAACAATAAACTGAAAATAAAGGGTTATTTCTAAAGAAATAGCCAGAATTAGGTTTGTGAGAGCAAAACCATGCCAACCTCCAGGGTCCAATATTATATGGAGACACTGAAGAAAAACACGCCTATAATCATGCAAACAAACAATACAACATAAACAACAGAACATATTTAAGGCATATTGTAGTTAGACACTGTAACTAAAAATGGACATTTTAGCCACTTGGGAGGCTGAGAACCAAACTACCTGATCTAAATACATATTCTGAAATTTAGTAAGGTTATGTCTTAAAAGAAATAATTTAATATGGATCTCAATAATGCAAAATACACACATGAAAAGAAAACTATATAATTAACTTCAAAACTTTACAATATAGAAAGGTTTCTGAACTAAGCTAAAATATGTTCAACAATTACCAAATATACTGTAAATTAACAAAATTAATGTATCTATATATTCAAAACAATAATTAAATATAAAATTTGAATTAGATTAAGAGCCAACCTAGTGATGTCATGGTATTATAAGTAATTATGACAAATTCCGACATAGCAATAGTAATTTAGAAAGAAATAGCAGTTTAGAAAGAAAAAAGATCTTTTCAAAGAAGAGCCTTAAATAAACCACAAAATGGAAAAAGATAATCGTGGTAAAAAATCTAAGTAAAAACAAGTACTCACCAGTCACAATAATTTCAAGATGTTAATTTGAAAAAGGAGAAGAGATGAAAGTATTCAAATAAAGTTGTAGAAGAGGTAAGCTAAAATACTAGTAAGTAATTGCTAAGGGAATGCTAAGGGATGTTCATGGATTTTATCTGGGGGAGAACAAGACACAGGTCACTTAAACTCAGATGACACATCCTTCCTGTAAATACCATCAATTTTAAATCAGTATTTGTCCATTTTCTAGTGATTGCCAAAATTAGTGTTCATAGATGAAAGAAGTTTTGATGAGTGTTTTTTGTTTTTTGTTTTGTTATTGCTGTTGTTGGGTTTTTGTTGTTATTGTTTTGTTTTCTACATAAATGGCCTCTAACTTTAGGGGAGGGTAAAATATCCAAACAAAGTAGCAAAAATATGGCCTGTTTCTGTTCATTAAGAAGAATGTCCACTGACAGGTCCTCCTCCCCTTCCATCTGACACTAGTTTATCAGGTCTCTTCAGGACTGGCTGCATTGTCCTCCTCTGTGGCCTGGCAAGGCTGCTTCCCCCTCAAGGGGAGGTGTTCAAAGAGCCAGCCACTGAGTTCATGTCAGAGACAGCTTCTCGTCTCCTTACTAGGGAACCCACATGGACACTGAGCTGCCATGGGCTACATCTGAGCAGGGTTTCTAGGTTATATCCATGAATGGTCTTTGATTGGAGTATCAGTCTCAAAAAAAGACCCTGTACCCAGATATTTTCGATTGTTGCTCTCCTTGTGGCGTTCCTGTCCTCTCCAGGTCTTACTATCTCCTGCTTCTTTCATAAGATTCCCTACACTGTGCCCAAAGTTTGGTTATGAATCTCAGCATCAGCTTTGATACACTGCTAGGTAGAGTCATTCAGATGTCCTCTGTGGTAGGCTCCTGTCCTGTTTCCTGTTTTCTCCTTCTTCCAATGTCCATCCAGTTTGCCTTTCTCAGCGAGGACTGATCATCTTACCCAGGGTCTGAGAGACCAAAGAATTAAAAATCAGTGGATATTGTTTTAAAGTTTAAAGTACAAGCCTGAAGGAAGGCTAGCTAGGTGGACACATGTTCATCAACCTGCAGGAAAGAATTAGCTCCAGTCCCTGAGGGGAAGAAGTAGCCTTACTGAATTATTTTCCTGCCCACTAGAAATACTGTTGCTAGGAAACCGGCCCCTCTCTTCTAGGCAGCCAAACAAGGGAAGCTAGACCATTAATGGTTTGGGGGCCTTCCTATAGCCATTCAGTTCAAAATGCAGCATCCCCATTTGTGTTTCAGCCAATAGATGCTTGCCAGGCAGGAATCTCCCCACTTTGGGCATGCTGGGAGGGACCGGACTTTTTAAATCACCCAACTAACCTGAGCAATGAGTTCTCAGCACTCACCACTTTGGCTCACTTCGGCACTGAGAGTGTGTGAGCCCAAGCTGTAGCTTGTAAAAAAAAATCCTTATGTGTTTTGCAATGGACTCTACTCCTGATAGTAGTCTTTTGGGTTCTCACAAAAATGGCACAATAGGTCCTCCTTCTTGCTTAGCTTCTTTAGGTGTACAGATTTTAGAATGTTTATCCTAGATTGTATGACTAGTGGGATTGGGAGGGAATGAAGGAGGGGGCTACAGCTGGGATACCTAGGGAATAAACTGTAATTAATATAAAAATAAAAATTAAATTAAAAATAAAAATAAAGAAAGTTTAATACTATTAGAGAAAAAATGAAGAACATCAACAGTCACATGGTCAAGGAAGTCCTACAGAAAATGCTGGTCTCTTGGATAGGGTCAGAGTTCTCAGGATCAAGGGTTAATTTATTGAAAACAAAGAGCATATTCAGATGGCAAAATGATAAGAAAAAAATGGAATTTAATTAATTTACTAGTTCTGAATGGAGATTTATGTGATAAGGTAACTAAAAATGGGGAGACTTGAGAGAGCTATATCAAAGCTATGATGGTACTGGTTTTTAAGGATAAGAAACTAGCACCCAAGTCAAGCAATCCGATTTAAAAATGGGGTACAGAGCTAAACAGAGAATTCTCAGTAGAGGAACACAGAATGGCAGAGAAACACTTAAAGAAATGTTCAACGTCCTTAGCCATCAGAGATATGCAAATCAAAACGATCCTGAGATATCACCTGTTTCCTATAAAAATGGCTAAGATCAAATCTCAAGTGACAACACATGTTGGAGAGGTTGTGGTAAAAGGGGAGCCCTCCTCCATTGCTGGTGGGAATGCAAACTTGTACAACCACTCTGGAAATCAATCTGGCATTTTCTCAGACAATTAGGAATAGTGCTTCCTCAAGACCCAGTTATACTACTCCTAGGCATATATCCAAAAGATGCTCAAATACACAAGGACATTTGATCAACCATGTTTGTAGCAGCTTTGTTCGTAATAGCCAGAACCTGGAAACAACCCAGATGTCTTTCAGCTGAGGAATGGATACAGAAATGTGGTACTTTTACCTCAATGGAATACTACTCAGCAATTAAAAAATGAGGAAATCATGAAATTTGCAGGCAAATGGTGGGACCTGAAAAGATCATCCTGAGTGAGATATCCCAAAAGCAGAAAGATACACATGGTATATACTCACTTATATAGACCTATAAGATAAGATAAACATGCTGAAATCTATATACCTAAAGAAGATAAACAAGATGATCAATCCTCACTTAGAAAGACAAATGGGATGGACATTAGATGTGGGAGAAAACAAGCGACAGAACAGGAGCCTACCACAGAGGGCCTCTGAAAGACTCTACCTAGCAGTGTATCAAAGCAAATACTGAGACTCAAAACCAAACCTTCGGCAGAGTTCGGGAATTATAAGAAAGTAGAGGGAGTTAACATGACCTGGAGAGGACAGGAACTCCACAATGACCAAATATATCTGGGCACACGGTTCTTTTATGAGACTGTTTTTCCAACCAAGGAACATATATAGTTATAACCTAGAAAACCTCTGCTCGGATGTAGCCCATGGTAGCTCAGTATCCAAGTTTGCTCCCTAGTACAAAGAACAGAGACTATTTCTGACATAAAATCAATGGTGGGCATTTTGACACACTCCTCCCCCCATCCCCCAGGGAGGAGCAGTCCTGCTAGGCCACAGAGGAGGACTTTGCAGCCAATCCTGGAGATACATGATAAACCAGGGTCAGAGGAAAGGGAAGGAGGTCCTCCTGTATCAGTGGACTTGGAAAGGGACAGGGAGGTGATGAGGAAGAGAGGGTGGGATTGGGAGGGAATGAGGGAGTGGGATACAGTTGGGATACAAAGTTAATAAACTGTAATGAATATTAAAAAAATTTAAAAAAAGAAAAAAAAAAGAAAAGAAACTGGCACCCAAAATGAATAAAGGAATTGAGATGTATATCCAGTTACAACTCTGTTCCCTAAAGAATAAGGTCAATAAATGGGACCTCATGAAACTGAAAAGCTTCTGTAAAGCACAAGACACTGTCATCAGAACAAAATGACAGCCTACAGACTAGGAAAAGACCTTCACCAACCCTATATCTGACAGAGAGCTAACACCCAGAATATATAAAGAACTCAAGAAGTTAAAAAGCAACAAATCAAGTAATCCAATTAATAAATGGGGTACGGAGGTAAACAGAGAATTCTCTATAGAGGAACATCAAGAAGAGGGAGGGAGGGTAGATTGGGAAGGGATGAAGGAGGGAGGCTACAACTGGGATACAAAGTGAATAACCTGTAATTAATTTAAAAAATAAATTTAATAAAAATAAAAAAATAGAATAAGGTATGAGCTCAAAGTTTCTATTTGAAAATTGTCCAAGTTAAATAAAAAAGAAAAGAAAGAGAAAAAGAGTGTATGTGACTGATATCACACCCCATGGCACGGCTATGAAAGTTGTTTTATTAGCTGATGATAAATTGATTGATGTAAATGGAGGGAATAGCAGCCATGAGGAAATAGTAAAAAATGTGAAGAAGACCAAAAGTGGTGTCAGCTTTCTCTTCCTGAGAAAAAGTAGAAGGAGGAAGAGGAGGAGGAGAAGAAGAAAGAAACTGCTAAGCACCACTATACATAAAAGAAAGAATTCAAGAGGGAAACAGTGTAGTTGTTCCACCAGAAGCTTGTAGAAGTTATAAAGAAATGAAATAATGACTCTGCTTTCAGTCTGAGATGGAAACTTGAACAGAAAGGTCAAATCATCAAGGACATAGAATGTGGAAATCTGATAGGGCCATTTAGCTCAAAGAATAATGGCTTAGTCATGGTGCTCATGGTAAAACGTGTAAAGAATACTTTGTGTGTTATATGGATGTAGCAATATGTATTTTGTATATGTAATATATGGATGTCAATAATAAATCTGATGGCCTATAGTTTAGGCAGAAAATAGAAAAAAAAGAGCATCCCTTTGGCAGAAAGAATTCTGGGAGAGAACCAGGCAGGAGATATTTAGCTAGCAAGATATGAGGAAGATGGTCGGATGGGGCCTGAGCTCAAATAACCAACAGTGCAAAATGTAAATTAGTCTAACATGTTATTTTAAGTTTTTAGCTAGTCAGAGAAGAGACTACCTATATGGCCTAGGAATCTGTATAGTTTTTAATGAGTCTCATGACTCATTGTTCCAAAAACTAAGAAACAGGAGGAAAAAAAATACACTAACAGTGACATGAATATGAGTGGGAAGAAACAGAATATAGTACGAGGGAGTAAACAGAGATAATGTATATATTTAGGCTCATTTTTCTCTATATCTTCATGATCAACTTAATGACTGCTTAATGGTTCTGTAAAGAGGCTCAATTTCTCAAACTGAGATGACACAGAGGACTAGGGGAAGGGAATAGGGGAGAAGAAGCAGGCTGGGTGGGACTGGGAGGAGATGAGGGAGGGGGCCACAGACAGGATACCAAGTGAATAATTTGTAATAAATAAATAAATACATTTAAAAAGTGTTCTTTTTTTGAGTTGCTTGTAACTTTCATGTTAGCTAATATAATCTAAATAAATATTTGATGGAGTAATATTTACTGCTTTCTAGAAATGAAAAGCATGATAAAATATCATAATAAAAGAAGACTTCCAGGCAAATATGTGTGTTTATGTAGTTTTAGAAATCATCCACAAGGAATGTGAAAAATAGAAATTAACTGTTCAATTGAGAGTGCATAAAAGGTCATTGTTTAAGGAAATCTGTAGTGTGAAAGCACTGTTTTAAATTCACTCTAAAAATTTTGTAAGCTGGGTGTCACTGCAGTTGTGATAAAGTCATGAAGTTATTTCTGCCATAGCCTTTGGCAGAAAAAAAAGAAAACAAAATGAATAACTAATATTTCTATTAGTTAAATAATTTGGCATATTAAAGGAAAAATTCAATCATCTAAATCTTGAAAATGATAACAGAAATATCAAGCAAATTCGGCTGAAATCATTGCTGTACATTATCAAAAAAATAAGTTACATAGTATCTAGCATGCCTTCAAACAGATGGAAGTGGATAATTTAAATCTTTGTAATTTTAGCTTAGGTAAAAAAAATAAGGGATGCATTCATTTCCTATTTGAGTGAAAATATTAGTTTCTCCTATTTCTTAGGAAAATATAAACATATAATTGATAAGATCTATATGTTTTTATGGAGAAAAGATGGCTCTCACTGTGTTGACTATAGATCAATGCAAGCACACAGTGCGGCTTTTAAATTCAACATACAGTGCCGGACATAATCTTGCATGCCTCTTATTTCATCACTTGTTTGTTGGAGGGAGGAAATTAATGAGTTTAAGTTTACTTTTTTTGAAAGTATGAATTTGAAGCAAGTCTGGGTTACAGAACATCTTCAATAAAACAAAATATAACACAAGCAAACTCAAAGTAGAACAATGTAAATCAACAATGAAACTTTAATAAATATCTATTTGTATTTTCATAAACATATTTAGGCTCAAAATGGATATATTTTCTCTGAAACAATAATTGAATAATAGCTCTTGATTTTAAAATGTCCTAACATGTAATTTGTATCAGCTTTAATTGTTTCCAAAAATTCTTTAACTAATGAATATTCCTCTTATATGTTCTATAATTCTTTTACTTATTATTTATTACAATTTATTCACTTTGTATCCCAGATGTAGCCCTCTCCCTCATCCCCTCCTAGGTCCACCCTACCTCCCCGCCTCCCCTTAGGACCCTCTCTTAGTCCACTAATAGGGGAGGTTCTCTTCCCATTCAGTCTGATCCTAGCCTATCAGGTCTCATCAGCACTGGCTGTATTGTCTTCCTCTGTGGCTTGGTAAGGTTCCATTCCCCCTCCTCCCCAGGGGAAGGTGATCAAAGAGCTGGCCACTGAGTTCATGTCAGAGAAAGCCTCTGCTCCCCTTACTAAGTAACCTACTTGTACACTGAGCTGCCCATGAGCTATATCTAAACAGGAGTCCTAGGTCCTCTCCATTCATGGTCCTTGGTTGGAGTATTTACCTCTGCAGGGACCCATGGGCCCAGATTTTATGTCTCTTTTGGTCTCCTTGTAGAGCTCCTGTCTCCTCTAGGTCTTTATATCTCCCCCTTCTTTCATAAGATTCTCACTCTGCTCCTAGTTTGGATAAGTTTCAGCATCTGCTTCAAAACTATGGTAGGTTCCTGTCTGTTCCCTGTCTTCGCCCACTGCCAGTATCTATCCAATTTGACCTTCTGAATGAGGTTTCAGTCTCTTCCCTATAGTCCTCCTTCATGTTTAGCTTCTTTAGTGGTACATATTTTAGTATGTTTATCTTATTTAGCATGTCTAATATCCACCTATAAGTGAGTATTTACCATGTGTGTCTTTCTGCTTCTGGGTTACCTCACTCAAGATGATCTTTTATATATCCAACCATTTGCCTTCAAATTTTATGATTTCCTTGTTTTTAATAGAACAAGGAAATTTTCTCTACCATGTTATTAGCAGCTTTATTTGTAAAAGCCAGAATCTGGAAACAACCTAGATGCCCCTCAACTGAGGAATTTATAGAGAAATTGTAATATATTTACACAATGGAATACTACTCAGTTGTTCCATAATTCTTAAGTTGGTTTCTCTTTAGCTTTTTAAGTGGTTTTGCTTTTTTGTTTTTTGTTTGTTTGTTTGTTTTGTGACAGATCCTCAGGGCCAATTGCTCTAAATACAAATCTCCTGTTGGAGCATGAGTTTGCAACTTCTAACAAGCAATTCAGTGAACTCAGGCTGGTACCATACAGAGAAGATATTGATTCATAACATTCTGGGTGCCTCATACTAGAACATTTTCAGGTGTTGAACTGCATACTGCAAGGCATTTGTTGAAGATGAGCCTATCAAGTCAAACAGAGAATTTCCAGCCACATTGCTTTCTTCCAAGTTTAATAATTCACGGTGCTTATATTCTTCAATATCTACTTTCTGAATCCCAAGACATCAATACTTTAATTCAGAAAGATAGTAACTACTCTACCACGTTGCAAACCTTAGAGATTGACGAAAATGTTGTCATAATAATAATATATTTTTAATGACAAATAGTTTTTAAAAGAGTCTTTTCAAACTGCTTGTTTTCCAAAAATTACTGGTGGCTTTGATATTCCAATGTTTTGGAATATAAGTAGAAGGGAGAGAGTTTAGAATAAGGTTGGCACTATTGGCAGGAAAGACAAGAAATGGTATTGGGGGAGTGAATATGCTTAGAATATATGACACAGATGTATTAAATATCATATACATATTTTATGGTGATAATACATTAATAAAATTGAAAGACAAAAGTTTTTATGTCCTATAATAGCAAAACATGTTCTTAGCTTCCAGATCATTGTGCACATATGTACATGTATGCACTTTCCGTTTATTCTTGCCTGTATACATCTTCCAGCACTGTTTCAAGAACCTAGTGGTGAGGAAGATGTCATATCAGTGCCTGCTTGATTTCTCCATGTTCTTTTGACCCGAATAGGTTGTGCCTTCCAGAAGAGCATCCTTTTATTTTAATTGAGACAGAGACCACTATATATGCCTGGCTACCCTGTCACTCCCTATTTACTCCAGACTGGCCAAGAAATCAAAACTATTGCCCCGCTTCATAACGCCTGGGCAACAAGAGGAACTTCCTCTCAAGTTCTAATTGACAAACAAAAGAAATAGCAATTAGACTGCACTTGTTTGTTTGCTTGTTTCTGTTTCTTTTTGAAATACATGATATTCACATGAAAACTTTTTAACCACACAAGATACTATTTTTACCCAAGATTAAGTCATACTGAAGAATCATTTCATTTACTAAAAAAAGAACAAAAAGGAACTAGAGGTTTTCCAATGAAACACCATCACTGTACACACAGTTTCTGTTCTAGGTGCAGGTGAGTTTACAGTTGCATAGTGGCGTAAGAAACTGCCTTTGCACATTTCTTATGTGTTTTTTTTTATAATTTTTTTATAAAATTTTAAATTTTTTTATAATTTTCAATCACATATTATTTCAGTCTGTGTTAGTTTTCAAATAACTGTTTCTTAAACTTTATTATTCAATTCACTATTCAATATAATGTAACATTATTCATTTAATTGTCAAGTTTGTCGAATATAAATTAGGTACACTTAAATTTATTATTTTTGGTAACTTTAAATAAGATTATATTTTATTTAGAAGGGATTGTGATGGCTATTCTTGGTTATCAACTCAACTTCATCTGAAATTAACTAAAACCCAAATAGCTGGGCATATCTGAGGGGGATTTTTGTTTCTTAATTAAATCATTTGAAATGGGAAGACCATTTCTAATCTGGATCTTTGAAAAAGCAATATCCATCTTTATTTTGTACCTTAGCTTCTCTTGGCAGCCGATTGAAAGAACATGGAAGAAGAAAGTTTCTTCTCTGCCAGCTGCAATATCATAGTGTGGACTGAAAAACTACTGTATTATTTAATATTCAATTCATAAATAGATGTAGTTGGAGTACCTGGACTATAGCCCTTAAGCCATTTTAATAAAATATATACACATATAGCCAGCACTAATTGAACTCAGTGGCATAGAGGATACAACTTTGGGAAGAGGAGTTCATGACATGTGGATACAATCAACATACATTCTAAACACATATGATTATCAAATAATAAATAAGCATTTATACATACATATAAATATGTTTTAAAAAAACTATGATAAAAGAGGCCCAGAGAGAGAGCAAGAAAGGTATATAAGAGGACTTGGAGGGGAAAAAGGGTATGCGACATGGTAAGAATTATATTATAGTATTGAAATGTAAAAGAAATATTTTAAACAAAAAAGACTATATCAGTGGAAATACAGGAGAGTATGGAAAATAAGAGGGTGAGGCATGATAAGATTATACTGTGTTGGAGGTACCCTGCTGGTTGAGGTTGCTGTTCATGCCTGGACTAAAGGCTTGAACCCTCCTCTCAGCAGGGTCCAAGCTCTCTACCACACTTCTTCTTTAGTCACAGATTGTGTCTTTAGTCACAGATTGCTCACTTGATATAT
Organism: Meriones unguiculatus; assembly: GCF_030254825.1. Classification (NCBI taxonomy): domain Eukaryota; kingdom Metazoa; phylum Chordata; class Mammalia; order Rodentia; family Muridae; genus Meriones; species Meriones unguiculatus. The sequence goes on along the minus strand of NC_083350.1, from coordinate 80,181,273 downwards.
GACCTGTTACTTCTCCCCTCCTTGCACCTATATGTTAATTAGGAACTGGGATTCGATTCTTATGATAGGAGCATTCTCTATAATACAAATCAAGTACCTCCTCCCAACCAACTATGCACTTCTATTCTTGGGGCCCTCCACCCATTCCCCTCAGGGTATAGCCTTTGTTCTCTGGAATTAAAGTTGAACTAGCCTTAGAAGTTCCCAGTATGTATGATCCCTGCAGGTTTGCTGGCTGCCATTGCAGGCACACTTGTGCTCAGCTACTCCTCTTGACTTTACAGGCTGCTGGGAAGCAGACTCAGGCAGGAAGAGAACCAATAGTACTGGTCTTGAAAAGTAAAATAAAAATGAGGAAATCATTAAATTTGCAGGCAAATGGTGGGATCTAGAAATGATCATTCTGAGTGAAGTGTCCAAAAAGGAGAAAGACAAACATGGTATATACTCACTTATATAGACCTACAAGATATAATAAACATAATGAAGTCTATACACCTAAAGGAGATAAACAAGAAAGCAGACACGAGGTAAGATGATGCATTGGACATATGACACGAGTCTACTGCAGAAGGCATCTGAAAGATCCTACCAAGCAGTGTTTCAAAACAGATACTAAGACTCATAACCAAATCTTCGGCAGAAGGGGAGTTAGTATTGAGAGACCAAAAAAAATAAGGTAGCAGCAATTGTTAAGATGCAGAGTAGGTGTGGTATAGTTAGTAAATGCCCTGAGGGGAAGGACCGCCTCGCTGTGTTCTTTCCCCACCCACTAGAGATACAGTTGCTAGGAAACTGGACCTTCCCCCTAGGGAGGGACACCTGGTCAACAATGTTCTGGGACCTTCCTATAGCCAATCGATTCAAAATGTAACACCTTGGCCAATAGATGCTTGCTAGGCAGGAATTGCCCCTGCCTTGGGCATGCTGGGATGGACCAGAATCTATAAATCACCCCACTAACCTGGGCTAGGCACGCTCAGCTTCGGTGGTGGGGCTGTGTAGCCCAAGCTGCAGCTTGTAATTTTCAATAAAAAGACCCTCATGTGTTTTGCAATGGAGTCAATTCCTGGAGATCTTTTGGGAGCTCGCGAACTGGGTATAACAGTATGAGAGGGAAAGGATAGGAGCCCCACAAGGACCAAATATATCTGAGCACAGGGTTTTTTTCTGAAACTGTTTCTCCAACCAAGGACCATGATATAACCTAGAACCTTTACTTGGATGAAGCTCGTGGTAGCTCAATAACCAATTGGTTTTCCATAGTAGGGGGAACAGGGACTATCTCTGACAGGAACTCAATGGCAGGCTCTTTGACTCCCCACTCCCTAAGGGAGGAGCAGTTCTGCTAGGCCACAGAAGAGGACTTCGCAGCCAGCCCTGAAGATACCTGATAAAACAGGGCCAGACGAAAGGAGAGGAGGTCCTCCCCAGTCCGTGGACTTGGAAAGGGGCAGCGAGAAGCTGAGGGAGGGAGGGTGGGATTGGGAGGGAATGGGGGAGCGGGATGCAGCTGGGATGCAGAGTTGATAAAATGTAAATAATAATAACAAACAATAAAAAAAGAAAGAAAGAAAACTGAGTATATCATATGGGCATAAAGTCAATCATGAGAAAGAAAAGAAAAAAATGTACTCTTTTATCTGTTTTGTAAAAATAAAAAAATGACTTTATTATTTCTTTTTTAACACAAGGACATTTTTATTATTATATTTATTTATTACAATTTATTCACTTTGTATCCTATCTCATCTCCCTTTCCCACTTTTCTTCCCTCTTTCTTCCCTGTGTTCCTCCCCTAGTCAACTGATAGAGTAAGTCCTTTTCCCTAACCTATCAGGTTTTATTAGGACTGTATGGTTTCTCTTTCTCTGTGGCCAGGTAAGGTCACCTTGCCAGGGGGAAGTGTTCAAAGAGCAGGAAACTGAGTTCATGCCAGTGACTGTCCCTGCTCTACGTACTAGGGAAACCACATGGAAAATGAGCTGCCCATGGGCTATATCTGAACAAGGGCTCTATGTCTTGGTTAATTCATCAGTCTCTGCAGGTAGCCCTGGCTCATATTTTTTGACTCTTTTGGTCTCCTTGTAGAGCTCCTGTTCCCTCCAGATCTTTTTTTCTCCTGCTTCTTCCATAAAACTCCCTGCACTCTGCCCAACATTTTGGCTATGAGTCTCAGTATCTGCTTCAATCTGCTGCTGGGTATAGTCTTTCAGAGGCCTTCTGTGGAAAGCTCCTATCTTGTTACCTGTCTTCTCCCACTTCTGATGTCTATCCTGTTTGCCTTTCTGAATGAGGATTAACCTTCTTCCCTAGATTCTTCCTTTTTGTTTAGCTTTTATAGGACTGTAGATTTTAGTATGTTTGTTTGTCCTTTATTATATGGCTAATATCCAGTTATAAGTGAGTATATATATATATATATATATAGAGAGAGAGAGAGAGAGAGTATATATATATATATATATATATATATATATATATACTCTTTCTGCTTCTGGGTTGCCTCACTCAGGATGATATTTCTTATTTCCATTCATTTGCCTGCAAATTTCATGATTGACTTGTTTTTAATTGCTGAGTAATATTCCATTGCATAAATGTACCTCGTTTTCCATATACATTCTTAAGTTGAGTGACATCTAGGTTGTTTCCAGATTCTGGCTATTATGAATAAATTTGCTGTGCACATAGTTGAACAAATGTCTTATTGTATGGTTGAACGTCTTTCATGCATATACCCAGGACTGGTATAGCTGGATCTTGAGGTAGCACTATTCCCAATTTTCTAAGAAAGCACCAGATTTCCAATTGGTTTTACAAGTTTATATTCCCACCAGCAATGGAGGGAGGTTCCCTCTCTCCACTTCTTCTCCAACATGTTGTCACTTGAGGTTTTGATTTTAGTCATTCTGATGGGTGTAAGGTAGAATCTCAGGCTCATTTTGCATTTCCTGGATGATTAAAGATGTTGAGTATTTTTTTAAGTATTTTTCTGCCATTTGATATTGCTCTATTGAGAATTCTGTTTTAGCTCTGTGCCCAATTTTTTAATTGGATTACTTGGTTTTTTGGTGTACCTAAAAGTAAGTTCTGCTTTTTCAAGCACACTAACCAATTACTATAAATAAAATTTTGATGTGGACAGCTAAGTATTTCATAAAGCTTTTAGCATACCAACAAAAAACTTCATTCTAGATTTAAGAAAAGAGAAAAAATATTAAGTAAAATTAGACTTTTGATATTTCTTATGATATGGATAAGTATAGTTGCAAGTTTATAGTCACCACTATCACATATTGTTTTCTTTTATAAACAAACGACAATAAGAAATATTATTAGTGTTATTAAAAAGCATGAGGCAGGTCAACCGATATTCTATGCAGGAAGTTTATTAGGAGGGCATAGAGGGAGTGGGGAGCAGGACATGATGAGAGAGAAAGAGAAAAAAGGGAAGGGGTGCCCCGAGAGAGAGAGAGAGAAAGTAAGAGAGGAGAGTAAGAGAGAGACCACGTGTCAGGGTTGGCTGTTTAAGGTACAAGGTAACCACACCTTCCAGGTGTGGCCACCTGGCCGGTGACACATGATGACATCATAGGTTGCTGGGTAACCCAGGAGCAGGTTGTGATCCAAAATACTAACATTCCTCCCTTTTTCTATAATTAAAAAATGGGGAGCTTGAGCTGCTTTTTATAAGGTAAGTTAAAGTATATAAATTTAGGCTCATTGGAAGCAGCTCTTGGTTGTCATGCAAGGGGTTGAGAGAGAGAAGAATTATAGCAACAAAATGGTCAGATTGCAAGGTCAAGAGTAAGAGAAGCCTCTGCCCTAGAAAATTTAGGGTAGAGGGTTGACAATAGAAAGAGTTCTCAGCCATGCAAGTCAGCAGGTAGGGACTGGGGAACGCTGGGAGAACCTGGAGCTACTTGTCCTGGTCCTGAAGCACACCATTTCAGCCTTTTGTTAACAACAAGTGAATAACGGGCGTAGATTCTCTTCTGGCTGCTTCCTGCTGACACTGGGGCCGCTGTAGGGAGGTCAAAAGGCTGAAATGTTGGCCAAGTCCAGGAAGAATAGACTGCTTTGATGCTTTCCAGGGTCTGCAAGAACATCCATGACTGGGAGGGAAGGTGCAGGTCCAGATTGTTGGAAGTCTGTGAGGTCAGAGTTGAAAAGCTGTAGTTGCTTTGGCACTGTTGTGGCTTTAACATCTGTGTCTGGCTGGACCCTGAAACACACAAATAGGCAAAAGATAAAGTTGAGTAGGTTATGGAGAAAATCCTTTAGGTATACACTGAAAACTTTTGGGAGAGCAAACAGAAGTAGAAGGTTTGGATCAATGAGACTTGAACATGGGAACCTCTGTCTACGTGGGGGGACCTTTATTTACCCAATCACTGGCAATATTTAAAGAAGGCTTTGTTTTCGATCTGTCATTGAGGTGAGGTTTGGTCACAGAAGCCTGTGAACTTAGAGGCCCTGGTGCCAGCTAGCACTAGGTGTAGAAACTTAAAATTCTCCAGAGGACATCCTGTCTGGAGGGACGGGAGTCTGGGTGTCTCCCACTGGGGGCAGAGAAGTCAGCAAACTTCCAGAGGCATCCCAATGGCAAGGTGTGACTCTGAGCAAGAGGGGTGCTACCTGGTCCAATAGCTCATCAGCCCTTGGTCAGGGACAGAGGTGTGGATGCCCAGCAGGGCATAGCCGGGACATGACGGTTTGCCTAGTGCTAGGCCTTCCCATGAGCGAGCAAGCAAGGGGGAGAAGGAACCATGTGTGAGTGGGGCCCTAAAATTGAGGTCAGCATAGAGGGTCAATCCTAGATAGTTAAGGCTACAGCTGTGGTGGGGGCGGGGGGGTCCCTCTGTCTCAAAAGATAGTATAAAGTTGCCAGAGCTCTGCGGTTAAGCCTCCCCTACCAAGAGAAGCGTTTATGCTGAGAAAATGGAGTGAACTCACCAATCTAGTGGCTTGTCAGTAAGGAGAACTCACCAATCCACCCAGTGTTACATGCAGTAAATAGCAGTCTGGTAGCCAGGAAAGGAAGTCCCAAAACCAGGGAAAGGGGAGGAGTCCCACCTTTTAAAATAGGCAATAAGTGCAGTACTTATCTGGAGTCCAATTGACCTGAGAGGTGGATTTAGGTGGACTTTCTGCAGCTTACAAGAATTACTTTTAAGTTTTAAGGAGATAAAACTTTAGACATGTTAGTACCTCAATTGTACTCTGCATTGTAGAAAGAGGCAGTAGACATACATATTTGTGTTAATAGCAAAAGTAATTTTTAAGGTGAGCTCTGAAAAGGCAAAAGCCTTTTATGAAGTAAAAGGGAAACTCACTTGATCTTAACTTTTAGTATAAGCATGCATATTATGGAGGCTTACAATCTTGAGCTTAGAACCATAATAGTATGTGGTATAGTGGAATGTTTTTGTATCAGAGTTAGATTAATAAATTAGAGCCCTATTGATAAATGTCAAAACTCTGGACAGTAAATAAAACAGTAGCATAACAACAGGAGGAAATATTAAGCCTTTTTACCTATTTAAGATACCTTAAATCACCTTAGACCTTGTAACTTTTATGACTTGCATTTACCAATCTTAAAATCATTTTTTAGACCCTCAAACATTTATAAGTTGCATTACCAACCTTAAGACACATTTTTAGACTCTTGAACATGTATAACTTATGTTTACCAACCTTAAGACATCTCTCAAATATGTTTTTTAAGAGGGACCTTTGTATTTAGTTATTTACCATGAAACATAGTTGAAACTGCTATAAACATTTATTGTCCTTTAGTTAAAGGGATGGTAAAAGGTTCCATTTAGGCCTGTTTCTTGAGTCTGTACTGTGTCTAGGCCTAAAAATAGCAGCTCTAGGACTTAGGCTTAAGGCCTGGTCTCCTGCATATAAAGAGAACTGGAAAGGCACCTGAAGTCTCCCAACACAGAAGTTAGCAATATGTCTGTGGGACCTCATTCTGCTCAGTGCTGGGCGAGAGCTGTGAAGGTTGCTGAGAAAAGGAGCCATTTGTCCTCCGCTAAGCCAATGAGGTAGAAGGCTGGAAGTGTCTGTGGCTCTTGTGCTGGTTGAACCTCCATGGCTGGGCAGAGAGGACAAGCCTGCTTGGGAGCATTTTGACTTCCAGAGGCCAGTTTGTCAGCAGGCAGGTTTGGCATGTTGCATCAGCAGCAGGACCAGCATCCACTTGGCTGCATTTGAAAACGTCATCTGGCAGAATGGACTTTTGGCTATGCAAACCTCTTGTCTTTTTTTGCGGGAACGCCAACAGTCTCAGAATGCAGCTAAGGTCTAGAGCCAGGTGGGACGGCTCTTACTATTTTTACCAACTCCTTTATAGTGACTCAAGGACCATCCTCAGCTGTTTATTAAAAATTGCAGTGAGACCATGTATGCATCTGTAGGACTATAAATATGTGTCTATGAGATGACTATTAACTTGCATTTGTTAACCATTGAATATTAGGACTTTAGGTTTTGTCCTTGCTAAGTTAGAACCTTAAAAGTCATGAATATAATTTATTAAAGTGAGAGCATAAGAGTTTTTGTATGATTTAATATATAAAAGTTTATAGCTTATAATAGTCTAAGGCTATACTACAGATTAATAACATCATTTTTAGAGAACAAGACCAAGCTTATTTTAACCTTTTAATAGTAGAGATACAGCAAATTGATCCAGTTTTAATATAAATATATTTTTTAAAATTAATAGATCTTAATTTAGAATATTGGTAAACAATTTGTATGTAGTAATGAACCCTTGAGCTATAAGTTTAAAACCAACAATTTTAGCAGAACATTAACTTGGTTAATTTTTAAAATTAACCAAGTATATTTTAACCCTTTGCTAGCAGAGATACAGCAAATTGACCCAGTTTTAACATAAATAAATACATCTAAAATTAATAGATCCTAATTTAGAATATTGGTAAACAACTTGTACATAATAATGAACCCCTGAGCAGAACAGTATAAAGCAATTTTAACATTATATTTGAGCAACACATAAACCAACTTAATTTGAATAGATATTTATAACTTTAAAATTTTATTATTATAAAAAATTTATTTTGAAGTAGGGTTGAATCATAAGATAGTAAAATGTAACTTTGAATTTTTATAAAAATCCATACTAACTTTAAATGAGGCTCATTGCTGTGGCCTAGTCTAAAAGATAAGATAAACAGTTAATTATGATTAAGAGTTATAAATGAAAACCCACGAGAAAATTATATAAAGCATTAGATAAGGAATTTATGGAGAGCGCATAGCAAGATAGAGCAGGCAGCAGCAGGCGCTGTGGAATGCAGCTTAGTGGGGGAGGGGGAGGAGCACGGGGAGACGGCTGCCGGCAGGGCACAGGGAGGCAGAGTCTGTTTGTCTGAGTCTAAGATGGCGCTGTGCCACATTAAGTGAATGGTTAAGCTATAGTTAAGCCCACTTCCTCCCAGGGCCACCATGGCTCCTACTGGGGATCCCGCGGGAAATTTAAGTTTGCTGACTGTGCTGGTTACTCTCCTACCCAAAACAGCGCGCCAAGCCTTTAAAGTTTATTTTAGTGGGCATGAATCTCCCAGGCTCAGCGCCGGAATAGCAAACACACATATAACTATAACTATATAAACACACATATAACTAGAGTTAGTTGAAACAAATTATCCTGGTTTTATAGATTGTGTTTTTATACTGGTGTCTGGTCATCTGTCTTTGGGATAATTTTTATTCTGGATGTTACTGTCTGGTCTTGTCTTTGTTAAATGGGTGTTTCATTGTTTGGTTTCTGTTGCCCTTTCTATATCTTAGGATATTGTGTAGCTGAGGGTTATCTTGTGGGAGTGCTTCTGAGATTCTACAAGTTGTGACCATGAGGGATCTAGTTATAGTATGTTTGTAGATATTGGGAACTGAAAGGAAGGAATGAGTATGAAGTAGGAGTTTATGCTGTGAGTGTCCACAAAGAGGACAAAATCTAGGTCTGCTGTAGTTCCCTGAGGATGAGGATCGGATCTGCCTTGGGAAGTTTGGTTGGGGAAAGGTATATATTAAAAAATTTAGATTTTATTGTAAATCTTGACATGATTCTAGATTTGATTGAAAAATAGTACTTTCTTTTCAGAAAACTAACTCTAATATAATAAATTAAAATAATTCATTATTATAAAATATTTAATTTACCTGCTAAGGCATGACCATTTCTCTTAGTCTTTTGGTAAAGTTGAACTGCTAAACTTGCTTACAGACTTATATTCAAAATCTTCAAAGTGACATGCAGCAGCACCTGTGATTCCAAGGCAGCATGCTTAAAGTCAGTGGTGGAATAGACGTTTAGTTATAAATTGTATATATACTTAAAATTAACTTCAGAAAAGTTTATAAGAACAATCATACAAAAGTTTTTCTCTCTGAATTTCTATGGCTACTAGTAAAACAATTTTGTTGAATCTATATTTTGTTGTTTTTTTAATAAAAATCCATTATGTAGTTTTAGTTTGTTAAATTATGTTTTCTATTGTATTTTGTTATAGTTTTTGTTTAGTGTGGAGAGCAATGACATGATTCATGTGTGATAAGAATTACTTTGATAGAAGATCCAAGATGGTGATGAGCAGCACATACGGTTTCTGAGAGGCAGATTTGAAACTCCAAAATTGGTGAGTGGAGGGGCAACTGAAACCGGAAAATCAACATTGTGGCTTCCTGAAGGAGGGGGGACACCACAGGAGTGGAGAACTTTTTGATTCATATCAGACGCAGACTTCTCTGGGAACAGAGAGGGGCACTTTCCTTCTTTGGGCCTCCCTTCTCCTTGGAGGAGCCAAGCCACAGCACCAGTACAACAGAACTTGCTGCCTGAGAACCGAGACAGCAGAGGTGGGGATACTAGCACCTCAGCCTCAACAGCCAGCCTCACCTGCATCCCGAGCCCAAGATCCATGGTACCAACTCCACAAAGATTGACTGTAAGAGCCGCTCAGTCCCTCAGTGGCTGTGCACCCACCAAAGTCCAGTGGACCTGCAAAACTGCCCAGGAGCACGAAGTGCCTAGCCACGGTAGTGGCTACACAAGACTTCTTGGCAGGCACCTAGACACTGCGGTTTTGCAGCTGCAATTGGATTCCCTGGTACAGTGGCTGCAACACCACTGAGCTGGCTGAGTGCACATTTGGCTCAGCAGGTCCAAACCTGCAAGTAGAGAACAGGAGGAACCCCTGTGCTTTATGATTTGACCTGCTAGAGAGTGAGTGTGCCCCCAAGAGCCTGCCTAGCTCCAGTTCCAGGCTGCTTCTAAGCTAGCAACCAGACATCAGAAATCTCCCACCCACACATCCACTGTGGGAAACAGAGGATTTCTTGGGACAAGGAAGCCCAGGCTCTGTGGAGCGACCAGCAAAGTTTAGGCAAATAACTCCAGGAGCCCAGTTAGAGATGATTACCAGTAGCCTGTAGGCCAATGATATACACAGGAATTTTGTGCACAAGATCAATTCACAAGCACTTGTGGTAACTTCAGCACCGGTGACCCCTTTGGTGACTGAAAGGTGTCCCTCCCTCATACTGAAGGCCTCTACATTCTCTAGCACCCTATCCCTCAAAGCAAACTTTCACACACACACACACACACACACACACACACACACACACACTTTCCTTCACTTGTCCTTCTGCACCCACAGACTTTCTTACCATAGGTACAGCTGAAGCACCAACGCACACGCTGAAACCATTGGACCTCTCTCATCTCCCTGAAGAATTCTCCAGGCTCCAGAGAAAGACTGTACCAATCTGAATTGCAGAACCCAGGAACAAACAGGGAAGGTTATGGTTAAGTGAATGTCCAGAGGTAGGCGAAAGAACACACCCAACAAAAATCAGGAAATCATGACTTCACCAGCAAACCCCCCAAATCAATGGATAATCCAATTCATTAGAAACCCAGTAAAATGACTTTAAAGATATTCTTGCTTATCTAGTTATTAGAGTCACATAAAGAGGAAATGAACAAATCTCTCTAAGAATTTGACCACCAAGATGGAGGCAAAAAAAAAAAAGAGGAATTGAACAAAGTTCTCAAAGAAATACAGGCAAATATAGCCAAACAAATAGAGGGACAAGTAGAGGCAAAATTAGTGGCATACAGAGAAGAAGCAAACAAAAAACTAGAGGCCATCATACAGAGACATAAAGCCACATTCAAACAGATGAAGGAAATAGTGCAAGACATAAAAATAGAATTAGAATTGATAAAGAAAACACAAACTGAGAAAACCGTGGAGCTGGAGAACTTAGAGAAAAGATCAGGAATCACAAAAGTAAGCATCACCAACAGAATAAAAGTGATGGAAGGTAGAATCTCTGGTGCTGAAGTACACTTGCAGAAATTGATACTTATCTCAAAGAAAAAGTAAACTTGGAAAAGTCCCAAACACAAAACATCCAAGAAATCAAAGATGCCATGAAAAGGCAAAATTTAAGAATAATAGGAATTGACTGAAAAGAACATTCCAGTCTCCAAGGTCCAGAAAATATCTTCAAGAAAATCATAGAAGAAAATTTCCCAACATTAAGAAAGAGATGTCCATCAACATATAACAGGCCTACAGAACACCAAATAGACTAGACCAGAAAAGAAAATCCTCATGTCAGATCATTGTCAAAATATTAAATATACAGAACAAAGAAAAAAATATTAAAAGCAGCAAAGAAAAAAGGCCAAGTAACATATAAAGGTAGACCTATCAGAATCACACTGGACTTCTCATCAGAAACTATGAAAGCCAGAAGGGCCTGGGCAGATGTCATGAAGACTTTAAGGGAATAACAGATGCCAGCACAGACTACTATACCAGCAAAGCCTTCAATCAACATAGATGGAGAAGACAAAATATTCCATGATAAAACTAAATTTAAGCAATTTCTACACAGCAAACCAGCCCTACAGAAGATACTAGAAGGAAAACTCCAATCCAACGAAAACAACTATACACAAGAAAACACAGGATACAGATAATATTTCTACAAAAATTAAAAGTAAACAAGCAATGAATCACAGTAAGACCACCAACTCCACAATAAAAGGAGTTAATGTTCATTGGTCACAATTATCTATCAATATCAATGGACTCAAGTGGCCAATAAAGACACAGACTAACAGAATGGGTGTGGAAACAGAATCCAACATTCTGCTGCATCCAAGAAATGCACCTCTGCAACGAAGATAAACAGTACCTCATAGTAAAGGGCTAGAAAAATATTTTCCAAGCAAATGGACCCAGAAAACAAGCTAGGGTAGCTATCCTGATATCTAATAAAGTAGACTTTCAACCAGAATTAATCAAAAAAGATGAGGAAGGGCATTACATTCTCATCAAAGGAAAAATCCACCAAGAAAACATCGCAATTCTGAACATCTATGCCCCAAATACAAGAGTGTCTACATTTGTAAAGGAAACATTATTAAAACTTAAATCACACATTTATCCCAACACCTTAAAAGTAGAGACTTTAACACCCCATTCTCACCAAAGGACAGATCATCTAGACAGAAGCCAAATAGGGAAATAAAGTCACTAACAGAGGCCCTAGTTCAAAATGGACCTAACAGATGTCTATAGAACTTTTCACCCAAATTCAAAAGAGTATACTTTCCTTTCAGCACCTCATGGAACCTTCTCCAAAATACACCATATAGTTGGTCACAAAGCATCAACAGATACAAGAAAATTGAAATAATCCCCTGTATTCTAGGTGATCACCATGGACTAAAGCTGACCTCAATAACAATAGAAATAAGGTAAAGCAAAAACACACATGGAAATGAACAACTTGCTAATCAATGACAGCTGGGTTAAGGAAGAAATAAAGAAAGAAATTAAAGACTTTCTAGAATTTAATGCAAATGAAGGCAAAACATACCCTAATTTATGGGACACAATGAAAACAGTGCTCAGAGGAAAATTCGTAGCACTAAGTGCCTTCAAGAAGAAATTTGTAACATCTCATACAAGCATCTTAATGGCCCAATTGAATGCCCTAGAAGAAAAAGGAGCATATATACCCAAGAGGAGCAGACAGCTGAAAATAATCAAACTCAGGGCTGAAATCAATCAATTAGAAACAAATAAAACAATTCAAGGAATCAATGAAACCAAGAGCTGGTTCTTTGAGGAAAGCAACAAGATAGACAAACCTTTAGCCAAACAAACTAAAAGGCAGAGAGAAACTATTCAAATCAGCAAAATCTGAAATAAAAAGGGGGAACATAACTATAGACAGTGAGGAAATCCAAACAATCTTTAGGTAGTACTACAAAATCCTATATGCCACAAAATTTGAAAATCTTAATGAAATGAAAATTTTCTTGATAGATTCCATCTACCTAAATTAAGGCAAGATGAAGTAGAAAGATTGAATAGCCATATATCCCCCATGGAAATTGAAGTAATCATCAAGAGTCTTCCTTCCACAAAAAGCCCTGGGCCAGATGGTTTTAGCACAGATTTCTACCAGACCTTCAAAGAAGTGCTAATTCCAATTCTCTTCAAACTATTCCACAAAATAGAAACAGAAGGAACTTTATCAAACTTGTTCTATGAAGCCACTGTCACCTTGATACGTAAAGCATACAAAGACCCAACAAAAAAAAGAGAATTTCAGACCTATCTCTCTTATGAACATTGATGCAAAAATACTCAATAAAATACTTGCAAACAGAATCCAAGAACATATAAAAGATATCATTCACCATGACCAAGTAGGCTTCATCCCACGCATACAAGGATGTTTCAATATACCAAAATTCATCAACATAATCCACCATATAAACAAACTGAAGGAGAAAAACCACATGACCATCTCCTTAGATGCCAAAAAAGCATTTGACAAAGTCCAACATCCATTCATGTTTAAAGTCTTGGAGAGATTAGGAATAGAAGGCACATACCTAAACATAGTAAAGGCAATATACAGCAAGCCTATAGCCAACATCAAACTCAATGGAGAGAAACTTAAATCAAGACCACTGAAATCAGGGACAAGGCAAGGCTGCCCACTTTCTCCATATCTATTCAACATAGTACTTGAAGTCCTGGCTAGAGCAATAAGACAACTACAGGAGATCATGGGAATTCAAATCAGAGAGGAAGAGGTCAAAGATTAACTATTTGCAGATGATATGATGGTATACCTAAGTGATCCCAAAAATTCAATCAGAGAACTCCTTCAGCTGATTAACATTTTCAGTGAAGCAGCTGGATACAAAATTAACTGAAAAAAAAAAAACAAAAACAAAAAACAGAAGGCCCCTTGTAAACCCAAGACAAAAGGACCAAGAAAGAAATCAGGGAAACAAGACCCTTAACAATAGGCATTAATAACATAAAGTACCTTGGAGTTACTTTAACCAAGCAGGTGAAAGACCTGTTTGAAAATAACTTCAAGTCTCTGAAGAAAGAAATTATAGAAGATATCAGGAGATGGAAAGATCTCCCGTGCTCATGGATTGGTAGGATTAGCATAGTAAAAATGGCCTTCCTGCCAAAAGCAATCTACAGATTCAATGCAATTCCCATCAAAATACCAACACAATTCTTTATAAACCTGGAAAGAAAAAATTCTCAACGTCATATTGAGAAACAAAAAACCCAGAATTTCAAAAATGATCCTGTACAACAACAGATCATCTGGGAGTATCTCCATCCCTGATCTCAAGCTGTACTGCAGAGCAATAGTAATAAAAACCAAATGGTATTGGCACAGAAACAGAAAGGTGAATCACTGGAACGGAATAGAAAACCCAGAAATAAACCCACACACCTATGAATATGTGATTTTTCAACAAAGAAGCCCAAACCGTTCAATGGAAAAAAGACAGCATCTTCAACAAATGGTGCTGGTTCAACTGGATGTCTACATGCAGAAAAATGAAAATAGATCCATATTTTTTACCCTGCACAAAACTAAAGTCCAAGTGGATCAAATACCTCAATACAAAACCAGTTACCAAATCGGTTAGAAGAAAAGTTGGGGAAGACCCTGGAACTCACTGGCACAGGAGACAACATTCTGAACAGAACACCCACAGCACAGGCTCTAGAGCAACAATCAATAAATGGGACCTCAAGAAACTGAAAAGCTTCTGTAAAGGTAACAACATTGTCATCAAAACAAATGACAGCCTACAAACTGGGAAAGGATCTTCACCAACCCTATATCTGACAGAGGGCTGATATTCAGAATATATAAAGAACTAAAAAACTAAAAAGCAATAAGTCAAGCAATCCAGTTAAAAAATGGGGTAAAGAGATAAATAGAGAATTCTCTGTAGAGGAATATAGAACAGCAGAGAAACACATAAAGAGATGCACAACGTCCTTAGCCATCAGAGAGATGCAAATCAAAACGACCCTGAGATTTCACTTTACACCCATCAGAATGGCAAAGGTTAAAAACTCAAGTGACAACACATGCTGAAGAGATAGTGGAGAATGGGGAATCCTCCTCCATTGCTGGTGGGAATGTAAACTTGTACAACCACTCTAGAAATCAATCAGACAATCAGTAATACTGCTTCCTCAGGATCCAGCTATACCACTCTTAGGCATATATCCAAAATAAGCTTAGGTACACAATAAGGATATTTGCTCAACCATGTTTGTAGCAGTTTTATTTGTCATAGCCAGAACTTGGAAACAACCTAGATATTCATCAATGGAGGAATGGATACAGAAATTGTGTTACTTTTACACAATGAAATACTACTCAACAATTAAAAACAAGGAAATAATGAATTTTTGCAGGCAAATGGTGGGATCTAGAAAAGATCATCCTGAGTGAGGTATCCCAGGAGCAGAGAGACACACACGTTATATACTCACCTGTAAGATAGGATAAACATAATAAATTATGTGCACCTAAAGAAGGTAAACAAGAAAGAGGACTCTGAGTAAGAAGATGAATCCTCACTTAGAAAGACAAATGGGATGGACATGCTAAGTACGAGAAAACAAGTAACAGGACAGGAGCCTACCACAGAGGGCCTGTGAAAGATTCCTTGGGCAGAGTGCAGGGAATCATATGATAAAAGCGGGAGTTAATATGACCCGCAGAGAACAGGAGCTCCACAAGGACAAAATATATCAGGGCATGGTGTTCCTCTATGAGACTGTTTTTCCAACCAAGGACTATGTATGGATACAACCTAGAACCTTTGGTCAGATGTAGCCTATGGTAGCTCAGTAACCACGTGGGTTTCCCTAGTAAGGGGGACAGGAATTATTTCTGACATGAACTCAATGACTGGCTCATTTATTTCTCCCCCTCCCAACCACCCCCCACGAGGAAGGAACAGTCTTGCTAGGCCACAGAGGAGGACATGACACCCAGTCCTGAAGATAAATGATAAGCTAGGGTCAGATGGAAGAGGAGGAGGACCTCCCCTAACAGTGCACTTGGAATCGGGCAGAAAGGAGATGAGGGAGGGAGGGTGGGATTGTGAGGGAATGAGGGAGGGTGCTACGGCTGGGATACAAAGTAAATAACCTGTGATTAATATAAAAATAAAAATTAATATAAAAATTACTTTGATGTACACAATAGTAAAGAGAACCAGAGCCAGGCTGCTGCAAACTTGAGTATTTCCTTGTGTTGTATTATTTCTTAGGACATTTCAAGAGAAAAAAATAGTTTTAAGTGAGATGTTTTCAGAGCCTGTTATATGATCCTACCTCCACAAATGTCAGCTTATAAACTTTTATACAAATAATAATTTTACAATAATTTAATATAATAATACATTACAAATATTGACAGCAATATCATCTTCAGATTAGATTTCAAGCAGTTTTTTGAATCTCTCTTTTTTAAGTCTAATGCTGTTACATATTATTGTGAGACAATCTGAAGCTAGTTTGTCATTTTTTGTGGATGGATTGTGACCCAAAACAACAGCAATGAGAGAAGGGAAAGCTAGTCAGCTCAAGGATGTCATGCTCTGTCACAAAGGAATTTTGAAGCACTATTTTTCATATTCACCATAAAATGACTAAAATGTGAATTATTAAAGAAAGAGAAAGGTTTTCTCTTCAAATTGCAAGTAATTAATTTTAAAATTGAGGCTTCAATCCATGTAATTGATGTTGTACCCTATATTGCCCGAGTGACCAAGAACCTGACACTATGTAGCTCAGGTACCTAGGGTAAAACCAAGCACTACTTATAGTTCTACCTAGAGGTCTTAACAGAAGAACCCAGAATTTACATGTGGAAAATGAAACATTCTTCATTTTTCTTTTTCTGTTCTTGGAATGTTTTTTTTTCTTTTTTTAATAATCATTTTTTACAGTTTATTCATTTTGCCCCATTTCCTCCTAGTCTCACCCAGTCCCTCCCTCTCCCTCCCCTAGTCCATTGATAGGGGAAATCCTCCTCCCCTACTGTCTGACACTAGCCTATCAGGATCCTTTTCCTCTGTGGTATGGCTAGGTTACCCCACCAGGGAGAAGTGTTCAAATAGTAAACAACTGAGTTCATGTCAGAGACCATCTCTTCTCCTTTTACATGGAGACTAAGTTGTCTGTAGGCTACACCTGAGTATGAGGTCTTAGTCCTCGCTACGCATGATCTTTGGTTGATACATTAGTCTCTGAAGTCTCCCCTTGGCCCAACTCTTTCTTTTTTTCTTTCTTTCTTTCTTTCTTTCTTTCTTTCTTTCTTTCTTTCTTTCTTTCTTTCTTTCTTTCTTTCTTTCTTTCTTTCTTTCTTTCTTTCTTTCTTTCTTTCTTTCTTTCTTTTTTTTTGGTTTTCTTGTTGGACGCCTCTCCCCTCCAGGATCTTCTACATTCCCTTCCCCTTCTACATTTCATAAGACTTACTGAGCTTTGTCCAAAGTGTTGGTGGTATAACAGTGAACATTATAAGTCTTTTAAGGAGACTTAACCCAGAAAGTGAACCATTCTTCCTCCCTTTTGTTGTTCTGCTCCATTCTGTTATCTTTTTCTTCATCTGTATTTTTTTCTGGGAGGGGGGTGCTGGGATAGCATATCTGGGCTTTTAAATTTTCATTATAAATTATATAAAATTGTTATATAATATTTAAAATATTATATACATACATATATTTTCACCCTGCAAGTCCTTTCAGCATATATCGTTGCTTCCATTTTAATGTTTCTATGGGATTCCTGAGTACTCACATGAGATACAGATTCTGAAATGACAAACCACGCCGTTGTGCCTTCTCTGACTCCAGTTCCTACCATAGACCTGAGTCATGGGAAAATCATTTTCTCGCTGTTTTTATACAGTTTTAAATAATGAATACAGGTATGATCATTTTTTTCTCATATCCAAGAGTGATTCTCTATGAATAGTGTGTTGGAAACTGTAGCTAGTAACACTGCAGTTAGAATTCAATGCTTTCCTGGGTCTACATTAAGAATATAATTTTGTTTGACAAAATTGCTAACCCTTCTTGATCAAAAGTAGAGGAAAATAAAATTTGCCTCTCATGTGTGGAACTAAAAGGTTGAGCTCATAGAAATAAAAAGAACATCATATTGATTTATAGAATTATTAAAATGTGAGGAGGAGGAAAGAGAAGAGATAATGATTATTAGGCTCAAAAGGAAGAAGTAAAAAGGTCTTCTCATGCGATGTAAGCAGAAGAATAATTATGATTTTAGAGAAAATAGTAGTAAAGAGGAGACCATATATCCCAGACTTATATGTGATAAATGTTTGATGTGAAAAAATATGAATGCTCTCATTTTTAACCATTTGTACACTGTATAAATGCATGTAAATAATTCTTTTATTGCTTTAATTGGTGATCTTAAAGCCTGTGCTGTATTTCATTCAAAAGCAAAGTGGCAAAATACATAATTTGAATGATGAGGGACCATATCATATTGGAAAATGTCTTCACCATCTCTACACCTGATAGTATCTAGAATATACAGTGAAAGAACTAAAACAAATAACTCATCTAAAACTAGTATATGGAATGGAATGAATCAGATCTCAAAGTAAGTACAAATGGTGGAGAAACTTAAAAATAGTTTAGCATCCTCAAACAGTATGCAAATGTAAATTAAAACTACTTTTAAAATTTAATTTACCACATCTAAAATGACTAAGATAAAAATGAAGACAATAAAAGCATGCATGTATGACAGAAGGGAACACTTATTTACTGTTGGAAAGAGTGAAAAATAGTAAGTCACTATGGAAACCAGTGTAAAGGTTCCTCTAATGCTAGAAATAGACCTACAACATGATTTAATTTTATCATTCATTGGCATTCCAAGAGAACTGTATAATTTAATACAGAGATACTTGCTCATCAATGTTCATTGGTGCTCTAGTCAGAATAACCAGAATATGGAAATACCCCATATGCTCACATTTGCTGAATAGATAATAGATGTGTCTTATACTTACACAATCCAGTGGTTAAGAAAACCAAAATTGTGAAATTTGCAAGTGAATACATGGAATAAAAAAAAAAAACAATCATTCTGAGTGAGGTAACACAGAGACTGAAAGGTAAGTGTCACTTTTTCTTTGTATGCTAGCTTTGGATCTCCATGTATGTGTATTTAATTTAAAATACCTAGATTGGTCAGGAAACTAGTAAGGGACCATGGTGTGCAAACTTTCAAAGGAAGAAAAACAGAATGTAGGTTATATAACGGGGAATAGGGAATAATGAAATAAACTGGATTAAGTTGTAGAAATGGGAGAAAAGGGTATCAAAAGAATTTTGGCAAGTAATGAATAACATTAAATACTGTTGAAAGAATCATGTAGAAATCTACTACTGTAGAGGTTTCATAAAATATGTACACATATAAAAATGAAAATATTTTTAAATGGAGTTACTCTATAGCAGTTAGTCGAAAACTTTCCATCAGCTTATAAACAAAAATAACATTATGAGGAATGGACTATCTCTTCTACAGTTGTTGATCATTGGATCTAGATAGATACCCCAAATAAGACAAGATTTGCTATTGTTTTTGACTACCTTAAAAAACTTGATGGTAAGACCGCATTGGTATCACATGCTTGATTCATAAAACATAAAGAAACCATGCTGGTACTAAATCAGTGTTTCACCATTTCAATCTGTTTTTTAGTCCTGGAAGATACTGTGTACTGGAAGAAAAATGTAACCATAGATTTTACCCACATGTTGACCCTGCAGACTTCAACAATTGTCACCTTGGCAAGCTATGCTTGCTAACTACTCCAGTAGTGGCATCCTTGCTGTGAAAATAAACAACCACTTTTAAAAAAAATGTACTAAAGGTTTGAAACGCATGTCTTTTACCATTTTTGGTTTCCAAATCCATGGGCATGAAGGTCATGGTCTCTAAAGGAGACAGTTCTACAATTATTTTAACAAATATGGCGTTTCTCAGAATTTCAAAGTCTTATAGCTGTACACAGAGCTAGGTGGATCTCTCAATCACCATCAGTACTTACTTGTGCCTTTGAGAGACTGCCAATGCTTCTGTAGATGGACACATACCTAGACACATAATGTTAACACCAAATAAACGCATTTTTTCAGTACAACGTAGACAATACTGAAATCATATACACACAGACAATACTAAATAAACTCAGGTGGATCCAGAAGGTGGTATTTATTCATTAATGCATATGTATATAAACAAAAATGAGGAAAAAGGACTTTAATTTGAGAGATACTGGAAGGGAAGCAGACTATGTAAGGAGAAACATAATAGGGGAATGAATTAATATTTTCAAAAATTAAAACATATTTTAAAACTTTATGAAATTGGATGGAATAATTACAATTAGAATGGAGAGAATTGAGGGTATAAATGATCAAAACGCATACGCCAGGATGAATTTCCCAAATAATAGAAAAAAACTATTCCATACAACTTAAATTATGTGTAAAAATATAATCACTAAAACAGTACATGTCCTCAAAATGGTAAGGTGAAAGTCACATTGATGCTATTTTTGAAATTGTTGTGTGGATATTATTTAGACATTAAAGGGAATTGATTAGAGCATTTACAAATACATTTGGAGAGGTTCAACAAGATGGTGGTGCTGGGAGTTCACTGTGTCTGAGGAGCAGGACAGCAGTGTCGGCACAGAGACCAAGAGACTGAACTCTGGGACCTAAAACACCAGGGTTTGTGATTGCCAGGTGAGAGGAAAGCCTATGGTGTGGAAATCAATTGGGACCGACTTCAGGTCACCCAGTCAATCCCTAAAAAAGGTCCTGGGGAGCAGCAGGAGTACCCGCAGGCCCCAGATAGGAGCACACAGCCTCCCGCAGCATTCCCAGCCACCATCCCGGACAGGACACCCAGCCTCCCAACCAGAGTGGAGACCTTAGTTGCTGGCTCAGAGAGGAGTTCACAACCTCTTGCCCAAAGCTGGGATCACAGCTGCCAGCCCAGATCGGGGTGCACGGCCTCAGGCCCAGAGTGGCACCTCTGGCCACCATCCCAGACCAGGGCACACAGCAAAACCTCTAGCCCAGAGTGAGGCGCCAAGCCTCTGACCCAGAGCAGAGCACTTAGTTGCCGGCCCAGAGAGGTGTACACAGCCTCTGGCCCAGGAGGGGACACACAGCTGCCAGTCCGGATCAGAGCACAGAGCCTCCGGACCAGAGTGGTGCCCCCAGTTGCCATCCCAGACCTACATACAGCATCTGGCCCAAAGTGAGGTGCCCAGCCTCTGGACCAGAGCTGAGCCCTCAGTTGCCAGCCTAGAGAGGAGTACACAGTCTCAGACCCAGAGTGGAGCACTCAGCCTCTGGCCCAGAGACTTGCTGTGCACTCCACTCACCTTCCTAGACAGAACTGTATGCCCCAGGGTACCAGAATGAGTTTCCCTGTTGGGAGAAAAACCCACAGCTAGGGAATCAGCAGGTTCTTCAAGAGGGCTATACCTGGAAAACAGTGTAACACCAGTAGCAGCTAACCAAATTCAGAAAGAAAAACACAGCAACAGGGCACTTGTCTCCAAGACTTCTACAGGTGAGAAGAGAGCCCCCCTGACTAACAAAGACCACGGCTACTACTCAGGTCTATAGGCCTGAGGTGAGCAGTGGCAATTCCTGAGAAACACAGGCCATACAATGACCATACCAAAAAAAAGCCCATCCAAAAAAAAAAAAAAAAAAAAAAAAAGCCCAGGACCAGATGGTTTCAGTGCAGAATTCTACCAGACCTTCAAAGAAGAACTAATGCCAATTCTCTTCAAACTATTCCACAAAATAGAAGGAACACTACCAACCTCATTCTATGAAGCCACAGTCACTTTGGTACCTAAACCTCACAAAGACCCAATAAAGAAAGAGAATTTCAGGCCAATCTCCCTTATGAACATTGGTGCAAAAATACACAACTAAATGCTTGAAAACCGAATCCAAGAACACATCAAATATATCATCCACTATGACCAAGCAGAATTCATCCCAGGTATGCAGGGGTGGTTCAATATGCGGAAATCCATCAACGTGATCCATCATATTAACAAACTGAAAGAAAAAAAACACATAATAATCTCCTTAGATGCTGAAAAAGCATTTGACAAAATCCAAAATCTATTCATGTTTAAAGTCTTGGAGATAACAGGCATACAAGGCACATGCCTAAACATAGTAAAGGCGATATACAGCAAGCCTATAGCCAACATCAAATTAAACGGAGAGAAACTTAAATCAATCCCACTGAAATCAAGAACAAGACAAGACTGCCTTCTCTGTCCATATCTCTCCCACATAGTTCTTGAAGTCCAGGCTAGAGAAATAAGACAATTAAAGGAGATCAAGGGGATACAAATCGGAAAGGAAGAAATCAAATTATCACTATTTGCAGATGATATGATAGTATACCTGAGTGACGCCAAAATTTCTACCAGGGAACTCCTATAGTTGATAAACAACTTCAGCAAAGTGGCTGGATACAAAATTAACTAAAAAAAAAATCAGTAGCACTCCTGTTTACAAAAGACAAATGGGCTGAGAAAGAAATTAGGGAAACAACACTCTTCAGAATAACCAAAAAGGACATAAAGTACCTTGGTGTGAACCTAACCAAGCAAGTCAAAGACTTGTATGAAAAATGTTTCAAGTCTCTGAAGAAAGAATTAGAAGATATCAGAAGATGGAAAGATCTCCCATGCTCATGGCTTGGCAGGATTAACTTAGTAAAAATGGCCATCTTACCAAAAGCAATCTACAGATTCGATGCAATTCCCATCAAATTACCAACACAATTCTTTATAGACCTGGAATGAAAAATTCTCAACTTCATATGGAATAAGAAACCCAGAATTGTTAAAACAATCCTCTACGATAAAAGATCTTCTGGAGGTATCTCCATCCCTAATCACAAGTTGTATTATAGAGCAAGAGTAATAAAAACTGCATGGTACTGGCATAGAATGGTGAATCAATGGAATCGAATAGAAGACCCAGAAATAAAACCACATACTTATGTACACCTGATTTTTGACAAACATGCCAAAACCATACAATGGAAAAAAGATAGCTTCTTCAACAAATGATACTGATCTAACTAGATGTCTACATGTAGAAAAATGAAAATAGATCCATACTTATCACCCTGCCCAAAACTAAAGTCCAAGTGGATCAAAGACCTCAACATAAAACCAGAAACATTAAACCAGTCAGAAGAAAAAATGGGGAAGAGCCTGGAACTCTTTGGCACAGTAGGCAACTTCCTGAAGAGAACACCAACAGCACAGGCTCTAGGATCAACAATCAATAAATGTGACCTCATGAAAGTGAAAAGCTTCTGTAAAGCAAAGGACACCGACACCAGAAAAACAACAACAACCTACAGACTGGGGAAGGATCTTCATCAACCCTATATCTGACAGAGGGCTAATATCCAGTATGTATAAAGAACTAAAGAAGTTAAAAAGCAACAAATTAAGTAATCCAATTAAAAAATGGGGAACAGAGCTAAACAGAATTCTCAGTAGAGGAATATCGAATAGCAGAGAAACACTAAAAGAAATATTCAACGTCATTAGTTATCAGGGAAATGCAAATCGAAATGACCCTGAAATTTCACCTTACACCCATCAGAATGGCTAAGATCAAAAACTCAATTGACAACACATGCTGGAGAGGTTGTGGAGAAAGGGGAACCTTCCTCCATTGCTGGTGGGAACGTAAACTTGTACAAGCACTCTGGAAAGCAATCTGGCGCTTTCTCAGACAATTAGGAATAGTGCTTTCTCAAGACCCAGCTATACCACTCCTAGGGCATATATTCAAAAGAGGTTAAAGTACACAATAAGGATGTTTGCTCAACCATGTTTGTAGCAGCTTCATTTGTAATAGCCGGAAGCTGGAAACAATCAAGATGCCCCTCAATTGAAGATGGATACAGAAATTGTGGTACATCTACACAATGGACAGCAGAAAAAAACAAGGAAATCATGAAATTTGCAGGTAAATGATGGGATCTGGAAAAGATCATCCTGAGTGAGCTATCCCAGAAGCAGAAAGATGCACACGGTATATACTCACTCATATAGACATATAATATAGGATAAACCTACTAAAATCTGTATACCTTAAGAATCTAATCAAGAGGGAGGACTCTGGCTTTAATGCCCAATCCCCATCCAGAAAGGCAAAGAGGATGGACATCAGAAGAAGGAGAAAACAGAGAACACGTTAGGAGCCTGCCACAGGGGGCCTCTGAAAGGCCCTGCCCTACAGATGATCAAAGTATATGCTGAGACTTATGGCCAACCTTTGGGCAGATTGCAGGGAATCTTATGAAAGAATGGGAAATAGTAAGATCTGGAGAGGACAGAACCCCCACAAGGAGAGCAACAGAACCAAAAATTCTGAGCACAGGGTTCTTCCCTGAGACTGATACTCCAACCAAGTAGTAATCATGGAGATAACCCAGAACCCCTACACAGGAGTAGCCCATGACAGTTCAGTCTCCTAGTATGCTGATTGGCCTGCTCTTTGATCATCTCCCCATGAGGGGGGAGCAGGCATTCCAGGCCACAGAGGAAGACAATGCAGCCACTCCTGATGAGACCTAACAGACTAGGATCAGAAGGAAGGAGAATACCTCCCCTGCCAGTGGACTTGGGGAGGGGCATGTATGGAAAAGGGGGGGGAAGGAGGGATTGGGAAAGGAAGAGGGAGGGAACCACAGGGGGGATACAAAGTAAATAAAGTGTAATTAATAAAAAAAATAAAAAAACAAATACATTTGGAAAGGATTCAATACATGTTATAGTATATAGGTTCAACACACTTTAATCCATAGTTTTGTGTTTACCTTCTATATTTCTTATGTTCTTTTCCCACTCATTATACAAAGAAGATAATGCTAGAAAATTAACATTCATATCTATAGAATTACAACTTATATGCAATAATATCATTTGCTTTAAATATTTTTTTAAGAAATTCTGATTTTAACTAGAATATTATCGAACATAATTCAATTAAGATAGTATTTCAGAAACTAAAAAATTGAGTTATGAAACACCAAGCACAAAAATGCATGTAAATATTATTCAAAATATATCCAGCGAAGGTCTACTGCATATTCTTGGGTATTAAGAGACTCATGTGAATGAACATAAAATGTAAAAATAAAAACATATATGTGTGTGTGTGTATATATATATATATATTTCTTTGGCATATATATAAGTGAATGTGATGTGTATCATAAAATCCATTTCTTCTTTTCTTTTTAAAATAATTTTATTTATTTTTATTTTATGCACGTTGGTGTTTTGACTACATGTATGTCTGTGTGAGTATGTCAGATACCTTGGAACTAAGTTACAGATACTTCTGAACAGCCATGTGGGTGCTGGGAATTGAAATCAGGTACACTGGAAGAGGTCTTACCCACTGAGCAAACTTTCCATCCCCCATTTCTTCTTTTCCCAACACAAGTGTAGAAATTAAAAAAATAGTCCTGTTTGGCATATATTAGATCATATATACTATAAGTTGGTATCACAATAAAAAAATCCGCTTTTAGTTTTAATTTTTTATTTTAATACTTTTTATAATTTCAGATCAGTTTATTTTTATGAGGACAAGTGCTTTTTCTGCACTTGTATCAGTGCACTATTTGAATTCTTGGTACCTAGGGAGGACAGAAGAGGATGGCCAATCCCTGTAACTAGACTAGCAGACAATTGTGTGTTGCCATATGGGTTTTGGGAAACAAACCTAATTCCTCTGCAAGAATAGAAGGTGACCTTGTTCATCCAGCCAACTTCTATGCCCTCATTAATATTCTTACATAATATTTTTATTTGTTTATTTATTTATATATTGCATGTGCATTTTGTTTCAAAAACACATTATACACTGAAATAAAGTTAGCATATTCATGTTTTAACTTATAAAATAAATATTTACATAAGCATATTTCTTCAGAAGATAAAAACTATACTACTTGCAAGTTAATAATAATTTTATATGATCATTGGAAGAGGTTTCTGATAGTGAGAAGTGAGATCTTTGCATGATTCTGTCTCCAGTATTTATTAGGGTAAAAATAACAACAAAATATTAAGATTTCTTAATTCTTGTTAATGTAATATGTGTAATAAATCAATCCAAAATATTGTGGACTTCATTTCATAGATGTTTTGAGCCAATGTGCTTCATAATGTTCCATAGAAATTTTATAACAAAGTATCCTTTTAGAACTTCTTAAAGAATAAAATATTGTGGAGTTTAGAGCATCTTTGGGTTACAAAACTTTTACTTTGACATATAAGAAAAAACTCAAGGATGTGAATATATGACACACGATGTCTCCATTAGCTTCCGGACCTTAGCTAACGCTCTGGAGCCAAGCAATGCATTCCATAAGACCTGAACTTTAGAAATTACATTTTAAGTTTTTCCATCAGAGGGTTTCTAGCACTTTTTGGTGAAAATAAGCTTTTCTCTTGTTGTCTAAGGTTAGGCCTATCCCAGAAAGCACAATTAGTGAACTCTCCTCTTCTAGAGGACCTAAGGCAAAGACTAATTAGGCTCTACAATCAGCTGCAAGTAGTATGAAGCTTAAATTTAAAGTGTGTGTTTACTGTCAGGTTTTCTCTTTTTCTCCTCTAATTTTTATTAATAATAAAGCATAATATCTAAGTACGACTTCACTGTATCTCATCTTTTTCTCTTTCTAATTATTTATGTCTGATATCAGATATATCTCCTAAAAGACTGAGAAAAATTACAAATAAGTATTTTTGCCTGATAAGCATCTTTTACAGGAGACATATTTCAACCTACTTCAATGATGTTTGTATGACTTATGAATTGTCTTTCTTTTTACAGAAAAAGATAGCTTTGTCCACAATATTTATTTCATATAATCCCTATGCTCACCTTTTCCCTTTTATATGCATCTGGTTACATTTTATACTTCATAAATAGAGCCTCTGGGAAATGTGTGTCAGAAGTAACAAACATATGACATGCACAATGCTCCCATACGTTATTAAGTTTCATCATGAAACTTCAATTATTCTGGATATAACCAGCCTACCATTGCCATTCTTTGATCAAGAAGGTAAGGAATCTTCACATTTCCTTTCTCTCCTGTTTTTTTTTTTTCCTTCCTGTTTGGATTGACCAGAGCTGAGTTATAAAATTTTATTCCTCATCTTGTTTGACATTGAGTTTTATGATCTAACATTCTTTCATTTTTTTAGCTGTTTTTCTGTATAAAGTGTATTTGAGGAGAACCTCAAACTAAGTGGCAAGCACAGAGTTCTTGATATTACAGACATCAAACTGTCCACAATGCTGGTGAACTTCTGAACTGCTGTAAAATCAGTGCTACTTCTCTTACTCTATAAAAAAAAAAAATCAAAAAATTACCTTTGAAGCTACTAAAAGACAAAGAATCATTGTGCAGACACTTTACAATAAAAAATTTTATGTTAAAAGTCTATTCATTTTATCATTTTTATAGAGAATACTAATAAATCTTTAAAAATTATTCAAATCCAATAAAACATTTGGCCTTTTTTTCTACTTTTTGAAATTTTATTTATATTTTTATAAATTACAGTTTATTCACTTTGTTTCCCCTCTGTAGCCCCCTCCCTAATCCCCTCCAACTCTCATTTTCCCTCCCTCTTCTCCATCCATGCCCCTGCCCAACTCCACTGATAGGGAGATCCTCCTCCCCCTTCCTCTGACCCTAGCCTATCAAGTCTCATCCAGAGTGGCTGGATCATTTTCCTCTGTAGCCTTGCAAGGCTGCTCCCCCATCAAGAGGAGGTAATCAAAGATCTTGCCACTGAATTCATTTCAGAGACAGTCCCTGCTCCCATTACTAAGTAATCCACTTGGAGCATGAGCTGCCATGGTATAGATCTGTGCAGGGGTTCTACATGCATGGTTATCTACATGCATGGTCCTTAGTTGGAGTATCAATCTCAGAAAAGACTCCTGGGCCCAGAATTGTTTTGATCTGTTGCTCTCCTTGTGGAACTCCTGTCCTCTCCAAGTCTTCCTACCTCCCCCTTCTGTCATAAGATTCCCTGCACTCTGCCCAACGTTTTGCTCTGAATCTCAGCATCTGCTTACATACCTTGTTGTGTGGTATTTCAACAGCCTACTCTGGTAGGCTCCTGTCCTGTTGCCTGTTTTTTTCCCCTCTTCTGATATCCATCACCTTTGTCTTTCTGCATGAGGATTGATCATCTTACCCAGGGTCCTCCTCCTTACTTAGCTTCTTTAGGTGTACAGAATTTAGTATGTTGAAGGATTTTATAATGATTCTCTTATTGTTGCTTATTGGCTAATTGCATTAAACATTTAAGGAAACTAACTTCTCTAAGTTTTTATTTCAATTCAACCTTTTTTTCTTTGTAGTCCTTCTGAAATTGTGTTTTCATCTGCTTTGTTATAGCTGAAAACTGTCTTTATTGATTACTTATTGAATTTGATTTACTATTCATCCTTTTCTGGTCCTCTATAGTTTCAGTCGGTTGAATGTTTTAATCTTACTGATATATGGTCACACAATGTATCAGGATCCCAACTTAATCTATCATGCTGTGCTAATTCTCATCTTTACTGTTTGGTCTCTCCATCATTCTTCTAACTCACTGAACTCTTCCAATACCTAGTTTTGCAATGCGACTCTAGTCTTATGAGTTTATATGCTCTTATTTTTGGGACTCTGGTTTGCTAAAATGGGAACATGCAAAGTCCTAGCATGCAATAGTATAGCTACTTTATCTGGTGCAATGTAAGTGCAGTATAGAAAAGTAGTCTTATTGTCTTTTATGTTACTTGTATGTATGCTTTCTGGACTATCATTTGATATTGGATAATCCATTGGTGCATTCTTCCTTAGGGATGACTATTTTTCTTATTCTAAGTATCCTTTAGTTACTTGTAGTTCTTTCTGTAGTTTTGAGGCCTTATGTGCTTCCCCACACTAACATGTGTATTGTTCTTCTTCAGCTTATTTTTAGGCCTGCTGGTGAGACCTTATGGTCATGGCTTGTATCACTTTAGGAGACACAATTTCACATGAAGCTTCCTGAACTAGTAGATCTTAGGATATTTCTGACTCCATATCAGGTATCTTCTCCTAGCCTTAGAATTAGGAGTTATTTTGTAAATGTATCTCTTTTTGACTAGGCTTCCTAATTTTCTGTTTTTGATATGTAGTGGTTTGCTGAGTAAGAGCACTGGCTTTTCTTTCAAAGTACCCAAGTTCACCTGGGTACTTGAACCCACATGGCAGCTCACAACTGCCAATTCCAGAAGATCTACCATTCTCCCACAAACAGATAGACAGAGCACCAATGCACATACAAATAAATAAATCTTTTTTAAAAAGGATTGTTTCCTAGGTGACTTGTTAGAACTTCACTTATCTCTGGGTATAAAGACTAACAATTATCCTATATTATATGTCTATATGAGTGAGTATATACCGTGTGAATCTTTCTGCTTCTGGGATAGCTCACTCAGGATGATCTTTTCCAGATCCCACCATTTACCTGCAAATTTCATGATTTCCTTGATTTTATTGCAGAATAATATTCCATTATGTAGGTATACCACAATTTGTACATCCATTCCTCCACTGAGAGGCATCTGGGCTGTTTCCAGCTTCTGGCTATTACAAATAAGGCTGCTACAAACATGGTTGAGCAAATGTCCTTATTGTGTACTTGAGAATCTTTTGGATATATGCCTAGGAGTGGTATAGCTGGATCTTGAGGAAGCACTATTCCTAGTTGTCTGAGAAAGTGCCAGATTGCTTTCCAAAGTGGTTGTACAAGTTTACACTCCCACCAGCAGTGGAGGAGGGTTCCCCTACTAAAATCTGTACACCTAAAGAAACTAATCAAAAGGGAGGACTCTTACTAAAATGCTCCATTCCTATCGGGAAAGGCAAAGAGGCTGGACATCAGAAGAAGGAGAAAAGAGGGAACAAGTCAGGAGCCTGACACAGAGGACCTCTGAAAAGCTCTGTCCTGCAGACTATCAATGTAGATACTGACTTATGGGCAACTTTGGGCAGAGTGCAGGGAATCTTAGGAAAGAAGTGGGAAATAGTAAGATCTGGAGAGGACAGTAACTCTGCAAGGAGAGCAACAGAACCAAAAATCTGAGCATAGGGGTCTTTTCTGAGACAGCTATTCCAACCAAGGACTATGCATGGAGATAACCTAAGACCCCTGCACAGATGTAGCTCATGGCAGTTCAGTATCCAAGTGGGTTCAATTGTAATAGGAACAGGGACTGTCTCTGACATGAACTGATTGGCCTGCTCTTTAATTACCTCCCCCTGAGGGGGAAGCAGCATTACCAGGCCACAGAAGAAGACACTGCAGCCACTCCTGATGAGACCTAATTGACTAGGATCAGAAGGAAGGAAAAGAAGTCCTCCCCTATCATTGGACTTGGGGAGGGGCATGCATGCAGAGGGTGGAGGAAGGGAGGGATTGGGATGGGAAGAGTGAGAGAACCAACCACGGGGAGGATACAAAGTGAATAAAGTGTAATTAATAAAGAAAAAAAAGATTAATATTTGAATTGGAGTTAGGTATTATGTAAGTTCAATTAAGTGATGGTTACAGGTACTTTCCCAGTATCCATAACTTCACCAGACTCATTAAGTGTCTAAGATTCTAGTATCAGTCACGATTTTCCTTGTTCAATATGTCTTAAGTATACTTGCCATTACATAGCTTTTAAATATTATAATAATTATCATTACTTTCAGTTTATTATCATTATCAGCATTATTATTATTATTTACAATTTATTCACATTCTATCTATGTCATAGCTCCCTCCCTTATCTCCTCCCCACCCCATTCTTCCTCCCCTTTCCCCTCATTTCCCACCAATAGTCCACAGATAGGGGAAGTCCTCTTCCCCTACTATATGACCCTATCCTATCAGGTCTCCTCAAGACTGCATGAATCCTATTCCTCTGTGACCTAGTAAGGCTTTCTCATAAGGGGGACAAAGAGCAGGTAACTGAGTTCATTTCAGAGACTGTCCTTGCTCTCCTTCCCAGAAGGCCAACATGAAGCCTGAGCTGCTATGGCCTACATTTTTTTCTTTGTTATATTAATTTTAATTTTTTAATATATCACAGGTTACTTACTTTGTATCCCAGCCTTAGCCCCCTCCTTCATTCCCTCCCAATCCCACCCTCCCTCCCTCATCTCCTCCCTGTCCCTTTCCAAGTCTTCAGCTAGGGGAGGTCCTCCTTCCCTTCTGTGTGACCCTAGATTATCAGGAATCTTCAGGAATGGCTGCAATGTCCTCCTCTGTGGCCTTACATTTTAGCAGGGGGTCTAAGTCGTCTCCATGCATGGTCCATCTTTGCAGGCACCCCAGGGCCCAGATTTTTTGGCTGTGTTGGTCTCCTTGTGGAACTCCTGTCCCCTTCTGGTCTTTCTATCTCCCACTTCTTCCATAAGACTCCTTGCAGTCTGCCCAAAGTTTGGCTGTCGGTCTCTGCATTTGCTTCGATCTCCTGCTCAATAGAGTCTTCAGAGGCCATCTGTGGTAGGGTCCCTTCCTCTTCTCTATCTTCTACCTCTTCTGGTGTCTATCCAATTTGCCCTTCTGAATGAGAATTGAACATATTCCCTAGGGTCCTCTTGTTTTGCTTCTTTAGGTCTGTATATTCTAGTATGTTTATCCTATATTATATGGCTAATATCTGCTTATAAGTGAGTATACACCATGCATGTATTTCAGCTTATGGATTATCTCACTCAGGATATAGTAGAAAGAAGTTGGAAAAAATGTGAAACTTGCTACTAATTCAGGAACTGCATGTTTGAGTAAATTTTTCTCCTTCTAATCTCAGCTTTACTGAATGTCACCCTTCCTGTGGCATGTAAATTTTATCTATCTATCTATCTATCTATCTATCTATCTATCTATCTATCTATTGTGAGGGGTTCAAGGCAGAGTTTCTCTTTGTAGCCTTGGCTGGCTGTCCTGGGCTTACTTTGTAGACTAGGCTAAACTCAAACTCACATAGATCCATCTGCTTCTGCTTCCTTGAGGGCTGGCATCACTGGCATTCACTACTGTGCCTGGCTAAGGCATGGAGATTATTAAGGACTCCATAAACATGTTTGCTGCAGGAATGTTAACATACCTTGTCTTTCCTACAAAATTACAATGCTTCTAGACATTTAATATCCATTTTATTATAAGGCATAGTTATAGTATTTGAAATAGCACAAAATTAAAAGTATGAACATATAATGTTACATAATATTTTACACCATCTTTTGTTTAAATAGTCTTCATCAGAAATCATATGCTACACCAGATTTATGATCAAGTAGCTATCTTTTCTATTGATATTTTACATAACATTTAAGTACTTTTTATTTACATTCAAATCTAAGCCTTAAATTTTCTCTGAGATATGTGCTTTTGAATGTATTTTTTAAAAACTGAGCAACTGCTTTGATATAAATACTTATAGTTCACCAGAAAATATTTGCATTTCTATGAAAATGTGTACAATCCTGTGTGTCCAAGCCTGACTTTGTATTATAGTCTGAATCAATGAGCTATAACTAGGAATGCTTCTTTAAAGCATAAAGAATATGTATTTTCCACTTCTGTCTTCTGGAAAGCTGTTCTATCTTTTTCATGTATACCATAAAAAGTTGTTGACAAATATGAATCCCTCAACTGGAGCTTTTTTTCTGAATATGACAACTAATGTCATTTTATTTTCATGATAGAAAATGTGTATATTTTGTATATGTGTATATTATCAATATTTGTAGTCTTAAATATGTACACATATGTATGTATATAGTTGATAGACACACAAACACACACATATATAAACAGACACAAATAGATTAGATTATACGACAGAATCATATGCAATATCAGATTCTGAAAAGGTGATTGGTGTATTAATTAATGTAAAATAATGAAGTCCTATAACAACAGTAAAATATTTTCTGAAGACTTTTCCAATGGGATTAAGTACTTTTTCGTATTCGTGCAGTGCAAAAGCTTAATAATGAAAACTGTGTAAGATTAGATGAAATATGTTAATTTTCTAATAATCAAATATAACAAATTTATGTAAGGTGGACATTAAAAGAGAGAAGGAAAACTTGGCAAATAAATAAACTATAACAATTTATCAAAAGACAAAAAAGACAGGTACATGTCAGGTACCACTTCAAATAAGAATATAATGACATTAAGCATGAATAATCCAAAGACACATATTACAATGGACATTATGTCAATGTATAAAATGAAGATCAAGTCAAAGTAGATTATATGAAGGAGTTTTTCAGTCTGAATAAGGTAACCTAGATCATAAATGACAAATTGTGTGTGTGTTTTCTTATATTTGATATTAGCTGTTGAAATATTCAATAGGCATACTATAATCCATAAATAAGGGGCCAGTGTACAGAAGAATATCTCCCCCAAAAGGGGAACAATATACAGTTATGGAGAAACAGAGGAAACTGGAGTGGAATGATTATATGCAGAAAGGAATAAAAGGGACAGAAAAGTAAAAACACGTACAGACAGTTAACACGATGGCACATTTGAGGAGTCAAATGGAAAGATAGCATTATATTTATGAAATAAACTTTTTGTTTTTAAAATTAAAAGTTTATTCTAAAGAAATTTTAAATAAAAACATGCAGTGATTTTAACTAGAATCAAAATCTATGCATTTTAGTAATTAGATTATACAACAGAATCTGACCAATCTCTACTCATGTTTTAGAGTATTTACACCATTAAATAGCTCTTCTGAAGCTGTGTAGGTTCACATTAGATTTTGCACTTTAATATTATAACTTATCATTTTGTCTACATACCTATTTCTACATAAAACCTCTTACAAATAATTGGCAGTTTTAAATTTTATAAACGGTAGATTCATAACCTTTTCAGAGACCCAAATATTCACTTCTTGGATTCCATCTCTCCTTCTCAACCAATATATGCCCTTTCTTTTTCTCCATTCTGCAACTTTCATTTTGCCCACATGTGAATTTTTGTACACACACATACACATATGCATGCACACATATATGGACATACTAGGGTACACTTGTGAGAGATAACATGCAAGGTTTTTTCCCCTGAGACTACATTACTTGGTTTAATGTTATGCATTCTAAGTCTATCAATTCTGCCCATTTTTTCTTCAAGGGTGTATGATTGTGAGTGTATGTGTGTGTGTTGGAAACTGCATGTGTGTTTTATTATATTCACTCTTTTTTTCTCCCTGCTCTTTCCAGATGTAACTCCCCTTCCATACTTATCAAAATTGATGCCCTGCCCAGGCCAGTTTGTTTTACCCAAATAATCAGAGATATGTTGTCATTCACAGGATAATAATTGACTTAGCAGTGACTACTCTCCTAAAGAAAACTGATCTTTAGTCTCACAGAAGTTACAAACTGCTGATAGCTCCTCTGCCATGGTGGGAATTCATTTCCCTTTTGATGCTGGGATATGCACTGTCTATCGAGGACAGGTCTTTTCCATGCTGGCCCAGTGTCTGTGAGTTTATATTGGTATCAGAATGAAAGCTACATTTTTTTTCTGTCTGTTAAAACTGAGTCTGTTTTAGCTTAAATTTGTCTGTTTAAGTAGTCATGGCATTATTTATAATTATTAATGTATTGACAGAAAAGGAGCCTTTTGTTGGACTTAGAGTGGGAAATGTTGGTATAATGTTCTTGTGGAATATATACAATTTACCCTTGTTCATTCAAATACTGATTTCTCTACCCCACTATCTGGTTTCAATGGGGATATTATATTGTGGTGTTAATTTGCGCATTACCTGTCTCAAATTTGTGTGAACATGCCACCATTTGTTTTCTATATTTTTAATTAAGCAACCAGGCAATGCTGTGCAAAGGAGAGAATAGGCTGGGATACCTAGTCCAGAGGGGAGGAAAAGGAAGCAAGTCCTGGTAAGAGAGCAGAGATTGGCAAGAGAGGACTTGGAACCATAAGGAGAGATCAACTGGACCTAAGATATGACTAAAAGCAAGTATAATGTTGGAAATTCTGAATGGGAGGAAGATATGCAGGCTTGGAGGTTTAGGATGGAATATTCATTGCCCAGCATTGTGCTCTAGGTTAAGTAAGTCCTAGTCTCTGTGTGTGATTTGGGTATACAGCT
Source organism: Meriones unguiculatus (assembly GCF_030254825.1). NCBI lineage: Eukaryota > Metazoa > Chordata > Mammalia > Rodentia > Muridae > Meriones > Meriones unguiculatus. The sequence goes on along the minus strand of NC_083350.1, from coordinate 80,146,526 downwards.
GGTTTAGGAATAACCACTGTTTAACTAAAAGATAAATCAATAGTAAATATTAATGTTCTACAACAAAAGACTAACAGAATGATTGAAGAAACAGGATCCAGTATTCTGCTGCATCCAAGAAACACACCTGTGCAACAAAGGCAGACACTGCCTCAATGTAAAGGACTGGAAAAATGGTTTTTCAAGTAAACTGATCCAGAAAACAAGCTGGAGTAGCTATCCTAATTCTAATAAAATAGATTTTCAACCAAAAGAAAAAAAAATATGAGGAGGACCACTACATTTTGATCAAAGGAAAAAAATCCACCATGAGGACATCACAATCTTGAATGGCTATGCCTCCAACACAAGAATACCTGCATTCATAAATGAAACATTATTAAAGTTCAAATCACAGATTGATCTCAACCCCTTAATAGTGGGAGACTTCAACACTCCATTCTCACCAAGGGACAGAACGTTTACACAGAAGCTAAATAGGGAAATAAAGACACTTACAGAGGTCCTAAACCAAATGGACCTAATAGAGGTAAACAGAACTTCTCACCCCAGCTCCAAAGAGTATACTTTCTCTCAGCAACCCACAGAACCTTCTCAAAAACTGATCATATAACCAGATACAAAGCATGTCTCAACAGATACAATAAGATTGAAATAGTCCCTTGTGTCCTATCAGACTACCATGGCCTAAAACTAGAACTCAACAACAGAAATTAAAAAAAAAAGAAAACCTACACATGCATGGAAACTACACTACTCTCTACTCAACAACAGCTGGAGCAGCAAAGAAATAAAAGGAGAAACTATAGGCTTCCAAAAATTTAGTGAAAATAAAGGTGTACTGCCAGGATCACGGGACCCTCAGAGACCACCAGGAAATGACTAGATGCAAGAGCAGAGAGCTTTATTATGAGAGTGATCGAACTTGGGGCCCAAGTCTCACTGACACAGCACTAGAGAAGTGGGAGCCTGAGCCCTAAGTGAGCAGGGTTTTTAAAGGGGAAGACTGTAAGCAAGGGGTTTCCATGACAGCAAGCAGGGGGATTCATGTTTCCATGAGTGAAAGAAGCAGGTTCATGCCTTGACATTACAGAATTGAGTAATCACAATTGCCAGGGTGATTGTCTCTATTTTTTACTAAACATTTATTCTGTAATATTTCCTGTAGGCTGTTGCTTAGAGAGCTAACTTTGTTTTCTGCCAGGTGCACATTCTGTGATATTTCCTGGTACCTGAGTTCAGCTACTGGTCAAGATGGCTCCTTATTTCAAAATGGAGTCACCCAGGCTAATTTAAATTCTTCAAAGGCACAACTTACCCAAATTTATGGGACACAATTAAAGCAGTACTAAGAGAAAAGTTCATAGCTCTAAGTGCCTTGAGGAAGAAGTTTGAGAATCTTATACAAGCTACTTAATGGCACACCTGAAAGCCCTAGGAATAAAAGAAGCAGACACACCAAAGAGGAGTAGAAATAAACTCAGGACTGAAATATACAAATTAAGAACAAATAAAACAATAAAAAGAATCAATGAAACCAGGAGCTGGTTCTTTGAGAAAATCAACCAGATAGACAAACCCTTAGTGAAACTAACTAAAAGGCAGAGAAAGGAAAAGAAAGGAAGCATCAGAAAGGAAAAGGGGCACATAATGACAGACACTGATGAAATTCAAAGAATCATTAGGTCTTACTTCAAAAGCCTATACGCCACAAAATTTGAAAACCTAAATGAAATGGACAATTTTCTTTATAGATCCCATTTACTAAAATTAAATCAAGATCAGGTAAACAGATTAAACAGTCCTCTATCTCCCAAGGAAATAGAAAAAGTCATCAAAAGTCTCCCTCCATAAAAAGCCGATGGCCAGTTGGTTTCAGTGCAGACTTCTACCAGACCTTCAAAGAAGAGCTAACTCCAATTATCTTCAAACTATTCCACAAAATAGAAACATAAGGAAAATTACCAAACTCATTCTATGAAACCACAGTCACCTTGAAACCTAAACCACATAAAGACTCAACAAAAGAGAAAACTTCAGACTTAACTCTCTTATGAACATGGACGCAAAAGTACTTAATAAAATTCCTGTAAACTGAATCCAAGAACACATAAAAAATATCATCCACCATTGCCAAGTAAGTTTCATCCCAGGCATGCAGGAGGGTTTCAATATAAGGAAATCCATCCACATAATCCACCACATGAACAAAGAGAAAGGGGAGAAAAAAAACACATGATAATCTCCTTAGATGTTGAAAAAGCATTTGACAAGTCCAACACCCATTCATGTTTAAAGTCCTGCAGAGATAGGGGATACAAGGCACAATGTGTATATAGTAAAAGTGATGTATAGTAAACCTATAGCCAACATCAGACTAAACAGAGAGAAACTTAAGTCAACCCCAATGAAATCAGTAACAAGGTAAGGGTGCCTACTTTCTTCATATCTCTTAAGCACAACATTTGAAATCCTAACTAGAGTAATAAAACAAATTAAGGAGATCAAGGGAATACACACTGGAAAGGAAGAAGTCAAAGTATCACTCATGCAGATGATATGATAGTATAAGTTGGTGACCCCAAAAATTCAACCAAAGATCTCCTGCAGCTGATAAACACTTTTAGCAAAGTGGTTGGATACAAAATTAACTCAAAAAAAAAAAAATCAGTAGCCCTCCTGCATACAAAAGACAAAAGGCCTAAGAAAGAAATTAAGGAAACAACACCCTTTACAATAGCTACAAATAATGGAAAGTACCTTGGTGTGACTCAAACCAAACAAGTGAATGATGTGTTTGAGAAAACTTTGAGTCTCTGAAGAAAGAAATTGAAGAAGACATCAGAAGATGAAAAGCTCTCCCATGCTCATGGATCGGTAGGATTAATATAGTGAAAATGGGCATCCTAACACAGGCAATATACAGATTCAATGTAATTCCCATCAAATTAGCAACATAATTCTTTACAGAACCTCAATAAACAATTCTCAATTTCATATGGAATAACAAAAAACCTAGAATTGCTAAAAACAATCCTGTATGGTAACAGATTTTTCTGGAGGTATCTCCATCCATAATCTCAAGGTGTACTATCAAATGACAGTAATAAAAAATGCATGGTACTATCATAGAAAGAGAGTAGTGAATCAATGGAATAAAATTGAAGACCCAGAAATAAACCCACATACCTACTGATATATGATTTTTTTAACAAAGAATCCAAAATAATACAATGGAAAAAATGCAAATAGATCTATTTTTATCACCGTGCACAAAACTAAAGTCCAAGTGGTCTAAAGACCTCAAAATCAAACCAGACACAATAAATCAATTAGAAGAAAAAGTAGGGTAGAATCTTGACACCATTGGCACAGGAGAAAAACTTCCTGAACAGAACACCGACAGGCTCTAAGATCAACAATCTTTAAATGGGTCCTCATGAAGCTAAAAGGCTTTTGTAAAGCATAGGACACTGTTGTCAGAACAAAACGACAGCTTATGGATTGGGAGAGGATCCTCACCGACCCCATATCTGGCAGAATGCTAATGTCCACAATATATAAAGAACTTAAAAAATTAATCACCAACAAACAAAGCAATCCAAATAAAATATCAGGTACAGAGCTAAACAGAAAATTCTCAACAGAGGAATATCCAATGGAAGAGAAACATTTAAAGAAATGATCAAAGTCCTTAAACATCAGGAAAATGCAAATGAAAATGACCCTAAGATTTCACCCTACACCCAAGATCAAAAGCTAAAGTGACAACACATGCTGGAGAGGATGTGGAGAAAGGGGAACACTCCTTCATTTCTAGTGGGAATGTAAACTTGTACAACCACTTTGGAAATGAATCTAGTGCTTTCTTGAAAATTAGGAATAGTGCTTCTTCAAGATCCAGATATACCGCTCCTAGGCATAGTTCCAAAATATGCTCAAGGATAGGACAAGGACATTTGCTCAGCTATGTTCATAGCAGCTCTATTCGTACTAGCCAGAAGCTGGAAACAACCTAGAAGTTCTTCAATGGAGTAAATCTATATGGATATTGTGTACGCAATGGAATACTATTCAACTATTAAAAGTAAGGAAATTGTGAAATTTGTAGTCAAATGGTGGGAACTAGAAAAGATCATACTGAGTAAGGCATCCAGAAGCAGAAAGACACACATGTTATATACTCACTAATAAATGGAGATTAGATATATAGTATAGGATAAACATACTGAAATCTGTACAGCTAAAGAAGCTAAACAAGAAGGAGTACCCTGGGTAAGATAATCAATCCACACTCAGAAAGGCAAATGGGATGGACATAGGAAGAGGGAGAAAATAGGGAACAGGACGGGATCCTACCACAGAGGGCCTCTGAAAGACTTTACCCAGCAGGGTATCAAAGCAGATGCTGAGATTCACAGCCAAACTTTGGACAGAGTTCAGGAAATCTTATGAAAGAAGAGGGAAATAGAAAGACCTGGAGGGGACAGGAGCTCCACAAGGAGAGCAACAGAACAAAAATATCTGGGCACAGGGCTCTCTTTTGAGACTGATAACCCAACCAAGGACGATGCATGGAGATAACCTAGAAGCCCTGCACAGATTTACCCCATGCCAACTCAGTGTCCAATTGGGTACCCTAGTAATGGGAACAGGGACTGTCTCTCACGTGAACTCAGTGGCTAGCTCTTTGACCTCCTCCCCCTGATGCGGGAGTAGCCTTACCAGGCCGCAGAAGAAGATAATGCAGCCAGTCCTGATGAGAACTGATAGGCTAAGGTTAGAGGGAAGGGGGGAGAACCTCCCCTATTAGTGGACTAGGGGAGGGGCATGGGAGGAGATAAGAGTTGCAGGGTGGGATTGGGAGAGGACAAGGGAGGGGGCTACAGCTGGGATACAAAATGAATAAACTGTAAGTAATAAAAATAAATAAATAATAAATAAACCTAGACATGAACAATAACACAATTACCAAAATCCTACACATACTTTGAAAGTGAACAACTCTCTACTCAATGACAACTTGGTTAGGGAAAAAAATAAAGTAAGAAATTAAAGACTTCCTATGAAAATTAAGGTACAACATACCCAAACTAATGGGACACATGAAAGCAGTGATAAGAGGAAAGTTCATAGCATTAAAGCCTTCCTAAAGAAATTTGAGAAATCTCACAGAAGCTACTTAATGGCACATCTGAAGGCCCTGGGGGTGGAGGAAGAAGCAGACACACCCAAGGAGTAGATGTTTGAAAACAATAAATTCAGGGCTGAATCAATACATTAGAAATAAAGAGAACAATTCAAAGCACAAACAAAACCAAGTACCGGTTCTTTGACAAAGTGAACAAGACATGCAAATCCTTAGCCAAACTAAGTAAATGGCAGAGAGACACTATACAAATCAATAAAATCAAAAATGAAAAGGGGGACATAATGACAGACACTGAGGAAATCCAGCTTATCTGTTCAGTACAACAAATTTGTAGCCATTATGACATAAAACACATTACAGATTTTTCTAAAAGTCCTACAGATCAAACAACTAAAGAAAAATCTAACCATACTTTAAAGGATATCATAAAACAGAAGAGGGATATGGAATCTTCCAGAGATAGATTAAATAATGCTTTATTGACTTTCAATTTTTTAATTGTCAGTGGGACAGGTATCACAGATGCTGAAAAGAACTGTTGAATTAACAAAGATGTATTAATGTTAGAATGGAAGTCAGGAAATGTGTTGGTAGGGGGAGAGGTTATGCTTTCATTTCAACTAGAAAGGAAAAGCTTTGAATCCCTTCAAAATTTACAAAGATTAGGTTTGACTGGAGTAGACGTTCTGAAAATCTTGGCTGCAGACATGAAGAAAGAAACCAAGAACAACAAAATAGATATCATGAATGCTGATCTACACTGGAACAGCGCTCAGAATGACTGAGATACAGATTTGTATTTGTGTAGCCAAGAAATCTAGTTGACTTCAGACTCCCCAGGACTTATTATTAAATGGCATGCATGAATATTGAGTTTACAGTTTGGTTTTATAATCCAAATGGATTTCTAACATTTGATGACTTCTACCTGCTCAAACATAGAGCAGAAAACTGTTGTTAGCTGATTTTTACATACTACATATTCCATACATATATTAATTCAGATATGTATGTTACCTTTAAAAGTGTGTCTGTTTTCAGAACTAAAGGACCAGACACAAATGAAGACAAGTGTCTCAAATGATCCAGATTCACAAAGTGACAGAGTCGTTGTTTCCTCAAAAATTTGCATCTAGGACAACTGAAAGAGCTAGCTCAATTGGTCTAGCATCATATGCAGTTAAAGCCAGGACTTTAGTTAAGCTCTACACTGTCCCATCACACAGAGAATAGACAGCAAATGATACAGCGCCCTCTCCCAGGAGTTGGCCAATATCTCAATTTTCATCAGTTCCCCAAAGATGTTGTCACCGCCATAGAACAAGAAGAAATATTAAGAAAACAATGCCCTGACTCTCCACAGCTGGGGATAGATGCTTTTGGTTGTTCAATATATGATGGATGCTTTTCATCATTTAGGGAGCTGGTTGTAATTTGTTAATAGTCTTGGTCAGGGAGAAAACAAAGTGAAGGAGGTTAGATTCAGGGATTTCTTTCTCTTTTTCTCTTTCTTCCTTCTGTCCTTTCTTTCCTATCTAGTTTAGTAGGAAGAGGAGGAAGACATAAAATAAAAAGGAAGGATATAGGAATGATAAGGTAAGAAGGTAAATTACTCCACCTACTTTTAACTAAAAATCATCTACTAGTCTCAAATATTGTACATTGGTGTCGATTATATAAAAACACATATCAATATAAATTTGAAGTTATTTTTGTTTAAAAATACTGTCTATATGTTTGAACTCTTGTTTTAGGTATTATATCTATGCAGCTCATTTACAAATGTAACATAAAGTTCCAGTCCTTGAAAACTATTGTTACAAACTACTTAGGATAATTAAGAAATGCAAGGGAGTAGTGAGTGAGTCAATCAAACTTGTGGTCACATTAAATACTGGTTTATTTAATTACAGAAGTAAGTTATTTTTAGCCATCTATAGATGTTTTCAAAGTTAAGCAGATAGTAAATAGCTACAAACAAGCAATGTTTGCATACTCAGATATACTTTAGATAGACAGGTTGTCCTCAAACACTTCAGAGATCTGCAGAATATGGCATTTAATATGTTGTAATAATAATAGGCTTTTTACAATGAAAAACTTTCAGCTCTTGTAAGTTCTCCCATTACAAACCTCCATGTGGATTTTGCTTCAACTGTGGCAAAGCTAGCCAATGGGCAGAATAATGCCTTTTCCTCAACTGCTGACAACATGTCCAAATTGTGGACAAGCAGGACACTTTGAAGTTGACAGCCAAACTTGCAAGACAATGTAGGTAAGTTGTTCATAATTCTTGCTTCACAAGTATGTCTGTCAGATATTCTGTTCCTGGAGGCAGAAAATTGATGCTACAGCATTTCAGAGGAATATTGTATAACTGTCTAAACAGCCAGCAGTCTCTGTCATATCTAAAGTTCTGGAAGCTACTTGCTTTGTACTTGTGTTCTCAGCTAATATTTATTCTTCTCAGGTCTCTGATTGGCTTGAAGACTAGATAATTATAGTCTCACAAATAAATTTAAGTTTTTCAGGATTTAAGAACATGTTTTAAGGTCTCAACAGATGTTTGGGTTAATAAATGCGTTATGATAGAAAGTGATTTATATACAAAACATTGGAATCATCAAGATAGGAAAGAGGGTGGACTACTTTCTCCATGGTTGCCAAACACAAATAGACTGGACATTATAAATGTAATTCTTACCTGATAGTTTTTATAATTGTTCTTATTGTATACAGTTTAATGTTATTAGAGAAAGAGTCTTTTATTGGACTAAGAAGGGGATAGGTTGTGATAATTCTTCTGTGTACTGTGTAAAGTTTGTATTATTGAAATGTTGATTTCTGTGCCTGCAGAGAGTTGAGTACAGGCTGGACTTCAGTATTGTTATTTTTATTGGACTGTTACCTGCATGTGTACTTCGTGAGCATTCTTCTGAATCACTTCTAATTAGCTTAATAAAGGGCTGATTGCCTATATTTTGGCAGGACAAAAATTGCAGAACTTCTGGGCATATTGGAACTGTGAGAAAAATTGTGAGGTGTGGTAGATTGGTCAGCCAGACGTAGAGGAAGTCCCTATGTCTTCATTACATCTGCTGGTGGTCCAAAGAAAGTCCAGTTACAATAAAGTACAGGATAAACATGCTACAATCCACAAACCCAAAGCAGCTAGTAGCAAGGATGGACCAAGGGAGGATGCATGAATCTCAATAAGAGGGGGAAATAGAATAAAGATCCCCATGGATGGAGGAAAGGAACCAGGTGTGGGAGCAGTGGAGAGAAGAGCAGAAGGGATCAACTTGAGGGCAGGATGGAGAAGGAGGGCCTGGAAAACTAGAATCAGTGGAGCTGTAGCTGGAAACATAGGACAGTGGAAATTCCCAGGAATCCATGAAGGCGACCCTAGCTAAGGCAGGGTCACTTAGTAGTGTTCTGCTATACTTCCAGAGAGGTGTCCAGCATAACTGTCATCTTAGAGGCTCACTCAGACACTGATAAAAACAGATGCAGAGACCCACAGCCAAATATTGGTTGGAGCTTTAGGAATTGTATGGAAGACAGGGATGAAGGATTGAAGGAGCCAGAGCAGTCAAAAACACCACAGGAATGCATACAGAGTCAACTAACCTGGGCTCATAAGGGCTCACAGAAAGCAAACAACCAAACAGAGAACATGTTTCTAGACGTCTGCCCATATGTAACAACAATGGTTTAACTCCATCTTCATGCCGGACTCCTAACAGCAGAGGAAGAAGCTGTATCTGAATGTTGCCCATCTTTGGATCTCTTTTTTCTAACTGGGCTTCCTTTCCTAGCCACAATAGGACAAGATGCACGTAGTCCTACTACAAATTGATATGATAAGGTAGGTTAATATCCAAGGGAGGCCTCCAAATTTTCTGAGCCTTTTCTGAGAAGAAAGGGTGTGAATGTCAGGGGAGAGGGAGGGATTAGGAGGAGGAAGGAGGAACTGTGTTTAGATATAACATTAATTAATTAATTAATTAATTATTTAGCAACAAACAAACAAAAAACAAAACCAAACAAAAAAACGGAACAAAACAGTAAAAAGAAAAAAATTCAGATTTAAACCAGAACACAGTGTTTGGAGATGTGATTTTAAAACTGTCAGTTTATGGAAAACCTTGATAATCTCAAATTCCTGATAATCTAAAGTTCTTGATAATCTAAAGTCTGTGCACTGGCTTTCATAACATGTATAAACTTAGTATATATTATTCTGTGAGTGTTTTTTTTTCTGGGGATAGAGAAATAAATTTTATGTTGTCTATTTACTATGCTATTACAATTAACATTAGTGATGATGATAAATTATTATTCTCCTTATATAAATTGACTGAAATGTCCTTAATCTCATTCTCCAGAGTGCTGGGATGACAGCTTTGTGTAATTATATCCTAGTTTACTTCCTTATCCTTTGAAACATTATTCACTTACTTATTTACTGAATCATGAAATGAACTCTCATTCAACTTTTGGTAACCAAAAAAAATTTTGGTATTTCCTTCATATTACTACCATTTTCAAGTGTTCATAGACATATTGATATTAAGAGGTATCAAAGAAATCTTCATTCATAAGCTGATTATACACTGTCAATTTGAGCTAGATCATCTATACACTAATAGAAAGAGAAAGAAAATATTGAACATACTTTTGTCTGAATTACATCAGAAAATGTTGTAAACTATCTGATTTTATAGTGTTTAGTGCTAATATACTTTACTTATTCCCATTCCACTTTTATATAGTCTACAGCAACTTCTCAATAGAGGAACAACTTCTTGCATATTTAAAATACTATAACTGTGTTACTAATGATGATGTGCATATGCTGGAGAGGAAACGAGACATAATAGTCCAGATAGACATACTGGATCCTTGATGTTTGATACTCGTTAGATTTTTGTTTCTCTATCTAATAGTGTATGATGTTCTTGTGAAAACACTGCCAGGCAGCTCACAAAATGTGGTGTATTTTTAGAGGACAAGATTGTTCATCTCTTCCTGTTACAAATGGAAACATATTTCCATTGGTTTAAAATAACATATTTTTATGAAATTACCTCCACAGAAACTCAGGAAATTTTAATGGGGCTGATAAAAATAATTAAGAAAAGATTGATTACTAAATAATTCATACTTCTAAGAAAATGTATAATATAATCTAGAAATATAAGTATGTTTTTAAAATTTGGAAAAACTTAAATAATCCACTTGTATTTGTCTAAAGTTAACCTAAAAGAGGACAATTGACTATATTTGAATCTCTACACTTTGACAAGCTCCTCTGTGATGAAACATTTAACAGATTACATAAAGAAAAACTGATATGAATTTTGTTCATATTACAAATATAGACTAAAGTTTACTAATATAATGCTTTTTCATTTATTAATATTTACTTGTCAAACATAACCAATACTTTCTGATTTGGTTTAAAGTTTGATCCACAAATGAAAACCAACTCCTGCCGCAATCATCAGAACCAAGAACCTCTCACCGGTCGTAGGCCTTCCAGAGATTTTATTACTATTAGAATGCTAAGTAGGTACTATATTTAATTGATTCCTAATGATTTATTGTTATGCACGTCGATAAAATCATTGGTAAATGCTCATCAGTGAAGCTTCCTTTTGCATTAGATGAAAATAAACATAGCAACCACAAATGGTCAAGCTGCAGAGAATAAGAATCTGAAGAATGATCGTCTTGATTGAGATTTCTATATCACAACCCCTCTTCCCAAGGCTTAGAAAACATACCTAATAGAAGATGTAAAGACTGTTGTAGTAAAAGCCAAAAAAACTACAAGAAACAATACATTGCAGACATATGTATGTGTTTCTCATTTACTATGAAATTGGATTTCAAACTTTTCCTATTATGAAAATAATATGAAACATGAAAGAGATCAGATGTGCAAAATATAATCATGTTGTGGATATTGTCAATTGATTTCAAAGGGACACTTATTGCTCTACCCTTTAGTGTATAAAAAGCATTTATGAACTTTCCCTATACTTTCATTTAATTTCAAAAATTTAAATTTATTTTATTATTCTACATATCTTCACATTATAAGCATTTTACAGACATTGAATATTTGCCAGGCTTCATCTTGTTGAAAAAGCACATATAAAAACAGTATTGTCTCTGTGAAAAGAATCTTATAGTCTAGTAAAAGTAGAATGCATGGCACAACATAAAATAAAAAGAGACGATTTACTTAAATTTAATATATATCCATAATATCTGTAGCCAGCAGAATGGAACTCCCAAATTTCTCTTCATCCTATCATTCTTTAATGTCTGCTATTCTCTCCACACTTACAAAGGAGTTCCTTCAACTAGAGTTTGACTTATTCTTCACAAATACACTTCTAATTATGCTTTATTTCATACAATCACAAGGATTGTCATATTATTCCTCTTTTTTTAGAAAATAACTAAATCCCTTAACATGCAATATAAGTCAAAGGAACTATTTTCCATCAGATCTTTCAGTACTTTAAAGGTGAATATTGAATAGTAACCTGTATACAAGTTCAACCAAATCATCATGGCTTGAAATAATTGTTCAATATTTTTCTGTGTGTCAAAAATAAAGTTTAAGGAGGTTTTGAAGAAACAGCATGGGAATAAAAATTGAGAATGCTATATTTTGCCAAGTCAGATGAGACTTTTTCTTTACTCAATCTCTACTTGAAGAACTGCTATCTAATTGTAGTCCTATAATTCTTTCAAGAAACACAATGTAATAATAAAAGTCATGATTTCTGAAAGAAAATTCAGTAAACTAACAATATCCTCCAAGTGAACAATAGAGTTAAACACAGTCAAGTTTTTCAGGCTTCTGAGTTACAAAACTATTATTATTCCATCTAAACTCACACTTGGTGCAAGATATGAAAACAGTACAGTGGGTTAGCAATTTAAATTCAGAAGTCAGAATAAGACTCTAATGGAATCTCATTGACATTTTACATTAGAAATTGGTTCATATTTTACAGTTTTCTTTAATTTAAAAAGCATCATTGATAACCTTAACAATTATTATTTTTTCTAAAGACAGCACCAAAAGTTAGGCAGTATATTTCAATATATATAATTTCCTATTCATTACTGTGTAGCCTTTAAATATTATAAGCTGAATAATAAGTTCAAGTTATTATTTTCACATGCTCCCAATTTGCATAGTGTTAGCAAGTATGCTTTTTGAGTGAACATACTGAATTTGCTTGGAAATTCAGAGGCCTCAGAATCACTTTAGTCAAGACAGTGAATTATCATTTTGTGTGGAAAAAAGAAATCCAACTTGTTAAATCAATTTTTCCATCTAATAACATAATTGCCTAGCTAAATGATGTTGGGTATATCAGAATAATTTGTTTAGTTGTTTACTGTAAGTGAAATATGGTTCAGGTTTCTATTCACACAACACCAAAATATATTGCATGTTCTATAATTTAAAGTTAAATAGTTTTACATATTTTTATTGTTTCAAGTAGTATATATTGTCTGGAGCCGGTGACTCAGTGGCCTGCTTTGATATTTAAATCTCGGCGGAGAGATGGCTTTTAGCAGGCCTTTACTAATGGCAGAGGAGAACTTGCAAGTCCATCTCCTTCTGTTTGTGACAACAGGTGGGATAGCTTTTGAGGGTTACACCTCTTCCTCAGGCTGCTTGTGCAAATTAACCTATTGTTCTGAGATGTTTTACTGGCTAAAAGTAACTCCTCAAAAAATAAAGTGGTCAGAAGGCTGGAGGCAGAAGAGGAGGCAAAGTCTTGAGACTTGCTGCTTGTTGCAGCAGCCTGCCTTTTGCTGTGGCTGTCCAGTCTGGACCTTTTAAAAGTTTCCTGTGTGCTGTGTGTTTATTTTATTAATTTTAATCCTCACTCCCAACTCAAGAACTGTTCGACTCTGCTGGCTGGCTCGGTGATATATAAAATTTATTTTGCTAAGGACTAATAAATATAATTCTGAGTAACATAAGGATATGCGATTATCTCATAAATCAGATTTCTATGTAACTATCTTTACATACATGAAACAATTAACATGACTTTCCAATATCAGCCTCAATTTCTAAAATCATTATTCTTAAATCTCTACAGTATCATTTTATAGATCATTCTCCTCACATAACATTTATATATTTTCATGTAGCTGCAATTTATATACTAAATACATAGCAAATTTGTTCACTGTGCATTTCATTCTCACCTCCTATCTACTGAAAAACAAACAAACAGGAACATACAGGCAGAAAACCTTCTTAATGTATTTATTCTACTTACTGTACTACATCATTAATATAATGTAATTTATCATATCAAATGAGGCACATGTACTATATTTCACTTTTTTTGTTATTGGAGTCTTTCCATCTACATGGTCATGATGACATTAAAAAGACATAAATATATAATGCATGCTGCTAGGATAATCCTTACATATTTAGGCCCACATATACTATACCACACATTGTACTACAAATTCATTAAAGACATTTTTCATGCAATATATTTTGATCACATGCTTTCTTCTTTTCCAACAGCTTCAAGATCCCCCATATACCATAAACTTCCAATTCCATTTTCTATGTAACTTTAAAAAACAAACAGTAAAAGTGAAAATCCAAATATAAATTTCAAGACAGACTCAGCATGAGATAAAACAATAAAAACAAAAATGGTGTACAAGCATGCAGACACACACACACACACACGCACCACACAGGAAAACAAAAAAACATGGGGAGACTTTGTGTTTCCCAATAGTACTAAGTATGGGGCCTGCCTTGGTATATGGTTGATATTCATGCACACTGATTTTCTTTTTTCCCAAGTATCATTTGTAAATAGCTTCTTACTTAGGTGTGCGATTATATGTCTATTTCCCCTTCTCCACGCTGACATTTTGTCTGGTCTGAATTTATGTGGGCCTTGTGCATGCTATCATAGTATGAGTTGAAATGTGCATCAGCCCTTTCTGTATGAAAAAACGTTTCCTTGGAGTCATCCACAACCTGTCACTTACAATCTTTGGCTTCTACTTTCATATAAATCCCTGAGGGAATGGGTTTGTAAAAATATCTCATTTATGACTGAATGTCCCAAAGTCTGTCGCTCACTGCATAATATCAGTCTGCTTTTGTATATTTACCATTTTATGCAAAAAAATAACCTTCTATGATAAGGGTTGATTGATGCTATAAAGGATTGATATATCAATATACTACCATGAGTCATTCATTGCTATCTTCCTTTAGCATAATAATAGTAATAGGTTTTACCCTAAAATTATTATCTATCTAGTCTTAGGATCTTGTCCACTTTAGCAGTTTTGAGTATTGGGTTCCATCTCATTAAGTGTGGGACTTAAGTTTACTAAAAAAAAAAATATATGGCTTTTTCATATGTTCCACTTTTAAAGTAGTACACCTTGTAGGCAAATCTTCATTGTAGGTCACAGGATTTGTCTCTGGGTGAAACTAGTCATAAATTTTCTTCTACAGTAGTGTGTAGAGTACTTTCCAGATCAGTAACACTATTCAGTAGGGGTAATGCTTCTAGTTGGGTACCAGGCTGATTTCTTTATATTTGATGACACATGTCTTTAGCAGTAGCATCTTTCAAGTTTACAAAGAGACTTGATAATACACTGTGATGTTGGAGATGGTGATGTCTATAAGACACTTGTCCATTTTGCTCACTGTAGGTTTTACTTTGTGATATGTCTAGTTGGAACATCTCAAATTATTGTGACTCCAGTTAAATTTTTTTATATATTTATGTATTTTAGCAAGACTTCTACAGTGGTAGATGTCCACATATATTTGCAAAAGGCTTTTAGTATTAGTTGTTGCTCCCTATAACTCTTCATTTACCCTGCCTTCCCATGCCCCGTATTGAATAGTATTACCAATTTATTGCTATAATCTTTTTATCTATATTATATTTACCATTCCTTAAAAGATCCCACTCCTCCTTGATACCGTAGTAGCAATCTGGTGTTTATGGTTGTTATTATTGAAACATGTATAATTTAAAAGAGTGGTTCTCAATCTTTCTAATGCTTTGACCCTTTCATTCAGTCCTTCATATTCTGGAGACCCTCCCAACCATAAAAAACATTTATTGCTACCTAATAATTGTAATTTTGCTACTGTTATGAATTGTAATGTAAATTTCTGATATGCAAGATATGTGATATGGAATCCATGTGAAAGGATTATTCTACACTAAAGGGGTTATGGCACACAGGTTGAGAACCACTGATCTCCACCATCAAACTAACATCTGAATGAAAGAGATAACATGCATTTTTTTGGGGGGGGTCTGGCTTACATCACTCAGGATGAACGTTTCTAGTTCAATATCCATTTATCTGGATATTCACCATTTTGTTTTTCATTGCAGCTGAATAATATTTCATTGCAAGATAAAATGATAGTTACAGTTTATGTTTATCTGCATGTCAAAGTCTCAAACCTGTTAATTTCTTTTTTATGACCCAGAAGAGCTTAAAGCCTCTACTCATGATATGTGTTCTAGTGTTTGAACACTTACAGAAGAGTAATTCTTTCAGGGATGGAGAGGCAAAATTGAGAATGAATCCATGGCAGAAGAACAAGGATGAGACTAGATCATTCTATGTCTGTGGATAAAAGTTGTTTCCTCCAATACCCAAATAATTAATAATTTTTACATTATGGAAAACCTGTACCCAGAAAGTTAACTAACAGCTATCTGTAATTAGATATTTTCAATGATGTTTGTGGCCAACTTGAAGCAGCCAACTTCATCAACAATGAGGATATAGTTTTCACATTTCTATCATCAACATTCTCACTAGTATATATTCCCATTAACATAGTGATGCTGTCATTTTACTAAAGGGACCTAATTCAGACTACTTACATTCTTGCATTTAACTTGTGTTCAGCAGATTGCCAAACCTCAAAATAATTTTTTATCAGGAAAAAATATGATGGCTCCATAATCAATATTTGTGGCAAGAAGGGCCTTCTAAAGCATATGGATAAATAATCATAATAATATTGTATTAGCATAAAACAGTAACTTATACCAAGAGTACAAAATCATGGACCTAAAATATAAGCACAGATAAATTCAGTAACTCATTATTTGATATAGATGCCAAAAGTTATATGTTGGAGAAATGGTGACGGGAAAATCAGATGTCCACATTAGTTCCATAACTTTCCCTTTGCACAAATTCTAATTCCAAGTGGGTTAGAGACATAAGAATGAAATTGGAAACGCTGCAATAGTAAAACACACACACACACACAATGGCAGTGTAATACATGTTATAGGTGTAGGTAAATACTTCTTTAATTGGATTACATTTGCCCAGTAGTTAAGACCAACAAATGACAAGTAGGTCTTGTAACCAATTGGTTTCCCATAGTAAGGGAAACAAGGACTATTTCTAACAGGAACTCAATGGCTGGCTCTTTGACCTTCCCACCCCCCAAGGGAGGAGCAGTCCTGTTAGGCCACAGAGGAGGACTTTGCAGCCAGTCCTGAAGATACCTGATAAAACAGGATCAGATGAATGGGGAGGACCCTCCCCCCCAATCAGTGGACTTGGAAAGGGGCAGGGTGGAGATGAGAGAGGGAGGGTGGGGTTGAAAGGGAATGAGGGAGCGGGATACAGCTGGGATACAGAGTTAATAAAATGTAACTGATAAGAAAAAATAAAATAAAAAAAAATGCTTTGCCGCAGTTAAAGAAACTGTCGTCTGGGTTAAAGGGAAGCACATAGAACAAAGGGAAGCACAGGAACAAATGTTTGCTATTTATATATCTGACAGGGGATTAATATCCAGAATATATAATAACTCTAAAAGAAATCAAGAAAAACAAAATCAGTTACAAAAACAATGTTCAACTTGGAAACTAAATAGTTTTCAAAAAGGAAAAAAAAAGCTAAAAATATTTTCAAAACTGTTCATCAGGAAAATAATAATAATTTAAAAAAATTAAAATCCAAATTATCCCAGTCAGGATAAAATAGATCAATAAATAACCAGAAATTCCTGACTTTTTATTTCTCATAAAGTAACTTTTATCATATAAACTTTCCTGAGAACTAATCTCTCCTTTGACACCTAAATTTATCAAACTGCCTCTTCCATCTTCACAATCAAACACATTCATTTGTTGATGCAGTTATTTTATTGAATTATTGAGGTTAAATTTCTTTTCATATGACAAAATATTGAAGAGTAAAATCTATTTTATTTAAAGACACACACACACACCGGTATTTGGGACATAACTCAAAAACACAGTATAATCTATACAATCATGAAGTTCAAATATTTGGCACTCGATTAAAAAGTTGGGAATGTGTAGCCCAGGCTGGCCTCAAACTCATGATCCTCCTGCCTCTGCCTCCTTCAGCAAATCCTACCGGTGTGCACTACCACAACCGACAAAAGACACACATGGTATATACTCACTTATATAGACCTATGAGATAGGATGAAAATACCAAAATCTGTGCACCTAAAGAAGATAAACAAGAAGGAGGACCCGGAGTAAGATGATCAATCCTCACTTAGAGGGACAAATGGGACAGACATGGGAAGTAGGAGAAGACAGGTAACTGTACAGGAGCCCAACACAGAGGACCTCTGAAAGGCTCTACCTAGCAGTGTGTCAAAGCAGAAGCTAAGACTCATGACTAAGCCTTCAAGAGAGTGCGGGAATCATATGAAAAAAAAAAGGGGGAGTTAGTGGGACCTGGAGAAGACAGAAGCTCCACAAGGACAAAATATATCAGGGCACAGTGGTCTTCTATGAGACTGTTTCTCCAACCAAGAACATGTGTGGATATAACCCTGATCAGATGTAGCCCATGGCAGCTCAGGATCCAAGTGGGTTTCTCTATTAAGGGAAACAGGAAAATATTTCTGACATGAACTCAATGGCTGCCTCCCTTACCTCCTCCCCCATCCCCGAGGGAGGAACAGCCTTGCTAAACCACAGAGGGGGACATTGCACCCAGTCCTGAGGATACCTAATGAGCTGGGGTCTGATGGAAGGGGAGGAGAACCTCCATTATCAGTGGACTTGAAGAGAGGTAGGGAAGAGATGGAGGAGGGAGTGTAGGATTGGGAGGGAATCAGAGAGGGGGCTATGGCTGGGATGCCAAGTAAATAACCTGTGATTATTATAAAAAATAAAAATTAATGTATCAAAAAACAATTTTAAAAAGTTGGGAATGATCTTTTGTTCCTGGAAAAAAAACATTTGTAAAGCAAAGAGGGGTGGTATGTAGTTCACCAGCACAGTTGTACATGTTGAAATCTGAGACTGATGAAATTGGACACATGGTTTCAACAGACTGCATATGCCTGAAGAATTGGGTTCAGATTTCAATGAGTGCTTGAAAGAGTATCAGAGTTGTTGTTTATTGTTAATATTTCAGTTATTCGGTAATTGTTATTGAATATTTGGTCAGTTTATTTAGTCCTGAGTACTTTGACATTAACTTAGCCTACTACATTTGCTATCAAACAGAATTATTTTGTGGTTTTAACCTATTACCCAAATGCCTTCATTAATGTGTTTCTTTTGGATTCCATTTCAACAGTTTAATTTCCTTAAAAGTTTTGACTGTGGGAGGGAATGAGGAACGGGGCTACAGCTGGGATACAATGTGGAAAAAACTGTAACTAATATTTAAAAAAATAAAAAAAAGATTTGACTATGACAGAAAACCATTAAGCATGCTGACATGTTGCAATTTGGGTGACTTTGAGATGTGGTTGCAATAAACTTTGAAAGCCACAATGAGTGAAGAAAAGAGATTTGTAGAGGTGCTGAGCTGTGGTAAAGTTGGAAAAATATACTCATCAAGAGAGCTTTGGTATCCACATATATGTGTGTGTGTGTGTGTGTGTGTGTGTGTGTGTGTGTGTCTTTCTGCTTCTGGGATACCTCACTCAGGATGATCTTTTCTAGATCCCACCATTTGCCTGTAAATTTCATGATTTCCTTGTTTTTAGTTGCTGATTAGTATTCCATTGTGTAAATGTACCACAATTTCTATAACCATTCCTCCGCTGAGGGACATCTGGTTGCTTCCAGGTTCTGGCTATTACAAATAAAGCTGCTACAAACACGGTTGAACAAATGTCTTTTCTGTGTACATGAGCATATTTTGGATATATGCCTAGGAGTAGTATAGCTGGATCTTGAGGAAGCACTATTCCTAATTATCTGAGATAGCGCCAGATTGATTTCCAATGTAGTTGTACAAGTTTACATTCCCACCAACAAAGAAGGAGGGTTCCCCTTTCTCCACAACCTCTCCAGCATGTGTTGTCACTTGAGTTTTGATCTTAGCCATTCTGATGGGTGTAAGGTGAAATCTCAGGGTCGTTTTGATTTGCATCTCCCTGATGGCTAAGGACACTGAGCATTTCTTTGTTTCTCTGCCATTCTATATTTCTCTACAGAGAATTCTCTGTTTATCTCCGTACCCCATTTTTTAATTGAATTGCTTGATTTATTGCTTTTTACTTCTTTAGTTCTTTATATATTCTGTGTATTAGCCCTCTGTCAGATATAGGATTGGTGAAGATCCCTTCCCAGTCTGTAAGCTGTCGTTTTGTTCTGACAACAGTGTCCTTTGCTTTACAAAAGCTTTTTAGTTTTTTGAAGTCCCATTTATTGATTGTTGCTCTTGGAGCTTGTGCTGTTGGTGTTCTGTTCAGGAATACTAGAGCTATAAGGTAGGATAAACATACGAAAATCTGTACAACTAAAGAAGCTAAACAAGAAGGAGGCCCCAGGGTGAAATGATCAACTCTAACTTAGAAAGACAAATGGGATGGACATTGGAAGTAGGAGAAAACAAGAAACAGGACAGGTGCCTACCATCAGAGGGCCTCTGAAAGACTCTGCCTAGCAGTGTATCAAAGCAGATGCTGAGACTCAAAACCAAACCTTGGGCAAAGTGCAGGGAATCATATGAAAGAAGGGGAGTTAGTAAGACCTGGAGAGGACAGAAGCACCACAAGGACCAAACATATATGGGCACAGGGGTCTTTTGTGAGACTGATTCTCCAACCAAGAACCCTTCATGAATATAACCCAGAATCCCTGCTCAGACATAGCCCATGGCAGCTCAGCATCCAAGTGGGTTTCTCTAGTAAGTGGAACAGGGACTTTCCCTGACATTAACTCAGTGGCTGGCTCTTTGACCTCCCCCCTCCACCCTGAGGGAGGATCAGCCTTGCTAGGCCACAGAGGATGGCATTGCAGCCAGTCCTAATGAGAACAGTTAAACTGGGGTCAGAGGGAAGGGGAGGAGGACCTCCCCTATCAATGGACTTAGAATACTGCTCAGCAATCAAAAACAAGGAAGTCATGAAATTTGCAGGCAAATGGTGGGATCTAGGGAGGATAAATCTGAGTGAGGTGTCCCAGAAGGAGAAAGACACACATGGTATATACTCTCTTATATAGACCTATAAGATATGATAAACAATGAAATCTATACACCTAAAGAAGATAAACAAGAAAGAGTACCTGGGGTTAGATGATCAATCCTCAGTTAGAAAGACAAATGGGATGTGCATTGGACATAGGAGAAAATGAGTAACAGGACAGAAGCCTACCATAGAGGGCCTCTGAAAGACTCTAGCTGGCAGTGTATTAAAGTGGACTCATGCTAAGATTCATGGCCAAACCTTCGGCAGAGTGCAGGGAATCATATGAAAGAAGGGGGAGTTAGTATGACATGGAAAGAATAAGAGCTCCACAAGGACCAAATATATGTGGGCACAGGGGTCTTTTCTGAGACCGACACTCCACCAAGGACCATGTATGGATATAATCTAGAACCTCTGCCCGGATGTATCCTGTGGTAGCTCAGTAACCAATTGGTTTTCCATAGTAAGGGGAACAGAGACTATTTCTGACAGGAACTCAATGGCAGGCTCTTTGACCTCCCCAACCCCCAAGGGAGGAGCAGTCGTGCTAGGCCACAGAAGAGGACTTTGCAGCTAGTCCTGAAGATACCTGATAAAACAGGGTCAGATGAAAGGGGAGGAAGTCCTCCCCAATCAGTGGACTTGGAAAGGGGCTGGGAGGAGATGATGGAGGCAGGGAGGGTTTGGAAGGGAATGAGGGAGAGGGATACAGCTGGAATGCAGAGTTAATAAAATGTAACTAATAATAAAAATTTAAAAAAAAGAAAAAGAGAGCTTTGTGATAGAAAGTAATAGAGACTAGATCACACTGAATAAAAGGCATGTATTTACATTATTTCTCTAGTAACCAATTTGTTGGTAATGTCTCAGTGTGGATGAGTTAGGTGCATTGGCAAGACATTTTTGAGTGGAAAGTACTCTCAGAAAAGGGAAGAGACTAAAGAATGTTGTCTGGTGTCTGAGGAAATGACTCGCCATTCTTTGAAGAGGATACGAGTGCACAGTACACGGGTAAATCTGAGTACTTACTAAAGAAGCATGAAAATATTTAAATAAGTATCTTGCTTCACCCTACAAAACAAATTTGATGACATCCTCCGGTCTGTTTCAGTACTGTGCTCTCTGGGGTAAAACTGCTTTAAGTTTTACTAAGATTTATAATGATACCAATCCCTTAATTAAAACATTACAAAGGTGTCATTAATTTTCCATAAATTCACATAATTTTGATATTATATAATAATCTATTCTCACCATACTCCAAAATAGTATTAAACTAATTATATTTATGTAAGCAAAGTGTTTGATGCAGAGACTGAATAATGTTTTAAAACCTAGAATGTCATACATTTCACAGCAATTTATGTAGGGTTTGGCCCCCTCAGTCTTCACCCAAATTAAAATGCTTTGCATGAAAGTAATTTATAAAATATCAGTGTTTGCTGTAATGAAACTCTCTCAACCTCTGTGGCAAAGCAATGCATGACAATCCTTGAGAAGTGCATGAAACTGGGTGGGGTATCCTCTCAGTATTTTCATTAATGTTTGACTGAGTTCATTGGCTTTTAGTAATCATGATGCATGTTTAGCTAGTGATAAGTTATTTAATTTGCTGTCACATTGGTCTATCCTCTTTGCTGATGGGACTTCACAGCACTATCTTGGACAGCACAGCACAATCAATGCAGTTGCTCCCTTGAGCAATGTTGCTTTTAATCCTGGAATCAATGAGCTATATATCAGTGGACACATGCTATTTAAAGTAGTCTACATACTTAATATGAGGTACATTTATACTAAAGGATGTTCTTTCGCCAGGAGGACATAGTAATTTATTTATTTATCTGGTAAAGAATTCTTTTTTTCTTTTCTTTTTTTTTTGGTAAAGGATACTCTAGTTGTTTGTTAATTTTAATTTTTATTATTTTTCACAATCTATTCATTATCTATCTCTATTGAAGCTCCTTCCCTCAGCTACCCTCCAGTCTCACCCTCCCTCCTTCTTCTCCCCTATCCTCTTCCCCTTGTCCACTGAAATGGGGAGTTCTCTACCATTGCCATCTGCCCATAGCTTGTTAAGTCTCAGGTCTCCCTGGATCCTCTTCCTCAATGGCCTGGCAAGCCCTCATCACCAAGGGCAAGTGATCAAAGAGAAGTCTACTGAGTTCGTGAGAGAGGCAGCCCTTTCTCCCCTCACTTGTAGATCCACATGGAGCTGGAGCTGCCAATTTGCCTCAGCTGAGCAGGGGTCTTTTCCATTCATTGTACTCAGTTGGTATTTCAGTCTCTGTCAGATCCCCTGGGTTCAGATACTTTAACTTGTTGGTCTCCTTGTGGGGCTCCTGTCCCCTCCATGCACCTTTATCCCCACCCTTCTCTTCTTCCATAAGACTCCCTGCACTCTACACAAAGTTTGGTGATGAGTCTCAGCATCTGCTTTATTTGTAATAGCCAGAATCTGGAAACAACCTAGATGTCCCCCAATGGAGGAATGGACAAAGAAATTGTGGTACATACACAATAGAATACTATTCGGATATTAAAAACAAGGAAATCCTGAAATTTGCAGGCAAGTGGATGGAACTAGAAAATATCATCCTGAGTGAGGTAAACCAGAAACAGAAAGACAGGCATGGTATACACTCACTTATAAGCTGATATTAGCCATATATATAGGATAGTCATCTACAGAGCTAAAGAAGCTAAACACTAAGGAGAATCCTGGAGAGCATGCTTAAATCTCATTCAGAATGGCAAAGAGGGTAGCACCAGAAGTGGTGGAAGAGAGGAAACAGGATGGGAGCCCACTATAGAAGATCCTCTGAAAGGTAAAGGATTCTTAAATGCTTCCCCATAAATAAAGCTGTTAGGACATCACAAAATGTAATGCTGCCTTGTACTAAAATGCCATATGAGGACTGTGTAAGGACCATTGGGAACTGTTTTAGTTTTCTTGTATTTTGGGAAGGTAAGTGTAATTGAGTTCATAGATTATTTTTGTGTGATGGCTAAACATAAACAGTGCAGGTAACAACAACGTTTGTGCTCCAAGCTACTAAACAGAATAATTAACATCATTAAGAAAAGTAAAACAGAGCAAAAGAAATTATTTTGGATACTGAAGAATTGTTTACTTTTCTGAGTCTGCTGTAGTGACATATCTGGAGTTGGGAATTTATATTTATTTGCTTCCCTACATTTTGCTTTCATATTAATTGGATTGTTTATGTCTCTTGACTTATTTTCCATTTTTTACCATATCTCAGTGTTTTTAATCATAATTTGTTAGAGATTTCATGGGTTACTATTACACCATAAACATTCATCATAATTTATTTTTTATAGAAATACATCAAAACTAAGATATGCAAGTATTTTTGTTTTCAGAACAAGTTGTTTTTATTTTTAAATTTTTATTTTATATTTATAAATGCATATAATTACTCCATTCCTTCTCCAATTCTTCTATGTTCCCCACTACTTTTCTTTCTGAACTTCATGTCCTTTTTTTAATTGAAACCTCCTGCTTACATATATGTAAGTGTAGAATCGTCTTCTAGATTATGGGAAGCCTTTGGAAACACAGCCACAAGAAGAAATTACTTTTCGTCTAATATCAGCCATCAATTACCAGAAGTTCCTCAGATAAGTGAATATTTCAGGTAATATAGCCTGATAATGCACAATGATTATAGCAGAGAAGCTTATATAAACCTACTAATTAATTCTAAGTCATTAGAGAAATGTATTATAATTTTGATACAAATAATATTATATATTATATAAACATATGCTAAAAACTTAGTGTAATGTTGATAATCCATTTTTCTTTCCAAATATATCTATAGCATTGAATGTAATATGTAGTGGGATTATTCAAATAATTATGAAAATATTTTAAATTCACAGAAATATAAACACCGCCAAAGATGCAAACCACTTCCGAAAAAAAAATGCAAGTTGTGATAAGCACAAACCCTGATTTGAAAACAAACCATAAAGATAAACTACTCAAAATGGCTACCACACCTTCAAAGAAGAGCTAATATCAGTACTCTTCAAACTATTCCACAAGATAGAAACAGAAAGAACACTACCAAACTCATTCTATGAAGCCACAGTCACCTTGGTACCTAAACCTCACAAAGACCCAACCAAGAAAGAGAATTTTAGGCCAATCTCCCTCATGAACATTGATGCTAAAATACTCAACAAAATACTTGCAAACTGAATCCAAGAACACATCAAAGATATCATCCACTACGACCAAGTAGGCTTCATCCCAAGCATGCAGGGGTGGTTTAATATACGGAAATCCATCAATGTGATCCACCACGTAAACAAACTGAAGAAGAAAAACCACATGATCATCTCCTTAGATGCTGAAAAGGCATTTGACAAAATCCAACATCCATTCATGTTTAAAGTATTGGAGAGATCAGGGATACAAGGCACATTCCTGAACATAGTAAAGGCGATATACAGCAAGCCTATAGCCAATATCAAACTCAATGGAGAGAAACTTAAATCATTCCCACTGAAATCAGGGACAAGGCAAGGCTGTCCACTCTCTCCATCTTTTCAACATTGTTCTTGAAGTCCTAGCTAGAGCAATAAGACAACTGAAGGAGATCAAAGAGATACAAATTGGAAAAGAAGAAGTCAAAGTATCACTGTTTGCAGATGATATGATATTATACCTGAGTGACCACAAAAACTCTACCAGGGAACTCCTACAGCTAATTAACACCTTCAGCAAAGTGGCTGGATACAAAATTAACTCAAAAAAATCAGTAGCTTTCCTGTATACAAAGGACAAAAGGGCCTAGAAAGAAATTAGGGAAACAACACCCTTCGCAATAGCCACAAAGGACATAAAGTACCTTGGTGTGAACCTAACCAAGCAAGTCAAAGACTTGTATGAAAAATGTTTCAAGTCTCTGAAGAAAGAATTAGAAGAAGATATCAGAAGATGGAAAGATCTCCCATGCTCATGGCTTGGCAGGATGAATATAATAAAAATGGCCATCTTACCAAAAGCAATCTACAGATTCAATGCAGTTCCCATCAAATTACCAACACAATTCTGTACAGACCTTGAAAGAAAAATTCTCACCTTCATATGGAACAACAAGAATCCCAGAATTGCTAAAACAATTCTCTACAGTAAAAGATCTTCAGGAGGTATCTTGATCCCTGATCTCAAGCTGTACTATAGAGCAACAGTAATAAAAACTGCATGGTACTGGCATAGAAACACAATGGTGGATCAATGGAATCGAATAGAAGACACTGACATAAATCCACACACTTATGGACACATGATTTTTGACAAAGATGACAAATCCATTCAATGGAAAAAAAGACAGCATCTTCAACAAATGGTGCTGTTCTAGCTGGAAGTCTGCACGTAGAAAAATGCAAATAGATCCATATTTATCACCCTGCACAAAACTAAAGTCCAAGTGGATCAAAGACCTCAACGTAAAACTAGACACACTGAACTGCTTAGAAAAAAAAATGTGGGGAATACCCTTGAACTCATTGGCGCAGGAGAAAAATTCCTGAACAGAACACCAACAGCACAGGCTCTAAGAGCAACAATTAATAAATGGGACCTCATGAAACTGAAAAGCTTCTGTAAAGCAAAGGATACTGTCCTCAGAACAAAATGACAGCCTACAGATTGGGAAAAGATCTTCACCAATCCTATATTTGACTGAGGGCTAATATCCAGTATATATAAAGAACTAAAGAAGTTAAACAGCAAATAATCAAGTAACCCAACTAAAAAATAGTGTACAGAACTAAAGAGAAAATTCTCTGCAAAGGAATATTGAATGGCAGAGTAACATTTAAAGAAATCTCAACCTCATTAGCCATCAGGGAAATGCAAATCAAAATGACCCTAAGATTTTACCTTGTACCCATCAGAATGGCTGAGATCAAAAACTCAAGTGGCAACACATGCTGGAGAGGTTGTGGAGAAAGGGGAACCCTCCTCCACTGCTGGTGGGAATGTAAACTTGTACAACCATTCTGGAAAGCAATCTGGCACTTTCTCAGACAACTAGGAATAGCCCTTCCTCAAGATCCAGCTATACCACTCCTAGGTATATATCTAAGAGATTCTCAAGTACACAATAAGGACATTTGCTCAACCATGTTTGTAGCAGCCTTATTTGTAATAGCCAGAAGCTGGAAACAGCCCAGATGCCCCTCAGTGGAGGAATGGATGCACAAATTGTGGTATATCTACACAATGGAATATTATTCTGCAATAAAATCAAGGAAATCATGAAATTTGCAGGTAAATGGTGGGATCTGGAAAAGATCATCCTGAGTGAGCTATCCCAGAAGCAGAAAGACACACAAGGTATATACTCACTCATATAGACATATAATATAGGATAAACTTACTAAAATCTGTACACCTAAAGAAACTAATCAAGAGGGAGGACTCTTGCTAAAATGCTCAATTCCTATCCAGAAAGGCAAAGAGGCTGGACATCAGAAGAAGGAGAAAAGAGGGAACAAGTTAGGAGCCTGACACAGAGGCCCTCTGAAAAGCTCTGCCCTGCAGACTATCAATGTAGATACTGAGACTTATGGGCAGCCATTGGGCAGAGTGCAGGGAATCTTAGGAAAGAAGTGGGAAATAGTAAGATCTGGAGAGGACAGGAACTCCATAAGGAGAACAACAGAACCAAAAAAACCTGAGCACAGGGATCTTTCCTGAGACTGCTATTCCAACCAAGGACTATGCATGGAGATAACCTAAGACCCCTGCACAGATGTAGCTCATGGCAGTTCAGTATCCAAGTGGGTTCCATTGTAATAGGAACAGGGACTGTCTCTGACATGAACTGATTGGCCTGCTCTTTAATTTCCTTCCCCTGCGGGGGAAGCAGCATTACCAGGCCACAGAAGAGGACAAGGCAGCTACTCCTGATGAGACCTAATTGACTAGGATCAGAAGGAAGGAAAAGAAGTCCTCCCCTATCAGTGGACTTGGGGAGGGGCATTCATGCAGAGGGTGGAGGAAGGGAGGGATTGGGATGGGAGGAGGGAGGGAACTCCGGGGGGGATACAAAGTGAGTAAAGTGTAATTAATAAAGAAAAAAATGAAAAATAATTACTCAAAATGGGAAAATTGTTTTATAAAGCCATATGTAGGCCAAGAGAACAGAAAAAAAAATGTTTCAGAAAAAAAAATGTTCTAGAAATAAAGTGTATATAGGAAGATTATTTTTGACAAAAGAACCAAGAAAGTTCTCTTACCCAAGTATCATGAATAAGAGCAAACTTGAACAGATGTAAACAGTGTCATTTTTATACTAGGTTTAGAACACCAAATGCTACTAACCACAAACTGTTCCTCTATCCCTAATTTAAAATGCACATCGATATTTTGACTATTACCTAAGTACAGTGTACTTAGCAAATAGCCAGGTAAACACATGAAATTAATTACCAGAAAAAATTTTAAATGCTACATTTGTTTATTCCTTTCCATTGAAATGAGTTTAAAATGGATACATCAGTACACACACACACATACACACACACACACACACACACACACATACATATGACACATATATGTGACTTACAGCCTGTATTTAATTTTTTTAAAGCAGTCTAAAAAATATATTCAAGTATGATGTATATATTTGCAAGCCTGATAAAAAGTCAAAAGGGCAAGTCAAACAAAAACAGACATAGGAGGATCCAAGATGGCAGTGCGGAGGACACTGTGTCTGATGATCAGAAGAGCAGTGACTGTACAGGGACCAACAGACTGAACTGTGGGGCCTAAAACAGCAGCTACTGTGTTTCCCTCGCTGAGAGGAAACCCCACTGAGTGGAAGCAATAGGGCCCATTCTCAGGTCAGCCAGCTAAACCCCGTAAGAGTTCCCAGGTCGTGGTAGGTGCTCAGTTACCAGCCCAGAGCCACATGCCTGTGTGCTCTGATCACAGTCCCAGACTGAACTATGGGCCCCACAACACCAGAAACTATGTTTTCCAGGCAAGAGAAAACCCCATGGTGAAGGAAGCAATTCAGGACCGACCTCAGGTCATGAGTAATATCCATGGGTAATTATCTATGGGATAATTACCATGGGATATATCCAAAATATCCATGGGATAATCCCTGGAAAAGGTCCCATCTCCAGCAGGTGCTCAGCAGCCATCCCAGAGACCTGCCTGTGTGCTCAACTCAACATCCCAGAGAGTACTGTAGGCCCCAAATCACCAGAGACTGGGTTTCCCAGTTGGGAGGAAACCCAACCCCATGGTAAAGGAACTATCAGGTCCCACCTCAAGACATGCAGGTAATTCCTAGAGAAGTTCCTGGGTTCTCTCAGACTCCAATCTCTAGCCTCCTGCCACATGTGGCCATCAGTATAGAAATAAAGTAAGATACAGCCAAACAGTTTGTGCTTTCAGAGAAGAAATAACTAAATCACTGAAAGAAAGAGAGGAATATTCAAACAAACAGGTGAAGGAACTGAAGGAAAATCAGAAAATACTGTCAGACAGGTGAAGGAAATCAACAAAACGGTTCAAGATCTGAAGATAGAACCGGAAAAATTAAAGAAAACACAAATGGAGGAGATCATGGAGAGGGAGAACTTAGGAAAAAAACAGGAACTACAAAGGTAAGCATAAACAACAGACTACAAAAGATGGAAGAAAGAATTTCAGGTGTGGAAGATACAATGAAAGAAATCTATGTATCTGTCAAAGAAAATGTTAAATCTAAAAAGTCATAATGCCTTTTGATTTCATGGGTATACAAATTTTATATTACAGGCTTTTGATAAAAATGCATGACTATGGGAGGGTCATAGAGAGAGAAGGAGGAGGAAGGGTGGGACTGGGAGGA
Source organism: Meriones unguiculatus (assembly GCF_030254825.1). Classification (NCBI taxonomy): domain Eukaryota; kingdom Metazoa; phylum Chordata; class Mammalia; order Rodentia; family Muridae; genus Meriones; species Meriones unguiculatus. Next base: position 80,116,978 of record NC_083350.1, on the reverse strand, counting down.
GATGAGAGAGGGGCTACAGCCAGGATACAAAGTGATTAAATTGTAATATATAATAATTATAACTACAAATAAAACTTTAAAATTCAAATTTAAGGCTTTTGTTTGGCGTTTTTTGTTATTAGCTTCTGACCAATCATTAATGGTAACAAAAAAATTGAAATGCTCAAGGACCTGATTATGTGATGTGATGACTACTGCATTTAGAAATCTGAACTTTCAAAGTAATAAGGCATACTTTTTAAATAGTCCAGTAAGCCTAGTGATGAATCAGTACATTACATCTGCTTGCATTGTTACCACTTTCTGCTTCTTGATCATGTTTTTATTTCTATATAATCTGAAGTTAATGTTCTTCTCATTTGTGATGTATTCTAATTATTTTAATATGCTTAGCATTTGCCCATATCTTTTCTTTTCATTGGTTTTACTTTTTAAACAATTTTAGATACATACATATAGGTGAACAGATCATAGCCTCCCCCTTCCCTAAGTCCTTCCAAATTCCTTATTCTCCTTAACCAACCAAATTTAATTTCTTTCTCAAAAAAAAATCCCAAATAAACAAAAATAACAGTACAAAAATAAACCCTAAACCAAGAAAGCAAAATAAAGCAACACGAAAAAAGACTCAACAACAATCTGCCCCCCCCAAAAAAAACCCCACCAAACTGTAACCCATTGAACGTGCATGCCAAAAACTGTAGAAAGCATTGTATGTTGGTCAAATACTACCTATGAACATAAGGAATGCCCTGGAATGGTTGATGTACCCAGTGTCACTCCTTTTTTGAAAACTGGTTTCCCTCTTTCAGCAGGTACAAATGACAGTTTAGTTGTTAAACTTTCTACCAGAGACTATGTTTTTATTCATTCATCTATCAACTCATTAATTCATTCATATTTTAAATATAACAATGTAAAGTATAAAACAGAAATTATCACATCAAAGTTAGATAAAAAAAAAAAAAAGACCCAAGAGAAGATATAAGAGAGTGAGCCATTTGGTCCACACGAGCTGGGATCCCATTTAAACACTCGACTGCCATGCCTTTTCCCAAGTCAACTGATAGGGAAGGTCCTCCTCCCCTTCCCTCCGACCCTAGCATATTAGGTCTCATCAGGACTGGCTGCATTGTTTTCCCTTGTTGCCTGGTAAGGATTCTTCCCCCTCAGGGGGAGGTGATTAAAGAGCCAGCCACTGAGTTCATATCAGAGGCAGTCCCGGTTCCCACTACTAGGGACCCACTTGGAGACTGAGCTGCCATGGGCTACATCTGTGCAGGAGTCTAGGTTATCTCTGTGCATGGTCCTTGGTAAGAGTATCAGTCTCAGAAAAGACCCCTGTGCCCAGATTTTTGGATGTTTGCTTGTGGAGCTCCTGTCCCCTCCAGGTCTTTCTATCCCCCCCTTCTTTCATAATATTCTCTGCACTCTGACCAAAGTTTGGCTATGAGTCTCTGCATCTATTTTGATACCTTGCTGGGTAGAGTCTTTCAGAGGCCCTCTGTGGTAGGGTAGGAGGGTGGTAGAGGGAGGGGCTGAGGGAAGGAGCTATAAGTCGGAAACAAAGTGAATAAACTGTAATCAATAAAATATAAGTTAATTTAAAAAAGAGACAGAACAAAAAAAAATTGTGCTTCAGACAGTCACGGATATATGGACTATGTAATGTTTTGGTTTTCTTGCTCAACAGAACAAAACAAAGCAGACAAAATCTAACCTGAAAAAAAAATATACCAAACTGGAGGTCTTAGAAAGATAGTTCAGCCATTAAATTCAAGCTTCATGACCTTGAAGACATAATCTATACACTGAGACCATGAATGATTGAAAAAGGAACAAAAGAAATACAGAAAGACAGAGAAAAAGAAAGAAGGAAGGAAAGAAAGAAAAAAAGAAGAAAGGAAGAAAGGAAGGGAAAGAAAGGTAAGAAATAAAAGAAAGAGAAAGAAGACAGAGAGAGAAATAAAGAAGACCTTTCTACTGCAATGTGACATGTTTTTTGTTTTGTGCTGGGTACTCACTTTAGGAATAAAACTTAAAGAAAACAGAGATATGTAACAGTGGTCAGGAAAAGATTCTACAAAGTTTGAGTGTTTCAAAGATTTTAAATAAATGTAGCTTTCTGGAACTGAAATGTGATATCATTTCCTACCTAGTCTCACACAAAGTAGTCAGTGTTAGATTGAATTATTTGTAAAATTGAGTTTGCAAATGATTGTAGCTGGTATTTTCTCATTTATAGCATTTATGCATTTCTTCTGTATAATATCAGGTAATTACTGTGTGCTATTTCAAGACATATTCAGTTTTTTTAAGGTATAATTTTTTTTATTAATTACACCTTATTCACTTTGTATCCCCCATAAGCCCCTCCCTCCCCCTCCCAATCCCACCCTCCCACCCCCTTCTTCACACATGCCCCTCCTCAAGCCCACTGATAGGGGAGGTCCTCATCTCCTTCTTTCTGATCTTAGTCTATCAGATCTCCAAAGGAGTGGCTGCTTTGCCATCTTCTGTGGCCTGGTAAGACTGATCTCCCCTCAGGGGGAAGTGATCAAAGAGCAGGCCAATCAGATTATGTCACAGGTAGTCCCTTTTCCCAATACTATGTAACCCACTTGGACACTAAACTACTACGGGCTACATCTGTGCAGGGGATCTAAGTTATCTCCATGCCTGGTACTTGGTTGGAGTATGAGTCTCTGGGAAGACCCCTGTGTTCAAATTTTCTGGTTCTGTTGTTCTCCTTGTGAAGTCCCTGTCCTCTCCAGATCTTACTATTTTGACCATTCAGGCCTTTACAGCCATTGAAGCAGGACAGTCTCCCCAAGCATGGTTGGCTACCATAAAAAGCTAAAATGTTACGCTCAGGATGCGAGGCTAAGCACTGCACTCAGGGTCAGCCGCTTTCGACCCAGAGAAGAGCATGTCTGATTGCATGCGGGTTGATGCCCCAGGTCCCGCCTCTGAGAAAAAGGTATCAGACGGGTCTGATGCTCTTTGGGTGGATGACACCTAAATGAACATCAGTACAAAGTCCCAATTTATTTCTAATATCAGAGATCAGACCTCTACTCTTGCCTGATGTGTCTAAAACAAAAAGGGGGAACTGTAGAGAGTTGCGGAATGCTATGTCTTAAAGATGGAGCTGGTTTCTGCCTTCCACCTTCCCGATGGTGAGTGCTCTCTGTCACGAACAATTCCACATTTGGCTAAGGCTGAGGATCTGGCTTGCTTCCATGTATGTGGACCTATCTGCATTGCCCACGTGGCACGCTGAGGTTGGCTACCCAGAGGCTATTTAAGCTGTGGGCTGGCTTTCCCCAGGGTCAGATGATTGTTCAAGGTTCCTGAATAAACTGCATTGAAAAAAAAAAAAAGATTCCGTGTACATTGACCAACAGTTGGCCATAAGTCTCAGCGTCTGCTTTGATAGTCTGCAGAGCAGAGCCTTTCAGAGGCCCTCTGTGCCAGGTTCTTAAATTGTTTCCAATTTTCTTATTCTTTTGGTGTACAGCCTCTTTGCCTTTTGGGATGGGGATTGAGCATTTTAGTCAGGGTCCTCTCTCGTTTAGTTTCTTTAGACATACAGATTTTAGTAGGTTTACCCTATATTATATGTCTATATGAGTGAGTATATACTGGTGTCTGTCTTTTTGCTTCTGGGACAGCTCACTCAGGATGATCCTTTCCAGGTCCCATCATTTACCTGCAAATTTCATGATTTCCTTATTTTTCATTGCTGAGTAACATTCCATTGTATAGATGTACCACAATGTCTGCATCCATTCTTCAGTTGAGGGGCATCTGGGTTGTTTCCAGCTTCTGGGTGTAAGGTTCTGTAAATGTCTGTTAGGTCCATTTGATTCATGACCTCTGTTAGAGACATTGTTTCTTTGTTTAATTTCTGTTTTGTTGACCTGTCCTTTGTTGAGATTGGGTTGTTGAAGTCTCCCACTTTTAATGTGTGGGGATCTATGTGTGGTTTAAATTTTATCAATGTTTCTTTTACAAATGTGGATGCCCTTGTATTTGAGGCATAGATGATCAGGATTGTGATGTTTTCCTGGTGGAAATTTCTCTTGATGAGTATGAAGTGTCCTTCTCCATCTCTTTTGATTAATTTTGGTTGAAAGTCTGTTTTATCAGATATTAGAATGGCTACTCCTGCTTGCTTCTTGGGTCCATTTGCTTGAAAAGCCGTCTTCCAGCCCTTTACCCTCAGGTAATGTTTATCTTTGTGACTTAGGTGTGTTTTGTGTATGCAACAGATTGCTGGATATTGTTTAAACGTCCATTCTGTTAGTCTGTGTCTTTTTATTGGAGAACTGAGTCCATTTATGTTGAGAAAGATTAATGACCAGTGGCTGTTAGATCCTTTGATTTTGATGTTGGCAGTTGTCATAAGTTTGTGTGCTTGTTTGCTTTTTGTTTTACTGTAGTGAGATCAAAATCTTCAAGGGAATAATTTCAGATACAGATAAACATGTATCTGAAACTATGATTTAAAATATCAAACATCAGTTATTGTATTGTAGATTTGTATTCACATACACCATTGATACTATCATCTTAAATGCATTAACAAGTAAATCACGAACACTCTAGAACATATTGATTTATGAAATTAATATTTAAATCAATATAAAGACACCTTACATTTATAGAAATAAAAATGAAGTAATTGTGAATAATAAATATCTGCAAACTGATAGTAATCCATATCAGTTTTCCTATAAATATTATTTTAGTAATGGGAAGGCCAAATAGCCATACTGAGAGAATTTTAGGGTGCCACAGGAAGCAAAGGCAATCTTGAAATATATTTATAGATATAAAATCTCCATACCTTCATGCTTTTAAACTCAATACACTGCTATAGTAATAAAAATCTGTATTACTGGCCTGAAGATAGACATAGGTACCAGTTGAATGGCACTGAAAACACAGAAAATATTATAAATTGAAACCCACTAAATTTTCAACAAAGTTCAAATTTCATGTAATAAAAAAATATTAGTCTCATAATCAAAGGTTGCTAGAGATTCTACATCTCCATCAAAGTCTGCAGTGGAAGTTTTGGTTTCTTTAAAAATTGAGTTATGTTATCTAAATATGATTTTGTGTTACTCCAAAGTTTGGGATATAGGGACAGCCTTAGTCTGTCCACAGTTGAAAATTACCTCATGTAGCACAGAGTGAGACATGGTCTTTGCCAGATGCAGTTAGTTTAATTCTGGGGATTTACAGGAATAAATATGAGAGCACAGAGATTGCTCTCAGTGGATTGAAGGAGCCAGATAGAAAGAATTCTTAGAAAATGCTTCAAAGAAAGAAGACTGCTTGCTGCATTTGCTGGTTTGCTGGTTACCGGGACTGCTGAATATCCTTGAGATTGGAATTGTTCCAAAAAGAACCCAACAACCCCATCCAGCCAGAAGAACTAAAGAGACCTAGGTCCACTCTTTATTCTAACCTACTTTGTCTCCTATTTAGGGTTGGGGGGGTTGGAAGGGAAGTAGAAGCTTAAGGAACCCCAAATAAAGTAAACTTAAAAAAGGCACCTACAGAAGTCAGAAGTTCAGTCTGTGTGTTATACCTTATACAACATGTATCTGAAACTATGACTTAAAATATCAAATTCTAGAATTCTAAAATGAAATTTAAGGATAATGTTTATTACAGTGTAGTTTATCACTTTTTTTAAGTTTAATACCAAAACCTTGGGTCAAAAAAAGGAAGTACTCATATCCCTGCTGCTTAATTATAATGTATGCAACAGGTAAGCCTGAATATGTAGGAGGGACAAGATGGCGGCGCCAGGAGAGCACTGCATCTGAGGAGCAGGACAACATTTTCCATACAGTGACCAAGAGACTGAACTCTGGGCCCTAAAACAACAGCAGCCATGTTTCCCAAGTGAAAGGGAACCCCCACGGCGTGAAAATCAGTTGGGTCCATTCTCAGGTCACCCAGCCAGAACTCAGAATAGATCCCAGGTCCTGCAGGCACTAGGTGGCTGGAGCAGAGCCAAAGGCCTGCATGTCCCGATCACCTTCCCAGGCTGAACAGTGGGCACAAAATAATCAGAGATTGGGAGTCCCAGTCACGAGAAAAACCCACGTGGAAGGAAGACAGTGGGACTGGCCACAGGTCACCCAGTCTTTCCCTGGAAAAAGTCTCACAGACATGCGAGTACTTGCCATCATCAATGAACTGGGCTCAAGCTGCCAGCAAGGAGAGTGGCTGAATGCCCAGCTCTCCAGGACAGACCGAGCTGTGTGCCCCAGTGCAACAGAGACTGGGAATCCCTGTCCAGAGAGCCCCACAGGGAAGGAAGGAAACAGGGACCCGAATTAAGTCATCCAGTACATCCTTGGTAAAGTTCCCTCAGACTAGTGGGCAGGCACACTCACTGCCAGCCCAGAGACCTGCTTTATACCAACTATTCCTCAAAGACAGAACTGTGGGCCCCAGGACACCAGAGACTTGGAGTCACTGTCTAGAGAAACACTCACAGGGAATAAAGCAAAGGGGATGGACTTAGGCCACCTAGTATATCCCTGGAAAAGGCCCTGCAGACTGGCCCAACCAAGGGATCTGCTATGCACCAGATAGCCTGCTCTTACCAGGAGAGTGGTAGTCACCCGCCACAGATTACTGCTTTGGTACAGGGACACAGAGCCCCAAACTCAGACCTACAAAAGTCCGTGATCCCCGAGATCAACCCACAGATACTGCTCCAAGGGGCAACCAGTTATCCCTAAAAAATCTGACCAAAACATGGGACACACAGGTTACAGCAGCTGATCACTAAATTAACAGCAAGAAACCCAAAAGCAGGGCAGCTGTCTTCAGGACTTCTCCAGGTGAGAGGAGAGCCCTCTTGACTAACAAGGACCACAGTTACCACTCAGATCTCTATGCCTGAGGTGAGCTGAGGCAACTCCTGAAAAACACCGGCCATCCAGTGACTATACCCAAAAAGCTGAGAAGGCTTCCTTCAGGAAAAGCCATCTTCCTGCCAAGGGGATTCTTTCCACCACAGGATTCTGGGAACCACCAGAAACTAACTCCAAACACCTAAGATAGCCCAATGGGTAGAGGCCAGCCTAAAAGCTCAACCAACAAAAGACAGAGCAATATGGCATCTCCAGAACCCAGTTATCCAAGGACAAGTAGCCCTGGACACAGGAGCAGTAATGAAATTCAAGAAGATGACCTACCAACTATGCTCATGAAGAGGATAACAGAGGAAACAAAAAAATTCATAAGATGTAGAGGATGATAAACTCAAACAGATTATGGCCATCTGTAAAGAAATAGAGGACAAAACAAACAAACAAACAACCAAACAAAAAACAAAAAACAGATTATGGCGATCTGTGGAGAAATACAGGAAGTTGCAGCCAAACAGTTCGTAGCCTTTAGAGAGGAAATACTTAAATCACTGAAAGAAATAAAAGAAACAGGATTGTTCAAACAAACACCTGAAGGAATTGAAGGAAAAACAGGAACATAGAGTCAGACAGGTGAAGGAAATCAACAAAATGGCTCAAGACCTCAAGATAGAATTGGAAAAATTAAAGAAAACACAAATGGAGGAAATTGTGTAGAGAAAGAACTTAGAAAAGAAAAGAGAGAGTTAAGCATAACCAATACACTACAAGAGATGGAAGAAAGAATCTCAGGGGTGGAAGATACAATGGAAGAAATTGATGTATCTGTCAAAGAAAATGTTAAGTCTAAAAAATTCCTGACACAGACCCTCCAAAAAATCCAAGACAACATAAAAAGACAAAACCTAAGAAAGATAGGAATAGAGGAAAAAGAAGATTCACTCTTCCAAGGCCCAGAAAATATTTTCAAAAAAATCATTGAAGGAAAATTCCCCAACTTAGAGGAGAGGTCAATAAGAATACAAGAGACCTGCAGAACACCCAATAAATTAGACCAGAAAAGACAATCCTCCCGTCAACATAATAATCAAAACAGTAAGTATACAGAACAAAGAAAAAATACTAAAAGCTGCAAGAGAAAAAAGCCAAGTAACATGTAATGGCAAACCCATCAGAATCACACCTGACTTTTCAACAGAGAGTATGAAAGCCAGAAAGGCCTGAATGGATATCATTCAGACCCTAAGAGAACACAGATGTCAGCCCAGGCTACTATACCCTGCCAAACTCTCAGTCCTCATAGGCAGAGAAGACATTCAATGAAAAAAACAAATTTCAACAATAGTAAACACAAATCCAGCATTACAGAAGACACTAGAAGGGAAAATACAACCCAAGAAAACTAGCTACTTTCAAGGAAACAAAGGAAATAATTAACTTCACTACAGTAAACAATAAATAACCAAGCACACAAACTTAAGACCACATCCAACATCAAAATCAAAGGTTCTAACAGCCACAAGTCATTAATCTGTCTCAACACCAGGGGACTCAATTCTCCAATAAAAAGACACAGACTTACAGAATGGATGTATAAACAAGACCCAGCATTCTGTTGCATACAAGAAACACACCTAAGTCACAAAAATAGACATTACCTGAGGATAAAAGGATGGAAGACAGCTTTCCAAGCAAATGGACCCAAGAAGCAAGCAGGAGTAGCCATTCTAATATCTGATAAAATAGACTTTCAACCAAAATTAATCAAAAGAGATGGAGAAGGACACTTCATACTCATCAAGAGAAATTTCCACCAGGAAGACATCACAATCCTGAACATCTATGCCTCAAATACAAGGGCACCAACATTTGTAAAAGAAACATTGATAAAATTTAAACCACACATAGATCCCCACACATTAAAAGTGGGAGACTTCAACAACCCAATCTCAACAAAGGACAGGTCAACAAAACAGAAATTAAACAAAGAAACAATGTCTCTAACAGAGGTCATGAATCAAATGGACCTAACAGACATTTACAGAACCTTACACCCAAACACAAAAGAATTTACCTTCTTCTCAGCACCTCATGGAACATTCTCCAACATAGACCATAAAGTGAGTCACAAAGTGAGCCTCAACAGATACAAGAAGATTCAAATACTCCCTTGTATCCTATCTGATCACCACGGAATAAAGCTGGACCTCAACAACAACAGAAATAGCAAAAAGCCTATACACACATGGAATTTAACAACTTGCTACTAAATGACAGCTGAGTAAGGGAAGAAATAAAAAAAGAAATTAAAGTCTTCCTAGAATTCAAAGAAAATGAAGGCACAACATACCCAAACTTGTGGGACACAATGAAGGCAGTGCTAAGAGGAAAGTTCATAGCATTAAGTGCCTTCAAGAAGAAATTCAAGACAGCTCATTCAAGCAACTTAATGGCTCACCTAAAAACCCTAGAAAAAGAAGAGCAGACACACCAAAAAGGAGTAGACAGCTTGAAATAATCAAACTCAGGGCTGAAATCAATCAACTAGAAGCAAATAAAACAATTCAAATAACCAATGAAACCATGAGCTGGTTTTTTGAGGAAATCAACAAGTTAGACAAACCCTCAGCCAAGGTAGCTAAAAGGCAGAGAGACACCATCCAAATCAACAAAAACAGAAATGAAAAGGGGGACATAACTACAGACACTGAGGAAATCCAAACAATCATTAGGACTTACTTCAAAAGTCTATATGCCAGAAAATTTGAAAATCTAAATGAAATGGACAATTTTCTTGATCGATTCCACTTACCAAAGCTGAATCAAGACAAGGTAAATCAATTAAATAGTGCTTTATCCCCCAAGGTAATAGAAGCCATCATCGAAAGTCTCCCATCCAAACAAAGCCCAGGACCAGATGGTTTCAGCACATAATTCTACTAGATCTTCAAAAAAGAGCTAACTCCAGTTCTCTTCAAACTATTCCACAAAATAGAAACAGAAGGAACACTATCAAACTCATTTTATGAAGCCACAGGCATTTTGGTACCTAAACCTCACAAAGACCCAATAAAGAAAGAGAATTTCAGGCCAATCTCCCTTATGAACATTGATGCAAAAATACACAACTAAATGTTTGCAAACAGAATCCAAGAACACATCAAAGATATCATCCACTATGACCAAGTAGGCTTCATCCCAGGTATGCAGGGGTGGTTCAGTATATGGAAATCCATCAATGTGATCCACCATATTAACAAACTGAAAAAAAAAAAAAACATGATAATCTCCTTAGATGCTGAAAAAGCATTTGACAAAATCCAACATCCATTCATGTTTAAAGTCTTGGAGAGATCAGGGATACAAAGCACATATCTAAACATAGTAAAGGCAATATAAAGCAAGCCTATAGCCAACATCAAACTACACATTGAGAAACTTAAAGCAATCCCCCTGAATTCAGGGACAAGGCAAGTCTGCCCACTCTCTCCATATCTGTTCTACATACTTCTGGAAGTCCTTGCTAAAGCAGTAAGACAGTTGAAGGAGATCAAGGGGATACAAATTGGAAAGGAAAAAGTCAAATTATCACTATTTGCAGATGATATGATAGTATACATGAATGACCCCCAGAACTCTACCAGGGAACGCCTGTAGCTGATAAATACCTTCAGCAAAGTGGCCGCATACAAAATTAACCCCACAAAATCAGTAGCCCTCTTGTATACAAAAGATAAAAGAACTAAGAAAGAAATTAGGAAAACAACACCCTTCACAATAGCCACAAATGACATAAAGTACTTTGGTGTAATCCTAACCAAGCAAGTCAAAAACTTCTATGAAAAAAATTTCAAGTCTCTGAAGAAAGAATTAGAAGAAGATATTTGAAGATGGAAAGATTTTGAAAAGATATGCATTTGAAAATACATTTCTTGTGTTCAACTGAATACTTTCTACAACTGATATTTGAATGTTCTCTGAACGTGTTTGAGAAGAACAAGAAATATATAAGAATAGAGAATATTTACTCTGTTGTAAAAATCAGTTATTCATAACACATTAGATGTTAAGGATTTAAGTATTCATATCCCTGCTGCTTAATTACAATGTAAGCAAAAGGTAAAACTAAATATGTCTTGAAAAAGTACACAACAATTACTTGATATTATACAGAAGAAATGTATAAGTGTTATAAACGAGAAAATACCACCCACAATCATTTGTGAATTCAATTTTCCAAATAATTCAGTCTAACACTGATTGCATTACGTGAGACTAGGTAGGAAATGATGTCACATTTCAGCTCCAGAAAGCTACGTTTACTTGAAAACTTTGAAACATTGAATCTTTTTAGATTCCTTTCCTGACCACTGTTACAAATCTCTGTTTTCTTTGCAACATGCTTTCTGCTCTTACCTGGCATGTTCCTTATGCTTGGAGACAGCCTGTCTGGTTTAAATCACAATATTCTTTTTCATTTATGGATTTTTACTCCACTGTTGGGCCAATGTGACTAGAGGGTGGGAGTGAGACACTCAGTTGGTCTCTGTGCTATTGTATCAACTGCAGCTTGGTCACCATAATGCAGCCTCTTCCAAGATTTCTTACTGTTTCAATTCAGTTACTATTCACAAGGCTTCATGCCATTATTCAGCATTTAGACATTTTGGTAGATATTTTGTTCTAGCCTGAATGTGCATTCCAATTCAATTCGTGTGTGAATTGCTGCCTTACATAAGTTAATATTGAAAAAATAATTGGCATATAAATAATATATTTGTTCTATTACCTTATTAACTGATTATTCACTTTTATTCTTAACCTTTACTGTTAATCTACACAATAGGAATGGCATGGGGTGGCAAATAGACTGTTGTATTTCTTTTCTCTTTAGACCTTCAAGGACAGTATAAAATAAATAAAAATAAATAAAATGAGATAAAATAAATTAAACAGCAAATTTTACACTTGTCTTCTCACAATTCTTAAACTTTTCAGACTAGGCAAGTTTGGAATTGAAGGAATTTTCTGGCCGATTAGTTTATCCAAAGTAAAACTCCCTCCAGGAATTTTTTTACTTCAAATGGTTGTAGACTATGACCAGTAATACTATTTTGTAGCTTAGCAGCCAAAGAACTGGTCTCTTATAATGTGACTGTATTCCCTGCAACCTAGTACAATGCATAGAAATGAAGAGTCTGAAGTTATGCAAGCTTGTGAGACAGGTGCATGGCATAGAAAGCAATGTTACAGAAGAATGAAGAGTGAGAGAAAAAAAATTGCATCCTTTTGGTCAGTGATATTAAGACACTGATCTTATGCATGTTTGCTGTTTTTAATCTTTTTCCTTCTCATTATAGCTATAAAATAACTGCATCTTTGTCTATAGAGCTTTATTATAAAAAATAATCCAAAACTAGGTAGGTATCACAATAATCACAGATGAGGTAAACTGTGAACAAATGTACCCCAACACCAGCACCGCTGTTTATCTAACATATATTTAGTGCTACAAAAAAGCAAATTGGTCTCATCTAGGGTCATAAGAAGTCATCTGTTAGTTTCGTTCCAGAATAATGTGAGCTGTAGTGGTTGAGAGAACAGATTTTCAGACTATCGGTCTTTATCTGACATACTATATGTCACACATTTCTCTATTCCATATATGTACTCCAATGAAAGTGACAGTAATGTCAGTGCATATTTCATTATGCCTGTGGACAATTTAAATGACTTATCTCTGAAATCCTTCAGGCAGTGTTTGCTAAAGATAAGTTTTCCAAGTAAGCTGATTAAATGCACAGGAATAGACATTTGTTTGACATCAGGTCACATAGCTTAGATACATGGAACATTACCATTTTGAGAAATATGAGAATGAGAATATATTAACATAAAACCTCTTGGTCAATAAGCCTCTTATATTCTAAACCTATGTTCTTATATGGTTTTAATATATATTGGAAATATAAACATATATATCAAATATATATATTTTAAATATCAAGTATTTATTTAAAACCAAGAACATATTGCCTAGTATATATAAAATACGACACTGTGTCTTTTCATAATTAATTTAAAAATTATGTGGAACTAAATATATCATTAAGAAAATCTGAAATGATCATAATCTTGTATGAGTGAGCACATACTCTGACAGAATCTAACAAAGCAATGGAAAAGGTTTTACAAAAAGTGAATAAAGAGAAGTCAGTTAAGTGAGATTATTACTCATTCTGTGTGTTATTTTAGCATTTTCTGCAAGAAAATTTTCATAGGAGCATACTCTTCAAGAATTTTCTTCTCTCTAATTCTCTTCTCTCCTCAGAAAATAAATTCCTTGAACAAAAATATCTTTTAGCTTCTTATATGTTGTATTTCACATAATGAAATTGGGGAATGTCATTCTTATTATATTCTGTGTTTCCAATAAAAAAGTACACTCATGCTTTCAAGCTTGAAAAGTAAAACCACTACTTATTATATTATAATTTACATTACTGTTAAATTAATTAGAACTATATAATATTGTAATAACATAGGAAAATTGTTTATATACACAAATGGCATAATTTACTCTATCTTATATTCTAAATAATTATGTTTTATCTAGAACTCAATTTATTTATTAGTAAGTTACTTCTTTTTTCTGCCTTGACAGGTTTCTACTTGCTATATTTATGTAATCATAATTCTACCACTGGCAAACAAAGAGCAAAAATTCATTTTAGTACTCTATACTAACTCAGACAATTCTGTTATGATGCCCAGGCCAATATATTAGTGATTATATATCTTTTAATGACTAAGCCTTGGATTCACTGACTCCATTAGAATACTAGCTCTCATAGAGGTACAAGCAATAGCTCCTACTACCACATACATTTTTCTACTTCCTTTTAACCATACAAAATAGTTTTATTATTTACTTAAGCATTGGACAAAGTGTACAAAATGTGTTCAGTGAGTGCTGAACACAAATTATGAAACTTTTCTTTATTTAATCTCTGAGAAAGGAGTTTCCCGGATATTCTGGGTTATGTTAATTCAAGCCTTGATCATTTCTTTCTTTCTTTAGTGAGTTCAGAAAGACTAGTTCATTGTGGGGTATAACCTAGCTGAAGTTCAGAATTATTACTGTCTGATATTAGTAAATATATGTAAGCAATATTCATAGTTTCATATACTTTTGTTAATATTCTATTCATGTTAGGCTTAGTGCTGTGACATGTACATGCTACTTCAGCTACTTGGGATGAAAAATGAAATACTTGATTCTAAAGATTCATAGCAGAACCACACAGTGAGCAAGTGGAGGACAGAGAACAACTTTGGGGTATTTCCGTGTACCCTGGGGTCCTCAGGGATTGAAATCCATCTGTCAGGTTTGGGAACAAGCACCTTTACCCCAAGCCATCTTGTGGATCTGTAAATTCTTCTTTAAGACAAATGTACTTTAAGTTTACATGAGAATTATGGGTATTATGAGGGCATTGAATCTTTCTGTTTAACATTGTTTTATAGTTTATAATCACTATAAAAGCACTGTACTTATTTTCCTCAAGATTTTATTTATTACAGCTATTTTTAATATCCTTCAATCTTTACTGCCAAGCAATTTCCTTGAAGTTGGGTAATTCATAAAATAGGAACTCACACACCTACAGACATGCCCACACATACACATAATTAAAAATAACAAAAAGAAACCTTGAAAAAAATAAAGCTGTTCTTTCTTTCTTAGAGAGATGACTCAGCAGTTAAGAGCGGTTACATCTTTTGCTGAGGATTGAGGTTCAGTTCCGAGCACACACATGGCAATTTGTTTTCTTCTATGCCTCCAGTCCCAGGGTTTCTCATGCCTTCTTAGGGTCTCTGGAGAATCCTGTATACATGTGGTGCACATAAACAAATGCTGACAAAAATTTTAAAAAAACTTAATAAAACCCAAACATTATGGACTCATGATGCTGTTTAGAAAAGCCAAGTTATTCTAAGTGTGGTTGCTAGGTGTATAACATATGTTAAACTCTTGCTTTGGTATTTATTGGGACTGAAAGGGTTAGACTAACTTTGTAACCTATATGTCTTCTAAAGCCTATAGTTTTGAGTTTTAGGTCCAGGTTAAGCTAAAGCCTCTTAGTACCTTTCCAGAGAGTGAAGGAATGTGACCCTATCTGTGAGGACAGATATAAAAAAAGGGCAAGCAAGCAATGACCTTCACTCAGCAGAAGAAGGACCAGACCCTTGTCCTTGAGATAGTGTTTCTTAGCAACAAACCTAGACTTCTTCTGAGTAGCTTTTGACCTCCGGCCAAGAGCCCGCAGCCCTAATCTTCAAGGATGACCTAACCACCCCCACCTTAAAGTGCAGCTGCATCCACACTTGGCAGGACTGGCCAAGCTTGAGCACCTAAGACTAACCAATTATCTTACTTTATAGCTTCCTCATCCAATCCTAAATTGCCAAAACTAAAACTTCAAATTTCCCGCAATTTTCTTTTACAAACCTAAAGGCCTTTGTCTCCCGGTGCCACTCTTTGCTGACCAGCAAGGGTGGCCCCGTTGTACAATGGTTAATAAACCTTTTGCTTTTGCAACGAGTCTTGGTCTGGGGGAGTTTCTGGGAAGGGCGTGATTGAACTCCTGAGCTGTGAGACCCCAGGTCTTACAGGACTAAAGCATTCTGTGTTTTATGGATGGATCATTTAACCCATTTTCTTACTGCGTATTAAATATTATACTAATGGGGCTCAATGCAATATTTTAATAAATGTATACAATGCAAAAAAAGATTCATAGTAGAATATCAACTACTCCACAGTAAGTGATGATGCTGTAAGAAAAGTTCTACTTTAATATTTTAAATTAATTATATTTAAGGATAATTCAGTTCAGAACAATACCATGAGAACAAGTGATGGACAACAGCTTTTGAGATGGTTTAGTGAGAAAAGTCACTTATTACCAAGCCAGATGACTTGACATTGACCCCCAGGTTTCATATAGTGGAAGGACAAAAACCAGCTACTCTGAGAAATTGTCTTTTGACCTTCACATAAATGTCAACACACAAAAACACATCCTTTCTACCATTACTTTTATAACTAGTTTCTCTGAAATTAAAACATTCAAGCCTCTATGGAAGCTCCTAAAGCAGGAAGTTAAACAAATCAAAATAACTTCAGGAAGTTCCTGAAATTATCCAGTTCCACTAGACTTATCCTTGCCAGAGTAGGCAGTAAAAGCTGAAAAGAAGACTCAGGGTAACCAAGCTGCAGAGAAGACTCTCAAAAGAGGCAAATAAGACTCTGAGACCAAACCAAGTGCCTAGAAGAGGCAGAAACATGCTGTTATGCCTGGAAGAGGATTAAACTAAAATCACCTGCAAAGAACCCTCCAACCAGTTGTAGGCTGTACAATATGTCCCAGGGTTTCCAGCTTTTGTGAGCTGATAACCACGCTAGGTAAAGCCTTAGTGATAGAGCTGCTTTTGAGAAATTCCGTTCCCACAAACAACCCATAATCTTCTAAGTAGCCCTAGCAAAACTCATTGGACTTTGGTGGTCTCTGTATGTAGTCTGTCCTAGGCTACCTATGTAGGGTGAATAGACATGTGTATAGCTTATCCCTCAAAAAAGTTTGGTCTTGTCTCATAGATGAATAAATATTATTAAAAATAAGGTATAAGCCAGGCAGGGTGGCTCATGCTTTTAATCCCAGTACTCAGGGAAGAAGAGGCAGGCAGACCTTGGTGAGTTTGAGGCCAGCCTGGTCTATAGAATGAGTACAGGACAACCAAGAGTACACAGAGAAAAATGTCCCCAAAAAACAAAAACAGATTAATTAATTAATCAATGCACAATTTAAGGAAATCAGTCTATTACAATCATAAATGACATAACCTCACGAA
Organism: Meriones unguiculatus; assembly: GCF_030254825.1. NCBI lineage: Eukaryota > Metazoa > Chordata > Mammalia > Rodentia > Muridae > Meriones > Meriones unguiculatus. The sequence continues at coordinate 80,100,161 of NC_083350.1, read as the reverse complement.
ATATAAAATTAGTTTCCAGTCATGCAGTACTGGATGACATACAAGAATGTATGACATATATTTCACAAGGAAATTTGCATGTATTTGGAAACACAGTTTTGGGTTCATCACATTTTTTTTTCCTTTTTGTCAGGAGCTGTGACGCCAGCGGCCTACTATATTTAAATCTCAACGGAGAGATGGCTTTTAGGAGGCCTTTACTAATGGCAGAGGAGAACTTGCAAGTACATCACTTTTGTTTGTGACAGCAGGTGGGATAGCTTGTGAGGATCACACCTTTTCCTCAAGCTCCTTGTGCAAATTAACCATTGTTCTGAGATGTTTCTACTCTGGCTTAGAAACTCTACAATAAAAAGACAGGCTGACAGATACTGCAGAAGAAGGCTGAAGATGATGCTCCAAGCATCCTGTCTCAACTCTTGTGTAAACAGGACCCAAGTAAAGCAACTAGATACAATGTTGTGCAATAGGAGGAGCCAGAGGACAGGAAGGGGCGAGAAGGAGGAGGAGCTCGAGGAGAAGAGAGCACAAGGAGGCAGAGGAGGAGCAGAGACTGGAGATTTGCTGCTGGCACTGCTTGCTGCAAGCAGCCTGCCTTTTGCTGTGGCTGTCGAGTCTGGACCTTTAAAAAGTTTCCTGTGTGCTGTGTGTTTATTTTATTAATTTTAATCCTCACTCCCAACTCAAGAACCGTTCGACTCTGCCCGGCTGGCTCAGGCACCTATTCTTTTTTTAATAATTATTTTTATTTTTATTAATTACAGCTTATTCACTTTGTATCCCCCCTATATTCCCTCCCTCCTCTCCTCCTCATCCTACTCTCCCTCTTGCCCACCAGTGTCTTTCTCCCAGTCTACTGAAAAGGGAGGTTCTCCCTCCCTTCCCTCTGATCCAAGTTTATCAGGTCTCATCAGGAGTCTTCCACTGTGTCCTGGTAAGGCAGCTCCTCCATCAGGGGGAGCTGATCAAAGAGCAGGCCAATCAGTTCATCAGTTCATGTCAGAGACAGTCCCTGCCCCCGTTACTATGGAGAACACTTGGATTGAAATTAATAGAAAATTTTAGAAATGCAAAGTTAGAATATGAAAATATGTGACTGTCATAGTAATGGAATTCATAATTTATACTGCTATATTTATGCTTAATTTAATTTTTCTAATTTTATTTTATCAGCATTACAAACTACTACCTCATCTTATAGGCATCACAAAATCTAATTTCTATTTACAAGGAATTTTTGTTTCTTTTATATGAAAAGATAACAATTCATTTTTTCATTCTATTTTTAATTATGAAACAAAATTCTTCATATTTTCTTTAATTATTTACCCAAGGTTCACTGACTCAAGCTATAATAAACACAGTGATAAATGGTAAAATAAGATAATTATTTACTTCATTTGAAAATAAATAATTCTGAGTGGTTCCTAATATATCCTAAGTAAATTAAGCAAAAAAATGGTTGGAGAAAAAAGGGAATAAATGAGATAACAGCAGCAAGGGTTACAATGGGAGAAAAGCTGGAAAATTTTGTTGTTATTTTATTAATGTTTAGTGATTTCCAGAGGAGAACAGTCCCTCCAGCAATTGTAGTCCTAAAGTAATCAGGCAAAAAGTTAATTTTCTGAGTAATCCCAGGTATTGAAACTGTTTCTTTCTCTATGAAAGCTTCAATTCTATGTTGTAGCCAAATAAGTCCAAAAAGATGTCTGAGTCAATTAGTAGATTTTTATCTATGTTGAATCCAATATGAATTAAAATTTTTGAGTGTAATTTTTAAAATTTTATGTGCTTTATTAAAAAACTTGTAAATAGAATAAAAACTGACTAATACGATGGGAGATGTCTAGTCTTACTGCAACCATGTTTGGTTGATATCCATGGGATCTTACACTTTTCTAAAGAGTAACAGAGAAAGAGTGGGTGGGCTTGGGAGGTCAGATGTGGAGGAAAGAACAGAAGGGGAGGAAAAAGCAGCAACTGCTGTCAGGATGTAATATATGGGAGAAGAACAAATAAAAAAAAAGTTAATGTAGTATTCACTTTTGGAGCACTTTTAGTAGACTGAAATTATTTCCCAGAGCTAGCAGTTTCAGTTATATACATTTTAAGATAAATCATCAACATCTGTAAGTGAAAAATAAAATCTTTCCAGGCCAAGTTATATGTTAATAACAGTTCATTATTATTCATTTTATGTAGGTCATATTTATAAACTATTGCAACATTTTCATTACAAAAATTAATACAATTTTAAGCCATAAAATAAAATAAACTGGATAGATCCACCCAAAGATATTAATTATAATGTTATCAAATATTTAAAAATTGTTAAATATAAAACTTTATAAACAAATGACTACATCCTAGAGTTGAAGTTAATATTATGCTCAAATAATTTTAATTTCACATCTGTAATATATTTGAGAAGTTTTCATGTTATACTGTGTTATTTGGTTGTTTGGTTGCTTTTTAGTCCAGGAAGTATTCAGTATTTTAATAAGGCTCTATTGGAATTTCAGATGGAGTCCAGATGGCTAACCTAAAACTTTTTCTAGCCTTCTGCCTCTGAAACTGAATTCTAGAATCACAATATTGCACATTCGTACTTGACTCTAATTGCCATCTCAGCAGGTAACATTTTGAAACACACATACATAGAAACATCTTAAACTTTCTACAATTTTACTTCACAGTAAAATGTGGGCTACAAATGATTTTTTTAATTTTATTTTTTATATTAATTACAATTTATTTACTATGTGTCCCAGCTATAGCCCTTTCTCTCATTCCCTCCCAATCTTACTCTCTCTCCCTCATCTCCTCCTTGCTCCTTTCTAAGTCCACTTATAGGGGAGGTACTCCTCCCCTTTCATCTGACCCTAGCTTATCAGGTCTCACCAGGACTGGCTGCAATGTCCTCCTCTGTGGCCTAGCAAGGCTGCTTCTCCTACAAGGGGCTGGGGAGGTCAAGGAGCTAGCCATAGAGTTCATGCTAGAGACAGTGCCTGTGCCCCTTACTAGGGTAACTACTTGAATACTGAGATTCCATGGGCTACATCCAAGCAGGGGTTCTAGGTTATAAACATGCATGGTCTCTGGTTGGAGAATCAGTCCCTGTGCCCAGCTATATTTGGTCCTTGTGGAGCTCCTGTTCTCTCCACGTCTTACTAACTCGCTCTTCTTTCATATGATTCCCTGCACTCTACCCAACATTTGATTATGATTCTCAACATCTGTTTTGATACACTATTTCAGAGGCCCTCTATGGTAGGCTCCTATCCTGTTTCACATTTTTTCCTACTTCCAATGTACATCTGATTTGTCTAAGTAAGGATTGATCTCTTACCCTGGGTCGTCCTTCTTTTTTCACTTCTTTAGGTGTACAGATTTCAGTACGTTTATGCTGTCTTATCTGATAGGGCTATTATCCACTTATAAGTGAGTCTTTCTGCTTCAGGGATACCTCACTCAGGATGATCTCTTCTAGGTCCCACCATTTGCCTGAAAATTTCATGATTTCCTTGTTTTTAGTTGCTGAGTAGTTTTCCATTGTGTAAATGTACCACAATTTCTCTATCTATTCCTGGGTGAGGGACATCTGATTGCTTCCAGGTTCTGGCTATTACAAATAAAGCTGCTACAAACATGGTTGAACAAATGTCTTTGTTGTGTACTTGAGCATATTTTGGATATATGCCTAGGAGTAGTCCAGCTGTATCTTGAGGAAGCACTATTCCTAATTATCTGAGATAGCACCAGATTAATTTCCAATGTAGTTGTACAAGTTTACATTCCCACCAGCAATGGAGGAGGGTTCCCCTTTCTCCACATCCTCTCCAGCATGTGATGTCACTTGAGTTTTTGATCTTAGCCATTCTGATGGGTGTAAGGTGAATTCTTAGGGTCTTTTTGATTCGCATCTCCCTAATGGTTAAGGACGTTGAACATTTCTTTAAGAGTTTTTCTGCCATTCTACAATCCTTTACAGAGAGTTCTTTGTTTAGGCCCGTACCCCATTTTTTAATTGCAATACTTGATTTGTTGCTTTTTAACTTCTTGAGTTCTTTATATACACTAGATATTAGCCCTCAGTTATATGTAGGGTTGGTGAAGATACTTTCCCAGACTGTAGGCTGTCATTTTGTTTTGATGACAGTGTCTTATGCTTTACAGAAACTTTTAAGTTTCATGAGGTCCCATTTATTTATTGTTGATCTTAGAGTGTGTGCTGTTGGTGTTCTGTTCAGGAAGTAGTCTCCTGTGTGGATGAATTCTAGGGTCTTCCCCACTTTTTCTTCTAACCGATTTAATGTGTCTGGTTTTAGTTGAGGTCTTTGATTCACTTGGACTTTGGTTTTGCGCAGGTGATAAATATGGATATATTTACATTTTTCTGCATATAGACATCCAGTTGCACAAGCACCATTTGTTGAAGATTCTGTCATTTTTCCATTGAATGGTTTTGGCTTCTTTGTCAAAAATCAAGTACCCATTGTTGTGTGGGTTTATTTCTGGGTCTTCTGTTCAGTTCCATTGATCCTTCTTTCTGTTTCTATCCATGTAGTTTGTATTACTATTGCTCTGTAGTACAGTTTGAGATCACGGATGGAGATACCTCCAGATGATCTGTTGTTGTACAGGATCATTTTGGAAATTCTGGGTTTTTTGTTTCTCCATATGAAGTTGAGAATTTTTCTTTCAAGGTCTGTAAAGAACTGTGTTGGTATTTTGATGGGAATTGCATGGAATCTGTAGATTGCTTTTGGCAGAATGGCCATTTTCCCTATGTTAATCCTACCAATTTATGAGAACAGGAAATCTTTCCACAAACAGGTCTTTTACTTGCTTGGATAGAGTTACCCCAAGGTACTTTATGTAATTTGTGACTATTGTGAAGGGTGTTGTTTCCCTGATCTTTTTCTCAGCCCTTTTGTCTTTTGTATACAGGAGGGCCTCTGAATTTTTTTTTTTTACTTGATTTTTTATCCAGCCACTTTGCTGAAGGTATTTGTCAGCTGTAGGAGTTTCCTGGTAGAATTTCTGGGGTCACTCATGTATACTATCATATCATCTGCGAATAGTGATACTTGGACTTCTTCCTTTCTGATTTGAATCCCCTTGATCTCCTTTAATTGTCTTATTGCTCTAGCTAGGACTTTAAGTACTATGTTAAAGACATATGGAGACAATAAGCAGCCTTACCTTGTCCCTCATTTCAGTGGGATTGATTTAAGTTTCTCTCCATTGAGACTGATGTTGTCTATAGGCTTGCTGTATATTGCCTTTACTATGCTTAGATATGTGCTTTGTATCTCTGATCTCTCCAAGATTTTAAACATGAATGGGGGTTGGATTTTGTCGAATGTTTTTTCAGCATCTAAGGAGATGATCTTTTGGTTTTTCTCCCTCAGTTTGTTTATATGGTGGATTATGTTGATGGATTTCTGTATATTGAACCACACTTGCATGGCTAGTATGAAGCCTACTTGGTCATGTTGGATGATATCTTTTATGTGTTCTTGGATTCAGTTTGCAAGTATTTTATTAAGTATTTTTACATCAATGTTCGTAAGATAGATAGGTCTGAAGTTCTCTTTTTTTGTTGGGTCTTTGTCTGGTTTAGGTATCAGGGTGACTGTGATTCACAGAATGAGTTTGGTAATGTTCCTTCCGTTTCTATTTTGTAGAATAGTTTGATGAGAACTGGAGTTAGCTCTTCTCTGAAGGTCTGGTAGAATTCTGCACTAAAACGATCTGGCCCTGGGCTTTAGTTGGAAGGGAAACTTTTGATGACTGCTTCTATTTCCTTGTGGAAATTTGACTATTCAATCTTTCCACCTGATATTGACTTAATTTAGGTAGATGGAATCTATCAAGAAATTGTCCATTTCATTTAGATTTTCAAATTTTGTGCCATATAGGCTTAATTTTAAGACCTAATGATTTCCTCAGTGTCTGTAGTCTTATCCTCCTTTTCATTTCTGATTTTGTTGATTTGGATAGTTTCTCTCTGGCTTTTTTTTTAGTTTGGCTAAGGCCTTGTCTATCTTGTTGACTTTCTCAAAAAAACAGCTCTTGGTTTCATTGATTCTTTGAATAGTTTTATTTGTTTCTAATTGGTTGATTTCAGCCCTGAGTTTAATTATTTCCAGTCATCTTCTCCTCTTGAGTATATCTGCTTCTTTTTTTCCTAGGGCTTTCAGTTGGGCCATTAAGTTGCTTGTATGGGTTGTTTCAAATTTCTTCTTGAAGGCACTTAGTGCTATGAGCTTTCCACTTAGCACTGCCTTCATTGTGTCATATAAGTTTGGATATGTTTTGTCTTCATTTTAAATGAATTCTAAGAAATCTTTAATTTCTTTCTTTATTTTTTCCCTAACCAAACTGTCATTGAGTAGTAAGTTATTCAGTTTTCACATATGTGCAGACTTTTTGCTGTTTCTGTTGTTATTCATGTCCAGCTTTACACCATGATGGTCAGATAGGTTAGAAGGGATTATTTCAATCTTCTTGAATCTGCTGAGGTTTGCTTTGTGACAAACTATATGGTCTATTTTGGAGAAGGTTCCATGAGTTACTGAAAAGAAGGTATATTCTTTTGAGATTGGGTGAAAATTTCTGTAGACCTCTATTAGGTCCAGTTCCTCTACCCATTACTATGTAACCCACATGGACACTAAACTACTATGGGCTACATTTGTGCAGGGGTTCTAGGTTATCTCCATGCATGGTACTTGGTTGGAGTATGAGTCTCTGGGAAGACCCCTGTGTTCAAATTTCTGGTTCAGTTGCTCTTCTTGTGGAGTTCCTGTCCTCTCCAGATCTTACTATTTCTCACTACTTACATAAGATTCCTTGCACCCTTCCCAACAGTTGGCCAGATGTTTCAGCGTCTGATTTGATAGTCTGCAGGGCAGAGCCTTTCAGAGGCCCTCTGTGGCAGGTTCCTAACTTGTTTCCAGCTTTCTTCTTCTTTTGAGGTCCATTCTCTTTGCCTTTTGGGATGAGGATTAAGCATTTTAGTCAGGGTCCTCTCTCTTGATTAGTTTCTTTAGACATACAGATTTTAGTAGGTTTATCCTATATTATATGTCTATATGAGTGAGTATATACCATGTGGGTCTTTCTGCTTCTGGGACAGCTCACTCAGGATGATCCTTTCCAGGTCCTACTATTTACCTGCAAATTTCATGATTTCCTTATTTTTCATTGCTGAGTATTATTCTATTGTGTAGATGTACCACAATTTCTGCATCCATTCTTCAGTTGAAGGGCATCTGGACTGTTTCCAGCTTCTGGCTATTACAAATAAAGCTGCTACAAACATGGTTGAGCAAATATCCTATTGTCTACTTGAGCCTCTTTTGGATATAAGCCTAGGAGTGTTATGGCTGGAACTTAAGTAAGTGCTATTCCTAGTTGTCTGAGAAAGCACCAGATTGATTTCCAGAGTGGTTGTACAAGTTTACATTCCCAGCAGCAGTGGAGGAGGGTTTCCCTTTCTCCACAACCTCTCCAGCATGTGTTGTCACTTGAGTTTTTCATCTTGGCCATTCTGATGGGTGTAAGGTGAAATCTCCGGGTCGTTTTGATTTATAATTCTCAATTGGATAATGATGTTGAGCATTTCTTTAAGTGTTTCTCTACCATTCGATATTCATCTACAGAGAATTTTCTGTTTAGCTCTGTTCCCCATTTTTCAATTGGATTACGTGGTTAGCTGCTTTTCAAATTCTTTAGTTCTTTTTATATACTGGATATTAGCCCTCTATCAGATAAAGGGTTGGTGAAGATTCTTTCTCAATCTGTAGGCAGTCATTTTATTTTGATGACAGTGTCCTTTGCTTTACAGAAGTTTTTAGTTTCATGAGGTCCCATTTATTGATTTTTGCTCTTAGAGCCTGTGCTGTTGGTGTTCTGTTCAGGAAGTTGTGTCCTGTGCCCATGAGTTGTAGGGTCTTCCCCACCTTTTCTTCTAACTAATTTAGAGTATCTGGTTTTATGTTGAGGTCTTTGATCCACTTGAACTTCAGTTTTGGGCAGGGTGATAAGTCTGGATCTATTTGCATTTTTCTACATGTAGACGTCAGGTTAGACCAGCACCATTTGTTGAAGATGCTATCTTTTTTTCCATTGTATGGTTTTGGCATCTTTGTCAAAGATCAGGTGTCCAGAAGTTTGTGGATTTATTTCTGGGTCTTCTGTTCAGTTCCATTGATCCACCAAACTTTTTCTATACCAGTACCATGCAGTTTTTATTACTGTTGCTCTATAGTACAGCTTAAGATCAAGGATGGAGATACCTCCAGAAAATCTTTTATTGTAGAGAATTGTTTTAGCAATTCTGGGTTTCTTGTTATTTCATATTGAGACTTTTTCTTTCCAGATCTCTAAAGAATTGTGTTGGTAATTTTATGGGAAATGCATTGAATCTGCAGATTGCTTTAGGTAAGATGGCCATTTTTACTATGTTAATTTTGCCAAGCCATGAGCATGGGAGATCTTTCCAAATTCTAATATCTTCTTCTAATTCTTTCTTCATAGACTTGATTTTTTTTTCATACAAGTCTTTGACTTGCTTGGTTAGGTTGAAACCATGGTACTTTATGTCATTCTTGGCTATTGTGAAGGATGTTGTTTCCCTAATTTCTTTCTCAGTCCTTTTGTTGTTTGTATACAGGAGAGCTACTGATTTTTGTGAGTTAATTTTGTATCTGGACACTTTGATAAAGGTGTTTATCAGCTCTAGGAGTTCCCTGATAGAATTTGTGGGGTCACTCAGGTGTACTATCATTTCATCTGCAAATAGTGATAATTAGACTTTTTCCTTTCCAATTTGAATCTCCTTGATCTCCTTCAACTGTTTTATTGCTCTAGCAAGGACTTCCAGAACAATGTTGAAGAGTTATGGAGAGAGTGGGCAGCCTTGCCTTGTTCCTGATTTCAGTGGGATTTCTTTAAAATTCTGTCCATTCAGTTTGATGTTGGCTATAGGCTTGCTGTATATTGCCTTTACTGTGTCTAGGCATGTGCCTTATATCCCTGATCTCTCCAAGACTTTAAACATGAATGGATGTTGGATTTTGTCAAATGTTTTTTCAGCATCTAAGGAAATTTTCATGTGTTTTTTTTTCTTTCAGTTTTTTAATATGGTGGATCACATTAATGGATTTCCATATATTGAGCCACCCCTGCATGCCTGGGATAAAGAATACTTGGTCATACTGGATTATATCTTTGATGTTTTCTTGTATTCGGTTTGCAAGTATTTTGTTGATTATTTTTGCATCAATGCTCATAAGGGAAATTGGCCTTAAATTCTCTTTCTTTGTTGGGTCTTTGTGAGGTTTATGTATCAAGGTGACTGTGGCTTCGTAGAATGAGTTTGGTAATGTTCTTTCTGTTTCTATTTCAGGGAATAGTTTGAAGAGAATTGGAGTTTGCTCTTCTTTGAAGGTCTCGTAAAATTCTGTGCTGAAATCATCTGGTCCTGGGCTTTGTTTGGATGCAAGACTTTCCTTGACCACTTCTATTTCCTTGGGGATATAGGACTATTTAATTTATTTACCTGGTCTTGATTCAGTTTTGGTAAGTGGAATCAATCAAGAAATTTTCCATTTCATTTAGATTTTCAAATTTTCTGGCATATAGACTTTTGAAGTAAGTCCTAATGATTGTTTGGATTCCCTCAGTGTCTGTATTTATGTCCCCCTTTTCTTTTTGGTATTGTTGATTTGGACGGTGTCTCTCTGCCTTTTAGGTAGCTTGGCTAAGGGTTTGTCTATCTTGTTGATTTCCTCAAAGAATCAGCTGTTGGTTTCCTTGATTCTTTGAATTGTTGTATTTGTTTCTAATTGATTGATTTCAGCCCTGAGTTTGATTATTTCCAGCCATCTACTCCGTTTTGGTGTGTCTGCTCTTCTTTTTCTACGGTTTTTAGGTGAGCCATTAAGTTGCTTGAATGAGCTGTCTCAAATTTCTTCTTGAAGGCACTTAGTGCTATGAACTTTCCCCTTAGCATTGCTTTCATTGTGTCCCACAAGTTTGGGCATGTTGTGCCTTCCTTTTCATTGAATTCTAGGAAGACTTTAATTTCTTTCTTTATTTTCCCTGACCCAGCTGTCATTTAGTAGCAAGTTTTTCAGTTTCCATGTGTGTGTAGGCTTTTTGCTATTTCTGTTGTTGTTGAGGTCTAGCTTTATTCCGTGGTGATCAGACAGGATACAAGGGAGTATTTGAATCTTCTTGTATCTGTTGAGGCTCACTTTGTGACTCACTTTATGGTCTATATTGGAGAATGTTCCATGAGGTGCTGAGAAGAAGGTAAATTCTTTTGTGTTTGGGTGTAAGGTTCTGTAATTGTCGGTTAGGTCCATTTGATTCATGACCTCTGTTAGAGTCATTGTTTCTTTGTTTAATTTCTGTTTTGTTGACCTGTCCTTTGTCAAGAGTTGGGTGTTGAAGTCTCCCACTACTAATGTATGGGGATCTATGTGTGGTTTAAGTTTTATGAATGTATCTGCTATAAATTTGGGTGCACTTGTATTTGGGGCATAGCTGTTCAGGATTTTGATGTCTTCCTGGTGGAAATTTCCCTTGATGAGTATGATGTGTCCTCTATCTCTTTTGATTAATTTTGATTGAAAGTCTATTTTATCAGATATTAGAATGGCTACTCCTGCTTGCTTCTTGGGTCCATTTGCTTGGAAAGCTGTCTTCCACTCTTTTTTCCTCAGGTAATGTCTATCTTTGTGACTTAGGTGTGTTTCTTGTATGCAACAGATTGCTGGGTTTTGTTTATGTATCTATTCTGTTAGTCTGTGTCTTTTTATTGAAGAATTGAGTTCATTGATGTTGAGAGAGATTAATGACCAGTGGCTGTTAGATCCTTTGATTTTGGTGTTGGATGTGTTCATAAGTTTGTGTGCTTGTTTGCTTTTTGTTTTATTGTAGTGAGGTTAATTATTTCCTGTGTTTCCTTGAAATAGCTCATTTTCTTGGGTTGCATTTTCCCTTCTAGTGTCTTCTATAATGCTGGATTTGTTTGTAGGTATTGTTGAAATTTGTTTTTGTCATTGAATATCTTGTTTTCTCCATCTATGAGGACTGAGAGTTTTGTAGGGTATAGTAGCCTGGGCTGACATCTGTGTTCTCTCAGGGTCTGCATGATATCCGTCCAGGCCCTTCTGGCTTTCATAGTCTCTGTTGAAAAGTCAGGTGTGATTCTAATGGGTTTGCCATTATATGTTACTTGGCCTTTTTCCCTTGTAGCTTTTAGTATTTTTTCTTTGTTCTGTATACTTACTGTTTTCATTATTATGTGGTGGGAGGATTTTCTTTCTTGGTCTAATTTATTGGGTGTTCTGTAGGCCCCTTGTATTCTTATTGGCCTCGCCTTTAAGTTGGGGAAATTTTCTTCAATGATTTTTTTGAAAATATTTTCTGGGCCTTGAAGGAGTGAATCTCCTTTTTCTTCTATTCCTATTATTCTTAGGTTTTGTCTTTTTATGTTCTCTTAGATTTTTTGGACAGTCTGTGTCTGGAATTTTTTAGATTTAACATTTTTCTTTGACAGATACATCTATTTCTTCCATTGTATCTTCCACCCCTGAGATTCTTTCTTCCATCTCTTCTGGTCTATTGGTTATGCTTACCTCTGTAGTTCCTGTTTTCTTCCCTAAGTTCTTTCTCTCCACAATTTCCTCCCTTTGTGTTTTCTTTAATTTTTCCAATTCTATCTTCAGGTCTTGAGCCATTTTGTTGATTTCCTTCACCTGTCTGACTGCATTTTCCTGTTTTTCCTTCAATTTCTTCAGCTGTTTGTTTGAACAATCGTCTGTTTCTCTTATTTCTTTCAGTGATTTAAGTATTTCCTCTCTAAATGCCACACACTGTTTGGCTACAACTTCTTGTGTTTCTTTAAGGATGGTCATAATCTGTTTTTCTTCATCTTCTTCTATGTCTTTACGGATAACCACAATTTGTTTTTTTTTTTTTTTCTTCCTCTATTTCTTTAAGAATGGCCACAATCTGAGTTTATCTTCCTCTAGGTTTTTACACATTTTATTTGTTTTCTCTGTTATTCTCTTCATGGACATAGATGTTAGGTCATCTTCTTGAATTTCAATTATGCTGGGGTGTCCAGGACTACTTGCCCCTGCATCATTGGGATCTGGATATGCTCTGTCTTTTGTTGGTTGAACTTTTACGCTGGCCTCTACCCATTGGGCTATCTTAGGTGTTTGGAGTTAGTTTTTGGTGGTTCTTGGAATCATGTGATAGAGAGAATCCCCTTGGCAGGAAGATGGTTTTTCCTGAAGGAAGCCTTCTCAGCTGTTTGGGTATAGTCACTGGATGGCCGATGTTTTTTAGGAGTTGCCTCAACTCACCTCAGGCATAGAGACCTGAGTGGTATCTGTGGTCCTTGTTAGTCGAGATGGCTCTCCTCACACCAGGAGAAGTTCTGACGACAGCTGCCCTGCTTTTGGGTTTCTTGCTGTGAATTCAGTGAGCTGCTGCTGTGATCTTTGTGTCCGTTGGTTTGGTCAGTTTTGTTAGGGATGACTGGCTGCCCCTTGGAGCAGTATCTGTGTGTTGATCTCAGGGATCCTGGGCTTTTGTAGGTCTGAGTTTGGGGATCTGTGCCCCAATACCCAACCGGTAATCTGTTGTGGCTTAGTACTGCTCTCCTGGTAACAGTAGGGCATCTGATGCACAGCAGGTCCCTGGGTTGGGCCAGTCTGCAGGACCTTTTCTGGGGATATACTGGGTGGCCTAAGTCCATCCCCTTTGCTTCATTCCCTGTAAGGATTTCTGCCAACAGTGACTCCAAGTCTCTGGTGTCCTGGGGTGCACAATCCTGTCTGTCATGAATAGTTGGTACAATGCATGTCTCTGGGCTGGTGGTTGCCTGACCGCTAGTCTGTGGGAACTTTTCCAGGGGTACACTGGATGACCTAATTCAGGTCCCCGTTTTCTTCCTTCCCTGTGGTGTCCTCTCCCAATAAGGACTCGCAGTCTCTGTTCCCCTGGGGCGCACAGCCCTGTCTGTGCCCGAGAGCTCTTCTGTGTTTCTTTGAGAGCTCTGTTCATTTCCTCTTTTTGTTCCTCTAATAACTGCATAAGCATAGCTTTAAAGTCATTTTCCTGTGTTTCTGCAGAATTAATATATCCATTGATTTGGGAGTTGCTGTTGGGGCCATATTGTCCTGATTTTTGTTGGGTGAGTTCTTACGCCAACCTCTGGCCATTTGCTTATATGAAACCTTCACTGTTTGTTCCTTGAGTTTGAACTTCAGACTCGAACAGTCTTTCTCTAGTGTCTGGAGTATTCTTCAGGAAGATCAGGGATGTCCAGTGGTTTGAGAGTGTGAATTGTTGCTTTAGTTATATGTGACGGAGGAAAACCCGCTGGTGCAGAATCGTTATTGCAAGGGAGTAAGTGTGTGTGTGTCGGGGGGGTGTTGAAGAGGAGTGCTAGAGAGTATAGGTGCTTGGGATATGGGGGTTGGGAGCAAGCACAGGAGGGGATGTGGATGCTAGTGCTGTTAGCAAGGGCAAATTGTGCTCCCTAAGTGCCTGCACAGGTTTCCTGAATACCCAGTGGTCTACATTCTGTGGTGGGCTCTGTGGGCTGGACTCTGAGGTCTTTGGCTGACACTGGAGGTGGGACACATACTTTGTTGTGGGCTCTGTGCTCTGTGCTAGAAGCTGTGAGCTCAGCAGGCTGGGCTCTGCTCTCTGAGTTGGGAAGCGCTATGTGCTTCCTCTGCTGCCTCTCCTTCAAGCAAGGCTGGAGATAGGAAGTTGTGGGGGAAATGCCAGGGGTTTTAGTGTTCTCAGTCTCAAATCTCAAGAAGGAAGATCTGTGCTTGGAACAGGCAGCATCTCTGCTTTTTGCAAGTTACAGTATGCACTGCAGGCTGCCTCCTCTGCTTCAGCTGTGGTACCTCAGCTGCTGCCTCCATGCTGGCTGTGGTATCTCCACCACCTCCTCTGTTGCAAGCTTGGCTACCTCTGCTGCTGCTTCTGCCCGTTAGGGGGAAGAGCCCGGGAATCTATTCCACAGGAGAAGTCCACATAGATGTCCTCGGTTGACCAGTATCCTACTGGACTCAGATCAGGGTTTGTCCCCCTACTCTCCGGACTCCTCCTTCCATTGTTTTGGGTTCCAGAGCCCCTTGACTCACCAATTCGGAGTTTCAGCTCCTCTGAACATGGTGCACGCTGTGGCCACCATCTTGAATCTCATCCAAATGATTGTTTTAAATATGGTTGTTTAAAAAAATTTCCTAAAGAAGGGCAACCAATCTATATGTCCAGGTTGAGTACAATGATGATATATAATCTCAAGAGAGAAGAGGGTAATATCCAATGGAAATAGTACATTATATAAATATAAAATAAAGTTTATATTTTTAGCTCTTATTCCAGATAAAATGAATATTTTTCAATATGTGTGCCTAATAAAATACTGAAAAATACTTATAACAAATTACTGATCATTGTTTAGTAAAAAATTAAGATCTGAGTGTTCTGAGTGTTATCAGCAAACACCATAAAAGCCATAAAGTATGACTGTCAGGAAAGCTACCACTTTCCATATCATGACTGATGTCACAAAACCCTTCCACTTGCGGATCTATATGAGCCTACAGATATACTCCCTGAGTGTTCATGTGTAGCATGCTTTGCCCAGTTCGTCTACAGTTGGAACAGAACAATGTGACATGATTAGGGGGTAAATGACTAGTAACTACTAATCTGCAAGAAGGTTTTGATGAGTCATCAAATAAACATTATCTTCACAGCAAAAATTCTAGATATCTATTTTTTTTTAATCAAGAGGTATCAGATCCTGATCTTCAGAGTGGGTACCCTTAATAAACAAATACCTGAATTCTAAGAAAAAAACTGGTTCTGCATAAAATCTGTGCTGTAGCATTGGGATATCTGTTATTCAATTTAAAATGACCAGACTAATAACAACTCATACAAACATATCTTTATTTATGTTGTTATACATACCCCTCAGTTCAACATACTACCTGGGAATGGTTTCAAAGACACTGTGTGGAAAAAGAAGTTGAGGGAAATTCTGTCTTTGAAGCATTCATTTTTCTCTCTCCTTCCTAGAGTTGGTGCTTTAGAGAAGTAGCATTTTACTTTCAGCCTCAAGAGTTTGATGGTTTCTCAGGAGCAGATAAAGAGTTGAAGAGTCCACCGACAGAACCCCAGGATGAGAGTAGCAATGGGCTGTAGAGATTAGTTCATCTTTTTGACTCCACAGAGCTCAATATTGTGAACATAATAAACTCTGTAATTGCTTCATGAAATAACTAAGTGAAATATATTTAAAGAGCATAAAGCTTCCCTTAGAATATCAATTATGCAGAGCTTCTTACCATACAAATTCCTGAGTTTCTGGAAAAATAGTTATTATTCATAATTGATGCATGAAATGGAAAGGAAAAAAAATCCCTAAATCAAGACTCAAAGCCATTCATTTTTAATATCTCTAACACAGGATCTGGATGTTTTATTTTTTCTCTCCAAACTTAAGCCATCCATTGTTTTGATCATGTTATTATAAGGAGACAGAAAAACAGATATTTTAACTCTGTAATTTAAATGCTCTGCTTGTGTGATGACAGACTATACAAATATGCAGCAAATACCTTTGCATCATAACAGGCCCACATTTTATTTTCATGAAAAGCCAACAACTTGCCATCTGCATGAATAAGTGCTGTAAAATATTTAAATTATTCTACTCCTAGCATACTCTGAATTCATATACAATTCATTTTCACATAAATTTGTTACCTGGAAACAAACATGTCTAAAGAAAATGAATTGGTAGTTCCTGTTACCCAAACTTTTTAATATAAATCTGAGAAGGGATTCTCTCAGAGAAGTTATTTATGTAGAAAATAACAGATAACAAAATTAGTATCTACAACACCTATTATTTAATTCTATGTAACCCTTTTCAAGACAAATATCTTAAAATACATACATGTCATCAGGAATCGTTTACTTTTTAATGATACATTTTAAAAACAAGACACACAAGTTCTTTTGGTACTTTTCATATATAGTGATGTCAATTAGCTTCTCTACATATTGTAACTGCTCACAGGAAGGTACATTACATTATACAGATAGTATTATAAACTAATTTAAAAAACTTTAGATATGAGAATGTAAATTATGTATTGATGTGTATATAAGTAAGGTAGACAAAGCAATGCTTCCTTTTAGGACTTACAATCATAAAAACAGAAGTCCTTTTGTCCCTTGTGCTCTTTTACATACAGATACTATTTACTGGAATTTAATGTTTTATTGGTGTTTAGGAAAAATTCACTGTTATATATTTTAAATAGTCTCCTTAGCTATTACAAAAAATCAAATTTGAAGCTACTTATTACATATATGAATCTGCCAATGATAAGGTGAATAGATTGAGGACTGCAAGGCTCTAGGTTCCCATTTAACACTACAAATTAAACTTTATAGAAAATATTGATGTTTGGAGAATTTAGTAGTTTCGTAATTGGAAAATCATGAGACTATTGTTTTACTCAGAAAAAAAATTGGTTGCACAATTATTTTTCAACAGTGTTGGAAAACCCCATCTCTAATTTTACATAGCAACAGTAGCTGCTTCATCATCAACTGCTAAAATGCAACACATTTCCATTTTGGACACATGTTCCCCCTATGCACCTGCTCTATAGTTATTTGTCAAAAGCCAGTGTGTTCTCTTCCTCCCTTGGCTTTACTTCCACCCTCACCCAGTGGCAACCTCTATATAAGTGCCACCCCTCACCTCAATAAATCTCTTGTGTTAGATCTGCTGTGTGGTGTGATCTCTTTGTTGCACACCTTGGCTCCAACCTGCCAAGGTATATCTGCTGCTAAATCCTAACATTGGTGCCTGTGATTTAGTAGGAGACTCTGGTGCCCAGGCAGTCCTCTCTCATGAGTATAAGCCACAACACGACCCTATCCCTTTATCCATAGTCTACCTACAGCAGTCTAACTTTCTGGCTCATCCATCAATAGGCACCCACCCAACACCGACAATTGGTAAAAGTCACCATTTTCTGAAGAGAAACAGAGGAGTGAAAAGGAGGTAGGGTGGGATTGGGAAGAGAAGATAGAAAACTGTAGTCAGGGTGCAATATATATGCATATATTTGTCTCTGTGTGTGTGTGTGTGTGTGTGTGTCTGTGTCTGTGTGTCTATTATATGAGTTTTTAAAAGTATTTTAATAAACTGTGGCTCTGAGGGGAAAAAAAAGTTCGTTCTTTGCTCAGTGTAAATGTTTCACTGAATCTGAAGAAAGCATGTTGAGAAGCTGGCACTCTTCTGGTATTTTTGGAGGCAGTGGTACCTGTTGGTGTTTTCTATTTGTTTGTTTGTTTGTTTGTTTGTTTTATTTGTTTTCTTCTATCTCTTCCTGCCTTCTAACCTTTATCCACCCTAATACTTTCCAACATCCCAATGCTGGAGAGGAGAGAAAGAAGTGGGGTAAAGCAGCATAGCTCTCTTTAGCTACTTCCTGCTTATTAGGGTCCTTGAGTTCCTTGGGACAAGTCTAATCTTTGCTTCTGGACATCTCCAACTTCTTCTTGTTGAATTGCATCAACAGCAGCCCGTAGCAGCGGGGGGGGGGGGGGAGGGGCACAGCAGCAGCCTTCTTTCTCAGTCTGCACCTCTCTGGGCTCTGGCATTTATTCCCTCTCCAGAGTCCTCAGAATTAAACTCTGCAGCTGGCAATGAATGCACTCTCAAAGTGCGCATGAGGCAAATAGTTTGCTGCTGTGGATAAAATGAATCAATCCCATATCCCACACATGGCATTAAAACAAAAGCATGTTCACATAACATAACTGAGTTTTTAAAGACACCAAAACATGCACTATACTTACCACCAACCACAGTTTTTAAGGCTACAATTGACGCTCCTCACTGATCTACACCTCTGACCATTTTGCTTGGATGAGTTATTGCATTATTTTTTTTTTCAGTCTGGTCTCAATCAAATGTTCTGGTAACAGGTACTCTGTCTCCTGGGGCTTTTAATCCTTGACCTCAAAATGTGAGGTGAGAACTTGTGCCTCCTTCCTTCAGTAGACACCTCAGACTCCAAGCCTTGAGCTTTTCCCTCTGCTTCACCCATGGAAACTGTGCTATAATCTGTACCTCCAGATTCTATTTTGTGATGGCTTTTGGAAACCTTTAGGCCTCTATCCTTAGAGCCTGACTTAAGGGTCTCTAAGCTTAGCTACCTTTGTAGAACAATCTGCATATGATTAGTAATTTGTCTAATCTAATTTACTCTAATTGGCAATCAATCAAAAAAGTTGCCAAGTAGCACCCTAGAACCTGACATTATTAGGGACCTTTATGGTTACTGTAACAATCTGGGAAATGGAGGGAGGTTCTTTATGTCTAAACTGAATTGTATCTTTACCCCAAACATTCTCTGTTTTTACTGTTTTTACATTCAACACCTTTTAGCTATGGACTCCAAAAAAAGAAAAAAATCCTGCAAGGATCCACACATGCAGTAAGGGCCTATGACAATCAAATGATCTTTCTGGAGACACTCCACCATTTTTCTATAATGGTCTATAGTGGATGCACCTTGGTTGAGGCATGGCCCCAGCTACTTTCTCTCTGGGTTTCTTCCTGTTGCTGATATGCCTCTCCATGCTTGTCATTGCTGTATCTGGCTCAGTTAAAAGAAATCCTCATTGCCAGTGATCTGGTATAATTGCTTTACTTTGTTGGACAGATTTCCTGAAGAATCAATATAAAGATGATTTCATAATTTATGATAATAATTTTATAGAATTCCTGATTTGATTCAAGTAACTCTAATCCACCCACTCCCAAGAATAGCAAAGCTGCACAGAGTATGTGCATTTTCATATATCGCTAGCACGTAACTGTTCTACAAAGATAGATTTATGACCCAAAACATTTGATCAAGGTTGGAAATGATATCATCATGTCTTAGTATGTACCATGATAAGATAAGCCTTCAAAGGAAGACAGATAATTTCCTAATTTAGCTATAAAAAAAACTTTTAAAATAAGACATAATATTGATAATCTGTTTCTTGGAGAGTACAGATTCTAACTAGCTAATATTAGAAAAATTTACTAACTTAGTACTATAGGGTTATACTGCTTAAACCTTTTTGCCTGTGGGAAAAAAATAAAAATGTTTGGGTATAGTGCAGGAAACCTTATGGAAGAGAAGAGGAAGATAGAAAGCTTGGAGGGGATAGGAACTCCACAAGAAGACTAACAGAGCCAAAAACCCTGGGCCCAGGGAGACCTGCAGAGACTGATACTCCAACCAAGGACCATGCATGGAGATGTCCTAGACCCACTGCTCAGTGGAAGCCCATAGGCTGCTCAGTTTCCAAGTGGGTTCCCTAGTAGGGGGCAGGCACTGTCTCTGACATGAACTTAGTGGCCAGCTCCTTGATCACTTCCCTCGGGGGGTGAAGGTTTGCCAGGCCACAAAGGAAGATGATGCAGCCAGTTTTGATGAGACTTGATAGGCCAGGGTCAGATTGAAGAGAAAGGTCCTCTCCTGTAAGTGGACTAGGGAAGGGACATAGAAGGAGGGTGAGTGGGACTGGGAGATGATGAGGGCGGGGAGCTACAACCAGGATACAAAGTGAATGACTTGTAATAAATAAATATTTAAAATTATTGATTTTAACTATCTTTTATTATTATTATTATTAATTCAATTTACATCTCAGTCATAGGACCCTCCTTTCTATTATCTCAGTCACACCCTTCCTCCCATATCTCCTATCCCCTGTTCTTCTGAGTCAGAAAGGCCCCCTACCCAGATACCCCAGCTCATCTATTCGCATATGAATGAGTTCGTCTTCCTCCCCTGTTCCATCAGGGGGAGTGATAAAATGGCAGGAAACATGGTCCATGTCAGAGATGCCCCCCAATCCCCTAACTAGTGGAGTGACATGAAGCCGAAGATGCCCATTGAACTTATTTTCTTGGGGTCTGTATATGTTAGTCTATCCTGTACTATATGACTAAAATCTACTTATAAGTGAGTATGTACCATGTGTATCTTTCTGACTCTCTGTTATCTCACTCAGGATGATCTTTTCTTGTTTCATCCATTTGCCTGCAATTTTCATGATTTTCTTATTTTTAATGGCTGAGTAGTATGAGTAGTATTCCATTGTGTAAATGCACCACAGTTCCTTTATTAATTCTTGGTTGAGGGACATCTAGATTGTTTCCAGTTTCTGGATATTACAAATAAAGCTGTTATAAACATATTATGAACATGACTGAGCAAATAATCTTGGTGGAGCATCTTTCGGATGCATGTCCAGGAGTGGTATAGCTGTGTCTTGAGGTATAGCTATACCCAGTTTTCTGAGAAAGCACCAGATTGATTTCTAAAGTGGTTGTAAAAGTTTGCAATCCAACCAGCAAAAGAAGAGTGTCCCCCTTTCTTCACAACCACACCAGCATGTGCTGTCACTTGTGATTCTGTCCCATTTATTAATTGTTGATCTTAGAGTCTGAGCTGATGGTGTTCTGTTCAGGAAGTTGTCTCCTGTGCCAAGGAGTTCAAGGCTCTTATCCACTTTCTCCTCTAGCACATGTAGTGTATATGGTATTATGCTGAGGTCTTTGAGTTTTGTGCAGGGTGTTGAATATGGCTCTATTTGCATTTTGCTACATGTAGACATCCAGTTAGACCAGTACCAGATGCTGTCCTTTTTTTTCCATTGTATGGTTTTGGCTCCTTTGTAAAAAATTAATTGTGCATTGGTGTGTGGGTTTATTTCTGAGTCTTTGATTTGATTCCATTGATCAATCAGTCTACCAGTATGCCAGTATTATACAGCTTTCATTTTATTGATCTGTATTCTAGCTTAAGGTGAGGTATGGATATACCTCTAGTAGTTCTATTATCGTACAGGATTGTTTTATCTAGTCTGTTTCATTTTGTTGTTGTTTTGTTTTTGTTTTGTTTTGTTTTTTCATACGAAGTTTAGAATTGGCCTTTCAAGTTCTGTGAAAAATTGTGTTGGTATTTCAATGAGGATTACATTGAGTTCGTATAATGCCAATACTCCTCAAACTATTCCACAAAATAGAAACAGAAGGAACATTACCAAACTTATTCTACAAAGCCACAAAAGCCCTGATACCTAAACCACACACACTCAAAAGACAGAAAATTTCAGATCAATGTCCCTTATGAACCTTGATGCAAAAATGCCCAATAAGAAACTTGAAAACTGAATTCAACACATCAAACACATTATCCACCATTATATAGTAGGCTTCATCCGGGGATGCAGGGATGCTTCAGCATCTGAAATCCATCAAAGTAATCCACCATATAAACAAACTGAAAGAAAAAATTACATGATCATCTCATTTAAAAAAGCCTTTGACAAAATCCATTACCACTTCATGATAAAGGTTTTAGAGAGAACAAGGATACAAGGCCCATACCTAAATGTCATAAAGAGATACAAATAAATAATAAAGAGATACAGTAGCCTATAGCCAACATCAAACTAAATGCAAAGTAAAAGCTGTCCCACTAAATTCAGGGACAAAACAAGGTTGCCCACTCTCTCCATATCTCTTCAATATAGTACTAGCTAGAGCAATAAGATAATTAAAGGAGATCAAAGGGATGTAAATTGTAAAGTAAGAAGTTAAATTATCATTGTTCACAGATGAAAATATAGTATATAAAAGCGACCTCCAAAATTTCACTAGAAAACTCCTGCAGCTGATAAACTCCATCAACAAAGTGACTGGATACAAGATTAATTTTAAAAAGTCAGTACCCTTCCTATTTACAAATAACAAAGGGGCTGAGAAAGAAATTAAGGAAACCACACCCTTCTCAATAGCCACAAATAATAAAAAGTATTTAGGAGTTAACTCTAACCAAGGAAGTAAAAAACTTGTATGACAAGAACTTCTTGTTTCTGAAGAAAGAAACTGAATACTATACCAGAAAATGCTACATAAACTCAGTGGCTGGACTCTTTGCTCACCTCCCCCTGAGGGTAGGGGTGCAGCCTTACCAGGGCATAGAGAAAGAAATGCAGCCTGTATTGATAAGACCTGATAGGATAGGGTGAGAAGGAAGGGAAGGAGAACCTCCCCCATCACTAAGAGAGGGGCATTGGAGAAAAAAAGGGAGGAAGGGAGGGATTGGGAGAAGATGAAGGAGGAGGGACTACAGCTGGGATACAAAGTGAATAAATTGTAATAAATAAAATGTAAAATAAAAAACTGTTGCTTAAACTCACAATGAACTTTTGGAATGGAGACATAAACAAAAATATTGAATTATTTATGTGTCTTAATGGAAAAACATATAATCAATAATCCTGCTCTGTAATGAATTGTATGGCTTTAGGGCCACAAGTTAATTTTTCTTCTGACCTACAGATCTTTACTTTAGAGGGTATACAAGTTTTTGTAGCTGCTCAAGATGACTCCATCCACCAAATATGTTTGTCTGATGTTGTATGTCTGATGTTTTGGAGTTAGAGCTTTATTCTATTCACTGTCCACCAAATATTTATGTCTGATTGTCTGTCTGTCTATATGACGTTGGTTGGAGCCTGATTTCCTTCATCCATTGAATGTGTGTGAATGCATATTTTTTTTGTGTTTTGTTTTTTGTTTTGTTTTTTTCTTTCTCCTTTTTCTCACTGGCTCAAAAATATTTAAAGAGCCTAAGCTCATGGTTCCTTCTACCAAAGAGAAGATTTTATGATTCTGAGGAATAGCAGACTTTTTATTGTCCTGTATTACCTTCTTTTTCCTTCTTGTCCATCTCCAAAATATTAAGCAATCCTTGGTCCCTCACATGACCCACCTTCTCACAAATATTACCAAATTTTTTTCAGAACAGGCCAATAGGCCATTTTTTTTGGGACCCAACCCTATATCTTCCAGCCTTAACCCATCCCTTCTCCTTCTATGTAACAGAAATAAAGAAATACCCTGTTGGGGTCCTAGGATACCAAATGGAACATTGTAGTCATAACATAACTGTGTTAGTTAGTGTTTCTACTGCTGTGAAGAGATATCATGACCATGACAACTCTTATATAGTAAAATACTTAATTAGGGCTGGTCTACAGTTCAAAAGTTTAATCCATTATTGTCATGGCATGAAGCCTGGCAGTGTAGATGAAGACATGGCATTGGAGAAGGAACTAGGAGTTCTATATCTTGGTCTGCAGGTTGCAGGAAGATTGATAGCTTGAGCTTCTGAAACCTCAAAGTCTACCTTCACAATGATGCACTTCTTCTAATAAAGCAACACCTACCCCAACAATGCCAAGCCTCTTAATAATGCTGCTTCTATGGACTAAGCACTCAACCACATGAGTCTATGGGGGCCATTTCCAGTCAAACCACCACAATACCTGTCAAAAAAATTATGCCTTACCACACAGGAAAGGGCACCCTACCTTTGCCCTTTAGCATATGCTGAATTCCTCGTTCAAGATACCAACAAATTAACTTTTGGGTCACCTACCACTGTCTTCTCCCACAACTGTCCTGGCCCTTACTGTTTAAAAGCTTATAAACTTTATCTTCCTCCCTGGTTCTGTATCACCATGTGTTGCTAGTAAAAGATACTTATTAAGAACCAGCCCCTAACATCTCAAATCTTCTTACTTGACCAAACACAGACTACTCCCATCTCATTCTTACACTGAAACCTTACAGGAACTACTGCCCCATCCCTCACTCATACAAGAGGACACATTACCTCAGGCCATCTACACTTTGTACACAGATGGCATCTAAGTTTTGCTTGAGAGGACCTGAAAATCAGGCTATGCTATAGTGTCAGATACTGGGGTAGAACAGGCACAGGGCCTCCTCCCTGCCTATACCACTAATCAACAGGCTGAACTAATAACTACCACTCATGACTTTCTTTTGTCACAAGGATAATCCATAAATGTGTACACAGACTCCAAATAAACCTTTCACATCTTCCTTTTATACACTGCCATCTGGAAAGTTTATGTACTACTTACAACAAAAGCAGAATCAATAACCAACTGAGAATAAATTAATACCATAATAAAACCATCCCATCTCCACATAGCTATATGAATTGTCCACTGCCAGTCCTACCAGACTGACAATTCTATCATCTCTAAGGGAAATAGCTAAGGGCATAAGGCAGCTAAAACTGTGGCCATTGGAGGCCCACACCCATCTTACTTACCCATCGCAGGACTTCCTTGCATTAACGTACACATCTCCACCATTTTCTTCTGACACTCAAATTCTGTCCTATCTGCACCAGCTATTTCAACCTAACATCTAATCCTTGTCTCACCTATGGGTCACCTGCATCCTACCTATGAGGATTTGTATTTAAGGGATATTACTGAAAGGGGGATTTCACCTCCTCTGCCATCTTATCAGGCTTATCAAGTCTCAGGACTGTCTGGATCCTCTTCCTCTGTGACCTGGCAAGGCCACAATGACAGGGGCAGTTGATCAAAGAGCAGTCAATCGAGTTCATGACAGAATCAGCCCTGCTCTCCTTATTTGGGGACCCACATGAAGACAATCAGCTACATCTGAGCAAAGAGTCTAGGTAATCTCCAGGCATAGTCCTTGGTTGGTGCATCAGTCTCTGCAGGACCTTTTGTGCTTGTTTTTTTTTTTTTTTTGCTTTGTTGGTCTCTTTGTGGAATGCCTGTCTCTTCTGTGTACTTCTATCCCCATCCTCTTCTTCCATAAGACTCCCTGCTCTCAGCCCAAAGTTTGACTGTGAGTCTCAGCATCTGCTTCAATCCCTTTTTTGGTGGAGCCTTTCAGAGGACCCTCTATAGTATGCTCCCATCCTGTTTCCTCTCTTCTACCACTTCTGGTGTCTAGATAGGAAGAAAGAGAAAGGAACAATGGGACTGGGGGGAGTTGAACAAGTGGTCTTTAATCAGGATATATAATGTATAAATTGTAAAGAAAATTAAAAATAAAAGGAATATTACTGACTCCAATGGAACTTTTCTGACCACTGTCTGCTTACCCAGCCACATGCCAACTCTTGCCAATCCCCAATCAAAATTGGATATCAAGTCCTTCTTTCCTTTCTGAACCAGTGTCCCTCACCACTTACCCCAAAACTGTAGGGCCTTTTCAAGCTAATTTTTGTACCTCTCCTCCATAGCCACTAAGCTTGAGGGTCTCCCTCATTGAATTCACATATCCTACTTCAAGGTCTTTATTCCTCCACTTCAAGATAACACTCCTTCTTTTATATCTACCCCAACAAGACTCTTCTTAAGTTTCAGAGGACACTGAGATCAATCACCTTGTCTCCATTTCCAGCAGCATGGGGCGTCACCTTGGCAGACATGCTTGACTCCACTGGATTGGATATAGACTTTTCCTCTTTCTTCCTGCCCACTTCTGAACAAGGTAATTCTTACATTGGGAGATTCTAGGTTCAAGAAACCTTTACTTATAACAAACAGTCCCCCAAAATATGGTTGGAAAGTTGTTCCATAACAGATTGTCAGAAGACAATTAAAATTTCTATCATTCCTATATCCATGCCTGCCTGTATGACCAGACAGAAGGCTATTATAAAATCGGGCCAGAGAGATATGGAGGCTTGCCAATGCCATTTGTCACATGTGGATCCTTTTTCTGATTTCCTCCTTTAAGACTGAGATGGGGCCATTTACTTGGACAACCCAGACCCACAGGATCTCAGATGAGAGATATCTCTTTCCTCTACTCCTGGCACTCAGAAAGCAGAATTAAAGTCCAAAGAAAATATGTATTGATTACTCAACCCCTGAAAATAGAGGATGTAGGGGAGGTTAGTCAGCATTCCTCTAACATCATAACCTGTTTAACACTCACTCTCCTAAGTAATACACACCTGCTAGGTTGTCTCCTGCTTCAGATTCTGACCTGGGCTTCTTCATGTCACCCAAGTTGGCAGCTTTAGGGTTTGCTGCTGTGAGTCACCTGGAACTAGCTCACAGCTGCCTCTTACAGAGTCTCTTGTAACCTTATCAACTATCCTTACCTTGCCACTCACCAACTCACCTGAGCCCAGCATTGCGCCCACTCTCCACTTTTTCATAGTGTCTTCTTTGTCAGTGCAAACTACTTTAAGGCTTCTATATGGCATATTTTCTAAGGACTTACATTTTTAGTCTGCAATAAAACCTTAGCTCTTGAGACTCCACCTCAGCAGCAGGGCCCCACCATCTGTAAAGCCTTGATTCTGTGGTACTCAAGTTTACCATCACCTGCCTTCTAGTTTGTGAGCAGTTTTCCCCTTCCAGCCTCATTCAGAAGAAGCTTCTGTATTCCTCCTCCAATAAACCTCTAATTATATCTGTTTCATGGTGTGATGTCTTTGTACCTTGGCTCTGATCTGCCAAGGTACTTCTGCTGCTAATCCTAACAAACACTATCAACTTAACCATATGGATTTTCAAAACCAATATCTTTGCTCAATATTGATGAGTTATGAATTATTATGTTTCCTTCCGTTCTTATTTTTACTAAGGCTGTAAGGTTTTATATATACATACATATATATATATTTTTATTAGTTACAGGTTGTTAACTTTGTATCTCTGCTGTATCCCATTCCCTCTTTCCCTCCCAATCCCACCCTCCCACCTTCACCTCCTCCCTGCCCCTTTCCAAGTCAACTGATAAGGGAGAACCTCCTCCCTTTACATCTGATACTGTGCCAGAGCCAGCCAGCAGAGTCAAAGGGTTCTTGAATCAGGAGTGAGGATTAAAATTAATAAAATAACACAGAGCATAGAGGAGGCTTTTTTAAGAAGGTCTGGACTCAACAGCCACAGCAAAAAGCCTCTAGCCTCTAGCAGCAACTCTCAGTCCCTTTAGCAGTAACTGTTGGCCTGTGGTTTTATTGTAGAGTTTTTAAGCCAAAGTAGAAATATCTCAGAACAATGGGTTAATTTCCATGAGGAACCAGAGGAAGAGGTGTGATCCTCACAAGCTATCCCACCTGTTGTCACAAACAAAAGAAGATGGACTTACAAATTCTTCCCTGCCTTTAGAGAAGGTCCAGTAAAAGCAGTCTCTCCCCTGGGATTTAAATATCAAAGCAGCTTCCAGAGACATGACAAAACTGTTTTATCAGCTGTCTTCAGGACTGGCTGCAAAGTCCTCCTCTGTGGCCTAGCAAGGCTGCTCCTCCCTGGGGTGGGGGTGGGGGGAGGTCAAAGAGCCCACCATTGAGTTCAAGTCAGAAACAGTCCCTGTTCCCCTTATTAGGGTACCCACTTGGATACTGAGCTACCAAGGGCTACATCTGAGCAGGAGCTCTAGGTTGCATCCATACATGGTCCTTGTTTGGAGAAATAGTCTCTGTGCCCAGATATATTTGGTCTTTGTGGAACTCCTGTCCTCTCCAGGTCGTATTAACCCCCCACCCTTTTTTTTTATTCCCTGCATTCATTGGATGTAGGAGCAAACAAGTAACAGGACAGGAACCTACCACAGAGGGCCTCTGAAAGACTCTACCTATCAGTGTATCAAAGCAGGCTGTAAGTTTTTGCTGACATAAAACTTGTGTATGTTCAAGTGAGAGACCAAAAGATAAAGTAGCAGCGATCATTAAGACTATGTAGAGTAGGCGCGGTATAGCAGTTAGTAAATGCCCTGAGAGGGAGAGCTACCTTGCTGTGTTCTTTCCCCACCCTCTAGAGATACAGTTGCTAGGAAACTGGACCCTCCCCCTAGGGAGGGACACCTGGTCATTAATCGTCTGGGAACTTTCCTATAGCCAATCGATTCAAAATGTAGCATCTTGACCAATAGATACCTGCCAGGCAGGAATTGCCCCTGCCTTGGGCATGTTGGGATGGACCAGAATCTATAAATCACCCAACTAACCTGGGGTGGGGTGCTCATCTCCCACCGCTTCGGTGGTGGGGCTGTGTAGGCCCAAGCTACAGCTTGTAATTTACAATAAAAAGACCCTCATGTGTTTTGCAATGGAGTCGATTCCTAGAGATCTTTTGGGGGCTCGCGAACTGGGTATAACACAAGAACACAGTGGTATTCATAGAACATAACAAGATTTACCTGTGAGTTTCAAATAATTCTTCATTTATGTCACTTTCCAGATGTAGAGAAAACTATTATATGATTATTTAGTTGTACATATAATTTTAAGAAATAAATATCTAAGAAAAATATTTTAGCTATTACGTACATCTTCTTTGTTAATATACAAATCATGAAAAACAAAGTGGGTATGTCAGAAGAGAGTGTGTGCTGGTGAAATATTTACTTACAATGCCTAAATGTAGACATTATTAGTGGAATATGTAAATCTTACTTCAGAAAATTTAGATCACATAATGAGATCATACAGGCATAAACATGCATACATACACTCAGATACCCCACTTATTACATATGTCTATATGAATATGAACAAGTTCAAATGGAAATATTTGTTCTATTCTATTATATTTTAAAGAACTATTAACAATGTTTGTATGAAGTATAATTATTAACGGCTGTTGAATTTTTACTTTGAGTTTTCAATGGCATAATAAAATATAAAAATTGTCCATTTCTTCATTTTCAGGTTGTACAGAACTAATGATATAACAAGTTTTTAAGAGTCAAATTAATATAAAGTTTATTTGAAAATATAAATTGAATACTAAAAATAGTATGTTTGTCTTCTATATTAGAACATATATCTCCATTTTGATTACCCACACTGGCTTTCTAAATAATATTTTATTTATTCCTTAAAATTTTATGCATGTATATAATTCTATCATCCCCACTACCTCATTCCATCTACCTCTGATACCCATCAACAAAATTTACTCTCACAGTCACATCTTCTATTATTATTATTATTATTATTATTATTATTATTATTATCTCGTTGAGTCCAATTAGGGCCATCCATGTGGCATAGGCAACCTATCAGCAACTATATAAAGAAAGAAAGCTGATTCCTCAAAGAAAATGGATTCAGCCCCCTAAACAGCCATTAATGGTTAAAACATCTTCAGCTTAGCCTGGGGCTTCTGGACATTCCGAAATTTTGACTTTTTTTTTATCTTGTGCAGATATCATACTAGTCCATTTTGATAATTCACTTAGAAACAATCACCTTCATTTTGCCAAATATTATTTTAAATTTTTATATGCATGTGCATATATAAACTGGTTTATAACTGTGACATATAAGATGACACAGTACACATCTGTACATGTGTGTGTGGTATGTAAATAGTTATATACTTTCAGAAAAAGGTTTCATTATATTTTGATTATATTTTGATCCTTTCAGGATAATATTCTTTTTGAGACTAAATCCCTCGACAGCTTGTTCTTGTTATGTGTGTGTCTCTCTTTGCTCTAGTGTCCTATATCTCCTCTGGGCTAATGCAATTCTCTTTACATTGACAGATACTTCCCTAGGGAACCTCGGGACAAGGGCGAATGCTTTTGTGATATATCACACTGTAAAATTCAATGACTTGTACTATTGCTCATATGGTCTCATAGAATTTTAATAATGGCATGGCAAAATCAGATCTCACTAAAGCATGTCTTGTTTAATAAGTATTTTAAAATTCAAATTGTGATTTTTCTCTTTTTATTCCTTCTCATATTTATTGAATAAAATATTTTAGAATATACATTTATGTGTGGGATTTGGAGGGAATGAGGGAGAGGGCTACAGCTGGGATACAAAGTAAATAAACTGTAATTAATATAAAAAATTAAAATATATATACATTTATTTAAATATGTCCTAATTTGACTTTGATAAATTATTAATATATCTCAAAACTTTTGTAAAACTCAAATATTGATCAAAGACATGTTTAAACAGTGCTTAAATTTTCTAAAAATAAAAGTATATTTTAAAACTCATACCTAGGAAAATTTTCTTACCTTATTATTTCTATTTCACTGGGGGAAAAAAGCTTCTGCTTTTTCAAATACTTATTGTGATTTTGACATTAAATAGCAAAAACAGTTTTTTTCTGTTTTTACTTTAGAATTTGCTGACATATCTTTTGCTAAATATAAAGTATCACTTGTCTTAAGAAATACTTGTTATTTTAATCCCCATTAAAACTATCTTAAGACTTAAAGCTACATATTTCATAAACATGTTTTAAAGTGACTATTCTAGACATTTATAAATTTTTTTAAAAATTTCATACATGCATACAATACATATTGTGATGCTACTTTGACCCCACCGTTAACAATCCTCCTAATTTCACTATGCTATTTTTTATTAATTTTATATCTTCTTCCAATGATTACTGCACATACACACATGCATAAAATGCCATCCTTTGGAACATGGGTAGCATACAAGCAGAATATAAAGAATTATATAATTTGAGAAACACCAGGTAGAAAGATATATACATATCAGACAAATTTCTAAAGAAAGGCTTTGAAGAACTCAGCCATAGATGGGATATATTGATCTAGGCCCTCTGATCAGGGTGCTGGAAGATACAAAAAAGAGAAGGAAGAAAGACAGTAACCACCAGGGTGCAAGGAAGACACCTAAAAAACTGTGTGGACTCAGACACTATAGCAGCATGCACAGGATCTGTATAGACTGAAGTCTTGATTCTGAGAGAAGGAAGTGGACACAGTCTTGCTTCACTAACCAAGAAGTCTCCAGTTGACATCTACTTGCAAAACAAAAGTTATGCTTTCTCCACTGCAGTCTCATTGGTTCTATAAAACACAATTAAGAAAGGCTAAGCAGGCATCACAGAAGAGAGCAATGGCTGCTGCCAAGGTTGCCACAAAGGCAGCACCTAAACAGAAGCTTGTGAAGCTTGTGAAGGTCTCTGCTACCCTAGTAGGTGAAAACACTAATTTGGTAGAACAGAGTTTAAAATAAAGATCTGTTTCTTTTTTCTTTTTTCTTTTTTTTTTACAGATTATTTTATTTTATTTTTTTATTATTAGTTACATTTTATTAACTCTGTATCTCAGCTGTATCCCACTCCCTCATTCCCTCCCAAACCCTCCCTCCCTCATCTCCTCCCTGCCCCTTTCCAAGTCCACTGACTGGGGAAAAACCTCCTCCCCTTTCATCTGACCCTGTTTTATCAGGTCTACCTAGTAGTGTATTAAAGATCTGTTTCTAACTCAAAACAACAACAAGATTAGGGCTCATAACCAGCAGTAAATGACCAACACAAAATTAACTCAATGATATTTTAGACTTTTTGTCTCTTACTGTTTTTTTTTTTTTTTACTTTTGGAAGGGAGGTGTCTTGCTGATTATTTGGTTGTATATAATGGTTTATGAGTTCATGTTCTGCTTTTCACTGAATAAAAATGACCCAATTGTTCTATAGAGAATGCCACTTTTAGGACATGTGGCCTTCTTTGGAGGTATGGCCTTGTTGGTGGACGTGAGTCTCAGTTCATTTCCAACTGCTTGCAGATACAGATATAGAACTCTCAGATCCTGCTCTAGTACCATGGCTGTCTGCTTGCTGCCATGTTTGCTGCCATGACAATAATGGTCTAAATCTCTGAAACTTTATTTTTTCTTTTTAGTTTAAACGTATTTTTATAATTTATTCATTTTACATCCCTATTGTAGCCCACTTCCTCATCTCTACCCAGCCTCACTCTCCCTACCTCTTTTCCTCTCTCCCCCTCCCCCATTCTTCAGAAAGGGAGAACCTTCTCCCCCAACCCTGCTACCATCTGTCCACAGCTGATCATGTCTCATTGTGACTGCCTGTATCCTCTTTCTTGTGTGCTGGCAACACCTCTCCTCAACACACACAAACCATGAGAAAGTTATCAAAAGGTGGGTAACAGAATCCATGTCAGAGACAGCCCCTGCTCTCCTTACTAGGATACCCACAAGAAGACTAGATGCCTACTGGCTAAATCTGATAGGGGACCTAGGTATTCTTTATGCATGGTCCTTGGTTGTTGCATCAGTCTGTGCAGACACCCTGGGACCAAATTTGTTGGCTCTGTTGGTTTTCTTATGGAGTTCCTGTCCCCTCCAGGTCCTTCTATCTCCTACTCTTTCCTAAGACTCCATGTGCACTGCCTAAAGTTTGCTTGAGAATTTTAGCATTTGCTTTGATCCCTTGCTGGGTA
The DNA here is from genome assembly GCF_030254825.1 of Meriones unguiculatus. Taxonomy (NCBI): domain Eukaryota; kingdom Metazoa; phylum Chordata; class Mammalia; order Rodentia; family Muridae; genus Meriones; species Meriones unguiculatus. Next base: position 80,067,934 of record NC_083350.1, on the reverse strand, counting down.
GAGTCTTTTAGAGGATAACTATGGTAGGCTCCCATCCTATTCCCTCTCTTTAACTGATTCTGGTGTCAAATGCTCAACATCCCTAGTCATCAGGGAAATACAAGTCAAAATGACTCTAACATTCCATCTTACAACCATCAGAATGGATAAGATCAAAAACTCAAGTGACAACACATGCTGGAGAGGACGTGGAGAAAGGGGATCACTTTCTTTATAAGTTTGGGAATGCAAACTGGTCCAACCACTTTGGAAATCAGTCTGGCACTTTCTCAGAAAATTGGGAACAGTTCTGACTCAGGACTCAGCAATACCATTTCTAGGCATGTGCCAAAAACATTGCTCCACCATACAACAAGGACTCTTGCTCCACTACATTCATACTAGCTTTATTAGTAATAGCCAGAAACTAGAAACTTTAACATCTTCAGTTAAAGATGTCCTTTAACTGAAGAACTGAAGAATGGATAAAGAAACTGTGGTACATTTACACAATGGAATACTATTCAGCTATTAAAAAAAAAAAAAGACCATCATGAAATTTGCAGCCCTGGAAAAGATCATCTTGGGTGAGGTGACCCAGAACCAGAGAGAAACACACAGTATATACTCATTTATAAGTGAATATTAGCTATATAATATAGGATACCCATATTTCAATCCATAGACCTAAAGAAGTTAAACAATAAGAAGTATCCTAGGGAAGATGCTTAATTCTCATTCAGAAGGGCAAATAGAATAAACCTCTGAAACTATGAACCTTTAAGCCAGCCCAAATCAATTTTTTCTTTTATAAGGGTTGCTGTGGTCATTGTGTCTCTTCATGGCAATAAAACTCTAAGATATGGGTTTTTATGGGTTTTTGGTGGGGAGAAAATAGGGTGTTAGAAAGTTCTTAGAGTTGAGAGAGGAAAATACATTGCTTGAAAATTATCTTCAATTAAAGGAAATAATAATAATAATAATGATGGTGGAATAATACTAAATGGGGATCTACCAATAATTAGCCAGAAAATTGAATTTATTAGGAAAGATCATATACAATGTTGGTTATTATTATAAATATTATCAGGGTTTCTTGTACTTTTTTTTTATACATTTTATTTTTTTTATTAATACAGGTTATTTACTTTGTATCCCAGCCATAGCCCCCTCCCTCATTCCCTTCCAATCCCACCCTTCCTCCCTTATCTCCTCCCTGCCCCTTTCCAAGTCCACTGATAGGGAAGGTCCTCCTCCCCTTACATCTGACCCCAGATTATCAGGTATCTTCAGCACTGGCTGCAATATCCTCCTCTGTGTCCTAGCAAGGCTGCTCCTCCCCTTGGGGGTGGGGAGGAGGTCAAAGAGCCAGCCTTGAGTTCATGGTTTCTTGTACTTTAATTGCAAAGTTTTCAATGGCTTCCAATGTCTCATTTAGTTAAAAGTATGTATTGGGTGCTTATTATTTGTAAAATATCTGTCTAGAATCAGTGATAGCTAAAACAAAGAGTTCACTATTGTGGTTATATATAAGAGAAAAATCTAGCAATGATTTCATTGTCTGTTGATTAGAAGTTTTGCTAAAGATGAACTGCATTTTCTGTTGTATGTTAGAAAGGACTGAAATTAAGATATTGGCTGTGATTCAGATTTACTTGAAATTCATGGCCTTTATACTACTTGCAGAATGTAGTACTAGCAGTTTTTGATTAAGGTTTACATTGGTTCTTTCTGAAGATTATGTACTATGTCTGCTTTCCTCCAACCAACTGAGACATCTCTGATCTGACATTTCACATTCCCTAAAGTTATCCTCTGGACAGATCTGGCCTTCTTCCTTACTTAATGTTACTTAAAATCCACTAATTCAATTTTTTTTTCTGACTAGTCACCTATGCAGATTATAGTCCATCCTATTCCTAGGATTTATGCTCAAAGAATGGATATTATATGGGCTATAGATAGATTTAGATAAATTCTAGATTCTTCATGTGACAGCAAACCTTCATAGATTATGTCATTTGCATACTGGGAAATAAAGACTTGGTTAGCATTATAAAGAATAAGAATGAAAACATAAATTTGTGTGTCTCTTAAAAGTAGTAGATCTTCTTTAAAGATATTTAAAACAGGGATAAAGCACCTTGCTTTGAAGAGAAAGCCACATATCAATAGAATCACAATTTGAAAACATAAATTCCAGTTCCATATGTTACAAGTTTGTCATTAATCTTCATGTTCAGGTGTTAACTCTGTAGTAGAATCAAACTACAATTTTCAACTTGTTTAATGGACTCATACTAAACTTTTATTTTGCTCTGAAAATCACCATGATTTCCCTTACTTTAGTGTTCCAGTATGAGCAAAAGAGTAAATGCATTGTAAGGGTATGATTAAGTTTTTAAAAATTAAATGAACCTTTTTCATTTTTTGCTTTTATTAAAATAGATTCTTTTGTCATACAATATATCTTGAATACAGTTTTCCCTCCCTCTACTCCTTCAAATTCCTCCTTATCTTCCTCTCCTCTGGATCTACTCCCATTCTGCCTCTTATTAGAAAAGAACAGACTTCTTGAAAATCACAGCCATATATGACAAAATAAAAATGAAGCCAAAAGCATTATATCAGAGTAGGACAGGGCAACACAGGCACGGATCTGACAGAAACATTGTATGTAGTATGTTTCTCTCTATATATGTTTCTTTCTCTCTCTCTCTCACACACACACACTCTTTCTCTGTTTCTGCATAATGTCTGGCTGTAGGTCTCTGAATTGGTTCCTATTTGCTTCCAGAGAAAGCTTCTATGATGAATTATGTATTAATCTATGACTAAAGAAGAATATCATTAGGATTCATCTTATTGATGGCGTATCTGTCATCTTTATATCTATCTATCTATCTATCTATCTATCTATCTATCTATCTATCTATCTCTACTTATCTCTTTAATTTAGACCAGTAGTATTTGTTTTTGCTCTAGGTCTCTGGACAATCTAGTCTCTGGTTCTTGGTTACTCAATAGGTATAATTCTAACCAAAGCATGGACCTTCTGTTATGAAGAAAAACCTTCTGGTTTTCTCAAGAATTTGCCACAGATATGAAAAGCTGAATCACTGTTGGTATTTGTAATAGAGAACAGAGGAAAAGATGGTATTTTAACTTTTCTATCTAGCCCTGCTAATCAAATAATAGATGTTCCATTAGGACAAAAAATAAGACAGAAATGAAAGTAAAACTATAAGCAAAATATCTTTTTAAGATCCAGTTAGTTCAAGTGAGAATACGCAAACTGTTAAGCAAAGGGTAACTCTTCTCATTATAGATGACATTGGTTTATTACAAGTCATATGGAAATTGTTTACGAACATATTGAATGGTCCCTTTTGCTTTGTTTTATAGTAGCAAGTATAAGATCTATATTCATTGTTTCCTAGATGTGTCATTCAGAATTTATGTAATAAAATTTAGTTTATTTTGTGTTGCTATAAACTAATAATTTTAAGGAACTAATTACTATTGATAGTCTGGAGATACCTATTTTAGAGTGTTTCTTGTTCTCTTCTTCAACCATGTTGTAATACAGAATTTCAGACATTATCTTGAAGCAATTAAATGGGCCATTATTAAATTTCAAACATGGTGATATCTTAATTTTTAACTCTTTAGCCTTCAAAATTAAGATTAATAAATCTTCATTTCCATATATTACTAGTGTAATTGCTTGAATTTGCAGTGTATTGCAAAGGTTTACGTGACATCTAAGACTTGGTTCTCTATCATTGTCTTGCTGGCATTATTTAGAAGGTATCAGTTCGTGGTGGAGCTAATTTCATCAATGGGCTATAAGGTACTAGGACTTGTTTGAATAAAGTTGTTCATTAGATATATGACTCTGAAGGTCATATTCTGTCCTGGCATCTGGCAGTTTGTTCCTATTTCCAATTGTTTTTGAGGCAAGTTGACTGCTGTGCTCTATTCTTTCTCTCTCTCTCTCTCTCTCTCTCTCTCTCTCTCTCTCTCAGTGTTTCAGTCAAGAGTCAGACTCAAAGCAATGTTCCAGTTGACATTAAATTAAAGCTTCTGGAGCAATGAAACAGTGATTTCTTGTTCCTTCAGTGCTTTCTCAAGATGTCACAGAACTGAAAGACTGAATAATTTGTAATATTTGTAATGGAGAACAGAGGAAAAGACAGAATTTTAACCTTTCTATCCAGCCCTGGTAATCCAGAAATTAAAGTAAAACGAGAAGCAAGTTATATTTTAAAGGTCCAGGTAGTTCATGTGAGAACGTGCAAACACTTCTCATATTAATAACTTTCAGCCCATTTTAAAAACACAATTCCCATCAAAATACAAACTCCATTCTTTACAGTCCTTGAAAAAAAGATTCTCAGCTTCATATGGAGAAACAAAAAACCCAGAATCTCCAAAACAATCCTGTGCAACAACAGATCATCTGGAGGTATTTTCATCCCCAATCTCAAGCTGTACTACAGAGCAATAGTAATAAAAACTGCATGGTATTGGCATAGAAATAGAAAGGAGGATCAATGGAACCCCATAGAAGACCCAGAAATAAATCCACATACCTATGAATACTCGATTTTTGACAAAGAAGACAAAACCATTCAATGGAAAAAAGACAGCATCTTCAACAAATGGTGCTGGTCCAACTGGATTTCTACATGCAGAAAAATGAAAATAGATCCATATTTATCACTCTGCACAAAACTAAAGTCCAAGTGGATCAAAGACCTCAACATAAAACCAGATACTCTAAATCTGTTAGAAGAAAAAGTGAGGAACAGCCTAGAACTCATTGGCAGAGGAGACAACTTCCTGAACAGAACACCAACAGCACAGGCTCTAAAAGCAACAATCAATAAATGGGACCTCATGAAACTGAAAAGCTTCTGTAAAGCAAAGGACACCATCATCGAAACAAAATGACTGACTACAGATTGGAAAAGAATCTTCACCAACCCTTTATCTGACAGAGGGCTAATATCCAGTATATATAAAAAACTAAAGAAGCTGAAAAGCAGCAAACTAAGTAATCCAATTAAAAAAATGGGGAACAGAGCTAAACAGAGAATTCTCGACAGAGGAATATCGAATGGCAGAGAAACACTTAAAGAAATGCTCAACCTCATTAGTCATTAGGGAAATGAAAATCAAAACGACCCTGAGATTTCACCTTATACCCATCAGAATGGCCAAGATGAAAAACTCAAGTGACAACACATGCTGGAGAGGTTATGGAGAAAGAGGAACCCTCCTCCACTGCTGGTGGGAATGTAAACTGGTACAGCCACTTTGGAAGTCTATCTGGCACTTTCTCAGACAATTAGGAATAGTGCTTCCTCAAGACCCAGCTATACCACTGCTAGGTATATACCCAAAATTTGCTCAAGTACACAACAGGGATATTTGCTCAACTATGTTTATAGCAGCTTTATTTGTAATAGCCAGAACCTGAAAACAACCCAGATGTCCATCATCGGAGGAATGGACACAGAAATTGTGGTATTTTTACACAATGGAATACTACTCAGCAATCAAAAAGGAGGAAATCATGAAATTTGCAGGCAAATAGTGAGATCTAGAAAAGATCATTCTGAATGAAATATCCCAGAAAGAGAAAGACAAACACGGTATATACTAGCTTATATAGACCTATAACATATGATAAACATAATGAAATCTATACACTTAAAAAAGGTAATCAAGACAGCGGACATGGGGTAAGATGATCAATCCTCATTTAGAAAAACAGATGGAATGTACATTGAACGTATGACAGGAGTCTACTGCAGAAAGCATCTGAAAGACTCTACCTAGCAGTGTTTCAAAGCAGACACTAAGAATCATAACCAAACCTTCAGCAGAGTACAGGGAATCATATGATAGAAGGGGAGTTAGCATGATGGGGAAAGGATAGGAGCTCCACAAGGACCAAATATATCTGGGCACAGGGTCTTTTCTGAGACTGACATTCAACCAAGGACCATACAACTATGCAAAGTTGTAGGTTTGGATATAACCTAGAACCTCTACTCAGATGTAGCCTGTGGTAGCTCAGTAACCAATTGGTTTCCCATAGTTAGGGGAACAAGGACTATTTCTGACAGGAACTCAATGGCTGGCTCTTTGACCTCCCCACCCCGCAAGGGAGGAGAAGTCCTGCTAGGCCGCAGAGGAGGACTTTGCATCCAGTCCTGGAGATACCTGATAAAACAGATCCAGATGAATGGGGAGGAGGTCCCTCCCTATCAGTGGACTTGGAAAGGGGCAGGGTGGAGACGAGGGAGGGAGGGTGAGATTGGGAGGGAATGAGGGAGTGGGATACAACTGAGATAGAGTTAATAAAATGTAACTAATAGGAAAATAAAGAAAACATTTCCTAAAATAAATTTTATAAACTCTTAAAAAAAAAAAACCAAACTGAATCAAGACTGAGTCAAAAATGCAAAAGCAAGTTTTATCCATGAAAAACTGTAATCATAATGTGTATAATTCTCTTTATGTCCACAATTAGAATAAGTACTGTATACATGTATGAATGTTAAAGCTAAAGTTTACTATATTTGAAATATGTTTAGTTAAGCAAAGTGCTTTCCTGCTGGCTAGTGCTTAGTATATATTGTGAACTGGTCTCTTATTAAGAAGAGCTTAATGCTGGAGAGGACAGGTGCCCCTGCTCAGATGAATCCTATAGGCTGCTCAGTTTCCAAATGTGTTCCCTAGTAAGGGGATCAAGGGCTGTCTCTGACATGAGCTTAGTGGCCAGCTCTTTAATCACCTTTCCCTGGAGGATGCATCCTTGCCAGGCCAGAGAAGAAGATGATGTAGCCAGACCTGGTGATACCTCATAGGCTAGGATCAGCTCGAAGGGGAGGAAGTGGTGCTCTTGTATTTGGGGCATAGATGTTCAGAATTGTGGTGTACTCGTGGTGGAGTTTTCCTTTGATGAGTATGAAATACCTTCCCCATCTCTTTTGATTAATTTTGGTTGAAAATCTATTTTATTAGATATTAGAAATCTTCCATATGCTTGGTTAGAGTTGCACCAGGGTACTTTATGTTATTTGTGGCTATTGTAAATAGTGTTATTTCCCTAATTTCTTTTCAGCCCTTTTGTCTTTTGTATACAGCAGAGCTACTGTTTTTTGTTTGTTTGTTTGTTTGTTTTTTTGAGTTAATTTTGTATCTAGGCTCTTTGCTGAAGTTGTTTATCAGGTGCTGGAGTTCTCAGGTAGAAATTTTGGGGTCACTCATGTATACTATCATATAATCTGTAAATGTGGTATTTTGACTTCTTCCTTTCCAATGTGTATTCCCTTGATCTCCTTTAGTTGTTTTATTGCTCTAGCTAGGACTTCAAGTACTATGTTGAAGAGATACGAAGAGAGTCAGCAGCCTTGCTTTGTCGCTGATTTCAGTGGGATTTACTTAAGTTTCTCTCTATTTAGTTTGATATTGGCTATAGACTTGCTGTATATTGTCTTTACTATGTTTAGGTATGTCCCTTGTATCCCTGATCTCTCCAAACCTTTAAACATGAATGCTATTGGATTTTGTCAAATTATATCTGGATATTGAAGTAGCACTACTCCAAATTTTCATAGAAAGCACCGGATTGATTTTGAAAAGGCTACAGACTGGGAAAGGATCTTCACCAACCCTATATCTGACAGGGGGCTAATATCCAGAATATATAAACCCAAGAAGTTAAAAAGCAACAAATCAAGTAATTCAATTTAAAAAAAATGGATACAGTGTTAAATAGAGAATTCTCAATAGAGGTATAGAGAAACTTTAATGAAATGCTCAATGTCCTTAGTCATCAGGAAAATGCAAATCAAAATGACCCTGAGATTTCACCTTATACCCATCAGAATGGCTAATAGAAAAAACTCAAATGTAAAGTGTTGATGGGAAATGAGACAAATGACACCTCAAAAATTACCTTCTGATAAAGTGTATCCTTATGCACCAAATATCTTCCAAATAAATAATTCAAAGTCAAAAAAAAAAAAAACTCAAGTGACAATACATAGTGGAGAGGATGTAGAGAGAGGGGATTCCTCCTCCAATCCTCATGGGAATGAAACTTGTCACTTGAGTTTTGGTGTTAGCTAATCTGGCAGGTAAAAAGTGGAATCTCAGGGTTGTTTTTCTTTTCATTTTCCTTCCTACTAAGGTCATTGAACATTTCTTTTTTCTTTTTTCACAAACAGAAAAACCAAAATATATCTACTCCAGAAGATCCCTAAATCTCTTACTATGCCTTCTAAAATTTATGAGTCCAGTCCTATTATATTAAGCCAGTCTCTTATTTAACTTCAACTGGCTCATGTAATGATACTTTCATTTTTTAAATTAATAATTAATTAATTAATTCACTTTGCATCCTGATTTAGACCCTTTCTCCTCTCCTTTTGTTTCCATCCTCCTTCCCACTTCCCTCTCTTCCCCTTCCCCTACTCTTCAGAGCAGGGGATCCTCCCTCTACCAACTCAGACCAGCACATCAAGTTACTTTAGGATTTAGCACATCTTCTTACCCTGTGGCCTTGCAAGGTAATTCCACCATGGGGAAATGATTTAAAAGTAGGCAGCAGAGTTCTTATCAGAGACAGCCCTTTTCCTCTTTTTAAGGAACCACATGTTGGCCTAACAAACTACTCCTCATCTTTCTATGTGTACAGGATCTAGGTTAAGTCCATTCATGGTCTTTGATTGGTGCTCCATAACCCATCCTGGGCCAGGTCTTCTTGTGGAGCTTCTGTCCCCCCCCCGCCCTGGGTCCTTCTATTCCCCCACTGCCTCCATTCTTCCTCAAGACTTTCTGTGGTGTGCTCAAATCTTGGCTCTGAGTCTCAGCATCTGTGTCAATTCACTGTTGGGTAGAGCCTTGCAGAGGACAGTTGGGCTATTCTTCTGTCCCAGACATTAGAGTTTCCTCTGTTGAGAATTCTCTGTTTAGCTCTGTACCCCATTTTTAATTAGGTTATTTGGGTTGTTGGTGTTTAATTTCTTGAATTCTTTATATATTTTGGATAATAGCCCTCTGTTAGATGTAGGATTTGTGAAGATCTTTTCCCAGTCTGTAGGCTACCAGTTTGTTCTATTGATAGTGCCCTTTGCCTTACAGAAGCTTTTCAGTTTCATGAGGTTTCATTTATTAATTGTTGGTCTTAGTGCCTGAGCTGTTGGTGTTCTGTTCAGAAAGTTTTCCCTATGACAATGACTTCAAAGCTTTTCACCACTTCTCATCTATTAGATTTAGTATATCTGGTTTTATATTGAGGTTTTGATCCACTTGGACTTGAGTTTTGTGCAAGGTGGTAAATATGTATCTCTTTGAATTCTTCTACATGCATATATCCAGTTACATCAGCACCGTTTATTTGAGATGCTTTCTTGTATCCATTGTATGTTTTTGACTTTTTTGTCAAAAATCAAGTATTACTAGGTCTATGGGCTTATTTCTGGGTCTTCAATTTGATTCCACTTATCAACCTGTTTCTTTTTATTTGATTAACATGTTGCATTTATTACTATTGCTTTATAGTACAACTTTAAATTAGAGATGGTGATGCCTTCAGAATTTCTTTCATTGTATAGCATTATTTTTGCTATACTGGATTTTTTTTTTTTTTTTTCTGAGTGAAGTTGAGAATTGCTCTTTCAAGGTCTATGAAGAATTGTGGTAGAATTTTGATGGGAATTGTGTTGAAACTATAGATATATTTTGGTAAGATGGCTATTTTTTACTACATTAATCCTACCAATCCATGAGAGAACTTTACATCTTCTGATATCTTCTTAAATTACTTTCTTCAGAGACTTAAAGTTCTTGTCATTTAGCTATGTCACTTGCTTAGTTAGAGTTACACCAAGATTTTTGATTATTATTTTTGCTATTGTCAAGGATGTTGTTTCCCTAATTTCTTTCTCAGCCAATTTATTATTTGGATAAAGGAGGGATACTGATTATTCTTGACATAATTTTTAATTCAGCTATTTTACTGAAGATGTTTATAATCTTTAGGAGTTCTCTGGTAGAATTTTTGGGATAAAATATGTATACTATCATATCATCTGTGTATAGAGATAATTTGACATTTTGCTTTCCAATTTGTATTCCCTTGATCTCTTTTACTTGTCTTATTGCACTAGCTAGGACTTCCAAGTACTATGTTGAATAGATACGGAAAACGTAGACAGCCTTGTCTTGTCTGGTTTTAGTGGAATTTCTTCAAGTTTCTCTACATTTAACTTGATATTGCCTATTGGCTTACTGTCTATTGCCTTTATTATGTTTGTTATCCATGATCTCTCCAAAACTTTTAAAATGATGGGGTTTTGCCTTTTGTCAAATGCCTTTTCAGTATCTAATGAGATGGTCAAGTGATTTTTTTTTCTTTCATTTTCTTTATATGGTGGATTACATTGATGGATTTTCATATGGGATACTACTTGTTCACAGTTGGTGATGTTTTTGATGTGTTTGTGGATTTGGTTTGTAAGCACTGTATTGAGTAATTTTGCAATAATTTTCACGAGGGATATTGGTCTGAAATCCTCTTTCTTTGAATTTTTTGTGTGGTTTAGGTATCAAGGAGACTGTATATTCATAGAATGAGTTTGGCAATGTTCCATCAGTTTCTATTTTGTGGAATAGTTTGAGGAGTATTTTTGCTAGTTCTTCTTTGAAAGCCTGATAGAATTTGGTGCTGAAAATATCTGTCCCTGGGCTTTTTTTCTATTTGTTTTCTTTTCTGTTTGGGAAAATTTTAATGACAATTTCTATATCCTTACTGGTTATAGAATTATTTAAATTATTAACCTGATCTTGATTTAACATTGGTAAATCTGTCTACCTATGGAACTGATCATGAAAATTCTCCATTTCCTTTACATTTTCCAGTTTTGTGGAGTAAAACCTAATGATTCTTTGGATTTCCTCAGTGTCTGTAGTTAAGTCTCCCTTTTCATTTCTGATTTTGTTAATTTGGATATTATCTTTCTGCCTTTTAGTTAGTGTGGCTAAAAGTATGTCTAACATGTTGATTTTTTGAAAGATCCACCTTTTAGTTTGGTTGATGCTTTGTAATGTTCTGTTTGTTTCTAGGTTATTTATTTCAGCCATAAGTTTGATTATTTCCTGCAGCCTGCTTTTCTTTGCTGTATTTTGTTTTAGAAATTTCAGATTTCCTGTTAAATTGTTAGTATGTAATCTTTCCAATTTTGTTATGAATACGTTAGTGCTGTGAACTTTCAATTTAGCACTGCTTTCATTGTGTCCCATAACTTTTGGTATATTGTGCCATCGTATCTATTTTTTGAAAACTTTAAAGTCTTGAATTTATTTCCTTTCTTTCTTTCTTTCTTTCTTTCTTTCTTTCTTTCTTTCTTTCTTTCTTTCTTTCCTTTTTGTTTTTTGTTTGTTTGTTTGTTTGCTTTATCACTCACCCAGTAGTCATCAAGCAGAATGTTGTTCAGTTTCCATGAGTTTGTAGGATTTTTGTTATTTCTGTTGCTGTTGAGTTACAGCTAATCCATGGTGGTCTGAAAAGATACAAGGGGTTATTTAAATCTTCTTGTGTCGCCTGAGGCTTGCTTAGTGACAGAGTGTATGGTGAATTTTGGTGGAGGTTTTGTGAGGTCCTGAGAAAAATGTGTATTCTATTTTGTTTGGGTGAAATGTTCTGAAGATAACTGTTAGAAACATTTGATTCATAATATTTGTTAGTTTTATTATGTCTATATTTAGCTTCTTACTCAAGACCTGTCTGTTGGTGAGAATGGGCTGGTGAAATATCTCACTATCAACATTTGTGGTTAAGTGTGTGATTTAAGCTTTAGTATGTTTGTTTTGCTGAATGTGTGTGCCCTTGCATTTGGGGTATAGATGTTTAGAATTGAGACATCATCATGGTGGATTTTTCCTTTGATCAGTATGATGTTCCCCTCATCATCTCTTTGATTACTCTTGATTGAAAGACTTTTTCTCCCATTTTAAAAATTTATTTTATTTTATAAATTACAGTTTATTCAGTTTGTATCCCCACTGTAGCCCCCTCCCTCATCCCCTCTCAATCCCACCCTCACTTCTTCATCTCCTCCCATGACCCTCTGGGAGGGTCACTAATAGGGGAGGCCCTACTTTCCTTCCCTCTGACCCTAGCCTATCAAGTCTCATCAGGACTGCCTGCTTTGTCTCCTTCTGTGGCCTAGTAAGGCTGCTCCCCCATCAGGCTGAGGTGATCAAAGAGCCAGCCACTGAATTCATGTCAGAGGCAGTCCCTGTTCCCATTACTAAGGATCCCACTTGGAGGCTGAACTGCCATGGGCTACATCTGTGCAGTGGTTCTAGCGGTTCTAGGTTATCTTCATGTATGGTCCTTTTTTGGAGCATCAGTCTCAGAAAAGACCCCCATGCCCAGAATTTTTGCCTGTTGTTCTCCTTGTGGAACACCTGTCCCTCCAAGTCTTCCTATTTTCCATTTCTTTAATAAGATTACCTACACTCTGCCCAAAGTTTGGCTATGAGTCTCAGCATCTGCTTTGATGCCTTGCTGGGTAAAGTCTTTCAATGGCCGTCTGTGGTAGACTCCTGTCCTATTGCCTGTTTTCTCCTTCTTTCTAAGTCCATCCCCTTTGCCTTTCTGCATGAGGATTGATCATCTTACCCAGGGTCCTCTTCCTTGCTTAGTTTCTTTAGGAGTACAGATTTTAGTATATTTTCCTATATTTTAGAGTGTCTTTTCCTGCTTGTTTCTTGGGTCTGTTTGCTTACAAAAGCTTTTTCCTGCCCTCTAAGGTAATCTATAATTTTGTTGCTGAGTTGTGTTTCTTGTATGAACAAGAATGATGGATTGTGTTTTCATACCCACTCTTTTAACATATGTTTTATTATTGGGGAATTGAGTCCATTATGTTAAGTGTTATTATTGACCAATGATTGTTGATTCCTGTATTTTTGTTATTGGAGGTAATAGTGTGAGTGTGTGCTTCCCTTTTGTTTTTGCTGGTGGGAAATTATTGATTTCATTGCTTTCTTGGGTTTAGTTGCCGTCACTGTGTTGGAGGTTTTCTTCTAGTTATCCTCTTTAGGGATCAGTTAATGGAAAAATATTGTTTAAATTTGGTTTTGACATGGATTATCTTATTTTATCTATCTATGGTGATTGAAAGTTAAGCTTGGTATAGTCGTATGGGCTGGTATCTGTGTTTTTTTTTAGTGTCTGCAAGATATTTGCCCAGCCCTTCTAGCTTTTAAAGTATCTCCAGAAAGTTCTAGTTTAATTCTAATAGATGTGCCTTTATGTATTACTTGGCCTTTATTCTTTGCAGTTTTTTATGATTTTTAAATTTTTTAATTAATTATTTATTACAGATTATTCACTTTATATCCTGGCTGTGGCCCCCTTCCTTGTCTCCTCCCAGTTCAGTCCCTTCCTTCCTCCTTCTTCCCCTCCTATGCCTCTCCTCTAGTCCACTGATGGGGGAGGGCCTCCTTCCCTTCCATCTGACCCTAGCTTCTTATACATCTATAGGCATCTCTTTCTTTAGGTTAGGGAAATTTTTGTCTATGATTATATTGAATGTATTATTTGGGAATCTTCAATCTGAGAATCTTCTCTTTCTTCTATTCCTATTATTCTCTGGTTTGGTCTTTTCTTTGTGTCCCAAATTCCCTGGATGTTTGTGTTAGAAATTTTTTTAGACTTATCATTTTCTTTGACCTTTATATCAGTTTCTTTTCTAATGTTTTCTATGCCTGAAAGTCTCTCTTCTGTCTTTTGTAGTCTTTTAGTGATGCTTGCATCTGCAGTTCCTATTCCTTTTCCTAGGTTTTCCATCTCCATGATTGACTCAGTTTGTGTTTTCTTTATTGCTTCTATTTTTCTTTTCAGGTCTTGCAGAGTTTTATTCATTTCCTTCTTCTGTTTGCCTGTATTTTCTTGAATTACTTTAAGGGATTTCTTCAAGGCCCTATGCTGTTTTATTGTATTTTTCTGTATTTATTTGAGGGGTTTATTCATTTGCTATTTAAAAGCCTTTATCATCGTCAAGATTAGATTTAGGGTTGTTGTGTGCTTCAGATGTGTTAAGCTATCCAGGGCTTGCTTGTTTTAGTAAAATAGTTGGTTCCTGATGGTGCTGTATTGTGATGAGTTTTGTTGAGTGTATTTTTATGCAATCTTTTAGCCATTTGTTTGTCACTAGTGTGAGCAGGCTTGGAAGTAGTCCCTGATGGCTGTCCCCTCTGGTAGTTTCTGATGGCTGCTGACTCTGGTATTGTAGGCAGAGCTGGGACTTGGGAACTGGCATATGCAGGTCACACAGCAGACCTCATTGCTGCTGGTAGTCTATAATGATGTCCATCTCTGGAACTACCATTTGATCATAAAAATCCTTCTTACTAAATTACTATGAAAATATTTAATAACCAAAGGATTAATGCCTTTCATTATAAGCAGGCAATAATAGAATGAATAATAAGAGAATGAATGAATAAAAGTAGTTGTTCAAAAAATGGTAAGCTCAGGTAGATCATGAAGAGAAAATTGCACAGTACTTAGTGAGACATGAATTAGAGGAAGCTGTAACTTTTGAATGTTTATAGCAATAACAAAGACATATTGGCAACTTTTCATAATTAATTAATATTTACATGGCTACGACTTTAAAAGTTGAGGAAAAGATCATACTCTTTATGGGCTTATAAACTCTAATTGTCAAAATGGGAAAATGCATTTTGGTTCTCTCCTTAAAGTCTCTTAAACACAGTTGAATTCAGAGATCAAACAAAAATAAGGATCTCAGTAGAAGTCATTGTATCTATATTTTCCTGAATAAAACTGGTCTTAAAATTGGAACCAAAATCACCTCAGAAGAAATGATCAGACTAGTCTATAGTCTTTATAATATTTCCAGAAAGTCCTAAAAGCATAGGAAATATTTTTTTGTTGTAATGTCTTTAGTACACAAATATGGATGAGGCACTACCATATAACTAATAGTAGTCTCTATGTCAGGCATAGCAGAGGAAAAAAATACAATTTTCTTAAATTGGTTTTACATGTTTTCTGGGAAAATATAAAGGTGACACTAAATAAAAAGAATTCTGGTAGGTGTTAAGAATAGACTCTAAGAATAAAATTCAGTGCTAAAGCACTTATGCAGCATGCACAAAGCTGGGAATACAATCTTTACCAGTGAAATATATTTAAAAACAAAACAGGAAGTAAATAAAGGAGATTTAATGTTTTCTGTCTTTGTTAGAGTTCCTATTGCTGTGAAGAGACACCTTAACCCACTTCTGTAAGTAAAAATATTTAATGGGTCTGCCTTATTGTTCGGAGGTCTATTATCACGATAGGAAGCATGGCGGCATGCAGGCAGACGTGGTGCTGGAGAAGGAGCTGCAGCTTGTTCCCAAGGCAGTACAAGTGAAGACTGTGTGCCAAAATGGACACAGTTTGAGCATATAAGACCTCAAATCCTGACTCCACAGTCACACACTTCTGCTTACATGGCTACACTTATCCCAGCAAGGCTATACGTCCTCATTGTGCCACTCTCTATGGCCAATACACAAGTCTATGGGGATCATTCCTATTCAGACCATAGTTTACCTACATACCCTATTGCTATGACAAATAACCTAACCAAAGCAAGTTAAAGGGAAAGCACTTTCTTTTGGCTTACAGTTAGAGTGTACAGTCAACCATAGCAATGAAGTTAAAAAGGCAGAATCATGAAACAGCTGGTCAGAATGCATTCACAGTGAAGAACAGAACAAAGAATATGTGTGCACAGTTAGAAATCAAGAGCATAAAGTCCACAAGTGATGCTACCCAGTTTTTAGGTAGGCCTTCTTTTCTGTGCAGGTTAGTTTTTGCTAACTTTATGCAACCCATAATTATTTCAAGAGGAAACATCAGTTGAGGGTCCATAATATTGACCTGTAGACAAGTCTAGAGAACATTTTTTTGATTATTTGATTCACCATTGTTATTAGAAGTCTCAGTCCCCTCTGAGTTGTGTCAAATCTGGTTAGGTGTTCCTGAGTTATATGAAAAAGCAAGGTGAGCAAACTATAAAGAAAAGCCAGTAGTCAGCATTCCTTTAGCCTTTGCTCCAGTTCCTGACTACTGGTTCCTGTCTTAAGTTGCTCTTTATATATACTATAAGCTGGAACATAAAATAAACCTTTCCTTCTCAAGTTATTTTAGACAAAATTATTTAGCTCAGTAATAAAAGTAAAATCAGAGAGACCTCAATTAAGTTTATATCGTAAATCTTTCATAAGTGGGTCTATTTTATTCACAGTAATCTCTAACAGATTTGTCTGGAGCCTTGTTTCCTGGTGATTCTAAATCTTGTCAACTTGACTGTATTAAGCATTACATTGGGAAAAGTGGGGAGTGGTTGAGACATATGAATACTAAGAACCCGTCATATCCCTCAGCCATATCTGAAATTGTGACTTTTCTGATAATACTGTTCTTATGAATTTTGGGTTTTAGCAAAATGGATTATTGGGAAACAGCTCTTGATGCCATTTCTGATCATTTAAATTCAACTCCAACTCCTGTCTCACAAAGTGGAAGTAAAGAACCAACTCTTATAAATTGTTCCCTGACCTCCATTCATGTTGTGTGAGATCACACATACACTGACACACACACACACACACACACACTGACACACACACAAGCATACACACACATGCATACAGACAAATTTACAAAGACAGATAGTGAAAGGACAGTTAACATGTAATAACCATGTTATACACAGTCAATATGATATTTTCTATTAAAATAAGGCTGTATCACTTCCACATCTGAGATTTTTTTTTGATTTTTCAACACATTTTTTTTGTTTCAATTTCATCTAACTAACTCATTTCTTTCATAAATATCTTTCTTTTTAGCATAGGTGCATGTTTGTCTATATATATAAGGGTGATAGAGATGGGCAACTGGTATTGCAAGATTATGCCTATGGAGGCTAGAGGTCAACATTGAGTATCATTTCTCAGAAGCCATCCACCTAGTTGTTTGTTTTGTTTTGTTTTTTGTTTGTTTAGAAATAGGTTATTTACTGGCATTTTGAACTCATCAATGAGGCTAAAAAGGGAACTAGCATATCTTGGTATCTACCTATCTCCTTGTCCAAGTACTCATATTAAAATATGCTACCATAACTAGTTTTTAAAATTGATAAACCTACTAAAACCTGTACATCTAAACAAACTAATTAAGAGAGAGGACCCTGACTAAAATGCTCAATCTTCATCCCGAAAGGCAAAGAGGATGGACATCAGAAGAAGAAGAAAACAGGAAACAACCTAGGAACCTGCCACAGAGGGCCTCTGAAAGGCTCTGCCATGCAGACTATCAAAGCAGACACTGAGACTTATGACCAACTGTTGGGCAAAGTGCAGGGAATCTTATGTAAGAAGTGGGAAATAGTAAGATCTGGAGAGGACAGGAACCCCACAAGGAGAGCAACAGAACCAGAAAATTTGAACACAGGGATCTTCCCAGAGACTCATACTCTAACCAAGTACCATGCATGGAGATAACCTAGAACCCCTGCACAGATGTAGTCCATGGCAGTGTAGTGTCCAAGTGGGTTACATAGTAATAGGAAGAGGGACTGCCTCTGACATAATCTGATAGGCCTGATCTTAGATCACCTCCCCCTGAGGGGGGAGCAGCCTTACCAGGCCACAAAAGGTAACAATGCAGCCACTCCTGATGTGATCTGATATAATAAAATCAGAAGGAAGGAGAGGGGGGACTCCCCCAGCAGTGGCCTTAGGAAGGGGCATGCACAAAGAAGGGGGGGTGGGACTGGGAACGGAAGAGAGAGGGGCTTATGGGGGGATACAAAGTAAATAAACTGTAATTAATAAAAAAAGAAAAGAAAAGGAAAAAATTATGTGATAATTCATATTTGAAATAAAACACCCACAAAATATCTTCTCAGCTCTGATGAATATTTATTTGAGGGATGGCAAGTTATATAGCAGCAGACAGCTGTGAAGAAAGAAGCTGTATGCTACTTCTGTAATAATTATATAATCTACATAATTTATTTGAGATTCTTTTGTGTATGATTCTTGTCAGTTCTCTCTTTACTTTTGTTGCTATTACTATCAAATTAGAAATAGTTACAGTAATGTTTTGGCACATATCTCAATATTATTTAGCTCTGAAAGTGTTTCAACATTGGCAATGGGAATTTTACTCTACGTGTTTTTCAGCTGTGTCTTTTCAGTCCTGTGATTTTTCTTTAACTTTTAATTATTTATTTGTTTACTTCATAAATTTCTAAATGTACATAATTTCTTTCCTTCTGGAATTACATAGTACTCCAAGATTCGCTGGTTTAAAATTTACCATAATCCAATATTTAGATATTAATTTTTAAATTGTTTCTTTTATTAAAGGATGATATTAGAAACTAAAACCTAGCTCTGGTTTGCTGTTACTGGCATGGTGTAACTATATAAACCCATTGTCACTTATATTTTCCAGAAGTAACTTTAACCTACTCATTTTTTTTCTTATTTAAATATTCATCATAAAAGACTCACTCAAGATTCTACTGGAAATTACTAACAACACAGAATTTAGAATTTTGTGCTAGGCAATAAATGTTTTATGAGCACATACCAATGTAAAAATAATATAGAGTTTTTTCTCAAGCTTTCAATTTCTATGATACTCAATTAAAATGTTTTCATTTTGAGAGGTCATATAGTATTGAAGTTTCCTGAGAAATGTTTAAAAGTATCAGTAAAGCAGAGATTAAATTTAACTCTTACTGTGCCTTATCTGATTACATGTTTTTATTGAATAACTTTGCAACTGATCACACATTTGACTCAAGCAGTTTATGAATTCAAATAAAATACTGAAATTTGCTAATCTTTTTATCATTTACTTAACTACTCACAATGATGTCTTCAAATTTCATAAGCTCATCAAAAGTTATACAAAAAACATCTTTTTATTCTAATCTTTTTGACAACTGAGCAATTTATGAATTTGTTTTTTTCTAGAAAAACCTGTGGCTAAAACAGCAGAAAATTTGATATAATTATGATTATATGATTAATGTGAGGTTAACTACTGAATGAGTAAGTTTTAAGCAATGAAATCAATATGATTTGAAATGTTTAGAGTGCAAACTTCATTATCCTCCACTCATGGTTTTCACTTTCAACAGGGGCAATACATAATCTAAATAACTCCAGTGCCTCAACTACAAACAAATAGGTATCAACAGAAAAGCTGGCCATTACATATCCAAAGTAACAGTAACAAAATCAGCCACTAGAGTAAATAATTTTGTGTTATATTTTGAAAACACTGTATGCATATCCACATGTTTATTATAATGAAAATGCACTTATAAATGAATCTTTACATATAGGATGCATCAGATAGAAGGGGAGGAGGTCCTCGTCTATCAGGGGACTAGGGAAAATGTATAGTGGGAGAAGTGGGAGGATCAGTGGGACTTGGAAGAGACAAGGGAGGGGGCTGCATCAGGAATATAAAGTAAATAAATTGTAATAAATAAATAAAATAAAAAAGAATATAATGCAATATCTTTTCTTATGAAGGACAGATAACAAACACATTGTTCACTGCATGTTTTTCATATCCAATCATACTTAAATTAATCCAAACATTATGATGTAAACCAGCTTTTAAAAATGGGTATGAATTCATATGTTGTAGACTAAGACAAACTTTATTTTATTTGTGAAGCAGTGTCTGCTTAATCATAATTTCTAGTTTAGGCCTTAACCACATACTGTTATTCTACTTTGTCTCTTCCCTTTGACTCAATTAGATATATGAAATATTATTGTCTTTAGAAAGAATATCTATACTGGAAAGGAGGTGGAGAAAGTGGAACCTTCCTTCACAACTGGTGGGGATGTAACCTTGTACAACCACTTTGGAAATCAATCAGGCGCCTTCTCAGAAAATTAGGAATAGTGCTACCTCAAGATCCAGCTATACCACACCTAGGCATATATCCAAAATATGCTCAACTATACAACAAGGACACGTGCTCAACCATGTTCATAGCAGCTCTATTCATAATAGTCAGAATCTGGAAACAACCTAGATGTCACTCAGTGGTGCAATGGATACAGAAATTCTGGTACATTTACACAGTGGAATATTACTT
Organism: Meriones unguiculatus; assembly: GCF_030254825.1. Lineage (NCBI taxonomy): Eukaryota > Metazoa > Chordata > Mammalia > Rodentia > Muridae > Meriones > Meriones unguiculatus. Next base: position 80,047,709 of record NC_083350.1, on the reverse strand, counting down.
AGCTATTAAAAACAAGGAAATCATGAAATTTACAGGCAAATGGTGAGAACAAGAAAGACCATCTTGAGTGAGGTAACCCAGAAGCAGAAAGACACACATGGTATATACTCACTCATACGTGACTATTAGCCATATAATATAGGATAAACCTACTAAAATCTATACTCCTAAAGAGCTAAACAACAAGGAAGACCTTAGAGAATATACTCAATCTTTATTCAGAAGGGCAAACACTATAGACATCGGAGAGACAGGGAACAGGACATGAGCCTACCACAGAGGGCCTCTGAGAGACTCCACTGATGGAGGTATTGAAGCAGAGGCTGAGACTCATAACCAAACTTGGGCAGAGTGTAGGAAATCTTACAAAAGGAGGGGGAGATAGAAAGACCTGAATGGAACAGGTTCTCCCAAAGGAGACTAACAGAGCCATAAAAACTGAGCCCTGTGGGCCCTAAAGAGAAGAAAACAGAATAATTTCTATAAAGCAAAGGGCAGCATTGTCCAATTTATTTCTAATATCAGAGATCAGACCTCTACTCTTGCCTGATGCGTCTAAAACAAAAAGGGGGAACTGTAGAGAGCTGCGGAATGCTATGCCTTAAAGATGGAGCTGGTTTCCGCCTTCCACCTTCCCGATGGTGAGTGCTCTCTGTCACGAACAACTCCACATTTGGCTTAGGCCGAGGATCTGGCTTGCTTCCATGTATGTGGACCTATCTGCATTGCCCCCGTGGCACGCCTGGGTTGGCTACCCAGAGGCTATTTAAGCTGTGGGCTGGCTTTCCCCGGGGTCCGAGGATTGTTCAATGTTCCTGAATAAACTGCATTGAAAAAAAAAAAAAAACAGCCTACAGACTTGGAAAGAATCTTCACCAACCCTATATCTGACAGAGGACTAATATCCAGATTATATAAATAACTCAAGAAGTTAAAAATCAACAAATCAAGTAATATAATTTAAAAAATGGGGTAAAGACCTAAACAGAAAATTCTCAATAGAGGAATAACAAATGGCAAAGAAACACTTAAAGAAATGCTAAACTTTCTTAGTCATCAGGGAAATGCGAATCAAAATGACCCTGAGATTTCACCTTACACTCATCAGAATGGCTAAGATCAAAACATCAAGTGACAACACATGCCTGAGAGGTTGTAGATAAAGAGGAGCCCTCTTCCATTGCTGCTGAGAATGTACAACCATTTTGGAAATCAATCTGTCACTTTCTCAAAAAAAATTAGGAATAGTGCTACCTAAAGATCCACCTGTACAACTCCTAGGCATATATCCACAACATTTTCAAGTATACAACACACGGTATATACTCACTTATAAGTGGATATTAGACATAAAATATAGGATAAACATACTAAAATCTATACTCCTAAAGAAGCTAAGCAAGAAGGAGGACCCTGGGTAAGATGCTCAATACTAATTCAGAAAGGCAAATGGGATAGACATCAGAGGAGGGAGAAAACAGGGAACAGGACAGAAACCTACCTCACAGGGCCTCTGAAAGACTCTATCCATGAGAGTATCAAAGAAGATGCTGAGACTCATAGCCAAACTTTGGGCAGAGTGCAGGGAATCTTATGACAGAAAAGGGAGAGAAAAAGACGTGGAGAGGACAGGAACTCCACAAGGAGAGCAATAGAAACAAAAAGTCTGGGTACAGGGGTCTTTTCTGAGACTGATACTCCAACCAAGGATCATGCATGGGGGTAACCTAGAACCCCTGCACAGATATAGCCCATGGCAGCTCAGTGTTCAAGGGGGTTCCCTAGTAATGGGAATAGGGTCTGTCTCTGCCATGAATTCAGTGGCCGGCTCTTTGATCACCTCTCCCAGAGGGGAGTACAGTCTTACCATTCCACAGAGGGAGACAATGCAGCAGGTCCTGAGGAGACCTGATAGGCTAGGGTCAGATGAAAGAGGAAGAAGACCTTCCCTATCAGTGGACTTGGGGAGAGTCATGGGAGGAGAAGAGAAAGGGAAGGTGAGATTGGGAGGGGATGAGAGAGGGGGCTACAGCTGGGATACAAAGTGAATAAGCTGTATTTAATTTAAAAAAGAAAAAAAAAGACAAATGTGCAAAATAAGTCAGTGGAATAAAGAACAGATTCAGTTTGACCTCAAACTTCAGAACAGTGCCCCCTGACCTTGCATCTCAGCATCTCAGAATCCAGAAGAATGCTCCCTGTGGTGTTCCAGAATCAGATCTTATAGTGTAAAGTAAGATAAGGGAGAGCCTTTTATCACCAGGCCTAGAAACTCCTTTTGTTTTACTGTATTTTATTTTAATTAACTAATTATTTTTTGAATAAACTACAGGTGGGAGGAAATTCATACAGCCCATTTTTGAGAACTGTACGTACAATGTGGGAGTTGGTTTCCTTCTGAAATTCTATGGGAAACCAATTTCTTAAAGTCTTGAGAATGTTTTATGGTTTTGGGGTGAGGAATTTCCTCTAAAAATTATTAACACATTCTTTAATATGCTTTTTTTGTAAGTGATTTTTTTTTGTAAAAAATTCTAAATGAAAAACAAACAATAACAACAAAAAGAAATTGAGTGGTTGGGTACATGGGAAGAATAGGGAAGAACTGGGCATGACACTGTGATTAGAACACATCTTACGGAAAAAATCCTTTGCATGAATAAAGCATAAACAGCAAATGGAAAATAAGGCTATAACTGTAGCATGTTCTGAGATTGCAGAAGAACTTAACTGATAGTAATGGAATTAATGTACAAAAATATAAAAAATTAGAAAGTAGAAAATAACCAATTATTAGTTTTAGAAAACAAAACAAAACCCAAGTGGTTTATAAAACATAAAGTTAAGTAGAAACTAATGAAATACTAATGGAGTAATACTATTTCTTTATGCTAAGTTTAGAGATAATTAAAAGTAATATGGAAGACAGTGATACTTGTTTAAAATGAAAGGATTTATTACTTTTAACATGTAACTCTGGGAGCAATGAAAAAGAAAAAAGAAAAAGTGATGGAATTTGTTCATACAACCTGGATGATATAATTAAATCCAGGATTTAGAGTGAAAACAAAAATAAAAGAGAAATGAGTAAATGTACAACAAGAAACATAATTAAAATCTCTTTTCAAACTAATTCTTTTGACTCTGAGCCACATGTGCTTGTAATTCTAACTGTTTGGGCTAGAAGATGACTTTTCTTGATTAAGATGGGGATATTTTAGGGCCAATGACATGTAATTCTGCTTTTATATTTAAAATCTACCAAGTAATTTGAGCTTTTGAATATAGGTATTTTTGACCTTTAATTAAGCACTACTGTAAATTTGTTTGGTTATTAGCCCAGGTCTTCTAACAAGCACCTTTTCCTTCTTAAAAATTAAGAACTACACAGAATATTTTGTCTTAAGTACTTGGGATATTAGCAGAGCTTCATTTTTATTCAGGCTGATTTTTAATTGTTTTCTATTAAGAACAATTACCTCACACACTAAAACGAATGGTAGTTTAGAATAATTCGAAATAGACTGATGTCATTCTTCTCTCTTTTTTTTGTTAAAATGTCAACCTCTTCCATTTATAAGTAAGTTTGCATCATGTCTCCTATGCTTTAGTAAATTTAGGAGCATTAGTAATGCACATATGACTTTAAAGATTAAAGCTATTTAAATATTCAGTCTTGAGTTCTTGAGAACCTTGCAGATGGATTATCTGTGTCTGTTACTAACATTCTGGGAACAAATCACCTAAGTATAGTGATGACAATAATGTATAATTGGTAAGCATGCATAGTGGAAATAAATCTGCAGTAGAAATGCTCAATAAACATAGATATGTAATTTTAAGCACACACACACACACACACACACACACACACACACACACACTAGGTCCAGTCCATGCATGGTGCTTGATTGGTGGTTCACTCTTCTCTGGATCCTGGTTAGTTGGCTCTGTTGGCCATCTTGTGGAGCTGCAGGACCTTCTATCCTTCCCTGTACTTTTCTACAAGACTCCCTATGCTATAACCAAAGTTTGGCTCTGAGCCTCAGCATCAGTTTCAATTGCTGCTGGATGGAGCCTCTCAGAGGACAGTTATGCTAGAGTCTTGTCTGCAAGCATAGCTGAGTGTCATTAATACTATAAAGGGTTGACTCTCTGTTGTGGAGTGAGTCTCAGGCTGGGCCAGGTATTGGATGGACATTCCCTCCATCTCTGCACTATCTTTATCCCTGCACATCTTGTAGGCAGGGTAAATTTAAGGTTGAAGTATTGTTGGGTGGGTTGGTGTACCCCTTCCTCCACTAGAAGTCCTGTCTATGGAGTGTGCAGTCTTCAGTTTCCATGACCTCTGCTACTAGAAGTCTGAGCCAGAACCTGTTGCAAGATATTTTATCACATAGTGAAACTCAAAATTGTGAACTCTAAATCCCTGTTTCTTGTTTGGTGTGGTTGAGCTCTATCACACATCTTTAATTCAAGAACTTTCAGTTTATTATAAACAGGTGATTATAGTGGGGTTCAGCAATTCCTAGCATACACCTTTAATCCAAGAGCTTTCTGTACACAGGATTTAATTAAATTAGCCCTAGGTTAAGAGGCAGAGCAAGAAACCAGCTGACAGGGAGTCAAGAGTAGGCAGACTTAGATTCGAGGAGTGTTTAAGAAAGCATGTTGAAGTTGAAGGAGCTTTAGCTCTTTAGCTCTTGAGCTTTAGCTCTCTGGCCTTTGGAGCTTTGAGTTATCAAGATTTTGGCCTTGGGTTTTATGGCATTTTCCTCCTGAGCTGTCAGTGGAGCTAGTGGCCCTTTTGATCCTTTTCATCCGGACATGAGCTTAGAAGTATGGTCTGATAGGTGCTTTCTCCGCCTCTCTGAGCTAGATGGTTTTTATCCAGCATCTGGCACCTGAGTCTTTATAGGTAAAACAGAACCATATCTTCTCAAGATTTCTCAACACTGCTCTTCAGATCAAACCCTTATTTATGGGTGAAACAGGTAATAAACATGGAAAAGATCAGTGTCTTCAGTTCCAGGCTTTTCTCAAATGTTGAAAACATTCTACTGGCTTAGAAATTATTTTAAATGAGCATCTGTTTTACTGGGTTAGGGTATCAGATCTAGGGCTACTTTTGAATCAGATTTCATGTAATGATTATATTACTAATACAAGAGCTAAACTTAATTACTTGATTTCCCATTATGTTTCAAGTAGGTAAAAAAACTTCCTGATTCCCAAATATCATTAAACCAATTTAAAAAATAGTCTAAGTTTCATCATGCAATTGTTATTATAATAATTCTTTTTGAGTACTGTTTACTTTTCAAAATATTGATGATATCATTCTAAATATCACAGCATTTATATAGGTACTTTAATTCAGACATAACCAAATCACCACTAGTAAAATTCTGAACTCAGTAAGTATAGCATTAGTGGAGGGAGAAGAGTAATGGCAGAACATTGGTTACCCTTAAAAGTGAGAAATTAAAGCTAGGCTAGTGTTTGGAGAAATATAGCCCAGTAATAATGATGTGATAGCTTTTTTTTAAAAATATGGTTGGTTTAATATGGAAGAACTGTATTATGTCTCAATTTTAATATAATGATCCAAGTCAATTGGCACAAAAATTCATTTGAATCTAATCTTTAAACCTTTGTACATATCTCCCCTTGTAGGTTCAGTCAACCATGCCAAATCTCTTCAAGAATGTTCCCTGCTGGCATAGAGATGTTTCCCTAGCATTTGTAATGAAGTTCCTTTTGACTTCAGGTAAGGTGACTTCTAAGTCTTCTAGCTTCCTTCAAATGAAATGAAAAAGTGTAGTTGATTTTTATTGATGGGATCTCTAATTTGATTATGCTCCAATCTTTCAAAAAGCTTTTAGAATGTGTGTTGGAATGAAGTCACATAATTACACATTGTCTTGCACTAATAATAGATATAAATTCATCACAGACTTAAAAGCCTGTGGGAATGTGCCAGTTTACAGTATGATATTGATATTGTCATCAGTCATGCATTTCAAAGAGAACACAAACATAAATGAGGGAAACTGTGCTCTTAACACAGTCTTCCTTGAAGGAAATTTCTACTTATGTTTTGGTTTCCCAGGAAACTAGTAACTTATCAGTGACAAGTATCAGATGCATGATAATATCATAACTCCTCTTAGGGTGGTTAGCTGACAACTGACAGGTCTGCAAGCAAGGCTTGCGACACTGGAGGGCTGAACTTGGGTCATGATGCTTTCTACAGTATGTTTTCACACCAGCCAAAATGCTTATCTCTAGTAACAGGTTATTAAGATGAGTATGAAGGAATGAAAGCATTCTCAGGGCACCTGTTTGGACTCTTGGCTTTTTAGGCATGTTCCTAATATAGTTTTCCTAATAACATGTGAGTTCAAGGAGTTTCTGCTTTCTTTTCCAAGCCAAATATATATGTCTTAATCCATATTTGACCTCGTGTGAACAAATCAATCTGTTTCAGTATATTGGACAGTCAATTGTACTTACTTGTTAGCAATAACTCAGACAAAATTGAGGGATATACAGTTTTGAGAAAGACAGAAATTGTTATATTTAGAGACTATGATAAATGTTATTTTTTTCATTCATTCATATTTTGACTGCATGGATATGATTTTCAATAAGCTGAACTTGAAAAGTTGATATTATAGCAAAATAAATAATACTAAATATTCATTCAAACTGAGAAAATAATGATGATTCTAAAAACTTGAGTACCATGAACAATGGGTATTGTACAATAATGTATATTTTAGTTTTAAATACTTGGGCTATCTATAAATAATAAAATTTAATTGATTGTATGTTGTGTTTCTATACAAAATGCTTAGTATATAAGCCCAAAATTTTATTCTAAGCATTTTGGTTAGCATTTGGTTTTCTGTGCAACATTATGCACAGAAAAGACAGGTGTATTTACTTTTGGAGTGTTTCAGAACTATAAAGATCGATTTTCTGATACTGTATCAATGCTATTACAGCTGAGTACCTCATAGAAAAAAGAATTTCACTACATGACTCAGAGAATTCAAGGCTAAAATTCTAAAATCCTATTCAATGTATCTGACTTAGACTGTGTGAGAGCATAGCAGATGGCATGATTGCAGGCACCTGCAAGTGGGAAAGATCTCATTCCTTTACAGAAACTTAGAGTTTGACAGAGGCATCAGATTGTTCTTTAATAAGTCATTCTCATGAGAATTAACTCTATGTGTCATGAGAATATTTTAGCTTCCTTTGGGGAGAGTGACCTCAAAGACCCACCTATTTTTCACTGTGCCTCACATTTTTAAAGATAAAGAGCACCCCACTCAGTGTCACCCAATTGAACAATGCTCCCGCTAGTTTTATGTCAACTTGACGTAATATAGAGTCATGTTGGAAGACACAACCACAGTTGAAACAGTTTACCCAACAGATTGGCATGTGGCAAATTTTCTTGATTGATGAATGATCTGAGAGGTAGCAGCTCATTCTTGATGGTGCATCTGCTGGTATAATAGTCCTAGGAGCTACAAGAAAGAAAGCTGAGTAAGAAACAAGAGCAACCCAGTACTTACTTGCATGAACTCTGCATTACTCTTACATCCATAGTCCTGTTCTACTTGAGTTTCTAGTCTCATTTTCTTCAATGGTAGAAGATATGAAAGTGTAAGCAAAGTAAATTTTTCTCCACATGTTGGTTATTGTCTTGGTGTTTTAGCAGGGCAATGGAAAGCTCAACTAAGACACATAATCTTTTGAGAGAAATATTTAAGCCATGTACAAAAAATATATATCAAACAAACAAGCAAAATTCCAAAGACTAATAAACAGCATTGGAACATGCACTTTTAGTTATATTTCAAGGTTTTATATTTTATAACTTGAGTCACTGCAGGCAAATAGCTTAATCAGTATACTTATATACATACAAATGTATACAAATACAATACACAAATTGTTTTTTTGTTTATTTGTTTGAAGGGTTTATTATTATTATTTATTAAAAGTTATTCACTTTATATATGTATGTATTCTCTCTCACCCTAGCTTATCAGGTCTCATCAGAACTGGTTGTATTGTTTTCCTCTGTGGCCTGGCAAGGCTGCACCCCCCAGTGGAAGGTGATCAGAGAGCCTGCCACTGAGTTCATGCCAGAGAAAGCATCTGCTCCCTTTACTACGGAAACCCACTTAGAGACTGAGTCTATGAGCTACATCTGAGTAGCAGTTTTAGGTCCTCTTCATGCATGGTCCTTGGTTGGGGTGTCAGTCTCTACAAGGCCACCAGAGCCCAGGTTTTTGTGGCTTTATTTGTCTTCTTTTAGAGGTCCTATCTCCTCCAGTCTTTCTCTCTCCCCATTCTTTCATAAAATTCTTTGCCTTCTGCCCAAAATTTAGCAATGTGTCTTAGCCTCTGCTTCAATACTTTGATCAGTAGAGTCTTTCAGACATCATCTGTATTAGGCTCCTATCCTGGTCCCTGTCTTCTCCTACTTGCGATGTCTATCACATTTGCCCCTCTAAATGAGTATTGAGCATCTACCCTAGGGCCTTCCTTATTGTTTAGCTTCTTTAGTGTTCTGCCCAGTTCACGAACCCCAAAAGACCAGGAATAAACAAACAGACTCTGCTGTAAATACATGAGGTTCTTTTTATTATATATTACAAGCTGAAGCTTGGGCCCACACTCCCCCCCACCCCCACCACCGACGTGGTGAGAGCTGAGAGTCCCCGTGCTCGGGCTAGTTGGGTGATTTAAAGATTCTGGTCCGTCCCAGCATGCCCAAGGCAGGGGCGATTCCTGCCTGGCAAGCATCTATTGGTCAAAATGTTGCATTTTGAATTGATTGGCTATAGGGAGGGACCTGGTGTCCCTCCCTAGGGGGATGGGCCAGTTTCCTAGTAACTGTATCTCTAGTGGATGGGGAAAGAATGCAGTAAAGCAGTTTTTCCCTCAGGACATTCCTGGACTTCTCCACCCAGCAAGTTCAGGCCTTAAATATTAATAACAGCTGGTTTTTAATCTCTTGGTCTCTCATTAGGAGTATAGATTTTAGTATGTTTATCCTATATCATACTTCTAATAACCATGAGTGAGTGTATGCCTTGTGTGCCTTTCTGCTTCTAGATTACCTCATTCAAGATGATATTTTCTAGTTCCCACAATTTGTGTGCAAATATGATTTCCTTTTTATTAATAGCAAAGTAGTATTCCACTGTATAAATGTACCACAATTTCTGTATCCATTCCTCTATTGAGGGACATCTAGGTTGTTTCCAGATTCTGGTTATTACAAATAAAGCTACAACAAAAATGGTTGAGCAAATGTCCTTGTTGTATACTTGAGCATATTTTGGATATATGCCTAGGAATGGTATAGCTGGATCCTGAGGTAGCACTGTTCCTGAATTTGTGAGAAAGCACCAGATTGATTTTGAAAGTGGTTGTACAAGTTTATATTCACACCTACAATGAAGGAGGGTTCCCTTTTCTCCACATCCTCTCCAGCATGTGTTGTTATTTGAGTTTTGATATTAGCCACTCTAAGCATAAGGTGAAAACTCAGCTCTACGGGGAGTCACTGGTCTGTCAGGCTGCTTTGTTATTTAGATCTCATCAGAAAGACATGCTTCCACCCTGGATTCACTGGAGTCCATGGTAAGCTAAAATCTCTATCTCCTTTTGTTTGGGAAAGCAGGTGGGATGTCTTGACAAGGTCATGCCTTTTGATTGTGTGAGGATCAGACAGACAGTTGGTTGAGGAAAAGAAGTTTTGACTTCCTTGTGAATTCATTCATTGTACTGAGGTGCTTTTGCTCTGACTTAAAAAAGCATTGCTGGAATAAAGCAACTCTCAACTAGTGTCTACTAGAGCTCTCTAAGAAAGATCTCATGTGTTGTGTTTATTATTTTTTTTCAGTCCTCACTCCTGACTCAAGAACCTTTTGACTATGCCGGCAGGCTCCAGCATAGCTCTGTGATGACTAAGGACACTGAACATTTCTTTAAGAGTTTCTCTGCCAATCAATATTCCTCTAATTAGCTCTGTACCTCATTTTTATCTTTATTTTATTTTTATTCTGTAAGCAATTTTATTTTTAATTTACTTTTGTCATTATCATTTATTATAATTTATTCAATTTCTATGCCAGCTGTGGTCCCCTCCCTCATCTCCTCCCAGTCCCATCCTCCCTTTTCTCCCCTATGCCCCTCCCCTAATCATCTGTTCGGGGAGGTCCTTCTCCCTTCTATTTGACCCTTGCCTATCAGTTCTCATTATGACTGGTTGTATTGTCTTCCTCTGTGGACTGGCAAAACTGCATCCCCCAGGCAGAGGTGATCAGAGAGCCTGCCACTGAGTTCATGCCAGAGAAATCACTGCTCCATTACTAGAGCTCCAACTTGGAGACTGCGTCTATGGGCTACACCTAAGCAGGGGATTACGTCCTCTCCATTCATTGTCTTTGGTTGAGGTATCATTCTCTTCAGGTCCCCAAGGGCTCAAATTTTTTGGCTTTGTTGGTCTCCTTTAGAGCAACTGTTTCTTCCAGGGGTTCCTATCTCCCCCTTCTTTCACAATATTCCTGCACTCTGCCCAAAGTTGGCTATCAGTAACAGCCAAAGAAATGCCCAACATCCTTACTTATCTTGGAGATGCAAATCAAAACAACCCTTAGATTTTACTTTTCACCCATCAGAATGGCTAAGATTAAAAACTCAACTTACATTACATGCTAGAGAGAATGTGGAGAAAGGGGAACCCTCCTCCATTGATGGTGGGAATGTAAACTTGTACAACCACTTTGGAAATGAATCTGGCACATTTTCAGAAAATTAGGAGTAGTGTGACCTACACCACTCCTAGATGTCCATCAAACATATGCTCAACAATTCAATAAGGACATTTGCTCAACCATGCTTATAGCAGTTCAATTCATAATAGCCAAAATCTGGAAACAATCTAGATGTCCTTCAATTGAGGAATAGATACAGAAATTGTGGTATATTTACACAATGAACTACTACTCAGTTTTAAAAACAAAAATAACATGAAATTTGCAGGCATATAGTGGGAGCTAGATAAGATCATCTTGAGTGAGGTCATCTAGAAGCAGTTGTTCTTAAACATATAACACAGGATAAACATACCATAATCTATACACCTAAAGAAGCTAAACAATCTCTGTTCTAGAACTAGCAGTGGTGGTGTCCGAGGTCTGAGTAGGTTCAGGAGACCATTGCCCCCAGGGGCAAGCCGTGCTCCCTGCCAATTGACTAACTCTATGTTTTCCTCCACTTTTGAAAGTCATTTAAGGTTCTTAAATTATTTTTTCCCTTTTTTTAAAAATTTTTCATCAATTACACTTTATTCATTCTGCATCCTCCCATAAGCCCCTCCCTCCTCCCCTCCCAATCCCACCCTCCCTCCTCCCTCTGCTTGCATGCCACTCCCCAAGTCCCGGTGAGTGCTCTCTGTCACGAACAATTCCACATTTGGCTAAGGCTGAGGATCTGGCTTGCTTCCATGTATGTGGACCTATCTGCATTGCCCACGTGGCATGCCTGGGTTGGCTACCCAGAGGCTATTTAAGGTGTGGGCTGGCTTTCCCCAGGGTCCGAGGATTGTTCAAGGTTCCTGAATAAACTGCATTGAAAAAAAAAAAAAAAAGAAGCTAAACAATAAGTACCTCCCTAGAGAAGATGCTCAATCCTCATTGAGAAGGACAAACATGATAGACATTGTGCTATACCTAGTTCGCGAGCCCCCAAAAGATCTCCAGGAATCGACTCCGTTGCAAAACACATGAGGGTCTTTTTATTGAAAATTACAAGATGCAGCTCGGGCCTACACAGCACCCACCGTCAAAGCGGTGGGAGCTGAGCGCCCCGCGCCCAGGTTAGTGGGGTGATTTATAGATTCTGGTCCATCCCAGCATGCCCAAGGCAGGGGCGATTCCTGCCTGGCAAGCATCTATTGGTCAAGGTGCTACATTTTGAATCGATTGGCTTATAGGAAGGTTCCCAGAACATTGATGACCAGGTGTCCCTCCCTAGGGGGAGGGCCCAGTTTCCCTAGCAACTGTATCTCTAGTGGGTGGGGAAAGAATGCAGTTAGCGAGGTAGCTCTCCCCTCAGGGAACTTACTGCTATACCACGCCTACTCTACGTAGTGTTAACAATCGCTGCTTATCTTTTGGTCTCTCAATTGGAAGCAGGAAAACTCAGGGAATAAGACAGGAGCCTACAACAGACAGCCTCTGAAAGCTAATGATAAATGTACACCATTTTTAAATTGGATTACTTTTTTCTTTGGTGTTTAATTTCTTAAGTTCTTTATATATTCTGGATATTTACCCTCTGTCAGATACGGGATTGGTTAAGATCCTTTCCCAGTCTGTAGACAGTCGTTTTGTTATGATGACAGTGTCCTTTACTTTATAGAGGCTTTCAGTTTCATGAGGTCCCATTTATTGATTGTTTATATTAGATCCTGTGCTGTTGGTGTTCTGTTCAGGAAGTTGTCTCCTGTGCCAATTGTTAGATCTATTAATAAAAGATGAGGCTGGCAACCGATCTTCTATAAAAGAGATTTATTAGGTGGATATGAAGGAAGGGAAGGGAGAGCAGGACATGATGGGGAGAAAGAGAGGGAGAGAGGGGGAAAAGAGAGGAGGGGGAAGAGAGTGGGCACTCCAACAGAGCAAGAGCAAAAAGCAAGAAAGAAGAGCAAGAGAGGGACCACGTGTCAGGTTGTTCCTTTAGGGACAAGTAACCACGCCTTCCAGGTGTGGCCACTTGTCTGGTGACACATGATGACATCATAAGTTGCTAGGTAACCCAGAAGCAGGTTTTGTTCCAAGATACTAACACCAATGTGTTCCAGGCTCTTCCCCACTTTTTTTCCCAACAGGTTTATTGTGTCTGGTTTTATGTTGAGGTCTTTGATCCACTTGGACTTTAGTTTTGTGCAGGGTGATAAATATGGATCTACTTGCATTTTCTATATGTAGTCATCCAGTTGGACCAGCACCATTTGTTGACAATGCTGTCTTTTTACCATTGTATTACTTTGGCTTCTTTGTCCAAAATCAAATATCCCTAGATGTGTGGGTTTATTTTTGTGTCTTTTTTTTTTTTTTCAATGCAGTTTATTCAGGAACATTGAACAATCCTCGGACCCCGGGGAAAGCCAGCCCACAGCTTAAATAGCCTCTGGGTAGCCAACCCAGGCGTGCCACAGGGGCAATGCATATAGGTCCACATACATGGAAGCAAGCCAGATCCTCGGCCTTAGCCAAATGTGGAGTTGTTCGTGACAGAGAGCACTCACCATTGGGAAGGTGGAAGGCGGAAACCAGCTCCATCTTTAAGGCATAGCATTCCGCAGCTCTCTACAGTTCCCCCTTTTTGTTTTAGACGCATCAGGCAAGAGTAGAGGTCTGATCTCTGATATTAGAAATAAATCGGGACTTTGTACCGATGTTCATTTAGGTGTCATCCACCCAAAGAGCATCAGACCCGTCCGATACCTTTTTCTCAGAGGCGGGACCTGGGGCATCAACCCGCATGCAATCAGACATGCTCTTTTCTGGGTCGAAAGTGGCTGACCCTGAGTGCAGTGCTTAGCCTCACATCCTGAGCGTATCATTTTAGCTTTTTATGGTATCCAACCATGCTTGGGGAGAATGTCCTGCTTCAATGGCTGTAATGATCATGGCTGCATCACACTGTTGTGAGACTCTAATCTTGCATATATACCACAGGCAAACCAAGGAGACCAACACCAGAAGGCCTGCTAACACTCCCATGCCCGCCCATTCCTTCAGATGATTCATGGCTGCAGCAATCCATGTTGATAATCCTGTGGCTAGTCCTGCGTCCACTCCGGTAGAATTTACTGTGACAATGGCCACTCTCAGCTGCTCCATCGTAGTATCGAATTCTCCAGTCCAATTACCTAAAATATAGCTCGACAATTGTTTAGACAGATTTGCAGCATAGGAAAAATTCTCATGTTGTATGCTAGTGACACAAAGTCCAGCATACTTTCATTGACAGCCAGGTTGAGCGATTTGCCATAGGGTATCAATTTGCTCCTGCAAGAGGTCAATCCTCTGATTGAACACCATCAAGCTTCCTTTTAGTTGAGCATTAATTCCTTTATGTACAACTAAGGCATGAGCTACATTGGCTAAATGATTATTCAGGGTCTGAGCAGTCTGCCCAGTATGACTCATGGCTAATGCCCTGGTGGTAGCTCCAACAGCCGTCAATGAGATGGTAGTAACAATGGTGGCTGTAGTTCCAAGATCCCTTTTCTGTCTGAAGAGAGTCATAGCGTGAGGGGCATCAATGGGCACAGGCACCCATTTTTGTGTCTTTTATTTGATTCCGTTGAGCCACTCTTCTGTTTCGATGCCAGAACCATGCAGTTTTTATTACTGTTGCTCTATAGTACAGCTTGAGATCAGTGGTGGAGATAACTCAAGAAGATCTGCTATTTTACAGGGTTGATTTAGCAATTCTGGGTTTTTTGTTTTCTGTCGGGAGCCGTTACTCAGCCGCCTGCTTTGATATTTAAATCTTGGCAGAGAGATGGTTTTTAGCAGCCCTTTACTAATGGCAGAGGAGAACTTGCAAGTCCATGTCCTTTTGTTTGTGACAACAGGTGGGATAGCTTGTGAAAGTTACACCTCTTCCTCAGGCTCCTTGTGGAAATTAACCTATTGTTCTGAGATGTTTTACTGGCTAAAGTAACTCCTCAAAAAATAAAGTGGTCAGAAGGCTGGAGGCAGAGGATGAGGCAGCACTTGAGACTGGCTGCTGCCACTGCTTGCTGCAGCAGTCTGCCTTTTGCTGTGGCTGTCGAGTCTGGACCTTTAAAAAGTTTCCTGTGTGCTGTGTGATTATTTTATTAATATTAATCCTCACACCCGACTCAAGAACCGTTCGACTCTGCCCGGCTGGCCCCGGCAGTTTTCCATATTAAATTTGGAAAGTTCTTTCAAGTTCTGTAAGAACTGTGTTGGTATTTTAATGGAAACTGCAGTGAGTCTATAGATTGCTTTTTGTAGGATGGCCAATTTTACTATGTTAATCCTACCATTCCGTGAGTGTGGGAGATTGTTCCATCTTCTGATATCTTCAATTTCTTTCTTTGAGACTTGAAGTTTATTTCAAACAGATGTTTCACTTGCTTGGTTAGAGTCACACTGTGGTCCTTTGTGTTATTTGTGGCTATTGGAAAGGGTGTTAACCTAATTTCTTTTTCAGTCTTTTGTGTACAGGAGGGCTACTGATTTTTTTTTTTTTTTTTTACTTAGTTTTGTATCTAGCCACTTTGCTGACAGCGTTTAACAGCTGAAAGAGTTCTCTGGTAGATTGTTTAGGGTTACTCATATATACTATCATATCATCTATGAATAATGGTACTTTGGCTTCTTCCTTTTCTATTTGTATTCCCTTGATCTCTTTTAGTTGGGTTATTTCTCTAGCTAGAACTTCAAGTACTAAGTTGAAGATATAAGGAGAGAGCAGAGAGCGGGCAGCCTTGTCTTATTTCTGATTTCAGTGGGATTGATTTGATTTAAGCTTCTTTCTGTTCATTCCGATGTTGGCTATAGGCTTGCATTATATTGTCTTTACTAAGTTTCGGTATGGGCCTTGTATTCCTGATTTCTCCAGGACTGTAAACATGAATGGGTATTGGATTTTCTCAAATGCTATTTTTGGCATCTAGGAAGATGATCATGTGTTTTTGTTTTTGTGTTTTTTTTTTT
This sequence comes from Meriones unguiculatus, assembly GCF_030254825.1. NCBI lineage: Eukaryota > Metazoa > Chordata > Mammalia > Rodentia > Muridae > Meriones > Meriones unguiculatus. Next base: position 80,031,915 of record NC_083350.1, on the reverse strand, counting down.
TTTTTTCTGTTTGCTTAAGTGGTGGATTATATTGATGGATTTCAGTATATTCAACCACACCTGCATGCCTGGGATGAAGCTTAGTTGATCATGGTGGATGTTATCTTTTATGTGTTCTTGAATTTATTTGAGAGTATTTTATTGAGTATTTTTTTTCAATGTTCATAAGAGACATAGGTCTGAAATTCTCTTTGTTGTTGTTTTTTTGTGTGGTTTAGGTATCAACTATGGCCTCATAGAATAAGTTTGGTAATCTTTCTTCTGTTTCTCTTTTGTGGAATAGTTTTAAAAGTATTGGCATTAGCTCTTCTTTGAAGGTCTGGTAGAAATCTGCTCTGAAACCATCTGGCCCTAGGCTTTTTTTTTTTTTTTTTTTTTTTGGAAGGGAGACTTTTGATTACTACTTTTATTTTTTGGAGGGGATATTGGACTATTTAATCCATTTACCAAGTAATCTATTTTGGTAAATGGAATCTATCAAGAAAATTGTCCATTTCATTTAGATTTTCAAATTTTGTGGCATATAAGCTTTTGAAGTTAGACCTAATGATTCTTTGAATTTCCACAGTGTCTGTCATTATGTTCCCCTTTTTGTTTCTGATTTTGCTGATTTGGATAGTTTCTGCCTTTTAGTTATTTTGGCTAAGGGTTTGTTTATATTCTTAATTTTTTTAAAGAACCAGCTATTAGTTTCATTCATTCTTTGAATTGTTTGATTATTTTCAACCATCTACTCTTCTTCGTGAGTTTGCTTCTATTTTTCTAGGACTTTTAGGTGTGCTATTAAGTTGCTCGTATTAGATGTTTCAAACTTCTATCTGAAGTTACTTATTGCTGTAAAATTTTGTATTAGCACTGCTTTCCTTGTGTTCCATAAGTTGGTGTACGTTGTATCTTTATTTTCATTGCATTTTAATTTCTTTTATTTTATTTCTTTCCTGATCCAAATGTTGGTGAGTAGACTTGTTTAGTTTCCATGTGAGTATAGGTTTTTTGTTATTTCTGTTGTTGAGGTCTAGTTTTAGGCCATGGTGGTCTGATAGGATACAAAGGATTATTTTGATCTTCTTGTATCTGTTGAGGCTTGCTTTGTGTCAGACTATACGGTCAGTTTTGTGTACCATAAGTTGGTGTACGTTGTATCTGGAATCTTTTTGTCTATTCCTATTATTTTGATTTCGTCTGTTCATTGCATCCTTGATTTCTTGGATATTCTGTGTTAGTAACTTTTCCAATTTCCTTTTTTTCTTGAGAAATGTATCAATATCTGCAACTCTATCCTCAAGGCCTGAGATTCTCTTTTCTCTTTTCTCTTATATTCTGTTGGTGACGATTAAGTTTGTGGTTTGTGATCTTTTCTCTAAGTTCTTCAGCTCCATGGTTTTCTCTGTTTGTGTATTCTTTATTGATTATAATTCTGTTTTCCTGCCTTCCACCATTTCTTTCATGCGTTTGATTGTGGATTCCTGACTTTCAATGATGGCATCTATTTTTTGTTTGTTTGTTTGTTTATTTCCTCTTTAGGTGCCTCTATTTGTGTGTCTAAATTTGCCTGTATTTATTTTTTTATTAATTACACTTTATTTACTTTGTATTCCCCCATAAGCCCCTCCCTCCTCCCCTCCCAGTCCCACCCTCCCTCCTCCTTCTTCATGCATGCCTCTCCCTAAGTCCACTGATAAGGGAGGTCTTCCTCTTCTTCTTTCTGATCTTAGTCTATCAGATCTCATCAAGAGTGGCTACATTGTCATCTTCTGTGGCCAGGTAAGGCTGCTCCCCCTTCAGGGGGAGGTGATCAAAGAGCAGGCCAATCAGATTATGTCAGAGGGAGTCCCTCTTCCAAATACTATGGAACCCACTTGGACACTAAACTGCCATGGCCACAAACTGTTTGGCTGCAACTTCCTGTATTTCTTAAGGGATGGCCATAATCTGTTTGTTTTTATCTTCCTCTATTTCTTTATGGATGGCTATAATATGTTTGAGTTTATCTTCCTCTAGGTCTTTATGCATTTTATTTGTTTCCTCTGTTATCCTCTTCATGAGCATGGATGTTAGGTCATCTTCTTGAATTTCTTTTTTTTTTTTTTTTCATCTTCTTGAATTTCAATTATGCTGGATTGTCCAGGGCTACTTGTCCCTGGATACCTGGGTTCTGGACATGCCATATTGCTCTGTCTTTTGTTGATTGAGCTTTTATGCTGGCCTCTATCCATTGGGCTATCTTAGGTTTTTAGAGTTAGTTTCTCATGGTTCCTGTGATCGTGTGGTGGAGAGAATCCCCTTGGCAGGAAGATGTTTTTTCCTGAAGGAAGCCTCCTCAGCTTTTTGGGTGTAGTTACTGTATGGCTGGTATTTTTCAGGAGTTGTCACAGTTCACCTCAGGCATAGAGACCTGAGTGGTAACTGTGGTCCTTGTTAGTCGAGTGGGCTCTCCTCTCACCCGGAGAAGTCCTGGAGACAGCTGCCCTGATTTTGGGTTTCTTGCTGTTAATTTAGTGATCGGCTGCTCTAACCTGTGTGTCCCTTGGTTTGCTCAGTTTTGTTAGGAATAATTGGTTACCCCTCAGAGCAGTATCTGTGGGTTGATCTCAGGGATCACGGGCTTTTGTAGGTCTGATGTTGGGGCTCTGTGCCCCAGTACCCAAGTGTTAATCTGTGGTAGATGATTATTGCTCTCTTGGTAGCAGCAGGCTATATGGTGCACAGCAGGTTCCTGGATTGGGCCAGTTTGTGGGACCTTTTTCAGGGATATACTGGGTGGCCTCATTCCATCCCCTTTGCTTCATTCCCTGTGAGGATTTCTCCAGACAGTGACTCCAAGTCTCTGGTGTCCTGGGGCTCACAGTCCTGTCTGTGAGGAGTAGTTGGTATAGAGCAGGTCTCTGGGCTGGCGGTGAACCTGCCCTCTAGTCTGCGGGACCTTTTCCAAGGGTATACTGGATGACCTAATTCGGGTCCCCGTTTCCTTCCTTCTCTGTGGGATTAACTCCCAACAGGGACTCCTAGTCTCTGTTGCCCTGGAGAGCACAGCTCTGTCTGTGCCGGAGATCTGGGCATGCAACAACTGTCTGAGCTAGCTGCTTGAGCCCAGTTCCGTGATTGTGGCTCATACCCGCTTGTCTGCAAGAACTTCTCCAGGCAAAGCCTGGGTGACCCAAGTCAGCACCATTTCCTTCCTTTTCTGTGGGGCTTTCTCCTGAAAGGGACTTCCAGTTTCTGTTGCACTATGCTGCACAGCACCTTCTGTTATGGAGAGCTGGGCATGCAACAACTGTCCGTGCTTGTGGGTGGAGCCCAGTTCAGTGATGGCTGCTTGTACCAGCTGGTCTGCAAGACCTTTTCCAGGTAAAGACTGGGTGACCCGTCGCCAGTCCTGCTGGTTCCTTCCCCATGGGTTTTTCTCATGACTGGGATTCCCAGTCTCTGGTGTTATTGTGCCCACCACTCAGATTGGGAAGGTGATCGGGGCATGCAGGCAGTAGCTCTGGTCGGCCGACCTAGTGCCTGCGCGACTCAGGATCTCTTCCAGGTTCTGGCTAGGTGACCTGAGAGCGGACCTGAATGATTCCCATGCCGTGAGGATTTTCTCACACCTGGGAAACATGATCATGTTGTTTTAGGGCCCAGAGTTCAATCTCTTGGTTGCTGTAAGGAAAGTGTTGTCTTGCTCCTCAGACACAGTTTTCTCTTGGCACCGCCATCTTTGCTGTGTCTGCTTGTATTTCTTTAAGAGCTTTGTTGATTTTCTTTATGTGCCTCTAATAACTGGATAAGTATTGATTTAAAATTATTTTCCTATGTTTCCAATGATAAAAATATCCATTGATTTTGTTTTAGTTGCTCTTATACCTATGATGTCTTGATTTTTGTTGGATGTGTTAATTTTTAAACTTAATTTATTTTTTATTAGTTACAGTTTATTCACTTTTTATCCCAACAGTAGCCTCCTCCCTCATCCTTCTCAATCCCCCCTTCTATCTCTCATCTCCTCCCATGATCCTCCCCAAGTCCACTAATGGGGGAGTTCTTCTTCTCCTTCCATCTGACCCTCTCATCAGGACTGGCTGCCTTGTCCTCCTCTGTGGCCTTGTAAGGCTGTTCTCCCCTCCGGGGTAGGTGATCAAATAGCCAGCCACTGAGTTCATGTCAGAGATAGTCCCTATTTCCATGACTAAGAAATCCACTTAGACACTGAATTGCCATAGGTTATCTCCATGCATGGTCCTTGGTTGGAGTATCATTCTCAGAAAAGACCCCTGTGCCCAGAGTTTTTGGGTCTGTTCCTCTCCTTGTGGAGCTCCTGTCCCCTCCAGTTGGATGTGTTTTTATGTCTGCCTCTAGCCATCTGATGGTCCATACCTTTCTCTGTTTATTCTTGGAGTCTGTAACATAGACAGGGTCAGTCTGACTCTGGAGTCTGTAGTATTCTTCAGGAAGAAGAGAGAAATCCACTGGTTAGTGAGTGGGTGTTGGTATTTCAAATGCAGCAAAGGGAGAAAGGTTACAGGAACATGTGCCCTAGCACAAGAATGTGTGTGGAATTGTTCCTGCCTGTATGGATGGAGTGTAAGCGAGGAGGGTAAACAGATAATGCTGCTGGTGCTGTTTGTGGGTACATTGTGCTTGTGCAGTTACCCTGATTGGCTCAATGGCCCACAGGTCTGTTGTTGTATTGGGCTCCCAGCTCTCAGACATGTCTGGGCTGCACCATTTTGTCTCCAGTAATTGTTTCTAGGAATGTTTGATTGGACTTCATTGGGAGACCCACGGAACAGTGGCTTCAATGTTGAGAATACTGTCCCAGGGATCCCTATATTGCCCAAAGTAAGGGTGTGGGTGAAAGGAAGCTGAGATCTGGTGGCTAGAGTAGAGGGACCCCTGATCTAGGTTTTATAGTCACTTTCTCATAGATGCACTCCCTTGCAGGTGAGTGTGGTAAGCTCAGAGGGTCACAGTTTTCTAGTCTCAGATTTGGGTTACCTGTTTGACCTTTAGAGTAAGGAAGCTCCATTCCTGGGATTATGCATTTCCTGCAGCTACTGTAGGTGAAGGGGCTGCTGAAAGTGTAGGGGTTCAATAGTTTGCCACTCTCAGACCCCAGAGAGGTCCAGCAGGGGCCTAGATCCAATCTGTCCCAGCTCAGGGGTTGTCCCTTCTAGTGTGGAAAGCCACAAAGTCAATGCTCTGGCTTCAGCTGCCCATCCACTCACCAGTTTCAGAGTTTCAGATCTTCTGACCTTCAGAAATGGTATGCACTGGACTTCGCCATATTGGAATCCCCACAAGGTTTATTTTTAAAGAAATAAAGCTTAACAATCATTAAGAAACTGCTAAATAACACCTTCTACCCTTAAAGCAATTGGTGACATTTCTAAACCACTAGTAATTACACATTTGAACTTCTTTCCAGATTTTGACATGGAGTTAAAAACCACCTTAGGGATTACTACAAAGTTATGCTTAATCAAATCTTACCCTATCTTACATAGCTTGAAGGAATATCGACATACTGAACTCTACAAACTGCAATCTCAGCAGTAATATCCTTAAAACTGGTTTGTCTTATCAAGAATAAAATCATTTTCCTGCTATGAACTGAGTTGTACCATTTTCTGAAGCAGCATCAACTGTCCCACACACACAAAAAATAGTAAGACTTCATGAATATTTTAATTTATGCCTACATCATAAACCATTGTCTAAGAATTTATAAATAGATATTCACTTGTTTAATTTTTGATACTTTATCAATTCAACCATTACATTAATTACATTTAGCTGAAGATGAATAAACAGTATTTTGTCCTTGCAGTCACATAGTTGAGAAGAAGAACAGAATATCCCCAGATACATCACTATGAGATGCACCTTCCTGGATCTAAAATTAAGGCTGGTTACCTCCAGAATCAGCTTCCTAGTGAACTCAACAGCATATGGCAATTTAGAATATAATATACTCAATGAGGTAAACTCCTATAACAATTATTTTTCTTGTAAGAATTTTCTGAATACAGTATGTTAGTTCCACAGGCATGAATATTGTTATCTTCGTTTTGAGGCAAAATTATTGTGATAACTGTCAGGAGATGCCTTACAAGAGATGATGCCTATTAAAATTTTCTCAGAAAAAAAATCTGGAGGGTTCCAGAATTTAACAAACTAACAATATTTTCATAAGACCTTCACAATATCTTCATGAGGTATCTTCTTTCATCCAAAGTTACAAGAGCATATAGAAGAGTTAATCAATTGATAAGGTGGAAACTTATTAATGATGGACTCCCAATAAATTCTCCAGGAAATTTATTAGTGATAATTATTGGTTTAAACATTTTTACTTGTGCTAAGTTTCTGTATTGCCTCTTCCAGTTCCTATTCAGAACACAGGAAAAGCATGATCTTAGTTTAGTTCATGGTGAAGAAAAATACAGATATATGCAAAACCAACCTATTTGAAAATAAGGACTCTGATCAGTGATATGGAGTTAAAATTTCATCCTGAGGAGGTTATTATCTGTGAAGTAAATATTCAAGAAATCAGAAGCTTTAAACTCTTACCTACTTGACAAAACATTACTAGGCGTGTGTGTATGTGTGTGTGTGTGCATGTGTGTGCTTGAGTTGCGTGTATCAAACATCTTATCTCTGATTCATTTATATATGATATACCCTCTCAAATAAATTGCATATAAAAAAATGAAAGAAAATAAAGCAAAAAGACAGGTCGGCAGAAGGGAGCATATAAAATGGAGGAAGAGAGAGGAGAGCAGGCTTCCTCCACCGCATAGACATCTATTCACTCAATAAAAGGACACTGCCTCCTGAGTGTACTCCTAAAGTACACTCCCAGTGCTCAGGAGACTGAGAGTTAGGATACATGGTTAGGGCCAGCTTGTGCTAGATGAGAGCCTGAGTCAGTATGAGCAGGTATTTTCATTTTCTTCACAACCACTAAATGAAAGACATATTTATATAAAAATATGCTAGTTCCATTTTCTGAGTAAACTAATTATGGTATATAATCTCAACTTTAAAAATCCATGTAGACTCTATCCACCAGGGTATCAAAGCACATGCTGAATCTCATGCTAAAACTCTGGGCAGAGTGCCAGACCTTGTAGAAAAAGAGGGAGATAGAACGACCTGGGGGGACAGGAACTCCACAAGGAGAACAACTGAGCCAAAAAATCTGGGCCCAGGGCAGCCTGCAGAGACCAATACTCCTACCAAGAACCTTGCATGGAGAGGACCTAGACCCCCTGCACAGAGGTAGCCCATAGAATGCTCAGTTTCCAAATGGGTTCCCTAGTAAGGGGTACAGGGTCTGTCTATGACATGGACTCAGTGGCTGGTTCTTTGATCACTTCCCCCCCTCCTGTGGAGTGCAGCCTTGCCAGGCTACAGAGGAACATGATGCAGCCAGCCTTGATGAGACCTGATAGGATAGGGTCAGATAGAAGGGGAGGAGTTCCTCCCTTATCAAGATACTAGGGAAAGGGCATAGGGGGAGAAGTGGGAGGGTGGGTAGGATTGGGAGGAAATCAGGGTGGGGGAATCCAGCAGGGATAGAAAGTTAATAAATTGTAATTAATGAATAAAAATATACAATAAAATTTAAAATAAAATTGAAAAAATTCCATATAATTAAATTTGGTAAGTATGTTGAAACAGTAAAATATTTAGCAGTTGATCTATAAAAATTAAGTAATAATTACATCTTGAAAATATTTTGAAGTTAAAAATATTAGAATTGCATTCACATATTTTATCACAATATTTATAATCTCTAAATTATGACCATTTTTGGAAATTTACTAATATGATGCATTTTCTATCATACTATAGTCTACATACTCATAAATATATGACCTCACAATTGCATATTAGATTTCTAAATTAAATATTTAAATAAAAATGCTAATTTTTTATGACTCCAACCAAGTTAAAAAAACATTATATTCACAGGAGCTGTCTCTGAAATGAACTCAGTGGATGGATCTTTGATTACCTACCCCTGGAGGAGCAGTCTTGACAGGCCACAGAGGAAGAGGATGCAGCCAGCCCTGATAAGACCTGATAGGCTAGGGTCAGTAGAAGGGGAGGACCTCCCTTATCAATAGACTGAGGGAGGGGCAAGGGAGAAGAAGGAGAGAGAGTGGAATTGGGGAAGGAAAGAGAGGGCTACATCTGGGATACAAAGTTAATAAATTGTAATAAATAAAAAAATAAGAAAATAAAAACTATAATAAAAACATTATGTTCATAATGGATGCTACAAAATTAAAACAGGAAACAAATTAACTCCTATTATTTATAGGCTGATAGACAAAATATGCAATGAAAAGAAAAACTATGGCTCTGACTTTGCTTCCAACTAGGCAGTTGAGTATAGTTCTGTAGTTTCTGAATTGATGGGAACAAGCAACCGTAGTTTACAGAAAAACATTTATTCAGATTAATGGAGCAAACTTCCAGTATCTTTTTGAGATCTTCAACCAGCCTTTAAATAGTTCTGTTACCTTAGCTTTGTATCAATCCTCAAATCGTGGGCACTATGTTATGTGACATAATTCACTTGCTATCTAACTTTCAGCTGCTCTACAGAACGTGAACTAGAACTTGTTAAAGCAGCAGAACTAAATACAATTAAAAAACACATTCAACTATGTAAGAAATATTAAAAGTAAGTATTTTAAACACAAGTTAAATGACATTCTTAGTGAGGAGAAAACATGCAAAATAAATTTTTGTTTAGGGAACTCTTACTTGGGTTAAATCAAATCCAGTTTTCTGCTTACTCAAACCGTGTAAGCAACAAGGAGTTCCTTAATTGCACATGGCAGTCACATAACTAATTACTAAGGTGTATGACTAGATGCCTATCATTTTTGTTTAATCATTTGAGCTATTGTTCACAAAAGAATTTTATAGCTTAACAATTGCAAAGATTGTGTTTACTTCTCAGTATTTGAATTTGAAAAAATTTCAGTATAGACTGCTTTATATTAAATGTGGTTAAAATAAAATTATCTTCCACAATCAATACATTGTTAGAATTTACTTTATTTATTCTTGTTTGTGGCATGTGCATGTGCTTGGGTATATATGTGGAATATGCTCACTACTGAGCACTTATGTGAAGGCTAGAAGTCAAAGTCAGAATGTCTTTCTCTCCTGCTTTTCATCATAGTTTTTGAACCTAGGAATCTCTGACTCTGTTAACAAAAGAGACAGTTAGGTTCTACCTGTCTCCTTTCTGTCCACCATTGGAGTAATCTACAGGTCATAGCTGCCATATCCAGTAGCAATGGATTTAAAAAATATGTATATATTGTCTGTGTACATGTGTAAGGAAGGGATAGGTGGCAGCTTTGTGGGGTTTATTCTCTCCCTCCACATTTATGTGGTTTCAGGAATTAAAGTCAGGCCACCAGGCCTATGTGGCAAGCAAAGTTTACCCACTGGCTTGTATTGCTTTCCTTGCACCCAGGCTTGATGTAGTTTCCAGAGACCCCATTCCAGGTGCATTCTTGTGCAGTAAGAACTTCATTTCCCCAGCCAAAGCATCAGTGCATTTTAAAACAAAATTACAGAAAATCAATTACAGATAATAGTCATAATAAATAAAAAACATAAGCCCAAACAGTTTAAGAAAATACAAGACTCTCCCTGAAATTATTCCTAATAAATATACAAGATATAAAATGGTGGTGAGTGTAATTATACATACTGTTCCCTGACTAACAATATCAAAATAATCACTATCACATTCTAACATAGTCTCCCTCTACTATTACAAGTAATCACTAGGTGTTAGTAATGCTGATTACAGAAAGCTCACATATTCTTAAGACTATGTATTAAATTGTTGAAAGCTTTTACAGTGATAAATTACCTTGTTTCTGTAATGATATAAGTTTGTTTAATGGAGATTATATTGAAACATGTTTTACTGATATTATACATAAAAAATTTTTACAACTTTAAAATGAGAAAAACAGTCTTACTGTGTAGAGGTAATAATACTAGAGTAATATAAATACAAACAGCATTTTAAAATTTTTACATTGTTCTTTCTTTGATTAAAAAATAAAACATGAATGTTTCTTGTTACCATTGATTGTGATATTTATAGCAGTTTTCTTAGGAAATCAGCTTACAGATGCCATAAAATCAACATAAAAACGAAAACTATATGAGAAACCCATACTTTCTATTTACTAAATAAGTTTACTATTTCCTCAGAAATATTTTACAGAAATTAATTGTACAACTCCCTCTTTTTTCAGGTGAGGAATACTGTCTGAGGAAAGATTCTCAGAAGTGTGTATATATTGAAAATTCTTTTGAAAGTAGCCATTGCCATTATTGTTATCTTCATCTTCTTAACCCTTCTCAATGGAGGAGTCTACTATGACCAACAGCTCAGGTATCATTATCTTCCATTAACTCTGCATTGAACCAATTACTTACTCTTAACCAATAGTATAAGGCAGAGATTACTTCTCAGATAGGTTTTAGGAGATATTGCAGCTTGCCATTGTAATTACTTTAGGGACCCCAATTTCTTTACAGACAAATTGAAATTGAAATGTTGGGAGGCTAAATACAATGAGTATAATGAAGGGAAGAAGGGTGTAAAGCACAGAGGTGACCAAGATTTCTCTGAGGAAAGAGAAATTTTATCATTCCAACTGCCTTAGCATAGTGGCAGATCCACACTCTCATAATTACTATCTTGCCCCAACAGTGAATAGAAAAAATAATTATCCTAATTAAACTTCCATCAAAATACTGATTCACAGGATAAAATTATGTGGTTCCTGAGATAGTGAGATGGCTCAGCAAGTAAAGGTCCTTGCTGTCAACCATGATGATTCAAATTCTATTCCTAGAACTTTTATCATCAAAGAAAAGAACTGATTTTTTCAGCTTGTACTCTCACCTTTACAATATGCCATTCCACACATGTGAGAACACATACATGTACAATCAATCAATTGATAAAATAAAATGAAATGAAATGCAATATAAAATAACAATTTTGTGAAAATTTTTATGTTATGAAGGTTTTGAATTTTTTGAGTCATTCACTTTTGGGGGATGTTTGTTATTCTTTCTTATACACACAAAAGGCATCCAAAGGACAATTAATGCAAAGATCAAAATAATATATAGAACCTTTTAACTAAAATATGAATAAGTTTATTATCAATAAATTTATGACTTTTGCTCTAATAAAATATAAATCCTATATTGATATACGTTAACATCATTAAAATAAAAGAATGAATTCAAGCAACAGTTCACAGATCATAAAATGGGGTCAAATTTCATTAAGCTTTTCTTTTGCATCAGATATATAGAGAAATAAAATTTGGATGATTTGTACACAGAAGTGATACAGGGTAGGCTTGTTTGAAGGATCATGTGAACATGGGTATTCTTATTTGAGAATAAGATAAAAAATGTTCAACATCCTTAGTTATCAGTCAAATGCAAACCAGAACAATTCATTATATCTTATACCAGTCTGAAATGCTAAGATAAAAAACTCAAGCAACAGGTGTACTGGAGACAATATGGAGTAAGAGGAATACTTCTCCACTGCTGGTGGGAGCGCAAATTTGGAAAAACACTTGAAAAATCAATTTGGTGATTTCTCAGTAAATTCAGAATTATTCTACCTTAACAGCAAGCTATACCACTCCTGGGCATATACCCAAAAGATACTCCACCATACCAAAAGGACGGTTTCATAACTATGTTCATAGCAACTTTATTCACAATAGCCAGAAAATGGAAACAACGTAGATGTCCCTCAACTGAAGACTATATAAAGAAAATGTGTCACATTTACACAATGGAGTATTACTCAGCCATTAAAAACAATGACCTCAGCTAGGAACAGTGGGTGGGCTAATGCCTGTAATTCAAATACTCAGGGAGGCAGAGTCAGGCATATTGTCAATTTGAGGCCAGCCTGGTCTACACAGAGAAACCTCATTTGGACAACAACAACAACAAAAATGGAAAAACAAACAAAAAGCGAAGGACATCATGACATTTATAGGCTAATGGATGGAGCCAGAAAAGATCATCTTGAGTGAAATAACACAAACCCCAAAAGACACACATGGTATGTACTCACTTATAAGTCCATATTAGTCAGAAAGTATAGGATAATTGTACTGCATTTCACAGACCCAAAGAAGCCAAGTAATAAAGAGGGCCCAAGGGTGGGTATTTGAATTTAACTGCAAAGAGAAAAGAGTTTTGACATTAGAAACGGTGGAAAGAGAGGACATGGTGGAGAAGGGATTGAAAATGGGAACAAGAGGGAAGAGTTGAGGGGAGGATGGAAGGATAGAGTACTGGGAGACAGAACTGGATGGAGGGGCGCATCTCTGTTATGAGCCAGATACCTAGGACAATGGAAACTCCCAGGAATCTAGGAGGGTGACCTTGCTAAGACTCCTAGTTGGTGATATGGAGCCTTTACTGGTGGGATCACACATTCTTTCATTGACACACACTCATTAGAGTCCATTGAAAACAATTCATGAAAAATTTCTTTAATTGTAGAGGAAATTTGTTGCAATAACATGGGTTCTCTGACAAGAGATCCCATCCAAAGACATTCTGGGTCTGTGGGATCCAGCTGGAATGAAACACCTTTAATCCCTCTGGCTGGAATATAGGCATTCCCTTAGTACACCTGTTTAATCATAAACAATAAACGTAAAGTTAGTTTGTAGAAGGAAGCACTCATGTTCAAAAGCGATGATGTCTAACTGAGTGACAAAGGGACAACTCATAGAAAGATTTGACAGAATGAGTTAGAAATAATGTATGTCCAACTTTCAAGAGGACAGGAAAGAAAAGCTACATAAGAATAGTATAGTATCCAGTTGTTATGCTTGTTTTGTAAATATCTGCATATATTAAAGTTCATCAAATTTTTGCTGTCTAAAATATATAACTGTGTATTCATTAAAATAGTTTAACTAAAATATTCAGTATAGCGGTCTTGTTATACCAAACTTTTACCAAGTCAATGGAGTATCAGAGGCATACATAATATGCCCATAGACTTATTCAAATGTCTGTTGCTGGTAGAAATATTAAACTGGCTGGGGAAATCATAAATCATAAATGAAAGTGTTATTTTTCATGTGTAAATAAAAAGAATAGTATAGTAAAGTTGAGACAGTAGAGAAGGGCACAGTACAGAGAGAGAGTAAAGAAGACAATATAGTAGAGTCCTGTAGAGAGTTCAGTAGATAGTATGGAACAGTTGACTTCAGTCAGTGCAGTTCACATCAGTTCAAAGTCCCTGCAAAGTCAGTGCGGTAGTTTGTTTGACAGTTTGCGGCAGTTGACTTTGTGAATTTGTGCAGGTCAGCCTAACTTCTGCAGTTGAAGCCAAAGAATTAGAAGGAGCCAGAAGATTGGAACAGATTACCAGAGTTAGTTTGAGATCAAGGAGAACAATATAGTGAGAATCCAAGAGGAGCCAGATTGGTTCAGTCAGTTCTGAGAGGAATTTAAGCCATAAGAACTGAATTAAACCAGCCAGCTAAAACAACAAGGAGAACCCTAGGGAAGATACTTAATCCTCATTCAGAAGGGCAAACAGGATAGACATTGGAAGTAGTAGAAGACCAAGAAATAGGCCTTTCACAGAGCACCTCTGAAAAACTCTACCTACCATGGTATCAAAGATGATCAATCCTCCCTTAGAAAGACAAATGGGATGGACATGGGAAGTAGGAGAAAACAAGTAACAAGTCAGGAGCCTACCACAGAGGGACTCTGAAAGATTCTACCTAGCAGTGTACCAAAGCAGATGCAGAGACACATAACCTTCGGCAGAGTGTGGGGAATCATACGATAAAAGGGGGAGTCAATATGACTGGGAGAGGACAGGAGCTCCACAAAGATAAAATATATCAGGGCACAGGGTCCTCTCTGAGACTGTTTCTCCAACCAAGGACCATGTATGGATATAACCTAGAACCCCAGATTGGATGTAGCCCATGGTAGTGCATTATCCAAGTGGTTTTTCCCCTAGTAAGGAGAACAGGAACTATTTCTGATATGAACTCAATGACTGGCTCCTTTACCTCCCCACCTCCCCCCCCCCATGAGGAAGGAATAGTCTTGATAGGCCACAGAGGAGGACATGGCACCCAGTCCTGAAGAAACATGATAATCCAGGGTCAGATGGAAGAGGAGGAGGACCTCCCCTAACAGTGCACTTGGAATCAGGCAGAAAGGAGATGAGGGAGGGAGGGTGGGATTGGGAGAGAATGAGGGAGGGGGCAACAGCTGGGATACAAAGTAAATAACCTGTGATTAATATAAAAAATAAAAATTAATAAAAAAGAAGAGACTGAGACTCAGCTAAGCTTTGGGCAGAGTGCCAGAATCCGTATAGAAGAAGGGGGAAATATAAAGACCTGGAGGGGACAGGAACATAAGGAGAACAACAGAGCCAAAACACCTGGACCCAAGGGGGCCTGCAGAGACCAATATTCCACCCAAGAATCATGCATGGAGAGGATCTAGACCACCTGTTAAAAGGAAGCCCATTAGCTGCTCAGTTTCCAAGTAGATTCCCTAGCAAAGGGCACAGGGGCTGTCTCTGTCATGAACTCAGTGGCCAGCTCTTTGATCACCTCCCTCTGTGGGGTGCAGCCTTGCCAGGCCACAGAGGAAGATGATGAAGCCAACCTTGAAGAGACCTGATAAGCTAAGGTCAGATAGTAGGGGAGGAGGTCCTCCACTATCAGGGCATTAGGGAAAGGGCTTAGGGGGAGAAGAGGGAGGGTGGGTAAAGCTAGGAGGAGACAAGAGAGGGACCTACAGTGGAGATACAAAATGAATAAATTGTAATAAATAAACATAAAAATTAAATTAAATTTAAAAAATATCCAGCTAGAGTTCTACTAATAGGGCTGCTGCATTTCCTTGGACCAGAAACCAGAAATAACTAGGAATCCTAGTCATTTACCAATAGCCTTCAAGATAACAATTGCATCAAATGAGTAAAAATTAGTTTTACATTCAATTACTTTCAAGACAAACGTTCAATCAATTACATGCTGTTGTAGCTTTCATAAAGTCTGTCAGCTGTTTGTAATCACCAAAATGTTGATCCACATGTCCAGAGCAAAAGATAACCATTGTTAGGAGAAAGACAGGAGAGAGAGACAGAGACAGAGAGACAGAGAGAAACAGGAGAGAGAGCATACATTTAGCAATGTGGGAAATTTAAGAAGACATTTTAAACTATCAGTAAATTTAATAAACAGTCACAAAAGGAATTTATCATTAAATCTGGAGACTATTGTTCATTTTAAAATAAAATAAAATTATTACTTTTTATTGAGCTTATGAAAGACATAGGTTCTCAGATAATAAACCTAAGAGGTTTATGGCATATGAGAAAGCAAGTTACAGAGATAGTGCTATGAATATTTAAAACATAAAGACTTCATTAGTTCCTATAGTTATCTATTAGAAATATTAAGTTGGAAAAGTAAATAATATAAATTAACATCATAAACTTTCCCTAAAATATGAATGTGGGCAACCATTGCTAGCTCTTTTTTTTGCTTGTTTTGTTTTGTTTCAAGCTGACACAAGCTTGAGTCATTTGTGGAAAGGAAGTTTAAACTGAGAAACTCACCCTGTGTGATTGCCTGTTGCAAAACTTGTGGTTTATTATTATTCTGATTAATGTGATGCAATGTACTTTAAGAAGGCAAGTTGAGCAATTAATAGAAGCAATACATAAACAGCACTATTTCCATTAAAAATCATTTATTTATTTATTTATTTATTATTACAATTTATTCACTTGTATCCTGGCTGTGGCCCTCTCCCTCGTCTCTTCCCAGTCCCACCCTCCTTAGTTCTTCTCCCCCTATGCTACTCCCCTAGTCCCCTGATAGGGGAGCAACAATCAATAAATGGGACCTCATGAAACTGAAAAGCTTCTGTAAAGCAAAGGACACTGTTGTTAGAACAAAACAACTGCCTACGTATTGGGAAAGGATTTTCACCAACCCTCTGACAGAGGGCTAATATCCAGTATATATAAAGAACTAAACAAGTTAAACAGCAACAAATCAAGTAATCCAATTAAAAATTGGGCTACAGAGCTAAACAGAGAATTCTCAATAGAGGAATATTGAATGGAAGAGAAACACTTAAAGAAATGTTCAACACCCGTAGTCATCAGAGAGATGCAAATCAAAACGGCCCTGAGTCACCTTACACCCATAAGAATGGCTAAGATGAATAACTCAAGTGACAAAACATGCTGGAGAGGATGTGAGAATGTAAATTATACAACCACTTTGGAAATCAATCTGGTACTATCTCAGACAATTAGGAATAGTGCCTCCTCAAGATCCAGCTATACCACTCCTAGGCATATATCCAAAAGACGCTCAAGTATACAACAAGGACATCGGCTCGACTATGTTTGTAGCAGCTTTATTTGTAAGAATCAGAAGCTAGAAAGAGCCCAGATGCCCCTTAGTTGAGGAATGGATACAGAAATTGTGGTACATCTATACAATGGAATATTATTCGTCAATAAAAACAAGGAAATCATGAAATTTGTAGATAAATGGTGGGAACTGGAAAAGATCATCCTGAGTGAGGTATCCCAGAAGCAGAAAGACACACAGGGTATATACTCACTCATAAGTGGATATTAGACTTATAATATAGGATAAACATACTAAAATCTGTACACCTAAGGAAGCTAATCAGGAAGGAAGACTCTGGCTCAGATGCTCAATCCAGATTTGGAAATCATGAAATTTTTAAGTCACTTTACATACTGAACACAGCCCCTGCTCCAAATGTTAGGACCACATGAAGACTAAGCTGCCCATTGGCTACATCCATGTCTGGGGCTTAGGTCCAGTCCATGCATGCTCTTTGGTTGGTGCTTCAGTCTCTGTAAGACATAGGTTAGTTGATTCTGTTGGTCTTCTTGTGAAGTTCTTGTCTGCTCAATGTCTTACTATTCTTCCCCCTCTCTTCCACAAGGCTCTCCAAGCTCTGCCTAATGTTTGTTTGTGGGTCTCAACATCTGTTTTGATACATTGCTGGATGAAGCCTCTTTAAGACAGACATGCTAGGCTCATGTCTGCTCATGCCATAGCATAGAATGAATAGCAGTGCAAGGTCTTGCCTCTCTCCATGGGGTGAGTCTAAAATTGTGCCAGTCATTGGTTGGCCATTCCCTCAACCTGCTCCATCTTTAACCCTATACATCTTGTAGGCGTGTAAATTTTAGGTAGAAGACTTTGTGGGTGGATTGTTGTTTCTCTCCCTCCATTGGAAATACTGCCTGGGTAAGAGCTGACCACTTCAGTCTCCATGCCCTGCTGCTAGGAGTCTCTCCCATATTCTCCCAGGAGCCTGCCCTGTCACATGTCTCTACCTTATCCCAGAGATACCCCCCCCAGTATTTTCCCTTCTTTCTCCTAGCCCTCTCACCTCCCACTCCCACTATTCCTATATCCTCTCCCATCCAGTTCCCTCTTTACATCCACTTCTGATGTCTGTTGTGTTTCTGAGTGAGATTCAAGCATCCTCCCTTGTGGCCTCTTTGTTACTTACCTTCTTTGGGTCTGTTGATTGTAGTATGGTTATCCTTTATTATATGTCTAAATATGCACTTATAAGTGAGATAGATTCCACTTGCCAAAGTTAAATCAAAATCTGGTAAATAATTTATATAGTCCTATAGCCTCTATATAAAAACAAGCAGTTATTAAAAATCTCGATAACCAGAAAGAAGCACAGTGACAGATGATTTCAGCACAGAATTCTACCGGACTTTCAAAGAAGAGCTAATACCAGTACTCACCAAAATATTCCACAAAATAGAA
Organism: Meriones unguiculatus; assembly: GCF_030254825.1. Classification (NCBI taxonomy): domain Eukaryota; kingdom Metazoa; phylum Chordata; class Mammalia; order Rodentia; family Muridae; genus Meriones; species Meriones unguiculatus. The sequence continues at coordinate 80,013,994 of NC_083350.1, read as the reverse complement.
ACAGAAGGAACTTTCCCAGACTTGTCCTATGAGGCCACAGGCATCGTGATACCTAAATCACACACAGACCCAACAAAAAAAGAAAATTTATGACCAATTTCCCTTATGAATATTGATACAAAAACACTCAATAAAATACTCACAGATTGAATCCAAGAATATATAAAAAAAAATCATTAAACATGAAGAGCACTCTGTTGTTACTTCTGCTCTTTTAATGGACTCTGAGTTCCGGAAATTGTTTACCTAAGTGATTGATATAAAAATGAAAAAACCTCTTTCTTTCCTAAATTACTTTGTTCCTGATGTTTTATCAGAAGAATAGAAACTCTAGCTAAAAGAGCAACCATCATGAGTAAAACTTTGAGCATTTTGTGATTAAAACCTTTAAATTAACATTGCATAATAACATATTGTGACAAAAGAGTAAATTGCAGAAAAAATTAGGTACATAAAAATTCAATTATAACAGTATTAACAGAAATAAATTATAACAGTATTCAGTTAAGCAAATAAAGTGAGAGGGTAAGGTCAATACACTGTCTTCAAATGTCTGGAGGGATCTCTCTAAACAAATATTTCAGCTATGCATAAATTGCTTTATTTCTCTGCTTTTGATTTAGTTTTATAAGGCATCTTAGGGAATGTCATGTCTTAGAGAAGCTGACAACATCTGCAGTGTTTATTAAGGCACACCAGAGGCTCTCTGTACTTTGCTCAAAATAAGAGATGAAACCATGAACAAGCTACAGAGTCCAGGATATTAAAAACTTTATAGGAAGAGTGATGAAGAAAATACCCTGGGTAAACTCTAGTGTGTAATGATATCAAGAAAGGTCATAGTGGGAAAAGATGATAAATTGTTCCAGGAGATAGACTTTGAGGTTATGGAAGAGGATGCAGAAAAATAACTAATCCCCAAAAAAGTACAAAAGAGAGATAAATTAGCACAAAGCATATTTTCCTAAGATTGTGCATTGGAACATAAGTAATTGGTAAGAGAGGGATGAAAGTTCAGATTAACAAGTAAGTACTATGAAAACCTGATGCTGTTCTGTTTTCCTTTTTCTTCTAAATCATCAACACAATTTTAGGGAGGCATATATTATGGCAAACCAAATTATGAAAAATATAATCAATTTCCAGAGATAGATAATTCAGTAGTTACATCTGGTCTCTTTACTTGAAAATCCTAATAATTAAACACATTATTTTAGAGATACTTTAGATTTATTGGCATACAGTTAATATTCTCACACATATAATGTTCCAGTATAAACACGGATTTTCCCATTTTTAACCTCACAGGGAGATCTTTGTCATAGCTGATGGCTACTTGCCATAATTTTTGTTATAAGTTCATCGTTTGAGTGACAGATCATTTGTGCTGGTATACACACTGTCAGTTTTGCTAAGTGTATTAAAGATTATATTTGACATTAAAGTAATATTGGAATCATTTAATTATGCTAAAAATATTTTGTATCATATAAGTAAATTACATGTAAATTTTAAGTTGGAAATGTTACAGAAAGGACAAACTAGAGGATAATTACTGGGACATTATCTAAAAAAAGAGAGAACCACAAATGTGCGTTTATTTTTATGTCTGCCTGGAAGAGTGCCTTTCATTTTCCAGATGCTCATCTGTGACTGAGACTAGGCTTCAAATGCCTGCTTAGACCACATATACTATTGCTCAGGGTTTTTGAGTGGATGTCAACTCACAGATTGCAGGTTATTGGGAAATATTTTGCTCCTCTCAAATACATGTCCAAACACCAAATTAATTCAACTTAGTATCCTCTGTACTATGTTCGAGAAAAAAGTCATTACGAGTATCAATTTAATGTCTTAAAAATACTTGTTTTCTTTGTGAAAAATATTTCGCTAGGCATATAAGATAATTGGGGTTTAATTTTAATTAACTTATGAAAATTTTTGCTTTCAGTGTGTTCTGCCTTTGAAAACCATCTGATTATAAAAACAAAAAAACATAAAGCACAGTTTTCCTGTTGACTACATTTAATGTTGCTGTTAAGGAGACAAGACATCATTCTGACTGATAAAGTAGTTTCTAGCCTGTGTGAACTCTAGCAATTGTAGAGTACAGATTTTTCTGAATATAGGATTTATTATCTGTAAGTTGTGCATAACTGTAGTCTATTTTATTTGACTATAGTATAATTATATGAAAGTATAAATGTCAGTTATCTTACTGCCTCTCAAAATTGTTCTTTTTGCCCGTTTATATCTTTCCCGTGTGTACATTGCTTTACTTCCTAGTCTCTCTCTCTCTTCTTAACTTCTCTGCCTGTCTCTTAAACATATATTTCCCTGGCACTACTGTTTAACATTGCTTGTCATGTTACCCAATCATCCTTTTGTCTAGACCAAAAGAGAGTGATGGAATTACCTGTGTAGTGGACACTATTTGTTGTCTATTCAGTTACAATTAATAGTAGCATTTTCCTGTTGGAGTGTTATTTATAGGGAAGAAAAGATGTAAGCCACTGATTTATAATCAGGATGTCACAAGTTATTGGCACAGTTAAGATCAGTAAGACAAACAATCCTATCACAAAGACAACTGCTACAAACTCTGTATAACCCTTAGGTTGTGTTATTTTTCAGTTTCTTTTATTAAGGCAGTTAGAAAAGATGCTAAGAGCTACAGAGAAGGCTCAGCTGTTAACAACTATGCTCACAGCTAAAAGTATTTTAAAAACACTAAAACTGAGCAAAAACAAATAGAATAAAATAGTAAGAATAGAAAAGGATCAAGCAAGGTGAAGGACACATTATTTATGAAGACATTGACAGGTAACATATGCAGTCAATTATGATGAAAAGAGGGATGCACTATGCTGTTCTGAAGAACATTACACAATATACTCGTGTCTTTCCTCAGTTCATGTTATCAACCTTGCCTCCAGTATGATGTTAAGAAGAGGAGCCACTGGTCATTAGATTGCTAATAAGGCTAGAATCCTCATAGGGTCAGCATTCTTATATAAAGAGATAAGAAGACTTAACTTTCCCTGCTTTTTCTACAGTGAAGTGGCAAGGAGACATGGCAATTGCAAACCAGGAGTCAGTCCCTCAGAAAATCAGGTCCCATCAGTTTCTTCACATTGGGCTTTCCTCCACCTAACGGCAAATGTATATATTCTTTTAAAATAGGAATTATTTTATAATTTGTGACTGTATCTCAGACTCTTTACATAGAGTAGAAGGTCACAAGGATATCATGTATTTTCCCTTTCAACACAAAATTAAATCAACTATTGGTGGAGTATGTCTTTATTCATTAATTGGAATAGATGTTAACAATTTTGAGCTTGCTATTCTTTGTTATTTAGAGAAAAATTTGCATACTATAAAAATTAAGTCATTCTTTATAAACATTTTAAATTTATTTATTTACATTTCCCAGTATCTCATGAGATTAACTTTTGATATATTCACTATCCATTGACTATTTACTGTTAAAATTACCATATTAACCCTCATTTCTATTTCTTTAACAAATAAGTATATGAAGCAGTCTATGCATATGAATATGCAATCTTAAACAAAAGCCAAAGTATTTTTTGACAGATTTTTTTATTGCTTAGAGTGTGAATTAAATTTCAAATAATTTTATCTATGGATGTAGACTAGGCTAACTAAAGTTTCATCTTTACATTTTTTTTTGAGTCTAATGATTTTCCTAGAAATTGAGTTTATATTTACATTTTTACTTATTTATTTATTTTGTGTGTGTGTCTGTGCACACATATGCACACAGGTCATGATAGAACTTTGAAGGTCAGAGAGTTGCTTATGGAAATCAGTTCTTTCCTTCAGTCTGAATTCATGTCCTTATATTTAGAGCCAAGTCTGTGGGGACATTGCCCTAACCCAATTGTTAAAATTTAGTTTTTTACCTATGTAAAAAACATTTCGAGACCAGCAGAGGCAGCAGCTGGAGCAGCCGCAGCCTGCGCCCTCTCCCGCCTGCCCGCCCTCCGTCGCCCTCCACCTGCCCCGGGGTCTCTCTCCCCTTCCTCCTCCTCCACCCCCCCTCCTCCGCCAGCCAGCGGGGGGGCCCCCATTGCCTTCCCGCCCGCCCCTATTGTTCCGCCCCCGGCCTCCCGTCCTTCCCCTTCCCGCCCCCTCCCCTTTTCCCCTCCGTCGACTCTCGCCCTCCAGTGACCAAAGACTTGACCACTCAAAGTCCAGCTCCCTGTAACTGCTAGACATGGACACCAGTGTGATTGAATGTCACTCTCACCATTAGGCTACTTATGCATGGAAAGGAAGTTGGCAGTATCATCGGAAAGAAAAGAGAATTCTGTTAAGAAGATGCATGAGGAGAGTGGTGCCCGTATCAACATCTCAGAAGGGAATTGTCCTGAAAGAATTATCACTCTGGCTGGACCGACTAATGCCATCTTCAAAGCCTTTGCTATGATCATTGACAAACTGGAAGAGGACATAAGCAGCTCTATGACCAATAGCACAGCTGCCAGTAGACCCCCGGTTACCTTACGCCTGGTGGTCCCTGCCAGTCAGTGTGGCTCTCTCATCGGAAAAGGTGGTTGCAAGATCAAGGAAATAAGAGAGAGTACAGGGGCTCAGGTCCAGGTGGCAGGGGATATGCTCCCCAACTCAACTGAGCGAGCAATCACTATTGCTGGCATTCCGCAGTCCATCATTGAGTGTGTCAAACAGATCTGCGTGGCCATGTTGGAGTCCCCCCTGAAGGGCGTGACCATCCCGTACCAGCCCAAGCCCTCCAGTTCTCCAGTCACCTTTGCAGGTGGTCAGGCCTATACCATTCAAGGACAGTATGCCATTCCACAGCCAGATTTGACCAAGCTGCACCAGTTGGCAATGCAACACTCTCATTTTCCCATGACCCATGGCAACACCGGATTCAGTGGCATTGAATCCAGCTCTCCAGAGGTGAAAAGCTATTGGGCAGGTTTGGATGCATCTGCTCAAACTACTTCTCACGAACTCACCATTCCAAATAATTTGATTGGCTGCATAATTGGGCGTCAGGGCGCCAAAATCAATGAGATCCGTCAGATGTCTGGGGCGCAGATCAAAATTGCAAACCCAGGGGAAGGATCTACTGATAGGCAGGTCACCATCACTGGATCTGCTGCCAGCATTAGCCTGGCTCAGTATCTAATCAATGTCAGGCTTTCCTCGGAGACAGGTGGCATGGGGAGCAGCTAGAACAGTGCAGACTCATCCGTAATCCCTTTCTGCTGTTCACCACCACCCATGATCCATCTGTGTAGTTTCTGAACAGTCAGCGATTTCAGGTTTTAAATAGTTTGTAAATTTTCAGTTTCTACACACTTTATCATCCACTCATGATTTTTTAATTAAAGTGTTTTAATTCCTTTCTCTGTTCAGTAGTTACGCTGAGATATCCATATTTAGTTTTATAAGCTTCTCCCCTTTTTTCCTTTTTTTGGGGTTTTTTTTTTGGCTCATGAATTTTTGTTTGTCATGGAAATGTAAGAGTGGAATATTAATACATTTCAGTTTAGTTCTGTAATGTCAGGAATTTTTCAAAAGGAAAAATTAAAAGATGGACTGGAGCTTTTTCTTTGTGAATAGAAAAAAAAACATTTCACACATAAATTCACTATATTTGTGTTATTTCTTTTCCTTCCTTTTAATTCCTCCCATAATATCCAAATAATACACCTTCTTTTGTTTTACACACATACAGACACATAGAAACAGAGAGAGAGAAAGAGAGACACAGAGAGAGGCAGAGAGACAGAGACACAGAGACACAGAGAGACATATGAATTACAGCATTCTGAATACTTTTAGGGTTCCCCTTATTTGTGTAGATTTAAGGTTGGCAACTTAAAATTGGCATTTCCTCCTGGAAAAAAAATAATAATTTCTACTATGCCAGTACACAATGAATGCGTTTAGCTCTTCATCTATGGGATGGGGCTTAACTGGTGAAGTGAGAGAAAGAGTAAACTGGGAAGAGGACCTCTCAGAGAGGGCACTTCCTCCCTAATTTTGGTCTGTGGGTTGTCTGTAAGGACATCTTCCTGATTAATGATTGGACTGGACCATTTCAATCATCTGCTTATAGTGTTAACCCTCACCCTGTACCTGTAGTCCTAGGTTATGTAAGAAAGCCAGGTGAGTGAGCCCTTGAGTACCATTTCTCCACTGTCGTTGCTTCACTTTCTGCCTCTAGTTTCTGTCCTAGTGTCTCTCAAAATTGTATTGTAACCTAAAAGTTGTAAGCTAAATTAAAGCCTTTCAATTCCAAGTTGCTTTTGGATCATGTTCATCACAGGAACCGAACTAAAACATGAGACCTCTGAGGGCAGGAGAGGTAGCAAGGATAAATAACAATAAGGATGTTTGAAACAGCCAACATTTTCTCAAGATTGTTTTGTTCTTTTATTGTCACAACATTCTTGCAAACCTTTCATCTTTAATTAGGGAAAGAAAACACTAGTAAATAATTACTGGGACATTACCTAAGCAGAGAAAAGGGCATAGGAGTGTGAGCTTCATTTTACATTTCCCTCACCTGAAAAATGACCTTTCAGTAGCATCTGGAGGCTCGAATAGGTCAACTGATAAGGCTCCTGAGCTTGAATCTCAGAGTCCAGGGTTCAGTTCCTTGCAACCTTTAGAATTTTAAGAGTGCTTCACACTGCGGCTCAGAATTCAAACAAAAGAGAGCATTAGTAGCATCTAAGACTCACCGAGTTTTTAATGCCTAATGGGATAAACACATTCACCTAGGATCTATGAGTGGAGAGTAAAAATGGGTGCCAACTCCAGAATTGCATATTAGTCAGAAAAATCTTTGTCCTCTCGAGATACATGGCGAAACTAACTATCATTTATGCTCAAAATCCTGTTTAACATTATTTTCTTTTCATTCTGGGAAAAAAAATCCTTACAATTTGAGTCAATTCTGTTAGTTGTAAATTATATTAATATCTTTAACAAGTGAAAAGATTTTTATTATATTTTTGAAAAATGTTTTCACTAAGTAGGAGTTTGAGGCTTTATTTCATTTTTCATTAGATGTTTTGCTTTGTATTGCTTCCTGTGACTTCTGGCTTTGAATGACTTGATGTAATGGTTAAAATATATTTTGTTTATTTTTTTCATTAATTAATTCATTTATTTTCTTTACATCACAGTCACAGCCTCCTCCCACCTCTCCTTCCAGACCCCCTTCCACACCCCTTCTCCCATTCTTGCCTTCCATTTTCTTCAGATAAGAGGACTCCCACCTTAGGTACACCTCCCCCCATCTGTGCTTCTCCCCTTGCCCCTCCTCCACATCACCTGACACATCTTCCCTCACTGAATCCAGACAAGGCAGCCCAGCTAGGGTAAGGGATACAAAGGCAAGCAAGAGAGTCAGAGACAGCCCCTGCTTCAGTTGTTAGGGACCCACATGAACACCAAGGCTGCACATCTGCTACATATGTGCAGGGGATATAGGTTTAGCCCATGCATGTGCTTTGGTTGGTGCTTCAGTCTCTGTTATCTGCCTTCGGCCCAGGTCAGTTGACTTTGTAGATCATCCTGTAGTGTCCTTGAACCCTGTGGATCCCTCAGGTTCTTTTCCTAATATTCAACAACACACCTTGACCTCTACCTAATGTTTGGCTGTGGGTCTCTGCATCTGTTTCCATCAGCTGCTGGATGAAGACTCTCAGAGGACAGCTTTGTCAGGCTCCTGTTTGTAAGTATAACAGGGTATCATTAATAGCCTCAGGGGTTGGCTGTGTGGTCGTTCTAAATTGTGCCAGTGATTGGTTGGCTATCACTTCATCTCTGCTCCAACTCTATCTCTATACATCTTGTAGGTAGAGTCAAAGTATTTGTGAGTGGGTTTGTGTCCCTGTCCCTGCAATGTAAGTGATGTCTGGCTACAGGAGGTGACCACTTCAGCTCGCATATCTTCAGCTGCTCTAAGTTTCAGGTAGGGACACCCCATCCAAGATATCCAGCTCCTTTCAGTGATGCTCCGAAATGACTTCCAAAGTCTTCCAGCCCTCCCATTCCCCAATCTCCTCACACCTATTCCTTCTACCCCTTTCCCACACCCACCCAGTTGGCTCAATCCATTCATGACTAATATCTATCTTATTTCCTATTCTGAGTGAGATTAAAGCATCCTGTCTTGGGCCCTCCCTGTTACATAGCTTCTTTAGGTCTGTGGAATATAGCAGGGTTTTCCTGTACTTTGTGGCTAATGTCCACGTATAGGTGAGTACTCCCATTTGTGTCTTTCTGGGTCTTGGTTACCTCATTCAGGATGATATTTTCTAATTCTATCCATTTGGCTGAAAATTTCAAGATGTCTATGTTTTTAATACCTTAGTATTATTACATTGTTTAAATACACCACATTTTCCTTATTCACTCTTTGGTTGAGTGATATCTAGGTTGCTTTCAGTTTCTGGCTATTACAAATAAAGCTGCTATGAAGATAGTTGAGCAAATGTCGTTGTTGCATGGTTGAGAATCTTTTCGATATATGACCAGGAGTTGTATAGCTGGGTCTCAGTTTTTCTAAGAAACCACCAAATTGATTTCTAAAGTGTTTGTACAAGTATGAACTACCACCAGCAATGGAGTAGTGTTCTTGCTCAACACCCTCTCCAGCATGTGCTCTCACTTGAGTTTTTAATCTTAGCCATTCTGATGGGTATAAGAAGAAATCTTATAGTCATTTGATTTCCATTTCCCTGATTAATAAGGATGTTGAACAATTCTATTATTGCTTCTTGACCATTAAAGATTCCTCAGTTGAGAATTGTGTTTCTGAAAACAACAGATCATCTGGAGGTATCTCCATCCCAGATCTCAAGCTGTACTACAGAGTAATAGTAATAAAAACTGCATGATATTGGCATAGAAACAGAAAAGAAGATCAATGGAACCGAATAGAAGACCCAGAAATAAACCCACACCCTATGAATACTTGATTTTTGACAAAGCAGCCAAATCCATTCAACGGAAAAAAAACAAAAAACAAAACAAAAAAACCCAAAAAAACAGTATCTTCAACAAATGATGCTGGTCCAACTGAATGTCTACATGCAGAAAAATGAAAATAGATACATATTCATCACCCTGCACAAAACTAAACTCCAAGTGGATCAAAGACCTCAACAGAAAACCAGATACTCTAAATCAGTTAGAAAAAAAAGTGGGAACAGCCTGGAACTCATTGACACAGGAGACAACTTCCTGAACAGAACACCAACAGCACAGGCTCTAAGAGCAACAATCAATAAATGGGACCTCATGAAGCTGAAAAGCTTATATAAAGCAAAAGATACCATCATCAAAACAAAATGACTGCCTACAGTTTGGGAAAGAATCTTCACCAACCCTTTATCTGACAGAGGGCTAATATCCAGTATATATAAAGAACTAAAGAAGCTGAAAAGTAACAAACCAAGGAATCCAATTAAAAAATGGGGAACAGAGCTAAACAGAGAATTCTCGACAGAGGAATATCGAATGGCAGAGAAATACTTTAAGAAATGCTCAACCTCATTAGCCATTAGGGAAATGCAAATCAAAATGACCCTGAGATTTCACCTTACACCCATCAAAATGGCCAAGATGAAAAACTCAAGTGACAACACATGCTGGAGAGGTTGTGGAGAAAGGGGAACCCTCTTCCATTGCTGGTGGGAATGTAAACTGGTACAACCACTTTGGAAATCAATTTGGCGCTTACTCGACAATTAGGAATAACACTTCCTCAAGACTCAGTTATACCACTGCTAGGTACATACCCAAAACTAGCTCAAGTACACAACAAGGCCATTTGCTCAACCATGTTTGTAGCAGCTTTATTTGTAATAGCCAGAACCTGGAAACAACCCAGATGTCCATCAACGGAGGAATGGATACAGAAAGTGTGGTATTTTTACACAATGGAATACTACTCAGCAATCAAAAATGAAGAAATCATGAAATTTTCAGGCAACTGGTGGGATCTAGAAAAGATTATTCTGAGTGAGGCATCCCAGAATGAGAAAGACAAACATGGTATATACTCACTTATGTCTATAGACCTAAAGGAGATAAATAAGAAAGCAGACACGAGGTAAGATGATCAATCCTCACTTAGAAAGAAAAATGAGATGTGCATAGGACCTATGACAGGAGTCTACCTCAGAGGGCATCTGAAAGACTCTACCAAGCAGCGTTTCAAAACAGATACTAAGACTCATAACCAAACCTTTGGCAGAAGGGGAGCTAATATGACGGAGAAAGGATTGGAGCCCCACAATGACCAAATATATCTGGGCACAGGGTTTTTGTCTGAAACTGTTTCTCCAACCAAGGACCATGTGTGGATATAACCTAGAATCTCTGCTCGGATGTGGCCCGTGACAGCTCAGTAACCAGTTGGTTTCCCATAGTAAGAGGAACAGGGACTATCTCTGACAGGAACTCAATGGCAGGCTCTTTGACTCTCCACCCCCGAAGGGAGGAGCAGTTCTGCTAGGCCACAGAGGAGGACTTTGCAGCTAGCCCTGAAGATACCTGATAAAACAGGGCCAGAAGAAAGGGGAGGAGGTCCTCCCCAATCCGTGGACTTGGAAAGGGGCAGAGAGAAGCTGAGGGAGTGAGGTTGGGATTGGGAGAGAATAAGGGAGCAGGATACAACTGGGATACAGAGTTAATAAAATGTAACTAATAATAATAAACAATAAAAAAACTGTGGAAAAAAAAGAGAATTGTGTTTAGATCTGTGCCCCATTTTAAAATTGGATTATTTGGGTTTTTTTTTTTTTAGTTGTTTGTATATTTTGGATATTAACTCTCTGTATGATGTAGCTTTAGTGAAGATCTTTCACCATTCTGTAGGGTACCATTTTGTCCTTTTGGTGCTGTCCTTTGCCTTACAGAGATTTCTCATTGTCATGATGTCTTATTTATTAATTTTTAATCATAGTGACTGGACCACTAATGTTTTGCTCAGGAAATTGTCTCCTGTACCAATGCTTTCAAATTTCCCTACTTTCTCTTCTATTAGATTTAGTGTATATTGTTTTATGTTGAGGTCTTTGATCTACTTGGACTTGTGTTTTGTGCAGGTTGAAAAATATGGATGCATTTTCATTTACTATATGAAGTCACCCAGTTAGAACATCATGTGTTGAAGATGCTCTCTTTTTATCCACTATGTAGTTTTGGCTTCTCTGTCAAAAAATCATGTTCATAGGTGTGTGCATTTGGGTGGGTGGGGGGCTTTGATTTGATTTCTCTGGTCAACATGTCTATTTTTATGCCAATACCATGTGGATTTGATTACTAGCTCTCTGCAGCAAGGCTTGAAATCAGAAATGGCAATATTTTAGAAGTTCTTTGATCATACAGGATTGTTTTAGCTATCCTGAGGTTTTTGGTTAGTGGTGGTTAGAAGTTGGGAACTGCTCTGTCAAGGTCTGAATGAATTGTACTAGAATTTTGATATGAACTACATTGAATTGCTCTGAGTTTCAGGTAGGGACACCCCATCCCAGATATCCAGTTCCTCTCAGTGATGCTCCGCACTGATTTCCAAACTCTTAAAGCCCTCTTGTTCCCCACTCTCTCACACCTATTCCCTGTACCCATTCCCCATACCCACCCAGTTGACTCCATCCATTCATGACTAATATCTACCTTTTGGTAGATTGCTTTTGGTAAGATGGTCATTTTTACTATTTTAATCCTACAAATCCATGAATATGGAAAATCTTTCCATCTTCTTATATCTTCTTCAGTTTCTTTACTCAGAGACTTGACCTTCTTGTCAGAGAATTCTTTCACTTGCTTGGTTAGTATTACACCAAGATACTTCATATTACTTCTGGCTATTATGAAGGGTGTTTTTTTCCTAAGTTCTTTCTCTGACTGTTTATCATTTGTATAAAGGAGGGCTGCTTTTTTTTTTTTTTTAGTTAATTTTGTACCCAGACACTTTTCTGAATGTGTTTATCAATGAATGTGTTTTTTGGGGTCACTTACGTATACTATGATGTCCCCTTGATCTCCATTTGTTTTCTTATTGCTCTATCTAGAAAGTCAAGTACTATATTGAACCGATATGAAGAACATGGGCATCCTTGTCTTGTCATATGTTTCAATGGAATTGCTTAAGTTTCTTTCCATTTAATTTGATGTTTGCTATTGGCTTGCTGTATATTACCTTTATTTTGTTTAGTTATATGTCTTTTATGTAGGCATACCGTTATTCTGTAACTAAAAATGTTGATTTCTCTGGTTGCAAGCTTTGTTCTGAGAATCTCCTGTCTCAACATTGAATAAACTCTGCTCCCCGATTGTCCCCTGATATGCCAATAAAGATGCTTATAGCCAATCACCAAGCAGGGGAGAGAACTGGGCTGGACTTTTTGCCAGCATGAGGAAAAGGAGTTAGAGAATAAGGGATTCAGTCACAAGAGAGGTAGAAGAGACCTAAAGAGAAAAAGAGCTGGAGCAGAAAAAACTACACAGTGCAAGTGTTTCTGAGACATATGCTGGGAGGAAACCAGATTTGCTTAGAGTGTTAAGACCAGAGTAATACAAGTTTAACTTCCGACCAGGAATGAAGGAAGATAAACTCTCCAGCATGTGTTTTCACTTGAGATTTTCGAGTTTTTTTTTTTTTTTTTTTACAATTTATTCACTTTGTATACAGGCTATAGCCCTCCCACCCCTTGTATCCTCCCAGTGCCACCCTTCCTCCCTGTTTTCCCCCTATGTTCCTCCCCTAATCTAAGGACAGAGGAGGACACTAGTTTATCAGGTCTCCTGCTCAGATGAAGCCCATAGGCTGCTTAGTTTCCAAATGGGTCACTTGAATCTTTGATCTTAGACATTGTTATGGGTGTAAAGTGGAAGCTCAGGGTCATTTTATAAAAATAACTTTAAAATTTTGGCACTCAATGTAGGGATGAACTTACATTGAAAGTAAAACTACAGAGCAGATTCTTAGTTCTGTTCATTAAGCGAACAACTGCAAATTCTAAGGGAGCAGTAGGTCCCAGCTCCCAGATTAGACCTCAGGAAGAGCAGCAAGGCCTCAAACAGGCTGCAGAAAAACTAACACTGATATAAAACCCAAAGAGGCAGGTTTTTTTTAATTTTATTTTTTCTTATCAGTTACATTTTATTAACTTTGTATCCCAGCCGTGTTTAAGCCCTTGCTAAAAAATAAAAGAAAAAGAAAAGGAAGACTCTTTAACACAAGCAATGCAAGCATGCTTCGCTTCTCAAACCCAGATTTTCCTAGCCAAGTCAAGAAGCTAAATCCTTTTGAGGATGGGCTATTGTTGGCCTGACTCCTGAAGGACAGAGGCAAACACTTGTGGATCTAATAACTGCCCAGGGTGGAGGAGGGGTCAGGATTCCTTGAGGGATTAAAAAAAATAAAAGGCTTCTTCTGGAAGCAGGAGTGGATATAGACTGAGAAGCCTCAAATATCTCAACTGGTAAAGTCTAGAAGGAAAGCTGGGTCTAAGAAAGTAAAGTCCTTAGGGAGAGGAACTGAGATTAAAGAAGATTATTTTCTGTTGAAAATGTAGGAAGACACAGAGCTTCTGGATTCCATTTGAGTTTGTTACTCTTATCATACAAATATATATGTGACTATTACAGTTTTATACATCCTCTTTGGGAGAGATCATAATAAGACAGATATGGAGAAAGAAAAGACTGGGTAATTAGATGTTAAGTTAGAGGACATAAACCAGAAGTTGGAGAAATCTTTCAATGAAAATAGAGAACCTTAAGGGAATTCCATCTGGAACTTACAATAACACCGAAAGGAGCAGTTCCAGATGAGAAAAATCTACCAAGGATTAGTGAAATTACAGAATGGCAGCCCATTGATGAGCTGGATAGAAAGGCTTTGGTTATAGGCAAACATAATCAGACTGGATATCCTATGTATATTGTCAAGGTTCAATTACTAGATGAAGATCTAAAGTAGAAATGCAGGTCCTATCTGGTGTTGCCTTGGAACAAGGTCATACAGTGGCTTGTATGCTCCATTTTAGAGGGATTAGTGAGCTGAAATATATGCACCAAGCCATAGGTCCATATTCAAAATTCCAAAAGTATTTGCCTCAATTTATGGAGAGTATGAGTTTAAGGTTACATATTTGTTAGAGGTGGTGAATGTCTTGGAGATGCCTTTGCAAATTGGGGCGCTGATGTTTCAACATGCATATCCATTTTAATACAACAATTTTTTTTTTAGATATTATGGCATGAAGCCCATCACTGATATAGCTTATAATCCTATAGGTCAAAAAATTAGAAAAAGTCTAACAATAATTTTAAAATGGTGGTCATAAAACAGAAAGGGAATATAATATCTCCACAAAATAGATTAAATAATAATATACTGACTTTAAAATTTTTAAATGAGACAAGTAGTACACCTGCTAAGATACACTGGATTTAGAAAGAACTGCTGAATTAGATAAGTCTCAATGCCAAAATATGTTGCTTTGAGGAGAAGATGCTCTTGACAGAACAGAAAAAGTAAAAGCTATGTATTCAACCCAAACTGATGCAAATCAGATTTGATGGGGGGTGGGGGGCTCCTGAAGATCTTGGCTACAGATAGAAAGAAAGACAGGAAGAAGGTCAAACAGGACAGGTAATATAATTTGAGGATCCTTCCACATGGGAATAGCTTCGAGCCTGACTGAAAAATGAAAATGTCTCCAGCCACAACTTCAAGTATACATGACCAATAAATCTTTGGCTACAAAATCCTCAGGATTTTTCATGCATTCTTTTAAATGACATAGATAAAAATGCATATTAGAGTACAGCGCCTTACCTATTCAAACAGCAGAGAATCATCTTTAACTGTAACTGTGCTCAATGCACAGTCTACACATATATTATTAGAGAAATATATAATACCTTTGAACATTTATATATTTTGCAGAGCAAGAGGACCAGACACCAAAAAAGACAAGACAAGTAGCCCAGGTGATCCAACCCCACAGGTGTACTCAATAACTGTTTCCAAAAATCTGTATTATGGACAATTTTAAAATGACTAGCTAGATTATCCAACATCACAGACTCTTCCAATCAGGACTTTAGTTAAGCTCTGAACTTTCTCAGTATTCAGAGATGGGACTGTAGTAAAAGTTATAGCTAACTTTCTTTTTTTCTTTTATTTTATTATTATTTTTTTTATCAGTTACATTTTATTAACTCTGTATCCCAGTCGTGTCCCGATCCCTCATTCCCTCCCAGTCCCTCCCTCCCTCCCTCCCTCATCTCCACCGTGCCCCTTTCCAAGTCCACTGATAAGGGGGACCTCCTCCCCATTCATCTGATCCTGTTTTATCAGGTATCTTCAGGACTGGCTGCAAAGTCCTCCTCTGTGGCCTAACAGGACTGCTCCTCCCTTCGGGGGTGGGGAGACCAAAGAGCCAGTCATTGAGTTCCTGTTAGAAATAGTCCTTGTTCCCCTCACTTTAGGAAACCAATTGGTTACTGAGCTACCACAGGCTACATCTGAGCGGAGGTTCTAGGTTATATCCATACATGGTCCTTGGTTGAATGTCAGTCTCAGAAAAGACCCTGTGCCCAGATATATTTGGTCCTTGTGGAGCTCCTATCTTTTCCCCATCAGACTAACTCCCCTTCTTTCTTATGATTCCCTGTACTCTGCCAAAGGTTTGGTCATGAGTCTTTGCTTTGAAAACGCTGCTAGTTAGAGTCTTTCAGATGTGCTCAGTAGACTCCTGTCATACGTTCAATGCACATCCCATCTGTCTTTCTAAACGAGGATTGATCATCTTACCCCATGTCCGCGCTATTGATTATCTTTTTTAGGTGTATAGATTTCATTATGTTTATCATATCTTATAAGTCTATATAAGTGAGTATATCCCATGTTTGTCTTTCTCCTTCTGGGATATTTCACTCAGAATGATCTTTTCTAGATCCCACCATTTGCCTGCAAATTTCATGATTTCCTCCTTTTTGATTGCTGAGTAGTATTCCATTGTATAAAATACCACAATTTCTGTACCCATTCCTCCGTTGATGGACATCTGGGTTGTTTCCAGGTTCTGGCTATTACAAATAGAGCTGCTATAAACATGGTTGAGCAAGTATCCCTTTTGTGTACTTGAACAAACTTTGGGTATATACCTAGCAGTGGTATAGCTGGGTCTTGAGGAAGCACTATTCCTATTTGTCTTAGAAAGCACCAGATTGCTTCCCAGAGTGGTTGTACCAGTTTACATTCCCACCAGCAGTGGAGGAGGGTTCCCTTTCTCCATAACCTCTCCAGCATGTGTTATCGCTTGAGTTTTTCATCTTGGCCATTCTGATGGGTGTAAGGTGAAATCTCAGGGTCATTTTGATTTGCATTTCCCTGATGGCTAATGAGGATGAGCATTTCTTCCAGTGTTTTTCTGCCATTCGATATTCCTCTGTCGAGAATTCTCTGTTTAGCTCTGTTCCCCATTTTTTAATTGGATTACTTGGATTGCTGCTTTTCAGCTTCTTTAGTTCTTTGTATATACTGGATATTAGTCCTCTGTCAGATAAAGGGTTAGTGAAGATTCTTTCCCAATCTGTAGGCAGTCGTTTTGTTTTGATGACAGTATCCTTTGCTTTACAGAAACTTTTCAGTTTCATGAGGTCCCATTTATTGATTGTTGCTCTTAGAGCCTGTGCTGTTGGTGTTCTGTTCAGGAAGTTGTCTCCTGTGCCAATGAGTTCTAGGCTGTTCCCCACTTTTTTCCAATTGATTTAGGGTATCTGGTTTTATGTTGAGGTCCTTGATCCACTTTGACTTTAGTTTTGTGCAGGGTGATAAATATGGATCTATTTTCATTTTTCTGCATGTAGACATCCAGTTGGTCCAGCACCATTTGTTGAAGATGCTGTCTTTTTTCCATTGAATGGATTTGGCTTCTTTGTCAAATATCGAGTATTCATAGGTGTGTGGATTTATTTCTGGGTCTTCTATGCGGTTCCATTGATCCTCCTTTCTGTTTCTATGCCAATACCATGCAGTTTTTATTACTGTTGCCCTGTAGTACAGCTTGAGATCAGGAATGGAGATACCTCCAGATGATCTGTTGTTGTACAGGATCGTTTTGGAGATTCTGGGTTTTTTGTTTCTCCATATGAAGCTGAGAATCTTTTTTTCAAGGTCTGTAAAGAATTGAGTTGGTATTTTGATGGGAATTGCATTAAATCTGTAGATTGCTTTTGGCAGTATGGCCATTTTCACAATGTTAATCCTACCAATCCATGAGCATGGGAGATCTTTCCATCTTCTGATATCTTCTTTGATTTCTTTCTTCAGAAACTTGAAGTTTTTCTCAAACAGGACTTTCACTTGCTTGGTTATTGTCACCCCAAGGTACTTTATGTTATTAGTGGCTTTCAATGTGTCCCATAAATTCGGGTATGTTGTGCCTTCATTTTCATTGAATTCTAGGAAGTCTTTAATTTCTTTCTTTATTTCTTCCTTAACCCAGCTGTCATTGAGTAGTAAGTTGTTCAGTTTCCATGTGCGTGTTGGCTTTTTGTTGTTTCTGTTGTTGTTGATGTCTAGCTTTAGTCCATGGTGTTCAGATAGTATACAAGGGATTATTTCAATCCTTTTGTATCTGTTGAGGCTTGCTTTGTGACCCACTATATGGTCTATTTTGGAGAAGGTTCCATGTGGTGCTGAAAAGAAGGTGTACTCTTTTGAGTTTGGGTGCAATGATCTGTAGACATCTATTAGGTCCATTTGATTTAGGGATTCTGTGAGTGCTTTTATTTCCCTATTTGGTGTCTGTCTAGTTGATCTGTCCCTTGGTGAGAGTGGAGTGTTGAAGTCTCCCACTATTAAGGTATTAGGATCGATGTATGATTTAAGCTTTAATAATGTTTCATTTACGAATGTAGGTGCTCTTGTATTTGGGGCATAGATATTCAAGATTGTGATGTCCTCTTGGTGGATTTTTCCTTTGATGAGAATATAGTGGCCCTCCTTATCTTTTTTGATTAACTTGGGTTGAAAGTCTATTTTATTAGATATTAGGATGGCTACTCCAGCTTATTTTCTGGAACCATTTGCTTGAAAAACAGTTTTCCAGCCCTTTACTCTGAGGTAGTGTTTATCTTTGTTGCATAGGTGTGTTTCTTGGATGCAACAGAATGTTGGATCCTGTTTCCTTAACCATTCTGTTAGCCTGTGTCTTTTTATTGGTGAGTTGAGTCCATTGATATTGATAGATAATAGTGACCAATGCATGTTAGTTCCTTTTGTAATGGAGTCGGTGATCTAACCCTGTTTCATTGCTTGTTTTCTTTTCATTTTTGTTGGGACATTATCTGTATGCCCTGTTTTCTTGGGTGAATTTGTTTTCATTGGATTGGAGTTTTCCTTCTAGTATCTTCTGTAGGGATGGTTTGCTGTGTAGATATTGTGTAAATTTAGTTTTGTCATGGAATATTTTGTTTTCTCCATCTATGTTGATTGAAAGCTTTGCAGGGTATAGTAGTCTGGGTTGACATTTGTGATCTCTTAGAGTCTCCATGATACTTGCCCAGGCCCTTCTGGCTTTCATAGTTTCCAATGAGAAGTCCGGTATGATTCTGATAGGTCTACCTTCATATGTTACTTGGTCTTTTTCCCTTGCTGCTTTTAATATCTTTTCTTTGTTCTGTAGATTTAATGTTTTGACTATGATGTGATGTGATGTGTTTCTTTTCTGGTCTAGTCTATTTGGAGTTCTGTAGGCCTCTTGTATATTTATGGACATGTCTTTCTTTAAGTTGGGAAAATTTTTTTCTATGATTTTCTTGAAAATATTTTCTGGAACTTGGAGTCTGGAGTCTTCTTTTTCGTGAATTCCCATTATTCTTAAATTTTGTCTTTTCATAGCATCCTTGATTTCTTGGATATTTTGTGATTGGAACTTTTCTGATTTTACTTTTTCTTTGAGAGAAGTATCCATTTCTGCAAGTGTGTCTTCAGCTCCAGAGATTCTCTCTTCCATCTCTTGTATTCTGTTGGTGATGCTTACTTTTGTGGTTCTTGATCTTTTCTTCAAGTTCTCCAGCTCAAGGGTTTTCTCATTTTGTGTTTTCTTTATTGATTCTAATTCTGTTTTCATGCCTTGCACCATTTCTTTCATGTGTTTGAATTTGGATTCCTGTCTCTCTACGATGGCCTCTATTTCTTTTTTCATTTCTTTCTTATATGCCACTAATTTTTCCTCTACTTGTGTATCTATTTGTTTGGCTATGTTTGCCTGTGTTTCTTTAAGGATATTGTCTATTTCTTCTTTCTTTGCCTCCAATTGACCTGCCATCTCTTTGAAAGACTTGTTCATTTCCTCCTTATGAGCCTCAAATAATTGGGCAAGCATGGATTTAAAATAATTTTCCTGTGCTTCTGCTGAATTGGAGTATCCATCGATTTTGGGGTTTGCTGGTGAAGTCATGATGTCCTGATTTATGTTGGAAGTGTTCTTTCGCCTACCCCTGGCCATTGGCTTATCTGAAACCTTCCACGTTTGTTTTTGGATTCTGCAGATCAGACTGGTGCTGTCTCTCTCTGGTATCTGGAGAGTTCTTCAGGAAGCTGAGCACTCTCAGCGTGTGCTGAGGACTAGCTGTACCTGTGGGAGGAAAGAACGCAGGCGCAAACGGGGCAAATGCAAGCGTGTGTGCGTGCGCGTGTGTGTGTCTGTGTGTGTAAGTGTGCATGGACGAGTTTCTCAAGGGACAGAGTGATGGCTAATGTTGAACCCTTGAGTGTGTGGGAGGGGCTCTGCACTGTATATGTCCCAGGCGCTAATGATGACCTCAGCGCAATTTCTGGCATTAACTGTCTTAACTCCTCAATCAGGCCCACAGGGCAGGAACTTCAATGTCCCTAGTGCCCCTCTCTTTCCCAAAGTGGGTATGTGGGTGGGAGGGGGGTTCGATGCCTGGCTTCTGATTTAGAAGGACCCAGGATCTGGGGAACTGCAGATTCTCAAGGGTGCACTCACTTACAGGCAGGTCTCTTGGCAGAGATTGTGGTATCCGGGGCTCTCTGCTCTCTGGTTTGGCACTGCCTCTTTGATGTGCTCCGCCAGTTCTGTGCTGCTGTCACTGCCAGGTTCTGAGGTCTTGCTGCAGCTGGAGATTTCAGGGTGGACACTTCAGCAGGGATGGGGTAAACAGGCTCTCTGTTCTCTGGTTTGGCCCTGGTTAGTCTTAAACTGGAGGGCTGTGGTGCTCCGCCAGTTCACTGCTGCTCCACAGCCACGTCCTGCTGTAACTGGAGACTGGGTTGCTAGTCCCAATGTTTTCTGGGAAGTCCTGGGGTCTCTTCGTTGTGCTCTCCAAGCTTGGGAGGCCCAGCGCCTGGTGTGTCCAGGTTGTATGACGTTTCTGCCTGGTTTTGGTGAGTACATAGCGTATTCTCTGTCACTGTGGGATTGGGTGGGCCGTACCATCAGTGATGGCGATCCTGCAGAGCTAGTATGGTGTCTAGCAGATCCGTGCCCTGGGAGGATGGTGCTGCCGCTGTGCAAATCTGGGACTCCGGGACATGTACTGCTGGCTTTTGTCTGCCGCTAAAGTACTTGGGGCTCCAGTGGCTATATACCCCAGGCAGTTAGGTCTGAGCTGAGAAAGATGAGTCTGCTGTGCCGCTGTGCCAGGAGGAAGGAGGTCTGCGGGAAGGGAGTGCCGCAAGAACAAAGGATCGTTTCTCTCCTTCCCCGAGCAAGTCTCCTGGTGACTGGAGACCAAAGTTTTCACCTCCTGCGATGTTCCCTGTTGTTCAGAAAGCCTCACCGTGGGTGGTTTTCCTGGGTTGGTGGTCCTTCCATTCTCCAACTCAGAAGATCGGGTATCCCACTGCTCAGAAACTGTGTGTGCTAGTCTGCTAAGTTTCTTAAAACTGGATAATGTTCCAATTTTGGACCCCCTAAAAAGAAAAACTACATCCCAAATCAGCAGAAAGCAATTTTAAAAGAAGTATATCTCATTCCCAAGACAGGGTGCATGTTTTGTTTTTTTTTTTTTTTTTTTGATCATTCTGTAGGTAATAGATGTTTATTATTGTTTCAAAAGGGATGGTTATAGGAGTCATAAGAAAAGGGGTAGATTATTGAATCTGCTGACCAAAGAACATTAATGAGCTATTACATTTCTATTGATCATTGTATATTAATACAGATTTAAGATTACATTCGGTTACAACATGATCAGGTATTGTACTTACAAATTTTTAAAAATGCAATGTTAAGTTCTAGTCATTTTGAAAGCTACTCTTACTGTTTAGGATAATAAAATTCATATTAGCACTAAGATAAACTCATGGTCATGCTAGATACTAGTTTAATTAATTACTAAAACATGTTTCTTAAATTGACAAATTAAAAAATAGCAAAAAACAAACAATGCAGATTAGATAGATGACAGATATAGATAGAAAATTGATAGATAGATGCTCTTTAAAAACCTCAGATATCTACAGAATATACGCCTTTGAAAATTTTATTAACTTAAACCATTTTTGACAATGAGACGGGTCTGTACTTAGAAGCACCAACATTCCACTGTAAAGAGCATCAAAGGCTCCATGTGTGGCAAGCTAGCCACTGGGAATAAAATGCCCTTGCTTCTATTACATACAAAATACTGTCCAAAACTGGACAACCTGGGATGCAGGAGAGTTGACTGCCAAGCTTTGTAAGGACAAGGTATGCAAATCCTTTATAATTCCTACTTCACAGAAATTTCTGTCAAATATTCTGAGCTGAACATGCGGCTCTGTTATGGAGAGATTTTTGTAAACTATCTCTGTCATTTCTATATATTTGGAAGTTGCTTGCTTGTACTTCCTACATATTTTGGTATTATTTATTCTTTCTTAAGTTTCTAATTGGGTTAAAGACTATATAGTTATATTCTCACAGAAAAACAAATTGTTTAAGATGATAAAATTTGATAGATAATAAAATACTTTATCCAAGCATGCCAAATATAGAAATGTAAATTTTACCTAATAATTTTCCTAGTTATTAACATTATTATATGTAGTTTGTTATTGTAAAAGAAAGAGCCTTTTATTAGGCTCAAAGGGGGAGTTGTAGGCATAATGTTATTGTGTAATTCAAATGCTGATTTTTATCCCCTATATCTGGTTGCGAGCTCTGTTCTGATGCTCTTCTGTTTCAATGTTGTTTATGCTCTGCTCCCCAATTGTTTGCTGATTTGCCAATAAAGCAGCTTACAACCAATAGGTGAGCAGGAAAAAGAATAAGGCTGGACTTCTTGACTGCATGAGGAGGAAAAGTTAGAGGAGGAAGACGGATTCAGTCACAGCAAGAGGTACAAGAGACATGAAGAAAAAGGAGCTGGAGCAGAAAAGCTACAAAGTGCAAGTATCTCTGCTATCTATGCTGGGAGGAATCCATTTTAGCTTAGAGGGTTGAGAAGAGAGCAATAAATGCTCAGCTAATGTGTTGTTAAGCTTATTAAACTAATACAAATCTCTCAAATATTTGTGTGATAGCAGGGGTAGGAGAGAAATTGAAAAACAAACACAGTTTTATGCAAATAACTTAAAAACATGTATCTCTGATCTCTCTAAAACTTTTTTGATTTTTTAATTAAATTTTTATTTTTTATTATTAGTTACAGTTTATTAACTTTGTATCCCACTCTCGCATTCCCTCCCAATCCTACCCTCCCTCTCTCATCTTCTCCCTACCCATTTCCAAGTCCACTGATAGGGGAGGACCTCCTCCCCTTTCATCTGACCCTAGCTTATCAGGTATCTTCAGGTTTGGATGCAAAGTCCTCCTCTGTGGCCTAGCAGGGCTGCTCCTCCTTCAGGTGGGGGAGGGAGAAGGTCAAAGAGCCTGCCATTGAGTTCATGTCAGAAATAGTCCCTTTTCCCCTTACTAGGGTACCCACTTGGATACTGAGTTACCATAGGCCACAGAGCACGGTTTCTAGGTTATATCCATATATGGTCGTTGGTTGGAGATACAGTCTTACAAAAGACCCCTGTGCCCAAATAAGCAATAAATGAAGCAATCCAATTAAAAAATGGAGTACGGAGCTAACCAGAGAATTCTCTGTAGAGGAATATAGAATGGCAGAGAAACACTTAAAGAGATGCTCAACGTCCTTAGCCATCAGAGAGATACAAATTAAAACAACCCTGAGATTTCACCTTACACCCATCAGAATGGCTAAGATGAATAACTCAAGTGACAACACATGCTGAAGAGGTTGTGGAGAAAGGGGAACCCTCCTCCATTGCTGGTGGAAATGTAAACTTGTACAACCACTTTGGAAATCAATCTGGTGCTTTCTCCAAAACATGAAGTGGTATTGGATTCTGTCAAGGTCTTTTTCAGCCCCGAATGACATGACCATTTTGTTTTCTTTTAGTTTGTTTATAATGTGGATTACATTGATAGATATTTATATGTTGAACCACCCCTGCATCTCTGGGATGAAGCCTACTTGAGCATGGTGAATGATGACTTTTATGTATTCTTGGATTCTTTTTGTGAGTATTTTATTGAGCATTTTTGAATCAATGTTTATGAAGGAAATTGGATTGAAATTTTCTTTCTTTGTTGAGTCTTTGTGTAGTTCAGGTATCAGGCTGACTGTGGCTCTAATGAAGGAATTTGGAAATATTCCTTTTCTTTCTGTTTTGTAGAATAGTTTATGGAGGATTGATATTAGCTCTTCTTTGTAAGCCTGATAGAATTTTACAATAAAACCACTTGGCCATGTTTTTTATTTGTTTTTGTTTTTGTCTAGAGACTTTTCATAAATGCTTCTATTTCCTTACAGATTTTGAATTACTTGCATAGTTTACCTGATCGTGATTTAACTTTGCTAAGTGATATCTAGAAAGAAAATGATCCATTTTATTTAGATCTTCCAATTTTGTGAAGTACAAGATTTTGAAATAATACCTAAAGAATCGTTGGATTTCCTTGTGTCTGTTGTTATGTCCTTTTTTTTTTTCATTTCTGATTTTGTTAATTTGAATATTGTCACTGCTTTTCAGTTACCTGGCCTAAGGGCTTTTCTATCTTGTTGATTTTATAAAGAACCAGCTCTTGGTTTCATTGAGTCTTTATATTGTTTTCTTTTTGTCTAATTTATTTATTTCAGCCTTTAGTTTGAATATTTCCTCTTGCACGTATTAGTTTCTTTTTGTTCTAGAGCTTTGTGTTGAGCTGTAAAGTTGGGAGTTTGATATCTCTTTAATTTTTTAAAGGCAATTACTGTTATGGATTTTCTTCTTGGCACTTCTTTCAGTTGTTTCCCATAAGTTTGGGTATGCAGTACCATAATTTTTCATTAAATATAGGAAGTATTTAATTACTTTTATTATTTCTTACATGCCCCACAGGTCATTTAGTAAGGGATTGTTTAGTTTTCATGACTTTGTATGCTTTCTGTTCTTTCTTTCTTTCTTTGTTTCTTTCTTTGTTTCTTTGTTTCTTTCTTTCTTTCTTTCTTTCTTTCTTTCTTTTTTTTGGTTTGTTTGTTTGTTTTTATGTTCAGCTTCAATCCATGATTGTCTGATAACATATTATAGCTTTATTTCAATTGCCTTATATGTGTTGAGGCTTGATTTGTGACTGACTATATGTTCTTTATTATTGTTTGGGTTAAAAAATTTGTAGACATATGTTAGGTACATATGATTCATAAAGTCTGCTAATTTTATTATTTCTCTGTATATTTTCTTTCTTAATGAATTATCTCTTGGTGACAGTGGGGTGTTGATCTCTGCTATTATTAAAGTGTGGGTTTTGATGTGTGATTTAAGCTTTAGTAATGTTTCTTTTACTAATCTGGATGCCCTTTCATTAGAGTCATAGATGTTCTGATTTGAGAGATCATCTTGGTGGATATTTCCTTTGATGAGTAGGAAACCTTCTCCCCCTTACATTTTGCTTAATTTTGGCTAAAAATTTATTTATTTATTTATTTATTTATTTTTAGATATTAGAATGGCTGCTCCAAGTTGCCTTTTAGGTCTTGGGTTTTCTTAGAAAACCTTTGTCCATCCTTTTACTTTGAGGAAATGTCTATCTTTGATGTTGAGGTATGTGCCTTGTATACAGCAAAATGATGAATCCTACCTTTATATCCACGCTCTTCTCCTGTTTCATTTTCTTTTCTAATTGGTGTATTGAGTCCATTAATATTGAAAGATATTAATGACCAATAATTGCTAATACCTGTTATTTTTTTGTCTCTACTAAGAGTAGTGGTATGTGTGTATGTGTGTGCATGCTTCCTTTTCTTTGTTTTTTGTTAGTGTGTAGTTATTTATTTACTTTGTTACTCTGGGTGTAGCTAACCTTCTTGGGATGGAGTTTTCCTTCTTGTATCTTCTCTATGGATGGATTGGTGGGTAGATGTTGCTTAAATATGTTTTTGTCATGGAATATCTAATTTCTCCATCAACGATGACTAAAATTATTTCTGGGTAAAGTAGTCTTGGTTGACATCTGTGGTATCTTAGAGTCTAGAGTCTACAGCACATCTTCCCAGGCCTTTTTTGGCTTTTAGAATCTCTGTTGAGAAGTCTGGTATAATTCTGCTATTTCTGCCTTTATATGTTAGTTGGCCCTTTTCCAATTCAGATTTTAATAATCTTTCTTTCTTCTATACTTTAATGTTTTAATTATGATGTGTCAGAATTATTTTCTTTTCTGGTTCAATCTACCCAGTGTTCTTTAAGCTTCTTGATTAGATATTATTTAGACATTTCTCTCTTTAGGTTGGGAAATTTTGTTCTATAATTTTGTTGAAAATGTTTTCTAGACCTTGGAACTTAGAGTCTCTTCCTTCTTCTAGTCCTCTTAATTTTAGGTTTGGTCTTTTCATTATGTCCCAGATTTCCAGGATGTTTTGTGCCAGAAACCTTTTAGATTTAATAATTTCTTTATCTGACATATTGATTTATTCTATTATATCTTCTATGCCCGAGGTTCTTTCTTTACTTTCTTATATTCTGTTGGTGATGCTTGCATCTGTAGTTCCTGTTGTCTTCACTAGGCTTTTGTTCTCCAGGATTTTCTCAGTTTGTGTTTTCTTTGTTGCTTTTATTTTTATTTTCACAGCTTGAGCAGGTTTATTTATCTCCTTCACCTCTTTGACTGTATTTTCTAAGGGATTTATTCATTCCCCCCTTAAATGCAGGCAGAGTTGTGGGCTGGAGATTAAAGCACAGGGGAGGGAGTCCAGTTTACCACTGTTGGGTGTGCTTTAGGGGAACTTGGCAGGCAGGAGATTGGCAGAGGGGGGAGTAATCTGAGTATTCCTGATGTAAAACGTCATTTTCTTATACAGTGTACCCAATGTCACCTATTAGGAGATATTTCACTCTTCCTTAATTTTTTCTGTATTTACTTAAAACTACATTCATTCATTTATCTGTGATAGGTGTATGGCACTGAGCACATGTGAATGTCATTGGACACCTTGAAAAGGTTATTTCTCTCCTGACTAATGTGAATCATGTTATTGAGTTTAGGTCATTAGGAATGGAAAAAATGACTTTACCTACTGAGCCATTTTGTTGCCTACTAGATTAGAATTTTAAAGTGCCAAGCTTAGTAGCCATTTTTAAATATTCTGAATTCACTTACATCATAACCAATCAGAAACACAAAGGAAAATGAACAGCATTATATATGTCTTTTCTGTGGGTTTCTCACATAACTTGTCTTGTTACTTTTCATTTTAAGAATAATTGTCTTCAGAAGAAGCAGACAGACAGTGGGTACCACCATTTCACCACAAATTATACTTGAGCCCTGGTAAACACTCGTTATTCCTGCAGAGCCACAAGGTCTGCATAAAAGGTCAGGAAACATTAAACCAAATTGGGTTTTGGGCAAACAGAGTGAGATACAGACTGCTGTAGCACTTTACACCATCGATAGTGATTCAGGATAACTGATAGGCAAGGGCAAATTTATCAACTTGCTTTCTCTGAGGCAACAAAGACTATAGTTTAGTGTCCCAAAAGCCTAATGAAGTTCACATGGAATTCTAGGTTCCTACAAAGTTCTTGGAGATAATAGCTATAGACCTGAGTATGCAAAAATCACTTAAGTGTGTATGTGTATGTGTGTGTGTATAAACATGCTTTTAAAATCTTTTTTTGCCTATTTTTGAAAATACTTAGTCAATGTACTTACCAGAATGTTACTTTTGTTTTACTTTTAAATGTTAATGTCATATTTTGCTTTCATGAATTTTTTTGTGAGTTTTTTTAATGTTTCTGGGTTTTGTTTGCTTTTTGTTTGTTTTATATGTATATAATATATAAAACCTATATAGTGTATAAAACATAGTATATCACATTTCACATATCATGTTCTATATATAATAATATATGATCTATAATGCATCTATTATATATTTATCATGTGTTTATTTTACATTACTATATATTTCTTATCTATATAACATATGTTATATAGATAAGAAATACATAATAAAACTATACTTACACACACACACACACACATATATATATATATACATATATAAATTTGAAGCTATTTGAGATTGATAGTGGCAATCATAGTTAAACAAATACTTAGCCCATATTATAGGACAATATTAACTTGCCTATGCATACTTGTGTGGCTTTTAATGGGCACATGTCATTTTACTGATTCCTATTCTAACTTTCTTCACTAAAACAACTAAAATAAAAAATCTGAATTATATATAAATTATATATATATGCATATATATATATGCACACAATGGAGTTTTTAGAATCAGAAGTTAGAAAATCATGCCATTTGTAATAGCACATGTGAAATTTGAATGCATTTTGTTAAATGCAGTTTGCCTCACTGAATAATCAAATACCATTTTCTATCTGTGAAATATAAACACAGTGAACCCACAGAAGCAGAAGGGAGAGTTACAATGATGTTAATCAAAGAGGTGGATAGGAAACTTGGGAGGCCAAAATTTGGTAATTTCATGCAAAGTTTGTTATTTTCTGTGTATCTATCACTCAAAACAAGTAGCTGTGTTTAATGTTATATCTTATGTTTGGTTTTGTTATGAGAATATATTTTGAATGTCCGCACCAAAGACATCCACATGCAAGCTCGTTTACGTTTATATATGTGAAAAGACTAAAGTATGGAAATCATGAATACATTGATCACCTGGTATATTAATTGGTTTTATTTTTGTTGTGATAAAATACTTGAAAAAAAGGGTATTAAGGTAAATATTTTTTCTTCTGTTTTATTGCTCACAGAAGGTACAGTCCATTACAGAGGAGACAGTAAGGGACAGACAGTGATGAGGGGACAGAAATTTTCATCTGGGACTTCTTACCTCACGTTCTAGTAGAACCAGAAGCAGAGAGGAGATTGGATGTGGGCCCCAGCAGTAAAAAGTCATGGCCTATTCCCAGATGCTCACTCTCTTCAGCCATACAGTGCAAACCAAAATTTTCATACCCTTTCAAAGCAATTCAATAACCAGAAACCAAATGTTAAAGCATATGAGTTAATGGGGATGTTTCATATTCAAATCAAAATTTATTATAGACAATAATTATTGTATAACATATATATATCAAAATGTTACAGCATAAATATAAGGTTTTATTTAATATATACAGATGTAAAATGTGTAAAGCAAAAGAAAATATCTAAAAACATGTTAATTATTTACTACCTAAAATAGGATTAAATTTATGTTATTAAATAGAATTAGTCTTGTAGGATCCACTGTACTGAGAATCTATTTATGTTATTAAGCAACTATTTATGGTATCAATTTAAATGCTAAATGAATGAACTAAACAAAACACCACATATACAAGCTCATTAAGATATTTTTGCATTAAGTCATATTCAGAACAACAGTAAGAGGGAGGAAGTAGCAGTCTGGCTCCCACGTTAAACACAATAATCAGTCTAAGACTATTTGCAGTTTATGAAATATAGTTCTCAATTGAAATGCATGAAAATGTTATTACTTCTAGTTCAAAAGGTCATCTATAAAATTTATTTTTAATGTATCTTATTACAGAAAATTTGTACCCCTATTCGAAGAAAAGGTAAACATGTTTTTCCTTGAAAGGCAAAAGGAATTTCTTCAGTATTCATCTTATAACTTTTTTCTTGCTAACTGTAATGTTGTGACAAAACAAAACAAAAAATATTAATTTTCATCCTTGACTTCTTAATGAACCAAATAGAAGAAATAGAAAAAATAGTGCAAACCCCCCTCCCAGCAATATACAAATCAGAAGATAACAATGTCTTTATGGATAAAATTAGAGCAAACTGATCATAAGGAATATTATTGGACATTTACTCACAAATCTTGAACCAATAGCATACATTTCAATTAAAAAGAGATTTCAAGGGGATAGAAGGACCCAAAAGTGACAGATTCTCCACAAGGAGACCAAAAAACAAACAAAAAAAACCCAAACAAATAACAACAACAACAACAAAACAAAACTGGGCCATGGGGCCCTGAAATGACTGATGCACCAAGCAAGGACCATGCATGGAGAGGAGAGGATCTAGACCACCTGCTCAGATGTAATCTATGGCAGCTCCGTCTCCCCATGAGTTCCCTTGTAAGGGGATCAGGGGAAGTCTCTGACATGAACTTGGCTGCCTGCTCTTTGATATATTCGCCCTGGTGGGGCAAACTTGCCATTCCACAGAGGAAGGGAATCCAGGCCAAACTGATGAGACTTGATAGGTGATGGTCAGATAATAGGGGAGGAGAACTCCCTCTTTCAGTGGACTAGCATAGCTACATAGGGGAGGGGAATAAAAGAGGGAGGGTGGGGCCAGAAGGAGATGAGGGAGGGGGCTACAGTTAGGATATAAAATGAATAAATTGTAAAAAATAAAAAAAGTGAAGAAAAGGATTTCAAGATCTCAGGAGCTACAAGAGGGTCAGAAAATATTTGTAGACAGAATATAGAAGTGGTACACAGAGGCATGTTAATTGGTTGAAACTTGCTGCCTCAAATAGGCTGGTCATCTGTGATTAACTGAACTTCAGCTTAAGTTTCTGGCTCATATACAGACAATTGTAAAAGGACAGTTTCAAATTCAATTTTCACTTCATGTAACAAACTAGGCTGTACTTTGCCATGTAAGATCAAACATATGTTGCCATCTTCAGGCTTAAACTTTGACATAAATTTCATAATACTGAACATCAAGAATAATTGATCAACAGGGCAAAATCAGAAATTAAATAAAATTTTTCCTAGATTTGAATCATTTCTTAAAGATATAAATTTTAGTTTAGCTTACAAAGTTCAGAGTTTTAAAAATTTAAAGCCCATATTGTGAAAATTTGGAATGCCTAAATTTTCAGGCACAATTATCATGAAAATAATAACTGAATCAGTATATTGGCATGGATGTTCCATGAGATGAAAGGGGAAGAAGACCTCCCATATCAGTGGACCTAGAGAGGAGCAGGGAGGAGATGAGGGAAGGAGGGTGGGATTGGAAGGGGATGAGGGAGGGGGTTACAGCTGGGATATAAAATAAATAAACTGTAACTAATATAAAAATTTAATTTAAAAAAATAAGCAGAATTTCCTGTGAAAATGAAGGTGACAGCTATCACTAGGTAGCTCAGCAGTGTTTTTTTCTCTTGCAAGCCAAAACTACTTTGAGAAGCTTGGAGAAGCTCATGTAATGATAACATGGACACTATAAATATGAATTCATGTTCTCAACAGAGGGCATAGTTCCCTGAGATTCTCTCAGACCTGAACCCTTGTTCTGTTTAAATAGAGATAACTAAGTCTCAAAGAAGAACTCTATAATGTCATAAAATGTAAACAATGGTGTTTTCTTTCATTTTCTTTAACTGAAACAAACACATGTACATGCTCTTACACACACAAGCACACTCATGCACTCACACACAAACACACACAATTACTCTGTGTTCTGGCAAGGATGTACCCCCCAGGGAAGGTGATGAGAAAGCCTGAAACTGAGTTCGTCCCAGAGACAGCCTCTGCTCCACTTACTAGGGACACCACTTGGATATTGAGTCTATGGGATACATCTAAGCAGGAGTTTTAGATCCTCTCCATGCATGGTTCTTGGTTAAGGTCTCATTCTCTTCAGGGAACCCAGGGCTCAGTTGTTTTTTTAATTGGGCTCTGTTGGTCTACTTTTGGAGCTCTTGTTACCTCTAGATCTTTCTATTTCCCCCTGCTTTCAGAAAATTCCATGCATTCTGCCCAAAGTCTGCTATAAGTCTCAGCCTCTATTTTGATACCTCAATCATCAGAGTCTTTGAGAAGCCTTCTGTGGTAGGCTCCTGTACTGTGTCTGTCTTCTCCAGCTTCTGATGTCTATCATCACGTTTGTCCTTCTGAATGAGGAATGAGCATCTTCCATAGGGTCTTCCTTGTTGTTTAGCTTCTTTAGGAGTATAGATTTTAGTAGGTTTATCCTACATTATCTGTCTAATAATCACATATGAGTGAGTATATACCATGTTTGTTTTTCTGCTTCTGGGTTGCCTCACACAAGATGATCTTTTATAGTTCCCACCAATTGCCTACAAATTTCACAATTTCCATGTTTTTAATAGCTGAGTAGTATTTCATTGTGTAAATGTACCACAATTTCTGTATCCATCCCTCCACTGAAGGACATCTAGGTTGTTTCCAGATTCTGGTTATTATGAATAGGGCTGCTACAAACATGGTTAGTTGATCAAAAGTCCTTGTTGTATACTTAAGAATTTTTCAGATATATGCCCAGGAGTTGTGTAGCTGGATCTTGAGGTAGCATTATTTTTAATTGTCTGAAAAAGCACCAGATGGATTTCCAAAGTCGTTGTATATGGTTACCTTCCCACCAGCATTAGAGGAGGGTTCCCCTTTATCCACATCCTCTCCAGTATATGTTATAACTTGAGTCTTTGATCTTAGCTATTCTGATGGGTATAAGGTGAAACCTCAGGGTTGTTTTGATTTGCACTTCCCTGATGACTACGGACACTGAGGATTTCTTTAAATGTTTCTCTACCATTCTATATTCCTTTTTTGAGAACTCTGTTTAGCTTTGAACCCCATTTCTTAATTGGATTACTTGGTTTGTTGGTATTTAATTTAAGTTCTTTACATATTCTGGTTATTAGCCCTCTGTCAGATATAGGGTTGGTGAAGAACCTCTTCCAATCTGAAGGCTGTCATTTTGTTCTGATGACAGTGTCCTTTGCTTTACAGAAGCTTTTCAGTTTCATGAGGTCCCATTTATTGATTGTTGATCTTGGAGCCTATGTGGTTGGTGTTCTGTTCAGGAAGTTGTCTTCTATGCCAAAGAGATCAAGGCTCTTCCCCACATTTTCTTCTAAGGTTTAGTGTGTCTGGTTTTATGTTGAGATCTTTGATCCACTTGAACATTAGTGTTGTGCAGGGTGATAAGAATGGATCTATTTGCATCTTTCTACATGTAGACATCAGGTTAGACCAGCATCATTTGTTGAAGATGATATCTACTTTCCATTGAATTGTTCTTTTCATTGTATTGCCAAAGCCATTCAATGGAAAAAATACAGCATCTTCAACAAATGGTGCTGGTCCAACTGGATGTCTACATGCAGAAAAATGAAAATAGATCCATATTTATCACCCTGCACAAAACAAAAGTCCAAATGGATCAAAGACCTCAACATAAAACCAGATACTCTAAATTGATTAGAAGAAAAAGTGGGGAACAGCCTAGAACTTATTGGCACAGGAGACAACTTCCTGAACAGAACACCAACAGCACAGGCTCTAAGAGCAACAATCAATAAATGGGACCTCATGAAACTGAAAAGCTTCTGTAAAGCAAAGGACACCATCATCGAAACAAAATGACTGCCTACAGATTGGAAAAGAATCTTCACCAACCCTTTATCTGACAGAGCGCTAATATCCAGTATATATAAAGAACTAAAGAAGCTGAAAAGCAGCAAACCAAGGAATCCAATTTAAAAATGGGGAACAGAGCTAAACAGAGAATTCTCGACAGGGGAATATCGAATGGCAGAGAAGCACTTAAAGAAATGCTCAACCTCTTTAGCCATTAGGGAAATGCAAATCAAAATGACCCTGAGATGTCACCTTATACCCATCAGAATGGCCAAGATGAAAAACTCAAGTGACAACACATGCTGGAGACGTTGTGGAGAGAGGGGAACCATCTGTCCATTGCTGGTGGGAATGTAAACTGGTACAACTACTCTGGAAATCAATCTGGTGCTTTCTCAGACAACTAGGAATACTGCTTCCTCAAGATCCAGCTATACCACTCCTAGGCATATACCCAAAATTTGCTCAAGTACACAACAAGGACATTTGCTCAACCATGTTTGTAGCAGCTTTATTTGTAATGGCCAGAACCTAGAAACAACCCAGATGTCCCTCAATGGAGGAATGGATACAGAAATTGTGGTATGTTTATACAATAGAATACTACTCAGCAATTACAAACAAGGAAATCATTAAATTTGCAGGCAAATGGTGGGATCTAGAAAAGATCATTCTGAGTGAGGTATCCCAGAAGGAGAAAGACACACATGGTGTATACTTGATCATATAGTCCTATAAAATATGATAAACATAATGAAATCTATACACCTAAAGAAGATAAGCAAGAAAGAGGACCTGGGGTAAGACAATCAATCCTCACTTAGAAAGACAAATGGGGGGTGTGTTGAACATAGGAGAAAACAAGTAATAGGACAGGAGCCTGCTGCAGAGGGCCCCTGAAAGACTCTACCTAGCAGTGTATCAAAGCAGATACTAAGACTCATAACCAAACCTTTGGGATAGTGCAGGGAATCCTATGAAAGAAGGAGGAGTTTGTATGACATGGAAAGGAAAGAAGTTCTACAATGACCAAATATATCTGGGCACAGGGGTCTTTTCTGAGACTGACACTCCACCTAGGACCATCTAAGGATATAACCTAGAACCTCTGCTCAGATGTAGCCCGTGGTAGATCAGTAATCAATTGGTTTCCCATAGTAAGGGGAATAGGGACTATTTCTGACAGGAACTCAATGGCAGGCTCTTTGACCTCCCCACCCCCCCCAAGGGAGGAACAGTCTTGCTAGGCCACAGAGGAGGACTTTGCAGCCAGTCCTGAACATACCTGATAAAACAGAGTCAGATGAAAGGGGAGGAGGTCCTCTCAATCAGTGGACTTGAAAAGGGGCAGGGAAGAGATGATAGAGGGAGGGAGGGTTTGGAAGGGAATGAGGGAGTGGGATACACCTGGGATACAGAGTTAATAAAATGTAACTAATTATAAAAAAATTGAGAATTGTTCTTTCAAGTTCTGTAAAGATTTTCGTTGGTATTTTGATGGGACTTGCATTGAGTCTGTAATTGATTTTGTTAGGATGCACATTTTTATTATGTTAATCCTGACAAGCCATGAGTATGGGAGATCTTTCCATCTTCTGATATCTTCTTCAATTTTTTCTCCAGAAGACTTGAATTTTTTTTTTTCACACAAGTCTTTCACTTGCTTGATAGAGTCACACCAAGGTACTTTATGTTTTTTGTGGCTATTGTGAAAGATGTTGTTTTCCTAATTTCTTTCTGAGCCCTTTTGTCTTTTCTATAAAGCAGGGCTACTAATTTTTTAAAGTTAATTTTGTATCCACCCACTTTGCTGCAGGCATTTATCGGCTGCAGGAGTTCTCTGGTAGAATTTTTGGAGTCTTTCATGTTTAATATCATATCATCTGTGAATAGTGATACTTTGACTTCTTCCTTTCTGATTTGTATCCCCAAGATTTCCTTTAGTTACATTATTGCTCTAGCTAGGACTTCAAGAACTGTGCTGAAGAGATATGGAGAGAGTGGTCAGCTTTGCTTTGTCCCTGATTTCAGTGGGATTGATTTAAATTTGATGCTGGTTATAGGATGGCTGTATATTGCCTTTACTATGTTTAGGTATTTGCCCTGAATCCCTGATCTCTCCAAAACTTTAAACATGATTGGGAGTTGGATTTTGTCAAATGGTTTTTCATCAACTAAGGAGATGATCATATGGTTTCCTTTTTTCCTTCTGTTTGTTTATGTCGTGGATTACATTGATGGATTTCCATATATTGAACAGCTTCTGCATGTCTGGCATGAAGCCTCTTGTTCTTGGTGGATGATATATTTTATATATTCTTGGATTCAGTTTGCAAATATTTTATTGAGTATTTTTGTGTTAATATTCAGAAGAGAGATAGGTGGGAAGTTTTCCTTTTTTGAAGGGTTTTTGTGTGGTTTATGCATCAAGGTTGCTGTGGCCTCATAGAATGAGTTTGGTAAGGTTCCTTCTGTTTCTATTTTGCGTAAAATTTTTAAGAGTGTTGATGTTAGCTCCTCTTTGAAGGTCTGGTAGATTTCTGCCCTGAAACCATCAGGCCCAGGGCTTTTTGTCAAGGAGACTGTTGATGACTGCTTCTATTTCTATTTGTAAATGTTTCATTTACAAATGCAGGTGCTCTTATATTTGAAGCATTGATCTTCAGGATTGTGTTGTCCTCATGGTGGATTTTTCTTTTGATGAGAATGAAGTGTCCCTTCTCATATTCTTTTATTAATTTCTTTGAAAGTCTATTAGATATTAGGATAGCTACTACAGCTTGTGTTCTGTGTATGTTTGCTTAAAAAGCCTTTTTTCCAGGCCTTCACTCTGTGGCAGTATCTGTCTTTGTTGTAGAGGTGTGTTTCTTGTATGCAGGAGAATGTTGGAACCTGTTTCTGCATCCATTCTGTTAGTCTGTGCTTTTTTATTAAAATCGAGTCCATTGATGTTGATAGATAATAGAGACCAATGAATGTTAGTGCCTTTTATTGTGGAGTTGGTGGTGACAGTGTACTTGTGTGGTTGTTTTCTTTTGATTTTAGTTGTTGTTGTTGTGAGGTTTTCTATGTCTTGTGTTTTCTTGGGGGTAGTTGATTTTATTAGATTGGAGTTTTCCTTCTAGATCCATTTGTAGGGCTGTGTTGCTGTGTAGATATTGTTTAAGTTTAATTTCATTGTGGAGTATTTTGTTTTCTCCATCTATGTTGATTTGGAGTTAACATAGATAAACATAGATAGTTCCCCATCTATGTTTACTTGGAGTAGTAGTCTGTTTTGACATCTGTGTTCTCTTAGAGTCTGCATGACATCTGTCCAGGCCCTTTCTGGCTTTCATAGTTTCTGTTGAGAAGTCTTGTGTGGTTCTGATAGGTCTACCTTTGTATGTTACTTGGCCTCTTTCCCTTGTTATTTTTAATATTTTTTTTTTGTTCTGTAGTTTAATGTTATGACTATTACATGAGGTGAAGAGTTTCTGTTCTGGTCTAGTCTATTCGATGTTCTGTAAGTCTCTTGTATGTTTAGGGACATCTCTTTAACTTGGGAAAACTTTCTTCAATGGTTTCCTTGAAAATATTTTCTATACTCTAGAGTCTAGAATCTTCTTTTTCATCTATTTCTATTTTTCTTAGATTTTTGTCTTTTCATGGAGTCCTCAATTTCTCTGATGTTTTGGTTTGGGGACTTTTCTGATTTTATTTTTCCTTGGGGAGATGTTTCAGTTTCTGCAACTGTATCTTCAGTGCCTGAGATTCTCTCTTCCATCTATTGCACTCTGTTGGTGATGCTTACCTTTGTGGCTCCTGATCTTTAAGTTCTCCTGCTCCAAGTTTTTCTCTGTTTATGTTTTCTTTATTAATTCCAATTCTGTTTTCATGTCTCGAACCATTTCCTTCATTTGTTTGAATGTAGATTCTTGCCTTTCCATGATGGTCTCTATTTTTTCTTTTTTCTATTCATTTCTTCTTTATGTGCTTCTATTTCTTTGGCTATATTTGACTGATTTCTTTGAAAGCTTTGTTAGTTTCCTCTTTATGTGCCTCTAATAACTGGATAAGCATAGATTTGAAATCATTTTCTTGTGTTTCCAGTGAATTAAAACATCCTCTGATTTTGGGGGTTGCTGGTGAAGCCAGTATGTCCAGATTTTTGTTGGCTGCGTTCTTAAGCCAGCCTTTTGCCATTTGATGGTCATTAGCCTTTGCTGTTTGCTCATGGTGCCTGTACTTCAGACTGGCTTCCTCTGTCTCTGGAGTCTGTTCAGACATAGCAAAGGGAGGAAGGTCACAGGTGCAAGTGCATAAGGGTGCTTGGAAGTGTGGCCACCATGAAAGGTGAAGTGTAAGGGTGGGGCTTAAGTGCAGGTTGTGGTGCAGGTGCCATTAGCAGGTACAGTGCATGTGCGCAGGTGCCCTGAATGGCTAGGTAGCCCACAAGCCTGTCTTGGTATTGTGCTCCAAGTTCTCAGATTTGTCTGGGCTGCACTCTCTTGGCTCCAGGAATTGTTTGCCTGGACTCCACTGGGAGATCCACAGAACAGGGGCTTCAATGTTGAGAAATCTGTCCCAAGAATCACTATGTTGCCCACAGAGTGTTGTGGGTGGGAGGGATCCTATATCTGGCTGCTAGCAGATCTGAGGTACTTTACACATTCTCTTGCAGAAGAACTGACTAGCAGGCCTGTGTGGAAAGTGCAGAGGGCTCCTGTGCACTCACCAGCAGGCAGGTGTGGAAAGTGTACAGGATCCAGGAACTCATTCATAGGCTTATATGGTAGGAAATGAGGGCCATTGCATACTCACTTGCAGGCCTGTTTGGAAAGTGCAGCAGGCCTGCTTGCACTCACTAGCAGGTATATGTGGTAAGCTCAGAAGGCCCACAGTTTTCTACTCTCAGATTTGGGTCCCATGTGTGGCTGTTAGAGGAAGGAGGCCCTTTACTTAGGGTTATGCACTCCCCACTGCTGCTGGCACAGCCACCACCAGAGCACCAGAGCAAGCAAAGGTACAAATGAAAGTACAGGGGTCAATAGTCTAATACTCTCAGACCACAGAGAAGTCCAAAGGGGGGTCCATCTCTAATCTGGCCCAGCTCCTGAGTTGTCCCCTCCAGACCAGGAAGTCTCAAAGTCGTTGCTCTGGCTTCAGCTGTCCATCCACTCACCAGTTTTGGAGTTTCTGATCCTCTGCCTTCAGAAAGCATGCACACTAGTAGCCACCATCTTGGAGACCATGTCTGTGGGTTTCTAATGAAGTGAAAACAGAAAAAAGAAAAAACAAAAACAAACTAAACAGATAAACAAAAAAAAAAACACCCTTTCTAAGGTCCAAAAGATACTACATTGACTGTACTGACCCAACTGCTGTCAGTTTCTCAGCATTTTCATATCAAATTTGAGCTGAATACTGAGAAATGTGGCCCAACATATTCAGCATATTCACATAAATGGATTACTGCAAGTGAGAAATGAGGCATGCAGTGGAGTTCTTACTAAACCTGAGGTAGTATCTATGCATGCCGGGTGACTTAGATATTCAATAAACTGATAGCACTGATTCAGCTTTTCTCAGCTGATAAATATCAATGTTTGGGGGAATCTCATAACACCTATTAAAGAAAATAGCATACCCTAACCTTACTTTTGGATTAATTCACTATTTATGTGAAAGCCAAACTTAAATGATGGTTGAAATACAGGACAATTAGTAGTAGCTATATAAGAGGTGACAATGAATAGAATACCCAATAAATGCTATACTGTGAAATGCACTTTCTCAAACACTTATGTAGAATAATTGGTTCATAATTAGATTATATTTGTGATTTTAGGTTTGACAATGGGTAAAAAGTTAAGCTGGAGAAAACTAAACATTAAGAAATTAGGAGAGATTATACAATTTTGATAAGACATCTTGCGTTAAACTTGCTCACACATACCCATATTAAAGGTTGCTGAAACTGATTTCAGCCTCATTTTCATATCATTGACAGATTTATGTGAAAGCATTTAAATTTATTTAAATGAATCATGTATTTAAAGGGGAATTTAAATAAATAATCGACAGTAATTATCAGAAAGAAAATACATCAGTATCTTGTTCTTCTTTCAAGTACCTGCTTGAAAAAAATATAAAAACTTTTGAGTTACATTTTTCTATGTACCAAAGTGTATCCATCAGGGGTGTAACATTGTCTGTTACAGGTAAAGGCTAAAAACTACATGAAGCAGACATGTTTTGATGCTTTATTCATTATATTATGCACAGATACATAGCTTCCATTTTGGCTTGATAGATCCTTGGGATGAAATGTGGCTTTACTGTCATGCCTACACATCTGCTTAGAGACTCTATATTCTCCTGCCACTGATGATTCTAGATGCTTAAGATTACAAAACAGAATACCTGCCATCCATGCAGGCTTCAATGATTCCTCCAAATAATGAAATATGCTTGCTGCCTAAGCACTCTGGACTCTGTGAATACAAAATTAAGAATTAATCGGTTTTATCATTCTTTGCAGTCACTCCTCAGCCCAGCTTTTTTGGCTTTGTTGGTCTCTTTGTGGGGCTTCTGTCCCTTTCAAGTCCTTCTATATTCCCCTTCATCCACAAGATTCCCTGCAATCTGTCCAAAGTTGGCTGTGAGTCTCTGCATCTGCTTTGATCTCCTGCTAGATGAAGTCTTTTAGAGGACATCTATGGTAGGATCCCATACTGTTCCTTGTGTCCTGACTCTTCTGGTGTCTACCCTGTTTTCCCTTCTGAATGAGAATTAAGCATCTTCCCTAGGTTTCTCCTTGTTGTTAATTCCTTTAGGTCTGTAGATTTTGCATAGAGAGGACCTAAAATTGTGGTCTAAACCCATAAACAACTCAGTCTCCAAGTAGGTTCTCTAGTAAGGGAAGAAGAGACAGTTTTTAACATAAACTCTATTGCCTGCTCCTTGATCACTTCTCTCAGGTGAGGAGCCCTAGCCAGCCCACAGAGAAAGAGGATCCAGGGAGTCCTATGGGGACCTTATGGACTAGGATAAGATAGTAGGGGAGGAAGTCTTCCCCTATCAATGGACTAGGGGTCAGGGATAGGGAAGGAAAAGAAAGGGAGGATGGGGCCAGAGGAGATGAGGGAGGGTATTAAAACCAGGCCAAAAAATGAGTAATTTGCAAAATAATAATAATAATGAAAAAAGAATCAGTTTTAAAATAGGACTCAAAGAAGTCCTTACAATATCAAATTAATTTACAAAGTTCTTGGATATTGTTTATTAAAAACAAGGTCAAATATGAGTATCTTTTTTTTAAGTATAGAATTATTTGAAACAGGGAAGTTGGGAGTTTTGTTTGTTTGTTTTGTTTTTTGTTTTGTTTTGACAGGGCCTTATTACACATCCAGGTCTGTCATAAAACATGGCTTATAGAGTAGACTCACTTCCATCTGCCTACTTTGCCTCATGAATACCCAAAACTAAGGTTAAGGTTGTCTTAAAAGGGTAACATTTTCTTTAGAAACTGATGGTGTAAGATGAAATCTCAGGGTAGTTTTGATTTGCATTTCCCTATGACTAAGGATGTTAAGCATTTCTTTAAGTGTTTTTCTGTCATTCCATGTTCCTTTATGGAGAATTCTGTTTAGATATGTATCCCATTTTTTATTAGGATTACTTGATTTGTTACTATTTAACTTCTTAAGTTCTTTATATATGCTGGATATTAGCCCTCTTTCAGATATAGGGTTGGTGAAGATCCTTTCCCAATCTGTAGGCTATTGTTTTGTTCTGGTGATATAATAGAAACTAGGACTGTCTCTGACATGAACTCAGTGGCAGGCTCTCTGATCACCTCCTCCTGAGTCGGGAGCAGCCTTACCCGTCCACAGAGGAAGACAATGCAGCCAGTTCTGATGAGACCTGATCGACTAGGGTCAGATGGACGGGGAGGAGGGCCTTCCCTATCATTGGACTGGGGGAGGGGCATAGAAGAAGAGGGAGGGTGAGATTGGGAGCAGGTGGGGGAGGGGCTACTGCTGGCATACAAAATGAATAAACTGTAATTAATAAAAATAACAAAAATTAAAAAAAGAAAAAATAACTGATGTCAAATTTCTCAAACAGTGGAGTATATATGAAGACAGCTTTACTATTTGAACATACTAGTTCAGAAGTAAGCCAGGGTATGAAGCTTATTGAGCATGATACGTTAGCATATTATGCATATACTAACTTATATACCAACTAATACCACCACAGTAAAAAGTATATTCATAAATGACAGGAATTGTTCATGAGTCAATACTTTACTCCAAAGTTTCCTTTCATAGTATAAGATAATAATTTTGAACTTAATTTTGTTTTCATATTAAAAAATATTAACAAAAATTTAAAAAACAATAAGGTAATAAGGCAATGCAAAAACAAGCTTTCAGTCACAAATAACAACAGCTAGCAATCATGAACTATTTCTAGTAATTTCACACAACTGATAGTTCCGTTTTCATTGTTTTTGTGTTCATAAGAAAAACAAAAAGATTTTTCTCTCAGAGCCTTCACTGTTATTTGTCTCTGGAAAATCAGCTATAAAAGTCAACCTCAGAAGATTTCACTTCTTATTGTTTAGAGGGCTCACTTCTGTGACAAGATAATTGTATTAACTAGCCAGCACATTTTGCATTATGTGATTTGAACATGACAGTTAACTCTAAGGTTAACAATGCTTGGGTTTCTCTGAAAAGTCCTTTGCAGCTCACTCCTAGTAAAAATCCATTCCCAGCTAGAAAAGCAGAACTACATTATTACTTTTAATATTAATTATTTGAAACAAGAAATTATTATTTGAAACACAAATTAAAAGAAAAGAATATTACCTACAGTTCTGAATTTGTTTACAAATTATTTTGGCTTTCAGTATTGTAGCACAGTTGTTTCAGTTCTCACCAACACTGAATCACTTAGGAGTTTTGTGATCGTGAGAGATAGTTATCTACTGCATGTAAAAATGCATAGATAGTTCTTGTATTCGGTTTACAAGTATTTTGTTGAGTATATGCATCAATGTTCATAAGGAAGATTGGCCTGAAATCCTCTTTCTTGTTGGGTCTTTGTGAGGTTTAGGTACCAAAGTGACTGTGGCTTCATAGAATGAGTTTGGTAGATTTCCTTCTGTTTCTGTTTTGTGGAATAGTTTGAAGAGAATTGGAGTTAGCTCTTTTTTGAAGGTCTGGTAGAAATTCTGCACTGAATTGAAATCATCTGGCCCTGGGCTTCTATTTATTTATTTATTTATTTATTTATTTTTGGATGGGAGACTTTTGATGACTGCTTCTCTTTCCCTAGGTGATACAGGACTATTTAATTGATTTACCTGGTCTTGATTCAGCTTTGGTAAGTGGAATCAATCAAGAAAACTGTCCATTTCATTTAGATTTTCAAATTTTGTGGCTATAGACTTTTGAAGTAAGTCCTAAAGATTGATAGGATAAACATACTAAAATCTGTGATATTATATTATATTACCATAATTCAGAGTCAATTTTATGTGTGTCATTTACTTCTGATTATACTAGAAATAATTTATTTTTACAGATTTTTACAATCTTGTGCATATTTCTCATTAAATAACTACATTAAAAAGAATAGAATTAAAAATCACAAATTTTAGGCAATGTTCTAAAAATCACATTGATGATGTAACATTTTTCTTCTCTCTTGATCTCATTTCAAACTTCTGTCTATAACTATGGTAGCACAGAATTCTTGAAATCTTTTTCTTTTTCTTTTAAAGATCTACCACAGCAAGTACCATGACTAAAAATCACCACCACAACAAAATTCAAATACCAACAGAAATTATCCTTAGTTCAACAATTAAATGTTATATTTTAT
Source organism: Meriones unguiculatus (assembly GCF_030254825.1). Classification (NCBI taxonomy): domain Eukaryota; kingdom Metazoa; phylum Chordata; class Mammalia; order Rodentia; family Muridae; genus Meriones; species Meriones unguiculatus. The sequence goes on along the minus strand of NC_083350.1, from coordinate 79,971,162 downwards.
CATTTCAATTAGGATATATAAAGCAACTAAAGTATTGACATAGAAAAAAAACTAGTGTCATAATAGTGCTATAAATTATATAGCACCTTGATCACTAGAGTCTTTTAGAGGCCCTCTATGGAAGGCTCCTGTCCTGTTCCCTGGCTTCTCTGGCTTCTTATGTCTATTGCATTTACCCTTCTGCACGAGGACTGAGATTCTTCTCTAGGGTCTTCCTTGTTGTTTAGCTTCTTTAGGAGTATAGATTTTAGTATATCCATCCTACATTATATGTCTAATAACCACATGAGAGAGTATATACCATGTGTGTCTTTCTGCTTCTGGGTTACCTCACTCATGATAATCCTTTTTAGCTCCCATTATTTGCTTACAAATTTCATGATTTCCTTGTTTTTATTTGCTGAGCAGTATTTCATTGTGTAAATGTACCACAATTTCTGTATCCATCCCTCCACTGAGGGACATCTAGGTGTTTCCAGCTTCTGGCTATCACGAATAAAGCTTCTGCAAACACGGTTGAGCAAATGTCCTTCTTCCAATGTCCATCTCATTTGTCTTTCTGAGTAAGGATTGAACATCTTACCCAGGGACCTCCTCCTTGCTTAGCTTCTTTAGGTGTACAGATTTTAGTATGCTTATCCTATATTACAGTGTGTCTGGTTTTATGTTGAGGCCTTTGATCCATTTAGACTTTATTTTAGTTCAGGGTGATAAATATGGATCTTTTTGCATTTTTCTACATGTAGACATCCAATTAGACCAGCACCATTTGAGAATATGCTATCTTTTTATTATTGTATTGTTTTGACTTCTTTGTCAAAAATCAGGTGTCCATAGTGTGTGGGTTTATTTCTGAGTTTTCTATTGAATTCCATTGGTCTACTGTTCTCTTTCTATGCCAGTACCATGTAGTTGTTATTACTGTTGCTCTATAGAATAGCTTGAGATCATGATTGGAGATATCCCCAAGAAGATCTGTTACTATACAGGATTGTTTTAGTAATTCTGGGTTTTTTTTTTCCATATGAAATTAAGAATTGTTCTTTCAAGTTCTGTAAAGAATTGTGTTGGTATTTTGATGAGGATTGCATTGATTCCATTGATTGCTTTTGGCAGGGTGGCCATTTTCATTTTGTTAATCCTACTTATCCATGAGCATGGGATATCTTTCCATCTTCTGATATCTTCTTCAATTTCTTTCTTCAGAGACTTGAAGATTTTTTCTTATAGGTCTTTCATTTGGTTAGAGTCACACCAAGGTACTTTATGTTATTTGTGGCTATTTAAAAGGGTGTTTTTTTCCCTTAATTTCTTTCTCAGCCCATTTTGTATCCTGAAGAGCTACTGATTTCTTGAGTTAACTTTGTATCCACCCACTTCACTGAAGGTGTTTATCACCTGAAAGAGTCCTCTGGTAGAATTTCTGGGTTCTATCATATTATCTGTGAATATTAGTACTTTTACTTCTTGCTTTCCAATTTTATTCCCTTGATCTCCTTTAGTTGTCTTATTGCTCTAGCTAGGTCTTCCAGCACTATGTTGAAGAGATAAGGAGAAAAGTGGGAAGCCTTGCCTTGTCCCTGATTTTAATGGGATTGATTTATGTTTCTTTCCATTTAGTTTGATGTGCTACAGGCTT